>NC_137958.1:47248569-48448569 GCF_963924665.1 Micromys minutus | reverse complement strand
GAATAACATGGCCAGAATTGGCTTATGGCTATGCAGTGTGCTTATGTATGTATATCTGTCAGGTATACAATAAAGCAATAAGTAAATTCCTGAGTATGTGGTTCTCAGGCTGGATGTTGGGAGAGTAGCTACCTCCCTGAATTTGTGAGTCACCAGTATACACTTAAAAAATTGAATACCTCTCAGAAAATCAGAATAGAGGCCTCTATAAAGAAAAAGTATGCTATAGAGAAATTCTTCATGTATAAAGCTAGAAGTGTGTCCAGAAGTCTTTGGATGCCCCAATATCTGCAACATCTACTAAGCCATGTAGTTGGAGTGTGAATGGAGTGAGATAAAGGCAGAAAGATTAAAGGATTGTATCAGCACATGAACAGATCCTTTAAAAAGATCCAGTGCAGAACAGAATGAGCTGAAAGTGTTTGCAAACCCACAAAACCAACAATACCAACCAACCAGAGCTCCTAGGGACTAAGCCACTATCCAAAGAATGTACATGGACGGACCCATGGTTCCCACTGCATATGTAGAAGAGGATGAACTTGTGGGGCAACAATAGGAAGAGAAATTGTTGATCCTACTATGGCTTGATACCCCAGTGTAGGGGAATGCCAGGGCAGGGAAGGGGAGATGGTAGGTGGATTGGGGACACCTTTATAGAATCAGAGGAAGGAAAATGGGATGGGGTTCATGGAGGGGAAACCAGGAAAGGGGATAACATTTGAAATTTAAATGAAATATATCCAGTAAAAAAAAAATAAAATAAAAAACAGCAGGATGTTTAGTGTGTAAATAAAAAGAGGAAGGAGTTTGGTTTATAATTTTGAAATAGAGATCAAAGATCTCCACATTAAACCAGGTACACTGAAACTATTAGAAGAGAAAGTAGGGAAAACCTTAGAACTCATAGGCACAGGAGAAAATTTCCTAAACAGAACACCAATAGCTCTAGCTCTAAGGTCAAAGATTGAAAAATGGGACTTAATGAGATTGCAAAGTTTCTGTAAGGATAAAGACACTATCATGAAAACAAAATGGCAGGAACAGAGTGGGAAAAGATCTTTACCAACCCCACATCAGATAGAAGCCTAATATCCAGAGTATACAAAGAACTCAAAAAGCAAGATACCAGAGAATCAAACAACCCTATTAAAAATGGGGTACAGACTTAAACAAAAATTTCTCAATTGAGGAATATTGAATGGCTGAGAAACATCTAAGGAAGTGCTCAACATCCTTAGCCATCAGAGAAATGCAAATCAAAACAACCCTGAGATTCCACCTCACACCAGTCAGATTGGCCAAGATCCAAAACTCAGATGACAATAGATGTTGGCTAGGATGTGGAGAAAGAGGAACACTTCTCCACTGCTGGTGGGGTTGTAAACTGATACAAGCACTCTGGAAATCAGTCTGGCGGTTCCTCAGAAAAATGGACATAGTACTAACTGAAGACCCAGTTATTCCACTTCTGGGCATTTACCCCAGAGATGCTCCAACATACTACAAAGATACATGCACCACAATGTTCATTGAAGCTCTATTTATAATAGCCAGAAGCTGGAAAGAACCCAGATGTCCTTCAGTAGATGAATGGATACAAAAATTGTGGTATATTTACACAATGGAATACTACTCAGCTATCAGAAACAATGAATTTATGAAATTTTTAAGAAAATGGATGCATCTAGAGAATATTATCCTGAGTGTGATAACCCAGTCATAAACGAGCAGACATAATATGCAGTCACTGATAATGGGATACTAACCCCAGAAAGCTCTGGACACCCCAAAAACAACTCACAGACTGTGTGAAAATCAAGAAAAAAAAAAGAAAAAAATTTTTTTTAATTAAAATACTACTGTATCACATTCCCCTTTCCTTCCTACAGCCCCTCCCAGTTTCTCTCCTATCTCCTCAAATTAATAACCTCTTTTCCTATATTATTGTTACATATATACCTATGTGTATGTATATGTACCCACAAATACTTAATTACAACCTTATAAAATGTATTTGTATACTTTTATGCAAAAATGCTTAAAAATCTGTACATTTATCTTTGTTTTTAAAATAAAGTTGAAAAAATTAAAAAAGAATATTTTTTCCTACAAAATGAACACTTGTTCAAAGATTTTCATAGCAGCCAGAAACCAGAAACAATCTAGATGTTTAAGCACGGCTGAAATAGTAATAATTTTAGGGAGCTTTATAGATGAAGGAGATGTACATTACTCAATCTAGTATTTCACAGATGTTAGAATAGGTGACGTGAAATTTTCAAGCAAATGAATTCATCCAGAGAAAACATTCTTAGGGAGTTATCTATGGTGAGAGAGATAAACATCATATATATTTACTCATAAGTGGAAATTGGCTGTTAAGTAAATGATAATCAAACTTCAATCCTCAGACACAGAGAGTTTAAATAAAAAGATGTGCTTTAATTGTGACACATCATTCACCCTGGGAAGAGGAAACAGAATAAAGTTCGTGTGTATACTGCATCAGGTGGGTATGGGAGAAAGAAGGGATGGGGTGCAGAGAGAGACATCTGGAACTAGATATTATTGAGTGATGTAGAACCCTTGTATTCTGAAAATTTTCTAGACTATAAAAGGGTGACCTTAGTGAGAACTTCTAGAAATATAGGATATGGTGTTTGATCTGGGTGTCTTTTTGTAGGCAGGCAAGATTTCCAGTGGTTGGTCTGGGTTACAGTCATTTTAGTTGTTGGCCATGGGGGTTCCAGCAAGATCTCTAAGCAATCTGGGCTCATGTTAGAATAGAAGCATATCCTCTAAATACCAACACTGGGTACCCATTTGGAGGACAATATCCCAACAGATCACTGTATATAGAGAAGTCAAGCTGATGCAGACATGAACCCTCCTTCATCCCTACATTCTAGATATTTGGCAAGCTACAGACAGAAATCTGGACCCCAAATTACTCACAAACTTAAGCCCACCTAATCAACAAAGTAGGACTCACACATGCTTTTACAAAGTAAAAGGGCAAGCATAAGGTCTACATCATTCTGTACCAGGTCCTCTACATATATGTTGTGACTCTTAGCTTGGTATTTTTGTGGGACTCCTAACCATGAGAATGGGCATGTCTCTGAATCTTTTGTCTGCCCTTGAGACAGACTCTTTCCTCCTGTTGGATTGTTCAGCCTCCATAGGAGGGCTTTTGTCTTGTCTTACTCTAGTGTGTTTTGTTCTATCTGGCTGTTGTCTTTTGGAACGTGCTCTTTTCTAAAGAGGAAACACAAACATTCTACCTTCAATGGTGCTGCTTGTGAGATGAGCTGATACAATGGTGGGCAGAGAACTCGTGGAAGTAGGAAGAAGATGTTTCGCATAACTTGAGGTCAGTGTTAGGAGAGAGAGCCTGTGAGGCCGGGAGCTGAAAGCTGGACAGCCCTGGATGTCTGGGAGTGGATCTGGAGGAGACACAAGGTTCAGGGAGGTGTGAGGAATAGAGGGAGGAGAAACTGTTTTTAGGATGTATTCAATGAAATAAGAATCTTTTTTCAATAAAAACAAAACAAAGAAAATCATACTACTTAAAATAAGTACTATTTTTTAAATAATTAAATTTTATAGGTAAGATTAAAGAAGAATTTCTTTTAGATATAAAAAAAAGATCCTGGGGATGAATGCTATTTATGCAATTAATTGTTCGCGAAAACTACATGTTTCAATTCTTCTTGAAAATTTTGTTCGTTCTTGTTTTTTTTTTTTTTTTTTGTTTGTTTGTTTGTTTTTGAACAAAGTACCGGGAATGTAGTATTATTTTAGAGGATCATGTTCAGAAATTGATAATTAATACTATTAATACTTGGTCAGGTCAATAGTATTTCCCTATTGTATATTTTAATCAAATCAGCTATGTTGTATTTTTCCATGAGTAGATACAACTTAACAAGAAAATCTGATAAATAAAAAAGCAGAATAAAACACTCCCAACATTTATTTAAAAAAGAAAATTCTACACCTGAAATGGAAAGACAAAATAACATTGATACAATTCATCATTTTCTCTACCATAATCTCCAAGAGAATTTATCAGCACATTAATTTGTAGATGATTTGGTATAAACTAAAATCAAGAACATATTAAAATGAATTTCCAGCATACAAAGAAGAAATGCAAGACAAGTTTTGTCAGGTAATAAATTGTTATGATGAGAGAAGTGAAAACCTTAAGCTTATACACATGTTGACACAGATATGCACAGCACACTAAATGGAAATCACTAGAATCAACAAGTAAAAACTTAACATCAGCATCATTAATCCTTTACTGAATTATAAAATCATATATTCTAACCATTGTCACTATTAGTGAGCATTTTTTCTATAAACTTCACTCATAATGAGAGAATTTTAAAAATGAAACCATGAATAAAAAATCATAAATATGTATAGAAGGTATTATTTCATATAAAATTTAATAATAAATTATATTTTCTACTGTTTTATTGAGAAATGCTCAATAAATCAAATAATATAATATTTAAATACTAATTAAATTATGTAGACATACTATATGTTATATTAGAATGTACCTTCTCTGAATTTTTTTAAAATTACATAAATTGTAATAGCCCATGCAATATTATACTAACTTTTCTAATTCTTTCAAAGCTAATTTAAAATTTGTCATCTTGCTATATCATGAAATCATCAAGTAAGTTACAAACTTGTATTCACAAAGATGTATACAATAATGTACAGTAAATTTTCTGAGCAAAATATTTGATGTTACTTTAATGGTTATTGGTACTTAAAATTCATGATAATTTGATAGAATGGAATGAAAGGAAGAGGAAAACATACTCATCCTGGAATTAAATATAAATTCATGTATTTGACAAAAAAACCTGTAAGAAAGGTGTCAGGCTACTCACAGTCCTGTCCAGTGTCCAAAAACAACTTTGTAAAGTTGTTTGAAGTCTGCATGTCAATTTTTACACATCCTCTTTCATCATATACCACAGAATCCTTTCTATCTCTGCTCCTGCACATAATGTCACCATGTGACCTTGCCCATCTCACCGTAACAGTATTGCTGCTTAAAAAGGCATTACTTACAAAGGTCAGCAGCCCAAAGGAGAGATGAAAGAGATGTAACACGGCCAGCTGCCTTAGAAAACATGCAATTACTGCAAGACTAGAGTTTAGGAAACTCAGTGTGATGAAATCAGACATGGATAGAGAAATGACAATTTAAGTTTATGATGATATTATCCTAAATAGTATCTATAAGGGCTCTGATTTACATTACAGACATTGAGTTCATAGCTTTGTCTTCAAGTTCAGTGCAGAACAAGCATTTTAATAAATGATATTTATGCTTGTTACCAATATGATGGACACTTTAAAATTATATTTTTTATTATTTTTCAAATTGTGTAAAGCTGAATGTGTGAAGCAAATTTTTCTGTGTCAAAGTGACACAAGTTAGAGTCATCAAAGAAGAAACCACGGCTGAGAAAAATGCCTCCATGAGATCCAGCTCTATGTTTTTTTTCTAATTCAGTGATTAATGGGAGAAGGTTCAGCCCATTGTGGTTTGTGCCATCACTGGGCTGATGGTCCTAGGTCCCATTTAAAAATTAAGCTGAACAAGCCATGGGAAGCAAGCTAATAAGTAGCCTCTGACCTGTGCATCAGCTCCTGCCTCCGGGTTCCAGCTCTGTCTGAGATCCTGTCATGACATCCTCCAACACTGGACGGTGATATGAAAGAGTTAGCAGAATAACCCTTTCCTCTCTAACTTGCTTTCTGTCATGATATTTGTGAATCACAAGATTTCATGATTTTCCTGGTTCTGTCTCTGGTCTCCCTAAAAATCTCTGTGACATGATATGATATGCTGTTCTATTTTAGATAGACATTTAAAGTTTCCGAACTAGATTTTACCAACTGAACTATCTCCCAAATTCTCAAATAACCATGCAAGCATGCATACAAATTCAAAAAAATACTAGGAAATGGTTTGATAAAGTGGGAACACAAAAGGCACCCAAAGCAAAAATTAATTAAGAATATAACCAAATTTTAAAAATCAAGCAAGAACTACCATGATAAAGTTACAGAAAAAAAGTACCAGTAATGTCCACAAAAGAATCAAGGAGACAATTCTACATATAAATTCAACAACAGCTTATTGGAAAGTACACAAAGCAAAAAAAAAAAAAAAAAAAACATACAAAAAGAGTAACAGAAAAGAAGGTACACTAATGAGACTGTTAAGATAGTATTAAAATAGACAACAAATTAGAATTTATGCACCCCTTAAAACAAACCTTGAAATGATAAAAGTATTAAGTATGATGAAGTAAATAATGTAACTCTTAGAAAATGTTAGTAGACTATATTCTGGTTTTTTAGTCTTCAAGAGTTTCTTAGATCTGATTCTAAAGCTCTAAGGACCAGAAGCAAAAGAAGTAAGTAGAGTTACAGAAATACTGAAAGGATTCTGCACAACAGAAGAAAGTACCAACTCTCACAATCCCTCAACACTACAGCTGCCTGAGCTGGAACCGAGCAATACAACAGACATACTATCATGGAAAAGGGGAATCTCATCTGGCCTCACCCTAGAAAGAGAACTGCAGGCAACAGAAGGATGCTGAGAGCAAGAGAAATGGTCTTTCAGGGATGAACCTCCAATTGATTTTCTAATATCAAATAGCCAGCTCTGAAATCAAATTCATACAGGTAACACTAATCAGACTGAGTATTTGTGTGTGTGTGTGTGTGTGTGTGTGTATGTGTATGTGCATGTGTGTATGAATGGGTGTGCATATGTGTATATGTGTGTGCATGTGTGTATGTGTGTATGTGTGTACATGCATGTGTGTGCATGTGTGTACATGCATGTGTGTATGTGTGTGTATGTGTGTGTGCATGTGTGTACATGCATGTGTGTGCATGTGTGTACATGCATGTGTGTGTGTGTGTAAGAATTAAAGACAAAGAGTCTATGATTTTCACAGGAAGTAGAGGATCTGAACATATGTAGAAGTGATTTGAAGGGGTAAATGAAGGGAAAATGATGTAGTTATACTTTAAATTTTAAGAAAACATTGACTCACAAAATTGAATGGTAGAATTTTTTTTATAAAATGTATATCTGATAATATCAAAATATATAAGGGTAGAAAAAAGTTTATTAAAAAACAAGGGATATGACATTTTCTTAGAGAGTATGAGACAAATTTATTTGTAAAGAAAATGTTCAATATTAGTATTCATCAAAGAAACTCAAATCCAAACAATGCCTCATATTTTCCAGATGGTTATTATTAAAAAGACAGAAGATCATAGAGTTGGCAAATCTGTTGAACAAACCGTATGTGTATAATTATAAGAAGTAAGAATTAGTTCCTCTATATTGAGAAAAATATTTAGGCTACTTAAGATCCATCAAATTCAGCAACCTTACTACTGAATATATATGTGTGTGTGTATATATATATGTCAAAGAGACAGTCATGCTTTATGTTTATTATGGTGTTATTCATAACAGCCTAGATACAAGTACAAGCTATACATCTTTGAATAAAGAATAAAAACAGGATTGCTAATCCATAAACAGTGTGATATCATTAACCCATTAAAAAAGGCAATCTGCATGATTAAAACTATTCTTAGACCTGGAGAAACCTGCTTAAGCCAAGCAAGCTTACCATGTAAACATGAAACCTGTATAAATTTTCTCACATGTCAAAACAATACAGTTTTTCCTTTAGACTCAGAGAGTAGCCCAATCATTCCAGATATTTGAAGAAATGGGGTACTGAAATCTATATCAATCAAAAGCATGAGTAGATCATAGTTATATTGATTGATAGAATTGAGTCAAGAGATTTTATGATCATTGTCCATAGATTAAATGGCAATCTATTATTTGTAGATGACAAAAATATATAAACATTGTTAGGATGATTTTTAAAGTTTTTTATATTATAGTATAAATATTTATAGCAAATAAAAAAGGGATATGGTATTCATGTTAACTTTTCTCTTTCTATGAAAAATATCCAAGAGAGTAGTACTTCAAGGCATACTTAATTTCTTTTTGGCTCTTAGCCTCAGATATCTGGTTTTACTATATCATCTCTGCAATCTGTAGCACGTCCAGAAAAACGGATGCATTAGCCAGGTCCAAAATGTAGAGAGTACATAGGCACCTAATCTTAGCCTTCAGAAGAGAAAGGACTTTTGCTCTCTCCAGGTGGTTAGAAGTTTCATACTGCTTTCTCTGTAACATTAGAGAAGATGACATGGCACCATTATGGTTCTCATCTGAATATAGAACATTTTTGGGCTTGGCCTTAGAACTTTCTTTCCTTGGAAACCACATGGGCCTTCATGATATCTACAGTGACAATAACTTCTGAATGTTTCCCCTCAATTTACCAAGGAAAGAGAGTCAATACATGATAAAATATATTTTTTCTGTATTTATGATTTGATGCTTAAATGTACTACCTCTTACTCTTTTGAGGGTTTTTTGTTAACATTTTCATACATTTATGCAATGAATTTTAGTAATAATTTCACCCCCCCCCCCATCTCTCTTTTACCTAATTTAGCTCCTTTTCTACTGGCACATTCTTTTCAAGAATTTTGTCTCCTACTTTTAGTGTTTATTTTTGTTTGGTTTATGGAGTTCATTGAGTATAAATAAGCTTTAAAGAACAAAGTAGACAAAATAAAAGTGTGAATTAAGTATGATTTCTAAAGACATTGCACAATTGTGTTATATTTACTTTATGAGATAGAGGGAAAAGTTCAGAGCCCTTAAAACTTTACCTAAAACACCAAATTGATACTATTTTGCACTGAATGTAGTTCATATATTTAAAGCAATGTTTCATTGGAATAAATCTGGTTTTCAATGAAGGACCACAATAGTCACATATTAATGGAGTTAATAAGACTGTAATTATAAATGTATTTGTTTATGTAAATGTACATCTAGACTACAAGACAATAATGAAATAATTGTCTTTTTGTTTGTTTGGTTTGGTTTGGTTTGCATTTTCAGGTCATGAAGTAAACATTCTGATTCCCAAAGGTAAAGACTTGATTATGTTCTATTTCTCCTTCTCATACTGATCTATGTTTTCCCCCTTGAGCCTTTCTTATTAATTAGCCTCTCTGTATCTTTGGGCTGTAGGATAATTATCCTTTACTTAACAGCAAATATTTATAAGTAAAAGCAAGCCATGTTTTTCTTTATGGGTCATCTCACTCATGATGACTTTTTTCTAGTTACATTCACTTGCTTTCAAATGTCTTTCTTTTTAACAGATGTAGAGACCAACTGCCAAACATTAGGCAGAGCTTAGGGACCCCACAGAACAGGAAAGTTAAAGTTAGTACTGTCTTTCTCTCAGCCCATGTTCCTAGAAAAAAGACTTAGACTCAAAATCTATTTACAAATGCCTTGGACATATAGTTGTCTTTTCTCTGAGTAGATGATGATTTAAAATAATTAATTAAGTTTAATCTACATTCTGCCAAATTGCTGGTTACTTGTGTTCAGGTGCCATTATATGTCTCATCACATCTTTCCGGGTGGATATTCTCCCTGTTGCTTACCAGAATCCTTTCTGCTTCCTGGATTTCCTACCGTCTATTACCTGGCTAAGGCATAGGCTGTCAGATTTATTATTGGCCAGTGACATGCTCATACAGACATGAGACATTCTCTATATGGTTCTTTGCTTTTGTCCAATAAAAGGTCATTTTCTTTTAAATATTAATTGAATGAAATAATGACAATTATGAGACAATGATGGAAACTATTAGGTAAGATTTATATTCATAATGTCTGATCCACAGTATTTGGCATCATTAGAAAATATCTTTAAAAACATCTTTCTCTTTATTGCGATAGCATGGAGGAAAGATAAGAACAGATGATTAAGTTATAAAAGCCCATCAGTGACCTCCTGTCTTTAATATGATGGGAGAGAACAGCTATGAGGAGCCATGTAGTAGGCATCTGTTGACTTTGATCTTAGACTTACTAACCTCTACGACTATGAAATAAAGTGATTTATTTTTTTTTTGCTTTTTTCTTTATTTTTCTTTTCTCTCTCTCTCTCTCTCTTTTTTTTTTTTTTTTTTTTTTTTTTTTGTTTTTGTTTTTGGAAACTCAGCTGTGGAAATCTAAGCCTACAATAAAAACCAGTTTGATGATATCTATGGGATAAAAATGATAAAATTAACAGAATAAGATATGTGACAAACTTCAAATCAGAATATTTTTTTCCATGATTCCAACACTTGGTTGTAGATAGGCTATGGATAAGACACAAACAGAATTATTCCTTGGATAATTGCCTGAGGAAACAGAAGAGAAAGACCTTTCTTCCTAGGATACAACTCTTAGTTGTCACAACCACTTCGGCATGTTGAAGGGACTTTAGGGAGATATCTACCTAGACAAAGGAATGGACCCAAAGGGAAGCAAGGGGAGATTAGGAACAGCTGTGCTATATCCCATGATTTCCACTGAGGCCATGGAGCCAATTTTACCCAGTATTTCTGCAGCAATGATGTTGATTTTTTTTTTAAGGTGTGAGGGCACATAAATTTCCTTTCCTTGTTAAGCTTGTTCCGATGGGACTTTATGAAATCTTAAAACCAATATAATCCCATATAATAAAACTGGTATATTAGATATTATTAAATAGAATTGCCATTTCTGCAGAGAATTTTAATTATGAAAATTAAGATACAATGTAAAAACTAACTATAAAGACAAAACCTAAAGCAGATCTATAGATGGAAGGGGAGGGAGGATGGGATTCCAAAAAAGGTGATAACATCTGAAATGTAAATACATAGAATATATAATTTAAAAAAAGAAAAAAAGTAATCCAGTTACTTTAGAAAATATCTTATTACCTATCCTATCTTCATGTGTTTAATTTTTACTTCATTTTTATCATAATTTGTATTACCAACCTAAAAACATCTTTTCAAGTCCTAAATAACTAACACTTAATTATGAGACTGAACCTACCCTTGACCATATCTGTAACCTATACTATCATATTGAAGATAGACATAGTTGGCTTCCAGAACAGATTCACAGAATTGTCTCTATAACTTTGGAACATCTATCTCCAGCCTTCTGGCCCAGTATATTTGACAAACATTTTGTGAACCACAAATCATGAAGGACTAGTTTACTTTGTCTTGGCCAAACTTGGCAGTCAATTTTCCTGCATCCATTTAATCTTTCTGGACATCATTTTGTCTGTAGTTGAAGCATGGTTTTTTTTTTTTTTTTTTTTTTTTGGCCAGTGGCTAGCTTGCCACAGTTGAAACAACTCCTTATGGAGGTTATTGATACTAATAATCATCTTTGACATGGAATAGCGGTATAATCAGAAGCTGACATGTGTTGGTGTCAGAAAACCACAAGTTAATAAAATCATTTTTAGATGCCATATTCTGTGACTCTCAGAGGATTTGAAGACCTTCTATCAATCTCTCATATATCTCAATTGTCAAACACTGTTGATTATTAAATATTTGTTAGCTATTTAATATGGTAGTACCCTTGAAACCCTAATTAAACTAGTATCTAATATGACTATGAGTTTTACTATCTGAATAATAATTTGTATTTCTTGTCCCTAAGAGTTTGTAATAGCAGTTTCTAAAAGGACTAGAACTCTTTATTACCTCTTTAAGAATTATATAGGTATACTTTCTCACATAAATATTAAAAAATACATTCTGTGTTTTAGAATTAACCTTAAAATTATATCAATATAAAATATTCTATACCAACATATCAAAGATAACCTTCTGTATATAGGTACAAAATTCTGTACAAATGTATCAAAATAAACTTGAGAATAATATTAGCTCAAAATTGAAGAGTAGGTTCAATAATCTACTCCTTTATTATTTTTATATAATTCTATATTTTCCCTCTTTTCTTCTCATCCCTATTCCTTTGTGAAGGAAAGTACAGAGCTCCCTATTTCATTTCCTCCCTGCCAAAGAATAAAAGTAGTTGTAATCATTCCTCAAATGACAATGTAACTATAACTCATAAAATGGAAAAGAAAAAAAAAAACCAGCTACCTCAACTTAAGGAAATGAAACAAGAGTGTTCTTAAAATTGCTTACTGCAGATTTTGGATGTTGAATTTATTGGGGCACCCATGAAAATTAGATAAAATGATTAGCCTTGAGGAAGCTAGCTGTAGTATTTGTTATCTAGTCTTTATGTGCTGAGAAAGTTCAGCACTTAATTCATGTCCTGACTGGAATAGTCTATGAGCTAGTTGTTGTGAAGTTGTTCTGAAAGTAATTATTTATAGGAACCAACATTGATGTAGTCTGGAGTAAGATAGGACAGAAAACTGAAAGACTAAGCCTCAGCATCTCAGTATCCAAGAGTGTTGGTATCAGAATCTGGCTTTCACCTCAGAACTCAGCAGTGACATTATCCTTATGTAACCCAAGCAACTGTTGCCATGGCAATGGCCATACATTAAGCATCCATTTGGTTCAGGTCCTCCTTTACCTACAAGCGGTTACATCACAGTTTAAATTAAAAGCAGACCCTTTCTTACCTTTGTCCCTTCTTCTTCTTTCTCTCTTTCTCCCTTTGTCTCCATCATCCCCAATAAACCTCTCCCACATGGAACTACATTGGCCTGGTGTGGTCTGTCAAACCGCAAGCTGCGAATCTAACACAATAGCAAAGGTTAATCATGTTAGAGTTGTATTCTTCGTTGTTATGTCTGTGAACATACATAATGCATAGAATATACAATGTGCACAGATCAGTTAAAGATGATTTTCTGCTCCTTGTTTGAGCAGGTGAAAGACAACTGTCTTTCTTAATGAGTTAGTTTGAAAATATAAACAAATTGCAATTTAAATCTCCATTCATTCCATAGGAATGGAAGACATATAATAATAAGTCATGAGAACTCTATAGCCAACATGATTATTTGCAATGAATAACTGATGTCTTGACTCCACACATTTTAATGTCTCAATCATTTGCAGAGCTGTCCTCAAGTGGGAGAATCAGAAAATACATCACCGTTTTTGTTTTTGTTTTTTTTTTTTTTTTTTAGTCCATTTGAGTTTCTCATTCCTTTCTGTTTCTGAGTCTTTAGAGGGTTGACCTCTATCAAATATGATCCATATTATTTGGATGGGATCCAAAGCCTTTGCTTTCTTTCCTGTTGACAAATACAAAGCCTCTTTCCCAACATAACCTTTACTTTGTCTAGACTTATCCAACCTAGCAGCCCCTTTTCTATCCAGGTCTGCTCTATTTTGATCTCTCTCAAAGAGTATGTACAGTATCCCAATTACCATCGAATACATATCTAGACTCATATTAATTATCAAAATAAGACTTTATAGAGTCGAAATATATTCCTCTATAGTGAAATATATATATACTCACAGGAAACCTGTCTTTGTCTTTGTCTTTCAGGTATTGAGATCAAAGGCATGAGTTTATTTACTTAGTATCTATGTGCCAATGAAAACATTTATATCAAGTTTTAGCTTTCTCCCCTCTTTGGAGATTACTATCTATGTAAACTTATTTATCGTCTTTTCCCTCTTAATTGAACATTCTTCTATGTATTTAACTTTATTTAAATTCCTTTTCATCTCTGTACATGAGCTTACCCTAAAGCATATTTTAAAACAATATCATATTTATCTCCATGAGACTTGTGTTTATTTAATTTATCTCCTCTATAAAGGCATTTGTACTTTCATTATTAAGCTGATAATTAACATACAATAGAGTTAATAAGCTTAACAGCATTATTTTAATCATTTGTCCATTGGTCTCTGCATTTCTAAGTTGGATGCTTTTCTTTTAGAAAAATAGAAGCAAACAACTCTGTTTAAACCCTAATTCTGGGTCTTTAAGTCGACTAGAAGAATATATCTTTCCTAGGAAAAAAATTCCTTTTGGCAATAGAAAAAGCATTATCTTTAAAATTGAAAACCTACATTATATAAATAAATACACCTATATTTCCATTCTCTTTATATAAATTGAAAATTGATGTGTACTTATTTTTATGAGTGCATTCCTATTTATTATTAAGCAAATTTTCATAGAATTTTTAAGAAAAATGCGTCAGTTGCATTTTAGAATGTCAGTTGCACATGGCTATATCTTTCTTCATGGGGGTCTCACACTGATTTTTACTGGGTAGACCAGGCTGGTCTGGAGGTGCCAGAGATCTGTCTGTCTCTGTCTGCTGTATCCATTATGCTCTAACTCAGATGATGTGTTGGACCTGGCCACACCCCTGTCCTTTTGTTCACAGGAAGAGGCATTTCAACAGATCCTCTCCCCATTTCTGATCCTACTGGTCCTAGAGGCCAACCTCCTATTATTTTTATTACTTTATACCATGAGTGCAGAATATTAGTTACAAGAGGATGTGATTGGGCCGATCTGTTATGTCATACTTGGGAGAACATGAAATGTTTTGCCCATGGTCTGGTCTCTGGGAAGTCTCTACAGGCTTACCACCTATTGCTGCACAAGCAGAATTTAGCTCTTCCTGTGCTCTGCTCTTGGAAGAAGCCTCAACTTCTGTGTTCTCCTTTTAAATGTGGTAGGAGCATCTTTGAAAGGCACCTTTCTTCCACACTACCTCTGCTGTTTCAAGCACCTTGTCTAACAAACTTTCTTCCCAGCCACTAGTCTTGTGCGGTTCTGTTTTGGGAAGATTTACCTTTTCTCTTCCCTTTCCACCAATGTTTTTTGTTTGGTTTGGTTTGAATATTTTTGTTTGTTTTTGCTTTGTGGCTTTTTTTTTCTCTTTTAGATATCAGGCCTCTTGTCTGGCTAGCCGGACTTTCCCCATTATTTCACCCTGGGATTTCCAGGCTGTAAGTTTGGATTTTAATTGCAGTACTTTAGAAGCCACTTGTAGAAGTTAAGACTGTAAACCAACTGTTTTTTTTGTATACAGTCTAAAGTTTTCCCTGATGTTATTCAAATACTGATTTCTCTGCTTGTTTCAATCTGGATATTTTAATGCCAATATAAAGGATATTCTGTGTCAAGTTTGTGTAAACAATTCTTACCCTTTATTCTCTGCCTTGTCAATAAATACTGATAACCCCATCACTAGGCAGAATAGAGCATAAGGTAGGATGTCTGCTATCCAAAGGAGAAGATAGAGGGAGAGAGAGAGAGAGGTAGAAAGAGGGAGAGGGGATGAGAGGGATAAAGCAAGAGGGAGAGAGTAAGAGGGGGGGAAGAGGGAGAGAGGGAGAAGAGGGAAATAGGGAGAGAGGGAGAAAGAGGGAGAGGGATAGAGAAAGAGGGAGAGAGGGAGAGAGGGAAAGAGGGAGAGGGAGAGAGAGGCAGAGGGGGAGAGAAAGAGAGAAAGAGAGGGAGGGAAAGAGGGAGAAGGAAGGAGAAGGGAGAGAGGGAGAGGGAAAGAGAAAGAGAGGAGGAGATGGAGAGACAGGGGAGAGAGGGAAAGAGAGAGAGTGGGAGACTCAGATTTCCTAGGAGAATGGAGGAATTGGAGCTACAAGGAAGGAATCCAAGCTTATGGAAACACCAAAAGCCAAAAAGCTAGATCTATAGCAATATTCAAATATCATGGAACAGGGCTGGCAAGTAGCCAGATTATCATAGGACATTAAGGTAGATCATGTAGCTGCTCAGCTATTGAGGTGCAGTTTTAAATAAATCTTGATTTTTCTATGTGACTATTGAGGACCTGCACAATGTAAATAAATAAAGCTGCTGGATTAATTCCCTGTCTTCTTTATATTAAAGATAATTCATTAACACAAGTCTTTCTTCCTTCCAGCCCCATGCTCCCAGAAATAAGAGACAGGCTTTAAATATACTTACAAATACCTTGGCCATCTAGCCAGGCTCTTCTATGACTAGATCACAATGTAAAATAACTCATTTATTTTAATCTGCATTCTGCCACAGAGTTGGTTACCTGTGCTCAGTTATATATCTGTCTTCCTGGGCTCATCTCCCCCTTGGCATTTCCCTAGAATCCTTTCTGCCTCCCGGAAGTGTCATCTCATATGCATAAACAATGGGCCATCAGATTTATTATTGACAGGTGCCTCATCCATTAGATATTTTCTCTAAAGGACAGGAGGGGTTGTAGAAGCCAGACTGGTAGAGGACGCAAAGGGAACATGAATGACCCACAGAAGCAACTAAGCAAGGATCATAAAATAAGGCAACTTCCCAACTACACACAAAAAAAAAACAATAAAATCAAAACAAAACAAAACAAAGCAACATAATACAATCACAGTGCCTATATGGGTCTGAGCTCCTCTGCATATACATAGTGGTTGTTTAGCTTGGTGATTTTGTAGAAACCCTAACAGTGGGAGTGGGGTGTCTGTGTCCTTTTGTTCCCAGCTATTATTCCTCCTAGCATGCCTTGTCCAACTTTAATATGAGGGGAGGTAACTTGTCTTATGGTAACCTGTTATTTGGTGTTTAGTTTGTTTCTCTGGGAGGCCTGCTCTTTTCCTTAGGGGAGTATAGCATGAGTGAATCTGGGGGAGAGGGCAAGTAGATGGAGTGGAAGGAGCAGATAGAGAGGAAACTGTGACCTTGATTTAATGTATGAGAGAAGAAGACATTTTTAAAAAGAAGTTGAATGTGGTTACCTCATATTTAATACCTTTAATTAAACCAATAGATAAGCTTTAAAGAATAACAAAGCATTTGATTTCATGTCAGTCCACTAACTGTATTTGAGAATTGCTTACTAAAAGAGAAAATTATATTACTATGACATACCACCCACTTATTTTGTCATTGAACAACAGACCATTGTGACCAGCTAATGTACACAGCAGATGCCCTGGAATTGTGCTTGGCATTTGTTGAGCATGGCACATGAGTTATGAAGTGGGTATTACTACTGAAATTTTACATAAGCAGACAGGTACTCCTCTGAGTTTTATTGAGCCATATGTAGAACAGTCGTTGTCCCTATTAATTGAATTTTATAGACAAAGTTCAAATTTGTGGACATGAATGAAAAAAGAGCTGTATTCTGACAACTGTCCTCTCAAATAAGGCAATATGGAAGCATCAGGTTATGATCTAGCCTGTACTGTAAGAAAACTAGTACTCAGCCTGACATTTAATAGTAAATATTACAATAACAACTATTCATGAAGTACCAACTTGTGACAAAATATATCCTATATTGTGCTTAACAGTGATAATTACTTATATTTTACACAACATTCTATAGAGAACGAATACTACTACAAGCCCTCCAAGAAAGCTCACAGTCATTTCCTTCATGTTTCCAATACAAAACTGACAAGGGGTATTACTGTGCCCGCTTCTGTGTTGTCAATTGTGATGTCTCAAGTACTGACTCCTCATGTAAATATACCACTTAAAAGGAATTACAATTAAATATGATTTTTAAATCACATTCTCAACCACACTAACTATGCCTGAAATGCTCTGTAGCCCATGAAGATTACCCAAAGTGACAAAGATAGAGTACATTTTTATTACAGAAATCTTGATTAGACTCAAATTCTATAATGTTCAAAATTAAGAATGTATAATTTTATTGATACACTCAATATATTAGTTTTTCTTTGTTTGTTGATATTTATAAAAAGAAAGGTATTAGAGCCTAGTTTTTAAGTCAATTTGAGAAAAGCCAGAGTCACCTAGAAGAAGAAATCTCAACTGAGAAAATGTATCCATAAGACTAAATTGTAAGCAAATCTGTAATGTATTTTCTTAAGCAGTGAGAGATGTAGGAAGTCTAAGCCTATTTTCTTTGTGGACGCACCTGGACTTGTGATTCTAAAAGAAAATTGCCTAAGCATGACACAGCAGCAAGCTATAAACATCACTACTCTGTGTTGCCTGCCTTAGGTTCTGTTTCCATGTTCCTGCCCTGTTTGAGTTCTTGTTATAACTGCCTTTATAAAGAATAGTGATGTGAAAGTAAAAGCAAAATAGATCCTTTCTTCCCACCTTGATTTTGGTTAAGATTTTTTTATTGTAGCCATAGAAAGACTAAGAAACAGGTATCCTTCATAACACTACTTATACTTTATCACTGAACATATATGTTTAATTATGAGGTAAAATTTAACTAACATGTAATGAGTTCTCATTGTTCCAGTATTTGTGTTAGGAGATAAACATTAAAAGTAGAAATATTTTCTAAAGAGAAAGCTCAGTAGTAAATAGAATTTATTGCTCTTCCAGAGGACCTCATTGCTTCCTAGAATGTATGCCTGTAATAGCTACATGTAACTTCAGAACCTTCGAATTTGATCCTTTCCTGGCCCACACTACACATGCACAAGGCATGAAAAACCACAAACATCCATATATAAACAAAGTTTAAAAAGTTTCTACTATATGTCTTTAGAAGAAAACAATGACCTTCAATTCATGGGGTGAAATCTTAACAACAGAGAATAAATAACCACATGGCTAAGCAAATTATATAAAAAGGTGGCAGGTAGTAGAAGTTAAGAATGAGGGAGGCTTATGCATCCTGAGAAGGCCTGTAAGGTTTCCATCCCTATGGGCCTAGGGTTACTTGATGTTGTAAAAGAGAAGACTCTCCAGATGGGTGCTCTCTATACAGTGAACAAGAAAGATGACAGCCCTGCATTGTCAGGGAGTAAAGGGTTTTCAAACTGAATACATAGCACTGTGACCATCTACAGACAGCAAAACACTGCAAATCAGTATCAGCACATCTGCCCTGCTGGTAGCCTGTAGGACAAGTTATAGAAAGCTGAGACATAGTAGGAAAAGATCTGAATGCTCCAAATGCCAAGGTTCTTGATTGCACTTTACAGATTATGGTTCACTATCAACTACCAAACTATTCAAGCATTCAAAATAATTATACATACACACACACACACACACACACACACACACACACACACACACACAAACACATGGTAGAAGCACACAAAACTATTCCACTATCAAACTAAGATTTTCTGTTCCTAGACATTTAGATTGCTAGAGGTGGACAGGTTTATGCTTTGAAAACAATTTGGCTACTCTTTTTTTTCCTTTCTCATTCTCTCACCTATTCCTTGAACCTGCTACCTCTTTTCTTATAGTATATGTTCTATATAATGTCAAAGATGTACAAGTCTGGAACAGAAACAAGGCATTAACACAGTGGTAGGTGTTACCCTAGTGTCAGGAGGAGAAAATGGCAGCACCTATTAGTCTAGTACCTAGAGATGGCCTATAGAACACGTGCCCTAGTTGTGACCGTATGTGCTCCCAACATTTATGCCAATAACACTTCTTCCTTTTAAATAACGATGTCTGAAATAAGAATGAGCATCTTAAATCCCAAAAACCACCCAGCCCCAAACTATACCATCACAACTTAACATGATGTAGGTTATATGCAGTTTTCATGTTCTTCACAGGAAAGATTTTTGTTTCTCTTCCACTATTTTAAGAAGATGGTTACATGTATCTACTCAGCACGTGCCCTTAAGATTTAATTATTTCCTTGTATGCAACTATACTGGCTGTAAATTGTATGCTAAGTACTTGGAATATAAATTCCTGACTCAGAGCTTGGCCTGAGATCAAATTTAGAGCTTCTTGAAACCCTTTGGGCTGGGATATTTTATTCAGTAAACGAGCATAGATTTGAAGATTCAGTGATTGCATTTTTTTTTCTAGCAGGTTTTTCTATGAAACCACCAGATTCCATGTCCTATAACGTACAAAGATTTGTGCTGGTAATTTCTTTTATAGATTTTCATTTAAAGCATGCATGCTTAAAAATCCATTCTCTGAGAGACAAAGGATAGTGATTGTTCCACTGGTGGTTTTATGACATTTTCCCTGGGTTTGTTTGCTTTTAGTTTATATTTTATCTCCTTCCTTGTTTTCTTTGGTCGATGGCTGTTGAGTCAGCAATGTGTAGACAATTCAAGCAGGACATGATTACTGGGATTTCTTTTATGTTTCCTCCAGGGCAGCCACCTGCTTTGTCATTGAAAAACAATGACTCACGTGGCAGCCTGACAAATACCTGGTTGCTCAGCAGAGCCCTCTGTGCAGCTGAGCTGTACCTCTGCTTTAAAGGAGGGTAAAAATGAAGATTAAAAATTCATTGAAATATCCCTGTGGAGTCCCGTTAAAAGGCAGAGAAAGGCCTTCACATCATTAATAAAACATGAGTAGAGTCAGCACAGGGCCATGGGTCTCTTTTATGATGACTGCACCTAAACGATGCAGGAAAACAAGGTAACAAGATCAAAATGTATGTCAAAGCAATATCTGAGTCCCCAATGTATGCTCTGACCCAACAGTCACAGTCTTCCAGTCTTCAGTTTCTTTGTAGTTTACCCTCTAAAACAGAAGGGTCTCAGTAAAATCTACTCGAACAGTTCCAGTGCAGTTGCCACAGGCTACACACTGTAACCTGAAACCCCTGCCCCCTTACGCTCCTATTAGACACTCACAGTGCCGATTTCCAGTACCATTGGTCCCCAGCTGGAATGTCTCTAGCCATAGATCTCTGTTTTATAGCGCATTCCAAAATTTAGCTGGTAAATTTACCATTTTATATTTCTTATTTTCTATTTAATTTAAGTTTTAATTTGATATTTCATCTATTTACATTTCGAATGTTATCCTCTTTCCTTGTTTCCCCTCCGCAAACACTCCATCTCATCCCCCTCCCCCTGCTTCTATGAGTGTGCTCCCCCACCCACCCACTCCCACCTCAACACCCTGGCATTCCCCTACACTGGGGAAGTGAGTCTTCACAGGACCAAGAGACCCTCCTCCCGCGGATTAGGACATCCTCTGATACATATGCAGATGGAGCAAAGAGCAACGAACCCAATGGCTCCAGCCTCATATGTAGCAGAGGATAACATTCTCTGGAATCAATAGAAGTCCTTGGTCCTGTGAAGGTTCATTACCCAGTGTAGGTGGATGCCAGGGTGTTGAGGTGGGAGTGGGTGGGTTGGACGGATAGTATTTTCATAGAATCATGGGGAGGGGGAAGGGAGAGGAGGGAACTGAGAAAGGAGATATTAAATGCAAATACATAAACTGTCCAATAAAAATTTAAAAAACAAATATTTTAAATTTCTTAATTACAGCAAATATTGGGAAATTGATGGCAACTTAAAATATAGTTGCAGGTTGACCCAGAAGTAGGAAAACTCGCACAACAATAAGGAGGGACTTCAAGGCTAAACTCTGAGGTTTGAAACTGATGATGCTCTTAATTGGAGTTTCATGAAATTGGTTGCCATGTTAGTAAATACAATTAAAGTCCTCTATTAAGCATTTTATACCACTGAGCAATGTTCTGTTACTTGAAGTTGGTTCCCAGTGCGTTTTGGACACAAGTCATGAGAAAGTTATCTGCTTTATTTGAAATGGTTATTTTGGCAATAGAGTTTTATAACCTGTGGATGAAAGAGCTTAGAATGTGAGACTCTTTCTATCTGATATCATTAAACCATCACCTAAATGGACTCTGGTTGTACACATTTATCCCAGTTAGTAATTACTAAATGTCTATAATTTTGGTTGACAGCATCCAGTTATCAGGAGAGGCTTAACCAAAGTTTTATGGAAAATATTAAAAATGGAGATGATAGTATTATTGTTACCTCTACAAGTGGTAATGAGTTATCTTCATCACCACCACCACAGCAACAGCAACAACAACAAGCTTCCCAGTAAATTCAAAACCACAATTAGTGTTAATTAATCATTAGTATTTAAATTATATATGTAGCTATCCACAGGACAACAGAAGAAACTGCTGGGCATATTTTTGCTGCTTTTCAAACATTTGGTTTCAACAAATCTTAGTTGAGGATCTTTTGCGGGATATGCACAGATGACTTTGTAGCACCTTTCATGTGTTGCTTTGAGTTTGCTGGGGGAACTGGAAAGGGATGATTTTAAAATTCACACTAAATGTTGTTTTACCAGTAAAATGTTTCCACCCATCACACAATATAGAACATACAGAAAGCACCACACATTCCAGAAACACTCCAGTTGCTCCTGTGTTGTGTCTGTAGGCATCAGAGCACCAAGGTCTTACATTCTGCTGTTTTGATTTATGATCCCCCATTTAACGGGACTCAGAAGATAGTTTATTTCATTGGATTAACTGAAATAATATAATTTGTGGAATTATGTAAATATAGTTACGGAGAAATATATGAAACATGGCATAAGGCTTGATTTTCTTTATTATTATTATAACTTTTCCCCATATACCAGTACGTATTCTTTCTAGTCATAAAATGTGTATAATTTAACACAGTTCCTGAACTAGAAACACTTGAATAGTAACACATACTTAGTAAACCCTGAGAAATAGCTGCATAGATCAATTTAGACAGCATTTTGCCTACTTCAATTCACAATCCATCTCAGAATCAGGAAAGGTTCTTTTTAATCCTGCTTCCTGTTATGTACCATTATATGATTGTTATGTGATATTTAAATAACTAAGAATCTACTTTTCAGTAAAATATTAGGATTGAAAAAGAAACAAAACCTAAATTAAGACTGAAGTTCCTATATTCATGAATCCAATGAAAAAGACAGGGAAAATTCTATGCAAGTTTTTTTTAATGTTGTATTTAATGTGCATTTTATTTTCAAGAAAAGAAGCCTAAAACTGCTTGTCTCTTTAAAAAAAATTGGAAAGCAGCAGAATTTCAAAAATTAGAGGTCTCGATTATGAGCAAGATTTTATTTTTAAAAGAATCTTATTCACTGTATCTTCCTATTATTTTTTGAGTTTCTTGTAAAAAACATGATAACAGCAGGAACAGTATAATTAATGTCTACTGGTTAACAGGGTAAGAAATTGTGCCATAGGGAGGGGCACCCTTGGAATCACTGCAGTTTTTCAAAATTTATGTAATTTTGCTCGTCAAATATTACTACTTCATTTGCTGTGAATTTCCAATAAGATATGACCAAAAGGTTTTAGCATTTTAAACAGTAATATAAAATTAGATTCCAATATACTTTGCCATTGCAAGAAGGGATGGGAAGGAGCTGCTAATGTACAAGTATGGGGGCAGAAATGGACAAAAGGAAGGTACTTATGAACGTATTCAATGATTATTATGCTATTAACATAAGATTTCATATGTTAGCAGATTTGGTTTTGAAAACAGATCAATACTTCAGAAAAGTTTACATTTACAAGCCCCACAGAATTTTCTCTACTAATTACAATAGCAATAGGATGAGGCACAGCAAATCTACAATCAATGAGTACAAAATAAAGGGTTTTAGACAGAGACGGGCAAAGCATGCTGTAAGTATTCACTGTAAAATCTTAAAAAGCCACAATGAACCAAATGACCCAACCCAATGAAATGCGTGTCATGGAATCCAAGTTTGGCCAGTGCAAGGTGCTAAGTACACCAAGTATCAGCTGGATGCCAGAAGGAATGGGAGAGTGGTTTTGGATCCAGAGTTCACTGTGCTTTAGCAATGGTGACCATTCCATTCATGACTTTTACACCACGGTGTAGGTCCATTAATAGTGAACAAAGGAGGTTCGTCCAGTATTTTTCATACAAAATCACCTGAAAGTGTTATCTTTCTACCATGAAATGCAGTTTGCAAAAATAATTTATACAGGAATGTAAGTCTTAATACAATTGCAAAGACAGATTTAACACATTAAATGGCACGAGATTCCTCCTGTGTAGAAATTCAGATTTCTTGGAAAAAAAAATAGGTTGAGTAAGAAACCTATGTAAAAATTATTTTCAGGGTAATATTCTAGGGTAATATTTCCATACATAGGACTAAGTGCACCTGCCCTTTTATGTAAATGCCTGTAACATTTGTTTCCATTCCCTACAGGAAAGTTTAAATGTTGCCATTCACTTTCTCCATCCATACCTTCATCAGAAAGTCCACAGTGAAGAGACTGAATTGCTATTTTGGAACTCTTTTGGTTTGAAAGGCAGATAGAGAAGCATGCTTGTTCACGGCTGATCTTACTCTTTCCGGTTTGCTTGTTTCTTTGGATTTCTTTTGCATTTGTCTGACTTAATGCTTTTCTTTTCTTTTATATTTCAAGATATAGAATATAAAAAAGGAGACTTTGTTATAAAATGTTTTTATTTTGATAATGTTATCACTGATCTTATATTACCTAAAAATAATTGCACAAAACATACCATCATTCTGTTTTACTATGTTTGTAACACCCTCCTCCCCACACCCCACACACACCTAACACACATGCAGAGCGACCATAGAACAGGAAAGCATAGAGCTACTTATGCATTCACAAGCAAAAAATAACAGCAAGTTGAACTGAGGAACTAGTCTTTTGGGACCAATTTTATGCCTTTTTCTACAGCTGTAGGAGCCACTTTGGAACATAATATATTCCTTTGAAGTCAATGATCCCTGAGGGTTCAAAGCAAGATACAAATTTGGCTCTGAGTAGAGAGAATATTCTGTATAGAATGGTATTTAATTCCAAGCCTCACTGAGCACACACTCACTGAGCACACACTCACTGAGCACACACTCACTGAGCACACACTCACTGAGCACACACACTCACTGAGCACACTCACTGAGCACACTCTCACTGAGCACACATACTCACTGAGCACACACACCCACTGAGCACACACTCACTGAGCACACACTCACTGAGCACACATACTCACTGAGCATACACACTCACTGAGCACACACACCCACTGAGCACACACTCACTGAGCACACACTCACTGAGCACACATACTCACTGAGCATACACACTCTCTGAGCACACACTCACTGAGCACACACACTCACTGAGCACACACTCACTGAGCACACATACTTACTGAGCATACATACTCTCTGAGCACACAATCACTGAGCACACACTCACTGAGCACACACTCACTGAGCACACACACTCACTGAGCACACACTCACTGAGCACACACACTCACTGAGCACACATACTCTCTGAGCACACACTCACTGAGCACACTCTCACTGAACATACATACTCACTGAACACACATACTCACTGAGCACACACTCACTGAGCACACACTCACTGAGCACACACTCACAGAGCACACACTCACTGAGCACACACTCACTGAGCACACACTCACTGAGCACACACTCACTGAACACACATACCCACTGAGCACACACTCACTGAGCACACACACTCACTGAGCATACATACTCTCTGAGCACACACTCACTGAGCACACATATTCGCACAAAGATGAACAGAAAGCCTCACTGAGCACACACTCACTGAGCACAAACTCACTAAGCACACACTCACTGAGCACACACTCACTGAGCACACACACTCACTGAGCCCATACTCACTGAGCACACATATTCACACAAGGATGAACAGAAAGCCTCACTGAGCACACACTCACTGAGCACAAACTCACTAAGCACACACTCACTGAGCACACATACTCACTGAGCACACTCTTACTGAGCACACACACTCACTGAGCACACACTCACTGAGCACACATACTCACTGAGCCCATACTCACTGAGCACACATATTCACACAAGGATGAACAGAAAGCCTCACTGAGCACACACTCACTGAGCACAAACTCACTAAGCACACACTCACTGAGCACACATACTCACTGAGCACACTCTTACTGAGCACACACACTCACTGAGCCCATACTCACTGAAGACACATATTCACACAAGGATGAACAGAAAGCCTCACTGAGCACACACTCACTGAGCACACACTCACTGAGCACACACTCACTGAGCACACATACTCACTGAGCACACACTCACTGAGCAAACACTCGGTGAGCACACATACTTACTCACACAAGGATGACTAGAGAGTCGTTGGAAATAACAAGAGAATTCTGAAAAATGAGTAGGCTTCAAAACATTGATTATATTCAGGAAATGATATGAGTTTAGGCAACCTTTGGATAAGAGATGAAGATATTCAAGTGTCTACTTATTCATCTTTTTCTTCTAAATATAAAAAAATAAAAGAGAAATGACTAAATGTCCAAATAAAATTATTTTCAAGAGAAAAATGGCCAAGCAAGAAAATATTTACCAGTGTGTATAAACACTAGTAATTGTGTGTGCAGAATTTATCATGCAAGACATTTCTATGTGTGAATCAAATTTCTACGGATTTTGTTGAAACGATGTTGTATAGATCCTTGAGTCAAACTCATGATAGTGTATTTGATGCATGTGTCTGTGTGCATGCATGTTTACACAGATCTATAAAATAAACTATGCAAGCCATGAAAGTTCAGTTTATGTACAAAGTGCAGCTAAGCAGTAAAATCTACTATGATAATCACTGCTGTAATTAGTTATATCACATTATTTATTATTTTTTGTCACAATTAGACTCATGCAGAATGATAGGTCTGAAAGTGGTTCAGTACACAATAGTTGTTCCATTGTGGGAGGTAGGTTTTACACAGCAGAGATGGCATTCTTATATAACACAACTAGAATATATTTTAGAGCCAGATAGCATGCTAGTTAAGAGGAGTTCTAAGTTTCTATCTAAAACACTTTATAATTAAGGAATAAATAAAATTCAAATCCACTACTAGAAATAAAACATGGGAAACAAGAAATTCTAGGTTTACACTGTAGCTGATGTGACTGGTTTGTGTCTATCACATCTCCCCTTGATCAGGACTAGAAGATACTTGTTCAAGAAATGTTTCTTTTGTATACATTTATCCAATGCACTAAAAGCTACAACAGTGGAGGCCAGTTTGGGATGACATAAACAGGGTTCACTCATTTTGGTTTAAGTGTAATTGTGAAACTGTGTGGTAATTGTTGGTGGAAACAGAAGCATATTTGATTGTATAGTGGTGCACATCTGTGAATGCTTGGAACATTTGGTCCAACACTGAATTTCCTGGTCTCATTGAGGACTTTAGTTGTATTTCAGCTAGAATTGTCTGACATATCTATTTGAGAACCTATGTGTTCAACATGGAGATTTCAGCTTCTTTTTTTTTTTTTTTTTTTTTTTTTGAGAAGCTTGAATTTTTATTTGCTACATTCAGTAATAAACACAAATAAAGTAAAAATAATTATAACATAATAAAATATAAAACCAAATACAAATATAGCAAGCAGATAATATACATGAGGAACATTTTTACACAACTATAAATATGATTCTTGGAATTAGTTTTGGTTTATTTCTGTAAGTTTGTTTTGGTGTGGTGGTTAATTTCTAAGCCTCTGGATATGAGCACACATAAAATTGTTTATGATCTAAAACTGTAATGGCCCTGTAATACAGAATTAAAAATAAGAAATGAATTTTTGGAAGAGGTCCACACTGCAAACAAAGCATCCAAACCTAAAAAAGGAAAATTTGCTTTTTTCCAATTGGCAGTAAAACTATTTTGGGTTTCAGAAATTGAAGTCTTTTAAAAATATTCATTTTATGTTTATATGTTTTTCCTGCATATATGTATGTGTATCATGTGTGTGCCTAATGCCTGAGAGGCCCAAAGGAGGGTGTTGGAACCCACATCACAGATGGCTTTGGGCGGCTACTTGGTGCTAGTAAATGAGCTTGCATCCTTGACAAGAGGAGCGCATGCTCCTAATGGCTGCGTTATCTCAGTCCCTACGGAAATCTTTAATATGAACCAAGATCTAATCCATCTCTCTCTCTCTCTCTCTCTCTCTCTCTGTGTCTCTCTCTTTCTCTCTCTCTCTCTCTCTCTCTCTCTCTCTCTCTCTCTCTCTCTCGTGTGTGTGTGTGTGTGTGTGTGTGTGTGTGTGTGTGTGTGTGTGCTCGCAAGCACGTGTATGAAAACAGACTCAGAGATTCGTTTTAGCAGAGTGAGCCTTGCATGCTTGTGAAAACTTCTCTTCAGTGAATGCTAGTGCTTAGAATATAGTGCAGTTGGCAGAGTGCTTGCCTTTGGGCCTCTCAGGCACTAGGCACACACACACATACTTTTGTATTAGCTGTCAGTTCTAGTAGTTCCAGCTTCTAATTCTAGATTTTTGGTGGAGAGAGAGAGAGAAAGAGAGACAGAGAGAGACACAGAGAGACAGAGAAAGACAGAGAGACAGAGACAGAGAGACAGAGACAGAGAGACAGAGACAGAGAGAGAGACTTCCATACTTTATCTGTCATCTGACTCCCAGATTGTGTATCACAGTATTATAATTTACTCTTCTAGCTGCTACTGAGAAATCTTTTTGCTATATAAGTTTTCTCAGTTAAATTGTATGATTTTTATGTTTCCCTGTCCTTTTGCCAATATTGATAAGATGAAATTTTTTCTTTAACCGAATGTGTACCTTAAATATATAAAATTTCAATTTCTTTCCATATATAGATTCTGAACATTATCTAAAAGCAAAGCTATATAGGACTTCTTCAGTGATGGACTATACTTTATGCCACATGTTAGGACACTGAGACGTATGCTTCTGTATAAAGTGGATACAAAGTGAGCATTAGCTGGGGAGGGCATTTTAAAACCAGGTGATTTTCAACCAAATCTGAGGGTCCTATCCAAGCCATAAGGAAAAAATAAGATGCAAAATGAGTTATGTTACCTAGCCAGTATATTTGACTTAGCCAAAAAGAAATGACAAAAGGTAAAAAGAAAAGGGGAGGGGAAATGCATAAAATAATTAACTAATATAGTGTTAGCCACACCATGTACACTGAAGTGCAAGATTCGTAGGTCATATGTCACCTAAGAAAGTAAGGGTAAAGATATGCACTGTGACTTAAAAGGTGGAAAGTTTGATAAAAACAAAACAGTCAGAAAACCACATGATTGTATCAATGACCTAAGGTGATATAAATTGCCTCAAACTAAATCCATTTTCGAACAGATTTCAGACTAAGCATTTAAAGGTGTAAATCTTATTCTCTCAATGGAAACATTTTGGGCAAGCATGTCTTTGCAGATAACTGAATGAAATCTTAAATGAGCTCATGTAGCCAATTCCCACTCTAAATTATCCCTTCTAATCCAATACAATCAGTGCATTCAAATTTCGGGGACACCACACTCTTAGCTATCCTGAACTGCACTAAGCCATCCCATGATACTTCCTGTAACTCTGGGTATCAGAAGGTAACTCTTTCCTCCAACTCTCCCTATTACATACTTTATGTCTCTTTTAAATGTATTAAATACACACATACACACACACAACACATATATATTCCTCTACATAGAATATATATGGCAATGTATAATTTTATATAAATATGGATTTAATATGTATCTGTAATATGAAATTCTTATATTCCCTCCAAATATTAGAGACTATATACTGTCCAGTCCTCCCTCATAATTATGTGTGTAGGCCTTTCTACCCTCTTTAGAAAATTCATTATTTTCATATTATCTTTTGTCTTGGGTCTTGGTGAATTTGACGATCATACCTCTGAGCATCAGCTCCTTTCATAGGATCAGCACAGGTCCATCAGACAGAATCCAATGCTTTATAAAGATTCTGAAAAACCTTTCACATGACCCTTTGTTGTAGGGAGACTATTACTATCCCTGTGAACATGGAAATCTCAGTTGCAGTATTGTAGAAGCATGAATTAATTAGTGAACCACAGCATTTTGTTTTATTTGTTACATTGTTGCTCTGTTCCTGTCAGCACCTCAGCTACTTCAGTGGGTTATCAAATCCACACAAAGATACCCAAGACATTGCTTCTTCTTTTCATCTGTAAAGTTAGCAGAGTTTTGATAAATTTGCTCTAGTAAAACAGAACAACCTTCAAAGACTTTTATGACTCAAATACATGTAAATTCTGACAATGGAAAAATCAAAAAAACAATGGAAATTTCTTTCATTGAAGCTTGCACTAACACAATATATAAAAAATAAAAAAAGAAAATAGTTCCGTAAAGCTTGGAGACCAGTCTCCACTTTGTAATTTTGTTATTTTTGCTATATAGAAATATTGACTTTATTTCCTCAGATGATGGGTAAAGATGAAACCTGTACCTAAGTTGTGCAAATACATGCCATGGTCTGAGCCCAGAACATTGACACTATGTAGTTATAATGTTAAAGTTAAAACCTATAAGCTACATTTTTAAAGAAAAATTGTAATTATGAATATACCCCATAAAAAAACTCTATAAATTAAAATGCCTTTTGCATTATATAGTTATATATCATAATTATGCCAATTAATCATGGTAGAGGTGAGAAGTTTTGCTTCATTTTTAAACCAATTCATGAATACATATCGGAGATGTGATATCATTTCTCATCATAATTTTTAAAAAATATATTATTTTTTATCAAAGCGCTCCTGACATTTGGCCTATACCTGAAAATTTTTGCTGAATAAATGAATAGCTAAACAAATGATATTCATACAAGTCAAAGGTTTGCGACAACCAATAAAGTCTACGTATATTGTAGCTAGTTTAACCAGATAATATAGGTCAGTATATCATTGTGTTAAGACAAAATGGACAATTAAACAAGATGAACAGACTCTAAGAGAACACAACACCAGCCCAGGATACTATATCCAGCAAAACTCTCAATAAACATAGATCAAGAACCCAAATCCAGGAAAAAAAGAAATTAAAATATCTTTCTCCCAATCCATTCCTACACAGGATTCTAGAAGGAAAATTCTAACACCAGAAAGGTAATATATTAAGCATCTCACACGAAACCCAAAGGAGAGAACGACAAGCACATAAAGCCACCTATGAAAACAAATACAACAGGAACAACCTGTCACCTATCCTTAATATCTTTCAATATTAATGTGTTTATTTCACCTATAAAAGGACATAAGCTAACAGCTTGGATACACAAACAAGACCCAGAATTTTGCTGCATACAAGAAACATACTTCAATAACAAAACAGACAGTATCTCAGAGTAAAAGGATGGAAAAAGGTCTTCCAAGCAAATGGTCCAAAAAGTCAAGCTGGTATTGCTATGCTAATATCCAATAAAATTGACTTTCGACCAAAAGTTATCAAGCATGTTGAAGAAGAACACTTCATATTTGTCAAACGAAAAATCCACAAAGAGAAAATTTTAATTTTGTCCATCTATTTCCCAAATTCAAGGGCACCCACATTTATAAAAAAAAAAAAAAAAAAAAAAAAAAAAAAAAAAAACTTTATTAAAACTCAAAGCACACATTGAACCCCACAAAAAATAGTGGGGGACTTCAACACCCCACTCTCACCAATGCACAGTTCATTGAAACAGAAAATAAACAGAGATACGGTAAAGCTAATAAATGTTATTAAAAAATGGATTTAAAAAGTATCTACAGAACATCTCGCCCTAAAACAGAAGAATACACCTTCTTCTCAGCACCACATGGCACCTGCTCCAAGAGTGACCATATAATTGGTCACAAAACAACCTGAAACAATACAAAAAGATTGAGATAATTCCATGAACACTATCAGACATTAATGGAATCCACTACATAAACAAACTTAAAGAAAAGAAATCACATGGTTATCTTTTTATAAGCAGAAAAAGCATATGACAAAATACAATAACCCTTCCTGTTAAAAGTACTGGAAAAAGAGAAAGTCAAGGGCCATAATTAAACATAATAAAATCAATTTACTGCATATCAACAGCCAAAATCAAATTAAATAGACTGATACTTGAGGGAATCCCATTAAAATATTGGACAAGACAAGGATGCCCAATCTCCCCATTTCTATTTAAATTGCTAGTTAGAACAATGAGACAACAAAAAACCAAATTATTTAAAATCAAGAAAATACAATGCTGGCAAAGATATGGATGAAAATTACATATATTGTGAGACAAAATCATACTTGGGTTAAATAGAAGTGTAACCAACTTAAGAAAATCATGTTTCTCTTCAATTTCTTATTTGACCAAATATAGAGCTAGATATTAATTTGTCGTTTTAAATTCCTTCAATCCAAATGTCTACCACTTTTTGTCCTCAAGAGTTGTGACTTCAGAATGTCTATTTTTGAACTTCAGGTGAAGAATGGATTATACTGTATAGATATTATCTATTCTTTACTGTTTTCAGAACTTTGGAGCTGAAACCAGCATGTTGCTGACGCTCATGTTTTCATAATTCAAGTTGCATTCTGACAGCCTCTCCCATAAGGTTTAACATAAGCATTTGCTTTGAAATGATGGAGTCTGAAGTTTGATTGCATTGATCCTTCTAAACATAGAAGACTTTTATAGCTGCTAATGGTGACGCAGCTGACTCATCAAAATTAGAAAAGAAAAAAAAAAAAAAAAAACAGTTCTCACACAAAGATTCAATTATCTAGAATCCCACTGAATGGCCTAAAGAGCTAAATATCTCAGACATTGAGAATACCACATATTTTCCTATGTATTTTATAGTGAGATATAACTAATAGAACACAGCTCCATTTTACATACTTTGAATCATTTACTCAATTTTATCAATGTGAATATTAATGTTTTAAAATATTTAACAAAACATAATGCAGTTCTGTATTTGTAATGTTTCCAGATACTAAGCTGTATGATTTAGACTAAATATTAGTGCCTTCATCATTATGACACTTACTACCTTTCCTCACTCTGCCAATTTTTCACCAGGTCCATCTCACCTGATTATCTGCCTGCTCCAACCTCTACTCATACTTGAAAGTCTTCACAAGGAGTCTGTGTGGCAAGTCTGAGCACAGAGAACAGCTATACAACTCTGATTCCTACAAACCTACTTCCATCAAATATATTTAATTTAATTCTCTTAAAACTTGAAGGAAAGGAGCTTTTAGAAGATTGTTGTCCTTGGTTTAATGAGGCAAGAAACTTCTCTATCAAGAAAGTATTTTCTGGTAGAATATATGTCTTTATTTTCCATAGTATTTTTATAATTAATTTTCAATTATAAAAATCACATTCAAAAGTGTATATATATATATATATATATATATATATATATATATATATATAAAATTTTCATCACTTATTCTTGTAGTCACACTTTTTTAAACTTGACAGTCCCATACTTGAGATTGTAAGCATCTAATGAATGCTTTGCCTTCCTGATCCTGGGAACCACAGTTACTCTGCATGGCTGCACAAGCCTTGATAAACCAACCTTTTTTTTTTTTTTTAATTTTGAAAAGATTTTATTCTACCATATACTCACTGTGAAGACAACAAATTATTTTCCTAAGACAATTCTCTTCTTTTGGTTGTATTTTATTTTTTGAACAACTTTATTTTAAAAACCAAAGATAAATGTAAAAATTTGAAACATTTTTGCATAAAAGTATACGAATACATTTTTGTCAGTGATTGGTTTTTTTTAAAGGTTTGATAGTGTGCATTAAAATCTTACTAGATACAATGAACATAAAGTACATGTAAAACAAGATGTAACCTGGAAATAGTCAAAGTTTTTTTAGAGTGTAAGGATTAAGCATAATGGTTTTTTCTTTTCTTTTTTTTTCTTTTGTTGAAGGTCATATAGTCTGTGAGTTGATTCTGGGGTATTCAGAGCTTTCTGGGGTGAGTATCCCATTATCAGTGACTGCATATTATGTCTGTTCTTTTGTGACTGGGTTATCTCACTCAGGATGATAATCTCTAGATGCATCCATTTTCTTAAGAATTTCCTAAAGTTATTGTTTCTGATAGCTGAGTAGTACTCCATTGTGTAAATGTACCACAATTTTTGTATCCATTCATCTACTGAAGGACATCTGGATTCTTTCCAGCTTCTGGTTCTTATATAGCGCTGCTATGAACATTGTGGTTCATGTGTCTTTGTTGTATGTTGGAGCTTCTCTGAGGTATATTCCCAGAAGTGGATAACTGGGTCTTCAGGTAGTACTATGTCCAATTTTCTGAGGGACCACTAGACTGATTTCCAGAGTAGTTGTACCAGTTTACAGCCCTACCTACAGTGGAGAAGTGTTCATCTTTCTCCACATCCTTGCCAGCATGTGCTGTCATCTGAATTTTGGATTCCGGCCAATCTGACTGTTGTGAGGTAGAATCTCAGGGTTGTTTTGATTTGAATTTCTCTGATGGCTAATGATGTCAAGCACTTCCTTAGATGTTTCTCAGCCATTCTATATTCATCAATTGAGAACATTTTGTTTAGCTCTGTACCCCATTTTTAATAGGGTTGTTTGGTTCTCTGGTGTCTAGCTTCTTGAGTTTTTTGTATACCTTGGATATTAGGCCTCTATCTTATTCAGGGTTGGTAAAGATCTTTTCCCACTCTGTTGGTTGCCATTTTGTTTTCTTGTCAGTGTCCTTAGCCTTACAGAAACTTTGCTATCTCATTAAGTCACATTTCATAATCTTTGACCTTAGAGCTCGAGCCATTGGTGTTTTGTTCAGAAAATTTTCTCCTGTGCCTATGTGTTCGAAGGTTTTCCCTACTTTCTCATCTAATAGTTTCAGTGTACCTAGTTTAATGTGGAGATTTTTGATTCACTTACACTTGAGCTTTGTACAAGGAGATAAGAAAGGGTCTATTTTCATTCTTCTGCATGCTGAGTGCCAGTTGGACCAACACCATTTGTTGAATAGGCTGTGCTTTTTCCATTGAATGTTTACAGCTCCTTTGTCAAAAATCAGATGACCATATACATGAGGGCTCATTTCTGGATCTTCTATTCTATTCCATTGATCCACGTGCCTATTTCTGTACCAGTACCATGCAATTTTCAGCACAATTGCCTTGTAATTGTATAGCTTGAGGTCAGGGATAGTGATTCCCACAGATACTTTCTTGTTGTTGAGGATGGATTTTACTATTCTAGGTCTTTTGTTATTCCAGATGAAATTGCACTCTTTCCAACTCAAGGAAGAACTGGGTTGGTATTTTGATGGGGATTGCATTGAATCTGTAGATTGCTTTTGCTAGGATAGCCATTTTTACAATGTTGATCCTTCCAATCCATGAGCATGGGAGATATTTGCATTTTCTGAGATCTTCCTCGATTTCCTTTTTTAGTGGTTTGAAGTTCTTGTCATATAGGTCCTTCACTTGCTTAGTTATCGTCACTACAAGGGAAGGAAACAATGATGTAATTGTATTCTTACAGCCAAAAGTAAAAGATAGTAAACAGGAGAAATACAGCACAATGTGATTTGAAAAGTAATTATTTGACTTCTATGTTGCCAGTTAATTTATTGTATAATTTTTGAACTTGTTTTTACTTTCACTTAATTTTTTAATGAGCAATGAATCAGAGTATGTCAATAGATTTAAAAGAAAAGGCTGAGCCTTCCTTGACAACTATTTTAGCTGTTTCAAAAGATAAAAATATAATCTTTTGATTTGACTGCCTGTAATGGCACAGTAAAGTCTTAGCTGTTGCGATATGAATCTCTGTGGTCTTTTGTAGTTTTAATAATTTACATAGGAGACTGGAATTTAGCTTTCTATCCAAATTGTTCTGTTTCCGTCTTTCTCCAATCCAGCCTTGTTTATTCACCATAGTGCTGACTGTCATTTAATCAACACTTTTTTGTTTTTAGAAATCTAAGCAGCTACTGGTATTTAAATTAAGTAACAAAATCCTGTTTCAACCAAAATGTCTATTGAGGACATCTTTCCACAAATTTCTGAACAGCATTAACAGATAAAGCGATGGAAGTACTGAAGGAAATTTAGTTTTCACTTTTGTATACTAATGAAATGTCTTGGATACTGGCTCATAGAGTTTATGACTTGCTTTGGAACGAATAACAAATTATTTCCTCTTAAGTACACATGAGGAATGGTAAAAATGTGATTTAAAAAACACCGCATGCCTTTGTATAGGACAATCTTATAACTCACTATAAAGCATATGCTGAAAATTATATACCTTTCATTCATAAAGTATTTTTATGTATACCTTTATAATTTGTGTTATTAAAATATATTTCATTTTAGTTTATTGATGTTTTTTACATATGACAATTTATTCATGTTGAATTCAAGGCTGCCATGGGTTGTAGTCTACTGCCAATAAGAAACAGCTATTATAAAAAGAGTCAACACCAAATTCTCCTCCTGGATAAATATATTTGGTATCATGAAACCCATATTAAATATATGTAGCTCTCAAGGGAATAAAAGAGAAAAAGTAAATAAACTGTGAAAAGGTTTTCACAGAGAACATGGACTAATGCAGTGCTTGGCATGAAAAGGCTAACACTTTGATGTGAATGTAATCCAAAGTGTGCAAATAAAATATACATATGTGAATTGTGGGAAAATAACATCAAGGTAGATTAAATAAAGCTTTAGTTTTACTTTACTTATATGTGTGGCCATAATTATATCATTTTACATTTTTGGGGTATCAGTATGCTCATAAGTATAGAGTAGAAAACAACATTCATCTCTCAATGGACTTTTTTATCTTCAATGGTGTATGTTTTCCAGTATTAGAACATGATGAGAACATAATCACCCAGATAAATTAATAAGATTATTGTTTTGCCTACATTTTGTGTGGTTCTAATGCAGAGAACATGCCTGAAAAGCAGAAGATAGATTACCAAGCATCAAAATATAGAGTCATTCACATAAATTTCATGATATTGATGTTTTAAAAATAAAAACTCAACACATCTTGAAGACAATGCATTTCATTCTTAGGTTTGATGAAACATGGATAATAAGATAAAATTTGGTTCAATACAGAGGAGTGCTATCAATTAATTATAAACATGACAGACTAAAGAACCATTAACAAATCACCAAGGAGAAAAGCCTCCGGTCCTGCCTGGGAGATATTAGTTCTATCATATTAATTAACTTGAGATGACATACTCTAAAATTTGGAGGTGCCGTATTCTGGTTTTAGATCCGGGACTTCATAAAAAAGGGCACGTATAGCTGAGTATCAATAATCTTCATTCCGTGATGTGTGCACTGACAAACAGTTTGCTTCCTGTGGATGATACAATACAAACAGCTGTGCCAAGATTCTGCCAACAAGACTTCCCATCATGATCAACTCTACCAATGAACTGTGGGCCAAAATATACCCTTTTATTTTGAAATTGCTATTGCAAGCTCATTTTTCCATGGCAATAAGACACATAGATGCAGAGAATAAGCTGGCTGGTAAGATCAAGGATCCCAGAAGAGAGGCTACCACTGCCACTTTCCTAAATGTGTATATTTAAAATTATATTCTAAACGTTCATGTTTATGCTCACTGATAAGCAAGGATCTCACCCTCATTGATACAGCTTTTTGTTTTGAAGCAGCAGCAGAAAGAGTTGGAGAATTCTAGAACTGCTCAAACAGGGAACTACTAATCAGCAGATGATTATTTCATACTTATATAACACAGCCCCAACATTAAGACTCAGAGAACATTGTGGAAGAGGGAGTGGGAAGACTGTAAGAACAAGAGAATGAAGGGAGATCTGCTAGGGCTTATTTCCTAAACAGAAAAACTATACCTGTGAAATTTAATGATTTGCTTACCTGAACAAGATTTGAGAAATTTTACTATCGCTTAATGGATGAAGGAAATCTCAGAAGGCCACATCATTTAATGAAGAGCTACAGGTAATTAATAGCTGCTGAGAAAAAGAGACTAAGCTCTCTAGTGCACAGCTGTGGTATTTTATCTAATATCCAGTGGTCAGTCACAATGCACATATAAATAAGACCATGGGCCTAAAAGAGAGTGTGTGTGTGTGTGTGTGTGTGTGTGTGTGTGTGTGTGTGTGTGTGTGTGTGTGTGTGATAGAGAGAGAGAGAGAGAGAGAGAGAGAGAGAGAGAGAGAGAGAGAGAGAGAGAGAGAGAGAAAGAGAGAGAGAACTGTTCACATTTCTTTTTTTCCTATAAGGTAAGGAAGAGCTCTGAACCATGTTTATTTTTATTCGAGCATTAAGGGAACCCACATCCCACATGAATCATGCTTACTAATTTCTTTAAGAAAAAATCTGAAATTTATTTTCGATATTTAGTGGGGAAATGGTAAGAGAAGAACTCGTTGTATATGTACAAATGCAATAGTGCCATATTTTGGAATAGTGTGTCCTTAAACCCATCACTTACTTGTCAACTGCAAAGTGCTCTCTTCTTGTTCGTTTTTAAAGATTTATTATATTTGATGAATAGTCTTGCTATGTATCCCATATGCATAATAATTACAATGCTCCAAGTTGATCTCTTACTCCCGGCAACCTTCTTGGCTTACCCTCCTGAATTCTGGAATTACCCATATGCACTATCATACCTAAGTTCACACTTTGTAAACCCCCAGATGTATCTCAACATTTCAAGCCTTTTGGTACTTCTATATCTCACAGAAAATAAATTTTTATATACTATATATAATTGTCAGAGTCTTGAAATATTTGATAGTTTGTAGATATCTTTGCATATCTATAAAAGGCTGACATATCACAATACTTTATTTTCTTTCTTTAAAGCAAGACTTTTTTCTCAGTATGTGCTTCTGATATTTCAGTTCTTATGCAGTTGTTCTCTTGTTTTCAGTGTTGGATTCCTGTGGTATCATCTAGTTCCTTTTTTGGTAGAGGCCATGAGAGACTGAATTAGACTGTTTCATCTTGGAGGGGTTCCACACTCAATTTTTAATAGACTGTCTGCTCGTTCCTTGTTAACATAGCATGGTTTTTCTTGGATTATTACAATACCACCAGCAGTGACTTCATAGCATGATATTTTTGCTGCTTATAAACATTAGATTTTTCTCCAGTCTGAGGCATTGTCTTATATATTTTACATGGTGCTTCCAAATCTGCACTGAATTATATGCATAAATAAAAGGCAACAGTAAAATGTGTTCTTTAAGCATCTACCTACCAGAATAAAATAATTTTCAGTATCCACCTTTGAATTCCAAGTTAAAAGACCCTTTGTCAGAAGCCTTTCATTAGAAAGTTCCTTTTATGGAAACATGGATTTTCACACTTTGTATACATAGGGAGTCTCAATTATTTATTGATGAAAGAAGATGTAACTTCTGAAAAACTTAAAATTAACTAGTGTCAGCATTAAATAGAACAAAAACTTGAAGAATAATGCATATTATATGGTTTTATATGCCAAATGCAAGGTGTGTCTTAGCACTTAACACAATGCTACACTACAAAGTTCAAGATATTGTCAGCTACTTCCTAGAAGGAGAAGAAAGGAGCTCTTAAGGTTTCCTCTATTGGAATCTATGTGTTTGGAGCTATAATGCCTCCCTGAGAGACATTTATATTTCAGAAATAGATTAACAGAGAGTAAGAAACACTACAAAATTCTTTAGACAATGAAGACTGTGTCCATATCAATGTCAGTCCACTCTTTTGACAACAGCATTTTAATTAATCATGGGATTGTTACTGCACTGACCTAATACCCAAAATATGTGGAAACAGCTTTGCGTCGATCACAGGTTTACTGTATTTATCCACAGATGGATCCCATCCTTCACTGTTTTTCAGGATCAGAACTGCTGTACACAAAGCAACAGAAAACAACAATGGATCCTGTGCTCTTATTTTGTGATTTTTAGCCCTAAGTTGTCCAAACAGTAAAGAGATTTTACATAAGAGTAAGGACGGAATTAGGGGAGAGACTGCTTTGGGCTGTGTACTGTGCCGCATGAGTCTGTATTGTTGGCATAAGATAGCTTTAAAAAGTAAGACACGGTTGACAAGACACCTGTAGCAAGTGAGGAAACACACGGCCCATATTATGTAGAGCTCAGCTGAAATGTCACCAGCTATAAGTGGAAAAGCTCCTACTTCAGGGATTTTAAGTCACCTCACCTTTCAAAAAATTTCAACCCTGCTTCTGCTGATCACTTCAAATAAGGCTAGATTAAATTCATTTTAAGGTATTTTCTTTTACTGTGGGGCAGTTTATTTCAACTTACAACCATAAATTTCTACATCTAGCTAAAACAAAGCAGAAACTCAAGTCCAGAACTTGTAGGCAGAAACTTGGATGTGGGAACTGATCAGAGACCATGGAAGGTGCATCAGCCCTTCCTTTGGGGCTCCTTCAGGTCATCTCTCTACGTTTTCCTCTGGCCAGGTCCACTTGCCTGGGTATAGTACCACACATAGTGGGATGGGCCCTTATATATCCACCTGCAGTGAAAATAAATTTCCCACAAATATCGCCAAAGCCCAGTTCAAAGAGGAAATTTCATATATCAAATTGAAAACAAAAGCTATGCAAAATTTGTGTCCTTTAAAAAAAAAGATGTTTTCCCTGGGAGCTCTGGTTGGTTGGTATTGTTGTTCTTATGGGGTTGCAAATCCCTTCAGCTCTCTTATTCTATTTCTACCAACTCCACTGGGGACCTGTTCTCAGTTCAATGGTTGGTGGTGAGCATGTGACTGTATTTGTCATAATCGGGTAGAGTCTCTCAGTAGTCACTTTTATCAGGCTTCTGTCAGCATGCATTTCTTGGCATCAGCAATATTTTCTGTGTTTTTTGGCTGTATATGGGATGTAACCCCAGGTTGAGCAGTTTCTGGATGGACTTTGCTTCTATCTCTGCTTCAAACTTTGTCTCCGTATTTCCTCCTGTGAATATATTTGTTCCCCCTTCTAAGAAGGACTGAAGCATTTATACCTTGGTCTTCCTTCTTGAGATTTATGTTCTCTGTGAATTGTATCTTGGGTAATCAGAGGTTTTGGGCTAATATCCACTTATCAGTGAGTGCATACCATGGGTAATTTTTGTGTCTGTATTATCTCACTCAGCATAACATTTTCCAGTTCTATCCATTTGCTTCAGAATTTCATGAAGTCATTGTTTTTAATATCTGAGTAATACTCCATTGTAGAAATGTACCACAGTTTTCTGTATTTATTCCTTTGTTGAAGGACATCTGGGTTTTATCCAGCTTCTGTGTATTATATGCAAAGTTGCTCATTTTTCCCCTTACCGCTTTATTAAAAAAAAGAGAGAGAGAGAGAGATGCATTTACAGATTTTAAAGGCATTTTGGCATAACATTATATGAATATTGTCAGTACTTAATTCTTTTAGAGGTTTGATAGCATGCATAGAAATTCCACTAGTTACCATAAGCATGAAGTACATGTAGGACAGAATGTAACATGGAAACAGATTTCTTGTTGGGTATAGATTGAGCATAATGATCTGTTGCTATGACAATAGTGGAGCATATGTCCTTATTATATGTTGGAGCATCTTTTGGGTATATTCTCAAGAGTGGTATAGTTGGGTTCTCATTTAGTACAATGTTCAATATTCTGAGAAACCTCCACACTAATTTTCAGAGTGGTTGTCCCAGCTTGCAATCCCACCAACAATGGAACAGAGTGTTTCTATTTCTCCACTTCCTCACCAGCATCTGCTGTGACCTGAGTGTTTGATTTTAGCTATTTTCTTAGTTCAAAGAGTACAATAGGTCAACAAGTGGCCATAACTGCATGTGTAGCAGAGGGTGACCTTGTTGGTCATCAGTCGGAAATGAATCCTTTGGTCCTGCCATGGCCTGATTGCCCAGTGTAGGGGAATGTCTGTGTGGGGAGGCTGGAGGATGAATATGTGGATGGAATTCATGGAACTCCATAGAAGCATGGGTATGGGGAATAAAATAGGGAGTTTATGGAGGGGAAACAGGGAAAGAGGGTAACATTTAAAATGTAAATAAAGCATAACAAAAAATGTTTCCCCCTTTCTTTTTTATTCTCCAACCCTTCCCATGAACTTCCTTTTCTCAAAATTATTGTCTCCATTTTCTTAATTGTGATATATATGAATATATAATCACAAATGTGTAATATACATATATTAATTCATATAAATATGTATCATATATATTTGTATTACCTTAATAATATTATATGATTAATTATAGAATTATACTATACCTACACGGAGTTTTAAGTATTATACTATCATAAGCTAACTCATCATTATTTTGGATATATAAAACATATATATGAATATTAAGTTGTACTTAATACACTTGAGTAATGAACAACCAAGTGATAACATTCATTTATTCTGTCATGTATTTCTGTGGTATTTAATACAAATAAGTATGAGTAGATGGATTGCATCAATATTAATGTGAATATTATTTTAATGTTTTTGAAGTCAGAGAAAATATTAATTTTAAGACAAACAATTAGTTACAATTTAGAAACCATAAAACACATTCAATGTTAAAGCTAGATGAAAAATATTTATTAAATTTTAATTAAAATATATTTTTATTATTAATGTAACATGCATCAAATATGTTGGTCAGTGAACTAAGTTATCTTGATTTCTTAAAGTTATGCACTAAATCCATGTGTAAATGATAGAATTTTTTATAGGCAAACAATAATAAAGAAAAGAGGATCCCTCTACTCATTATGTTAAAGGATCTTTGAAATATTTAAACACTGCTCTCAATATTATAAGTTTTACATGCTCATGACACTGAGGGTGATACATATACTAAATAATTTACACTATTTGTTGATGGCCTTATTTCAGTACTTTTACTGTGCAGTCTGCTCTGATATAAGGAATTTCATGAAAGCATTACCTATCTAATATTTTTCTAATGAATGAAGCACTTCAATTTGTCACATACATACATACATATATATATATATATATATATATACATTTTCTTATTACTTCCTTTTGAGTGGGACTAGAGATTCCTACTTACAAGGGTTGAATTAAGGTTGTCACTGCTCTCCGAAGATTCGATGGAGTTCTGTTATGAGTTCTATGGCTTTGCTTCACTTGGCAGGAGAAAAGTGAAGGGAATAAAGCAATAACACAGAACTTTGAAATAAGATTTGGATTTATGAAAGAAAGTAGTTTTGAGAAGGTCACATAGATCTGCTCAGCCCAATAGAAGAATGAAGCTCAGCCGGGAAGTAATAAGTGACAGCAGTGTCCCTGATGAAGATGAGTCTTGAAGCCATTCATGACTGAGATTTCTATTAGTGTTCTCTGCCTCAAATGCTTATAATTATCCCTGGATCTATTTCAATCTAGAACAAATGTGTAGAAAAAAGAAGAACATTTGAGACAGTTATAGCACTTGTAATATGTGTTTACAGTCTACCATTTTATTTATTTATTTATTTTTATCTCTTAAAACTTTATTTTGAAAAAAGAGAGAGACATATACAGATTTTTAGAGGCATTTTGCCATACCATTTTTAGAACTATCAACTTTTCAGATATAAATGATCAAGAATTGTGGAAATAAAAGATGTGAACTGAGTCAAGCTGGACGTGTTTGTCAGTAAACACAAGTCAAAGCTCACTACACATACACATACACACTGTTTTTTCAAAAGGATACAATTTATTCAATTACAGATATTTAATACTATGGAAATTATAATGTTTTACAAACATGTCCCAAGCCTAAGATAAATATTTATAATTATTATAATATATCATGTCTAACAGAACTCTAATATACAGGACCATCCTTTGTTGCAAGACACTCAAAGAAAGTACCCAAAAATAGTGTGCATTTGTTTTTAATGTAATGCTATGTTCATCAGACATTATGGCACTCCTATTTCCTGAGTTATCAAGAAAAAAATGACATTTCAAAATTTGAAATGTATCACCATAGATAATGTCAAACAAAATATTGAAAAATTTGTTTTGCACTTTTGGTAACTGACAAAGTTTCTCAACTATAATAATAACTGTCTTATCTTCACAGAGAAAGAGAATCAGATTGCTAGTTTGATACTGAGGGTGGGAGACAACACATTTAAAGAAATCCAAAATAACGTTATCCCAGCTTCTGTTTGTCACTTACAATAGAAGCACACTTGCCACCAAAGCATTAAACTTAAGTGTAGTGTCCTGGTACAGGCTGTGCACCAAGAAAAGAATACTCTGCAGAGGTCCCACTCTGTTCTCTTCAATAAACAACATCTTAAATGTTAATGATCAAAACTCGGGAATAAATGCACAATCAACATGCTATATTTCTAGTATACTGCATAGAAAGTAGCCTCAGTTTCCCAAATCTTGAATTCATATTTTTACATAGTGAAAAGTACTTGGCTTTATAAAAGAAGAGCATAATTTGTAAAGTTTTCTGAAAATACAAAGCTCAGAATAAAAAAGTGCAATGTGTTTTTTATATGCTACTATGATACTTAATTCAATATGTATTGAATATTTTTTACTATTTAACATTGGAAGTAACATTAGTGAGAAAACCATATGGATGTGAGAAAAATCTCCTCAAAGGAAAACAAAGGCTTTTAATAAGAGGAGCACATCTGAACCCTAGGAAACCCAGCAGCTGTGTATTAAATACAATGTATGTGGAGTCTTACAAAAGAGCAAACTGAGAACTTGGAAGAGTCTACGAGCTAACTTTTCTTTTACCACAAGGAAAATTATTTTATTTTAAAGGGGTGATCATTTTTTAATGAATTCAGTTACACAGCAAGAAATCTTCACGGTAGTTTCAAAATAGATTCTGATTACTTAAATCTGTGTGATTTGACAATATTATAAACCTGAGAATTTTGTCATCAGTCAATCTCCATTATTTGCATGATAATAAACAATCAATTCATCCGCAACTTAAATGAATACTTTTCAATTTTGTTACAAAACAACATCTACTTAAATGATTTCAATCTATTTACTTTGCATACTTAACTTGGCCATTCCCTTACAGAAAAGAGCAGATTAAAAATTTGCAAATATGTGCGGTCACACATAGATGGAGAGCAATAAACATGAATATTTCTCCACATAGCATAATCATAGGTTTGTGATTACTGCCATTTTGTTTGCAAATGCAAAAAATTTTATCCAGTATAGATGACCATAAACAGATGGTGGACTAAGAAAATATGGTACATAATGAAAAATTGAGTAATAATAGAAAAAAATCTAAAGATGTTTTTATCTTACATATAGATCCTAACATAAATCTTATACATGCGCCTGTAAACCTGCGCAAGTGTGGGAAGAGTGTAACAGTTAATAGAATACTAGGAAAGGGCAGCATTACATGACAAGGAAGAATGATGTGCAAGCAAAGTGATACATGAGTCATCGAAGAGGATCTAATGCTACTCTTCCTAAATTTTCACCTGATTTAGTACTTCTTAGTGTACATTTTATAAGTGAGTGAAACTGTAATTGAAAGAACAGCTTTTTAAGTCATTTTTAGATACTCTCTGTATTTACATTTCATAGGTTATCCCCCTTCACCCCACTCCCATTCCCCACCCTTCACTTGATCCATGAAGGTGCTTCCACTCCCAACCCCACACTCCCAACTTAGCCCCTTGGCATTCCCCTACACTGGGAAAACTTGCCTTCACTGGACCAAAGGCCTCTCCTCCCATTGATGCCAGACACTGCTGTCCTCTGCTATGTATACAACTGGAGCCATGGGTTTCTCCATGTGTGCTTAATGGTTGGTGTTTTAGGCTATGGGAGTTGGAGAGAATTTGGTTGGTTGATAATGTTGTTTTTCTCATGAGGTTGCAGACCCCTCCTGTACTTTCAGTCCTTTTTCTAGGACCTTCATTGGGGTCCACGTGTTCAGGCTGATGGTTAGCTGTAAGCATTCTCATCTGTATCTGTTTGAATCTCATAGAGCCTCTGAAGAGCCATTATTATCTGGTTTCTGCCAGTAAGCACTTCTTGGCATCAGCAATATTGCTTGGGTTTGGTGGCTGCAGATGAGGTAGATACACAGGTGAGACAGCTTCTGAATGATCTTTACTTCAATCCGTGCTCCTCTATTTGACCTTGTATTTCTGCCCATGAGTGTTTTGTTCTACCTTCTAAGGAGGACTGAGGCATCCACCTTCTGACCTTCCTTCTTTTTGAGCTTCATAAGGTATTAAATTCTTGGGAACTTAAAGATTTTGGGGGCTATGATGTTTTCATCAGAGAGTGCATACCATATGTGTTCTTTTGTGAGTGGGTCATCTTCTCAGGATGGTAGTTTCTACTGCCATCCATTTCCCTAGGAATTTCATAAAGTCATTGTTTCTAATAACTGAGTAGCCCTCCACTGTGTAAATGTAACACATTTCTGTATCCATTCCTTTTTTTGAGGACATCTGGGTTCTTTCTACCTTCTGGTTATGATAAATAAGGCTGCTATAAACATGGTGGAACATGTGTTCTTATTATATGTCGGAGCAACTCTTGGATGTTCCTCTTTCTATACAACCTTGCCAGCATCTGCTGTCACCTGAGTTATTTTATCCTAATCATTCTGACTGGTGTAAGATAGAATCACTTGGTGTGAGGTAGATTCCTGGACTAGGTATGTTCGACATTTCTTTAGGTACTTCTCAGCCATTCTGTATTCTTCATTTGAAAATTCTTTGTTTAGTTTTGTACCCCCATTTTAATAGGATTGTTTGATTCTCTGGAGTCTAACTTCTTGAGTTCTTTGTATATATTGGATATTATCCCTCTATTAGATGTAGGATTGGCATAGATCCCATCCTGTTGGCTACTGTTTTGTCCTATTGACAGTATCCTTTGCCTTAAAGAAGCTTTGCAAATAATTATGAGGTCCCATTTGTTGAAATTTGATCTTAGAACATAAGTTATTGGTGTTCAGTTCAGGAAAATTTCCCCTGTGCCTATGTATTCTAAGCTCTTTCCCACTTTCACTTCTACTAGTTGAAGTATACCTGGTTTCATGTGGAGGTCTTTGATTTACTTGGACTTGAGTTTTGTAAAAGGAGATAAGAATTGATTGATTTGTATCCTTCTACATGCTGACTGATAGTTGAATGAACACAATTTGTTGAAAAGGTTGTCCTTTTTCCACTGAATGTTTTTTTTAGCTCCTTTGTAAATGAACAATTGACCATAGGTGTGTGGATTTATTTCTGGGTCTTCAGACCTATTCCATTCATCTATCTTCCTGTCACTGTACTAATACAATGCAATTTTTATCATGATTGATTTTTAATGCAGCTTGAGGTCAGAGATGGTGATTCCCTTGGAAGTTCTTTATTGTTAAGAATAGATTTCACTATCCTAGGATTTTTTATTCCAAATGAATTTGCCCATTCTTCTTTCTAACTCTATGAAGAATTGAGTTAAAAATTTTATAGTGATTAAATTGAATGCATAGGCTGCTTTTGGCAATATGGTTATTTTTACTATATTAATCCTGCTAGTTCATGAGCATGGGGAATCTTTCCATCTTCTGATATCTTCATTAATTTCTTTCTTCATAGACTTGATGTACTTGTCATACAGATCTTTGACTTGCATAGGTTGGGTCACACTAAGGTATTTTATGTTATTTGGGACCATTGTGAAGGGTGTCATTTCCCTAATATTAATAGTCCTTTTTTTCTGGTTCAGTGTATTTGGAGTTCTGAAAACTACTTGTATTTCATGGTCATTTCTTTCTTTAGGTTAGGGAAGTTCTCTTTTATAATATTGTTGCAGACATTTAGTGGGCCTTTTAGTGGGTAGTCTGCTCTCTCTTCTACACCTATTATGCTTAGGTTTGGTCTTCTAATTGTTTCCTTGATTTTCTGTATTTTGGGTTGGGAACATTTTATTTTTGCATTTTTTACATTTGTGACAATGTTTTCTATGGTATCTTCTACCCCTAAGATTCTGGATAGTTTTGTTCAATTCCTTTACCTGTTTGCTCATGTTTTCCTGTAATTCTCTAAAAGATTTTTTTTGTGTTTGTGTGTGTGTGTGTGTGTGTGTGTGTGTGTGTGTTTCTGCTATAGTGGCATCTATTTGTTTACCTGTGTTCTCCTGTATTTCTTTAAGAGAGTTATTAATACACTTCTCAAAGTCCTCCATCATCATCATGAGGTATGTTTTTAAGTCCAAATCATATTTTTCTTGTGTGTTGAGATATTCACTACTTGCTGTGGTGGGAGAACTGGGGTCTGATATTGCCAGTAGTCTTTGTTTCTGTTGCTTATGTTCTTGTGCTTGCCTCTTGACATCTTGTTATCTGTGATGCTAGTTGACCTTGTTGTCTCTGACTGGAGCTTGTCTCTCCTGTACACCTGTGGGTTTAAGAGTAGGTGTGCTTCTGGGTTCTCAACTCTGCATACAAGCTGTGACTCCTGCTGGTGATAGGCATGTTCTAGATCTGTATGTACACGGAGGCTATAAGGGAAAGGAAACTTATAGAACTGTCAGAAAAAGTTATATTATCACATAACAACCATTTTATTTCTAGTGTATACACATTCAGTAAGTTAGATTTTGGGATGGGCATGTGTTTGCAAATCTTTCTTCAACTCAATATGGCTTGTCTGTCTGTCTGTTTGTACATCTGCCCCCCCCCCGTGTGTATGTGTGTGTGTGTGTGTGTGTGTGTGTGTGTGTATGTGTGTGTGTGTGTGTGTGTGTGTTGATTAGCAAAATAGTATTTTATTTGAAAATAATCCTTAGGTTATTCCACATACATCCAATTTGATCCTTAATGACAGAGACAAAAAGATAAAACAAAAATCTCAGTAGATCAACAGATGAAAATTATAAAAATGTTGATAGAATCAAACACTAGGTTTTCCATGTTTCTCACCTATAATCAATCATGAATGCTTTTCCTTAAAATGTGGCTGAACTCCACAGCACATCCAGATCACTAAGTCAGACCTATGACACACACTTCTGTGCTGATGAGAGTACTACTTGGAGCATTTCTGCTTGGAGCAATGGTACTTGGGAGCATTTGTGACAAGTGACAAAATACTCTTTTCTAGTAAAATACTGTGTCCAGGCAAATGATTGATTTTGCATTTTACTTCCAGTCTCTAATATAATGTCTTTTGTCTGTTTTGTTTTGTTTTGTTTTGTTTCTGGGTAGTGCTTTCATTTCCTTTGTAGACAACATAATTTACTCTGTGTAAGGTGAATTTATTTTTGAACAGTTTTTTTATCTAAATATAAAGTGTGGAACATCTGAATGTGAATAATTTGTAATGAAAATGAAGATTTTTGACTTTTACCAAAGATCATCATTATTTAGATATCAGTAATATCTTCAGCCTTATAACTTACATGAAAAATTTTTATCTATGTAAAACCTTAGATACTATTTGATTGTGCCCTAAACCTCATTTTATATGAAGCAAGAAATCGACTAATTTATAAAACCAGAGAAAGTTTTGTATATAACTGTGTATATAACTACAACTCTTTATACCTATCTGCACTTTCGATCCTTTCCGTAGATCATAGTAACTAATTGTGCCAAGCTACCAATCACAGTTTCCTGTCATTGACCCCTGTCCCTTTGTGTGCAAGAAAAACTGCAGCATTTATGGACACCTGTTTTCTTCCCACTTGTTTCCTCAGATGATGTGTGCAGACAAACCTTAGCATTAAACATTCCCTAGGAGCTAATCCAAGTACTCCTGCACATTAAAATCAACAGGCAACATTTTAAAAATAACCGATGCTGGAGCATGATTCCATCAGATAACAATTAAATTGTTCTGGGATGGAGCCCAAACAAAGCTGTCTATTTCTGTATTTAATTCCCTTGATTTTAACCCCAGTTGATTATAATAGGCAGATCAGTTTGAAAATGGGGAAGTACTCGTTAGCTAAATATTTAGCAATTTTGTCAAGAACTCAAATTTTTGTTTCATTATGATCTTGAACATCAGGACTATGATATAATTACCTGGGGATTAAGTCTCTCTTTCTCTGTCTCTGTCTCTGTCTCTGTCTCTCTCTCTCTCTCTCTCTCTCTCTCTAAGTATATATATATAGATATAGATATAGATAGATATAGATAGATATATAGATAGATATATTATTTGTACATAGTAATTCTAGAATGAATAACAACACCTCTCAGTTTGAAAACGTCTTGTTTTCAAGCTGCCATTATATCTTTTCACAATTTATTGCCTAAGGGTTGCAGATGGCAGAGAGCTACTTAGAAGACATGCCCTGTTGTGAAAAACACATTACAGAGCAATTAATAACCAGGGGAGGTTTTTCTTTTGTGCCCTTTTGTCTATCATTTGAAAAACATGTCCTGACTTCATGGAGGTTAACCAACCTTATAAATTCAGTGTTCTGGAAAGTCCGTGAATACATGTACATTTTTAGTGGATTTCATTCCAGTAATATAATTGTGATGAAAAAAATATTCAGGAGTAACAGTTTCAGTTGCTAGTGGAGAACAATTGTAATCACTGTTTATATTCAAATACTTATTTGAGAATCCTGTTGTATCTCATTCTTTTCATATCAGATAAGAATATATTTTAATGTACTTTTTGCTCATTGTAACTAGTAAGACCTTAATGCAAAGTATCAAACCTTAAAAAAAAGGGGGGGGGGGGGAAAAAGCCAAATACTGACACAATTGTATTTGTATACATTTATGCAAAAATGCTTAAATTTTTTTTCTTTTATCTTTGTTTTTTAAAATAAAGTTTAAAAAAAGAAAATATTTATAAATTTGATTGGCTATTTCACCAGCATATAAGCAGAGACCAGATGGGAATCTTCTTGCTTGTATCTGTCAGTTAATATATACATCATTGTAGTGAAATACTAGACAGAAGCAACATAAACAAGGATGATATGTTTAAGTCACAGCTTCAGGGCATTTAAATACCTAGTTGTTTGAGCTTTGAAATTGAGCACAACTTAAAGGCTGTGCAAATATGTAGCAAAAATATTTTTTTTCACTTTCTGGCCAAAAATAAAACAGAGAGTGAGACAGGAAGTAGCAAGGTAGGATTTATTTCTCAACACCCACCATCCTCAGTTACTTCCTTTGTCTAGACCCTCTACCCCAGTATTCTGCAACATTCCCAAACAGGTCTTTTACATGTATTTTATTACACTAATTTTAGTAGTTTTTGTATATAAATGCCCAAAACTTCTAACATCATATAATTGAAGTGTTTGAATTCCAGGTAAAATAAAATTAAAAATAAAATAATATATCAAGTGCAGTTGAGACTGTGTGGGTGCTTAAACTAGTAATGACACTTTGAATGATAGTATGGAGTTTTTCAGAAGCCAAACATTGCCATGTAAGCCAGATGCATCAATTTGGGATACACAGCAAAGAGAAATGGATTGAACTTATCCTGACTTATTTCTGGATACCTCTTTGCTGGTAAAATAACACATAGTAGCAAATAGATTTTTTTAACCTACGTTAAATACTGATCTGGAAATGTTTGGAAAGTATATTTACTTTCTGTGCAATGCCATATCATTCAGTAAACACGTGTAGGGTCCTATCACTTGCTATGAAAAAGGCAGATGTTATGGCATGAATTAAAATAAGCCAGATGAGGAAAGAGAAGTAATTTTTGCATATTAAAATATTTGTAAGCAAAAGAGGTTAGCCCAAATATGAATCACTGATTGTTGGAGTTTGGAAATCATTAAACAAGAGTAGATTGGTGTAGATGGAATTTTATTAGTGACCTTTGTATGGAGGTTTCAAAATTCCATACTCATGCAAATTAATACGTGCAACTAAAATTTGTCAAGAAAACATAAAATGGAACAAATTTAAAATAAATTTAAAAACAGAAGCAAAGAGAGGTTCTATGAAAAGTAAAAAAAGAGACACAATGTGTCAAAGAGTGTTTCAATTTTTTGTGATGAAAAGTAAAAAAAGAGACACAATGTATCGAAGAGTGTTTCCGGTTTTTGTGACTGGTTTTGATACTGTGCTTCAGCTGTATCTAGGATTTGAGCTTTAACAGATTTTCCGCTTAAATTGATATGTAAAATTGAGAAACTATTCTTAAGTTACTTTCTCTCTGTGTGTCTGTGTGTGTGTGTCTCTCTCTGTGTCTCTGTGTGTGTGTCTGTGTGTCTGTGTGTGTGTGTCTCTCTCTGTGTCTCTGTGTGTGTCTCTGTGTGTGTCTCTGTGTGTGTCTCTCTCTGTGTCTCTGTGTGTATGTGTGTGTCTCTCTCTGTGTGTCTCTGTGTGTGAGTCTCTCTCTGTCTGTCTCTCTCTCTCTCTGTGTGTGTGTCTGTGTGTCTGTGTGTGTCTCTCTCTGTGTCTCTGTGTGTGTGTCTGTGTGTCTGTGTGTGTGTGTCTCTCTCTGTGTCTCTGTGTGTGTCTCTCTCTTTGTCTCTGTGTGTATGTGTGTGTCTCTCTGTGTGTGTCTCTGTGTGTGTGTCTCTCTCTGTCTCTCTCTCTCTCTCTCTCTCTCTCTCTCTCTCTCTCTGTGTATATATTTGTACATCTGCAGAGGAGAGAAATTTTGTATTTCTTTATCAGTCTCCTCATAAGTCTATTACACAAAGTATCAATAAACCAAAAACTTTAATCTTCTTCCCTTCCTTCCTCCCTCCCTCCCTTCCTTCCTTCCTTCCTTACCTCCTACCCTCCCTCCATCCCTCCCACCCTCCCTCCATCCCTCCCTCCCTCCCTCCTTCCTTCCTTCTTTCTTTCCTTTTTTCTAGGCTATTGACCAGTCACCATCAGAACACAAGATTACAGGCACACTCAGATACTTCTAGCTGTGTGTATGCGAATCCTTGGCACATATGAACATCTTTCTGCTTGTGTATCTGAGACACTTACCTACTGAGTCCACCCTTATGATTCCTATCTTAAATCTTTCCCCCATTTTATTAGATATTCTCTGTATTTACATTTCAAATGTTATTCTCTTTAACTCCACTTCCATCCCCCCTCCATCTACCTTTGCTTCCATGATGGTACTTTTTCTCCCAACCACTTACTCAAACCTCAGAACCTTGGCATTTCCCAACACTGGGAAAACCAGCATGCACAGGAACAAAGGCCTCTCCTTGTGTTGATGTCAGTCAATGCTACCCTCTGCTACATATGCAACTGGAGTCATGGGTCTCTCCATGTATACTATTCATTGGTTGGAGGTTTAGTCCCTGGGAGCTCTGGGAGGATTGATTGGTTGATAAGGTTGTTCTTCCTATGGGGTTGCAAACCCTTTCAGCTCCTTCAGTCCTTTCTCTAGCTTCTTCAATGAGAACCCCATGTTCAGTATGGTGGTTAGCTGCTAGCATCCTCATCTGTATTTGTATGCTTCTAGCAAATCCTCTGAGAAGGCATCCATATCAGGGTCCTACCAGCAAGCATTTCTTGATATCAGCAATAGTGTGTGGTTTTGGTGGCTGCATATGTGTTGGATCCCCAGGTATGGCAGTCTTTGGATGGTCTTTTCTCCAATCCCTGGTCCTCCATTTGACTTTGTATTTCCTCCTGTGAGTGTTTTGTTCTCCCTTCTAAGAAGGACTGAGGCTCTTATATGAGTCATAATTCAATTTTATTTTTCTTTGCTCTTTTTTTGTTCCCTTTACCTGATTTATGAACACTAAAAGATATATTCAGCTCTTGTCCATGTCTTAGCTTTTTTGTATCCCTCCCCTTATGTGCCTGAGATGCAAGTCAAGATTTAAGAAGGGAGGAATTTGTCACTTTTCTGATTCAACCAAATGTAAAGAGGATATTATCTGTACTTTTCAGATATCTAGCTTTGAGATATTACAGCATGAAGAATTAGAAGATAAATATTGTATGAAATACTGCTCTGTAGCTTAATACTTATTTTACTTCTTATTAAATGTGAGTTATAATTTTAAAAATAAGTAACTTCAGATGTAGACATTTGTGATGATGTTTTGTGAAAAGCATATATATTATTTTCAATATAAAAAATACTTTTAAAAAGTTATACAACTGTATAGGTATTTAATACATCATGTAACTTAAGACTAACTGGTATTTATTGAGGATTAAAAAATAGAAACATGAAGGCTTTAAAATAGTTTATAGCCAATATAGTCAAGAGTATCACTTAGGGTTTATTAAAATATGATATTTTATAAGCCCTGTTGTTTGAGTACCCATTATTATTACCTTATTCATAGTAATTAAATCACTTTTCCATTGCAATGTAATGTTGAAGCTATTCAGGCAACTACCAGATACTTCTATATAACTGCACATTAGTGTCACTTTAGAACTAGCATCAGTATGTTCAAAATCAGCATGTATTTAATCAGCAATGCATTGATAAGAATACTTAAAACTTATATTTACAAGAAAAATGTGAAATTTGTTGGATGTTTCCATGGCTATTATGATATTTAACATACTTCTTTATACAAAATAATTATTCAGGTATGTGTAATCAGCAGGATCATAACCAAAGTCAAGGATGGTCATTAAAAAAACAGTGTTTGGAAGATAAGAAGCTAGAAGAAAACAGACTATAAATGAGTGGCACTTTGTTTTTACTAGTTTGACATGAAAGATGTTAAAATTCAACCGTAAAATATTGTCCAATGTTATAATTTCAGTAGGGTGACGTGAGTTTTCAACATTCTCTAGGCATCTGTGTATCTTTCTAAATAAATTGAAGAAAAGTAGAATAACTCCCATGAAAAATAGTATCTTTTCTTATTTTCTTTTAAGTTGATTTTACTGAAAGTATTTTACTTATGATATATTCTGTTTACTTTTCACTTCCCACTGTTTTTCAAAATTTTACTTCATCTTCAATCCGATCCATAACTACCATCTTTCTGTCTCTCACTAGAAAAACAACAGCCTCTAAAGAAGAGTAACCCATAAAATATAATAACATAAAGCAAAAATAAGCAATCAGAAGGAAAAGAACCTAAGAATAGATATAAGAAATTGTTAATAGACACATAGACTCTTCTGTATACTCAATTTTATCATAAAATGTACACAGTATATGTACAGAGAAACTATATGTGAATAGATGTGTAGATATATGATATGTAGATAATTTAATCTCTAAATATAGATAGATAATTTAATATAATTTTAAATTTAAAAAGAGGTCATGCCACAATGTTATGATACAAGAAACCTCCAATGATTCTATGGATCCATTTTTCTTTGTTGGAAATCTATTGCTGGAAATGCAGCTCATCCTTGATAATATTTTCCCTAGAGAGACACCCTTTGGCAAAAATAATTTTTATGTGCAAGTTGTTATCAATCAGAGATACATAGCTTCTAGGCTAGTGATCAGGTCATGGATTCAACTTCTCCTTTCAGAGCTAGGATCCCATCTAGTGCAGAACTGTGCAGGTACTCTGAAGTTATATATGCACTGGTTATATGGATTTAGAGGACCTTAATTTCTTTATGTTCCCCACCCTGTCTGGTGATATAATGTTTCCATTACACTTTTTCTCCCTTTTTTTCTACAGAATTCTCTGAGCCATGAAGGGCACATTTGATGAAGAAATCCTGCTTTAGGGTTGTGTGTTTTCCAGTCTTTCGTTCTCTAGGTACATCCTGTATGAATGTAGATCTCTGTTTTTCCCATCTGCTCCTGAAATAAAACCATCTCTAAAAATGGCTGGCCTAGTAGAATATTACTAGGAGCCTTCTTTTATTATTATTATTGTTACCAAAGAAAAGCATAAACAACAACACGGCTACAAATCCTTCAAAGTACTAGGGTTCCCTGCCACCAAGGTAGTAAGTATGTGGGAGTAGCCACCGAATATCTTAATTTAAGGTAAACTTTACATGATGGAACCCATACCTCATGTGTCTTGGGTGATTGGTGAACCAGAAACTGGATATCTCAAAGACGTATGGTAAAACCAAATACCAGGGTTCTGCTAAAATAATTTTGAAATAAAATGACTCTTCCAGACTTATTTAATTCATGCATACAGAACTATGAAAATATAAACTATAGTCTTCTAAAAGAAGAAAGATAAAAATGCTCAAAGCGGTATAAAGTAGTGATCAGTTTAGGGCATCAATATCTGTATAAATAGAAGTCTAAGGTAATCATGAACCACACCAAATTATACTAGTCTCAGTGAAGTTGCTTTCATTTTGGATAGCATGCAGCAGATTAGGTTTTCTGACAACTTAATGCAAGTTCATTGAAATACAGAGTCCAATAATCTAGCAGGTGAATGTGTACATTTTTCTTCACATTATCTAAGAATACAAACTTATTCTGATTTGCCTAAAATAGCTTTTATGCAATACAGTTTTTTCATGATGAATATATTTTTCAAGAAAAATGAAGCTGTCCCATGAATCATCAAATGGTCTTTTACATAATAAGGCACATAAATCTTTCAGTCAACTTTGGTAGTCACAATTCTAAGTGATTAGTTGTTTAATAAATTAGCTTTGTATCTAACATTATTCATCTTGAGAATGTGAGGAACTCTCTCTAAGATCCTTCACTCCAGAAATAATAGAAGTAAGAACAATTAATACTTGCTGTGCCTTACATATATTTAATTCAATTGTTTTGCATGTTTTTAATATAGAGCATTGTTTTTAAATCTAAAATTATTTTTATTTAATGACATATTTGTCAAACAATTCCAATTCAATTATTTGTATCAATGAAATCCAAATAACTGTGTTTCTTGTTTCACTCTGATCTCACTGGGAACTTACACAGATCCAAATCTTAATCTATATTGAGTTATGATATGGTTTTTGTCTAATAAAATTATTTGTTAAATCATGCTTCTAAAGTTAAGATAAATCACAACATGTTGAGTTTATACATGTCTGTCACCTCAGCACAGACAGTAGGAACACAGAGAGGAAGAGCTGCAGCTGGACAAGCAGTGAACGAGTAACAAATGAGAATATAAATGAATGTTCAGACATTCTAATTGCATAAATTTATAACCACTGATGAAGTGTTTGCAGTCTAGCACATTGAATATTTCTACACATAATGCAGTACAGTTCTATCACTCTGTGGCTAGAATGTCAGAAAGATCAATTTCAGATTTGTTAAGAAAATTTTATTCCAGGTGGAGAGGTTAGCCTCTGCTGGAATCTTCTCTGGAGGAACTTGGCAGAAACAAGCCCAGGTAATTTTATAAAGTTTTTTATTATATTTTAATTATATCATTTCCCCCTGCCAGACCTCCAAACATCACCCATCTATCCCATCTTCTTTTTGAAATGTACCTTTTTTCTTTAACTCTTGATATATATTTGTACATATACAAATATATTTATATATCATATTAGATATAAATATATATTACTGTGTTTGTGTTTGAATGTGTATAAACATGTAAATACAAAGCCTGAACACACACAAACAAATAAAGAGAGAAAATGTCAATATTTTTAAATGTGTCTCACTTGACTTACAAGGGACAGAACTCCTATATTGCTAAAATTATAAGGTTATATTAAAAGCACCCCTACCTTTATTACTCACAGATCAATAACCTCATGAAAACAACATGTACAAAGGAAGAAAAACAGCAAGCACAGGAACACCTACTTTCCTCATATCCTGCTGCAGGCTAAAAGAACATGAAAATGCACACACATCAAGAATTCCTAGACAGATCCCTACATCTAATTTTATTTAGCAATTAAACTCAAACAACATATGCTGTATAATGATTAAAGGTTAAAATGTAAATTTAGTGTGGTCCCAATTCTGTAATGATTTGAGAAACCTATTGAAACAAATACCATTTTAAAAAGTTTCAAATATCTATTTTAGGGCTTTAATTCCAAATCAACATAAAATATTAGGACATCATATAGCTGTGGACTCACAAAGGTATCCAATCATTTTTCTTCCATTGGCCTTCCAAGTAGGGAAAGAGAGTGATGAATCTAGAGTCTTCCTTTAGGCACTGGAAGAGCTATGGGGGTGACTAGAATCACAGTGTGAGTTATCTTTTTGGCAGCTTCTTGAAAGGGAAAGGCATAAGATAGATTTAAGAATCACATGGTGTTCAACTTAAAACAATAGTGGCAGGTCCTGTTTTAGAGCAGTAATAAAATGTAGCCAAGGTCCTGATGTCTGGGTCATATTTTCTTTATAAATCAGAAAACTGTTAGTGAGAAATTATTGATGAAATAGCATCTCACATGAATTGCAGAGGAATGTGCATCTTTGAACTGTTAACAATGCTAATCAACTAATTTGGGATTGTACATTTCTATTGTATGCTTAGTGAGCCCACTACTATGAAGGTTGATGAGATCTACTCATTGCTCCATCTAGACAGGTATTCAGGAGCTTGGCAGAAGTACATTATGGTTTTTGAAACAGAATATGCTCTTTTTCTTATAGAGGCACCATTGAATGCTCCGTTGCCTTGGAACAATATTTAATCTTAAAAGACAAAAGAGAAAATCCAAATGGCTGATAAACACGTATGGAAATGGTTAACATCCTTAGACACCATGGAAATTCAAACTGCTTTGAGATCTCATGTTATACCCAACAGAATGGCTAAGTTCAGTGAAACATGGGATGCCTCATGCTGATGAGGACTGCAATATGGGAACTGCACATTTATTGTCAATAGTGGTTCAAGCTTATGCAGTCACTATGGAAATCACTGTGGTAGTTCCCCCGGAAGATGAGAATCACTCTACCGCAAGATTCAAATATATTACTATTGGAAATATACCCAACTGGCACTTTATTCTACCAGAGACCCACAATCAACCACATCTATTTCTGCACTATTCATAATGGCCAAAAATTGGAAACCATCTAGTTGTTCCAACAAGAAAAAAATCTGTATCAAAAAAAAATCTGATAATCCACAAGATGGAGTATTACTTAAAACAACAACAATAACCCTACAATAAAAACAAAGCATGGCATATGCAGGTAAAACATTCAACTCAAAAATTATTACATTAATGAGGCATCTTTCACCATAAAAAAGAATATGGTATATATTTGTTTTATGTGAATATTTGCTGCTAAGTAAATGATAAGCAAGTTGTGATCTGTAGAACCACAGAACTTAGGTATAGAATAAGGAACTAGGAGATACAGATCAACCTTGTTAGGAAAAGTAAATAGAACAGACAGTTATGAAGTGATTGGGCCTCTGAACAGGGGATCAAGTAGGAAGGGGGGAAGAGAGAAATGAGAAAAGAGTTACTTAAAGAAACAGCTAAAATCAAGGACCATTTGAGGGATAATATGGGATTCTAATACAATAAAAGAGTCCTAAAACTTTCTACATATAGAAAGGCGGTCTAAATAAAATTGCCAAATAATTTGGGAGATAAATCCTGAATTGACCATCTCTTGTATTCAAAAGAAGTTAGGAATACTGGGATTGAATTACATCTAATTGAGTTTATCAATTAACTGTTAAAGGAAGGTTTCAGGGGAATAGCCAAGTAACTCAGGCTGTTGACAAAAGTATAGGTTGCACTCAACCAACTGAAGGCAAGGTGCCATAATGGAAGACAGCACCCACACAACACAATAAATATGAAAAGGTCAAGCCACAGAGTCTTCACCCCTACATACTAGCATCATTGGTACAGGAAGTTTTTCTGCAAATTACTTGAAAGAGAAACTTGACTGCGGTCACAGTCACAAACCTTTTTATAGAAAATGATATCCTGTGTAAAAGATACAACCCTATGCAAAGCTTGTTGGAGTAACTAGTCAAAATCTAATTTGACCTAGGGCTAACCCTGGAAACAAAACCCATACTAGAACTGCACGGGTAACCAAAAACCTGAAAGCATCTAGTCCAGGGATTTAGGGCAAACTAAATACAACTGTGTTGAATAAAAAAAAAAAACATAAAAATATAAATATTAGTATGGGTAATTTTGGTTTCTTTAAAACATTAAAATGTTATGTAAATATGTAATTTTTTAAAACCCAGTTGTGAATGTGGGACTCTTCAGACTGTCCACTGCTAACTAAGCTACACCACTGCCCCTCAAAATTCTATCAGAGAACTACATCTGAGAAACAACTTCAGCAAAGTGGCTGGATGTAAAATTAACTCAAAGAAATAAGTAGGCTTCATTTGTACAAATGATAAATGGGCTGAGAAAGAACTGAGTTTTCCTTGGCTCTGACTGAGGCATGATTTTACCAGCTGTAGATAGTTTACTTTTGTTGTTCTGGGGAATCTTGGGAGGGTATAAAAGCTGCTGGTGGTCCTGCTGCTGTTGCTGCTGCTGTCTGTCTGTCTGTCTGCTGGATTGGTAGTTGCTGCTGCTGCTCCTACTATAGTGCTGTTTCATTGCTCTTACTACTTGCTGATTGGCCAATTGGCCAGATGTTTTCTGTTGCTGTAGTTTGTCAAATGGCTGTGTGTAAAATGAGGAAAAGAAGAGATTGGATAACTTGACGGCGAAGAACAAATCTGCCCTGAGGAACGTGATGCCCCTATTCACCAGGAAGTTTTCTAATGATACTAATACACCCTTTCCCCAATATCCTTCTTTATCTCCAAACTAGTATTGGAGGGAGTTGGAAGACCTAAAGGTAGTGATATATGAGAGATAGTAGGCACATCATTGGACCCTGTCCTAGATCATTCAGTATGTTTCCCACACCCCAGAATTTCTCCACACTCCATGCAAACTCCAACTAAAGGAGTTATATTTTAATGGCATCTAATGGGAAACTTTTAATAGCTGCAAAATTAATTCCAGCATGTAATGCACATGTCAGCCAAGAAATGTGGAGACTGATCTTAGCAGTTCTTTCAATGAGATACACTCATTTACACTAAACATAAGACTAAGATGCCTGCCCTCCCTTTGACTATACGCCTTCCTTCATCATTATCAACACATACATCTCTGTGTGGAACTTTATCTGCCTTATTTATTTATTTATTTATTTATTTATTTATTTATTTACTCTTCTTGGTGAACTAAACACTAAAAGAAATCTGTTTGGCTATTAAACAGCATGGATAGGTAGGTGAGAACCTTCTTTTTCATTTAGATCCTGAGTGCAATTTGTGGATTTTGCTTGCAAGGTTGTTGAGAATAATGGCTATCAATTTTAAACTTCTTTTTCTTTCCGGCAATTATAATAGGATTGTTGCCTTTTAATCTTTTCCCTTATCTACTATAGTTCTCCTTACTCTTATTCAAATTCACAGCCTCATTTTTAGTATAATGTTAGTTATTTGTATATTTTTAGAGCTGATCATTTGCTTTTTGTTTCTTTATTTTTTAGGTCATTTGTTCATTATGATATCTGACAGTCACTTGTAATTCTCTGAGAGAGAGGAAATCTCCTACTCTAAACATTCCTTCACTGCTTGTGTTATTTTGTGTAGGTTTGAGGCCTCATGGATATTTTTCCCTGTTTACTTTGATACATCTATTAACTGTTTTTCCTTACCTAATATGTATGCAGTTATGTTGGCAATACTTTTTGGGTGTGATTCTGAATTCTGACATCACTGGGAGACAACAGTTTCATTGCACACTGCAGGGTCTTCTGGAACTTGTTATCTCTCTGCTCCCCTTTCCACAAAATTTCCTAAGTATTATTGTGGGGATATTTTGTTGATGTATCTCTTGGGATTTGGCAACCAAAATGCTGGATTTTGATTGGCTGTTGGGTTTTTTTTTTAATTGAACAACTTTATTTTAAAAAACAAATATAAATGTACAGATTTTAAGCATTTTTGCATACAAGTATATGAATATATTTTTGTCAGTATTTGTTTTTCTTAAAGCTTTGATAATATGCATTAAGATCTTACTAGTTACAATGAGCATAAAGTACATGTAAAACAAGATGCAACCTGGAAATAGTCAAAGTTTTATAGGTATTTAAAGATTAAACATAATGAAGTGGTCTCCATGTATTCAAAGAGAAATATTCTTAATGAGGGGTGAAGACTTATCTGTGGATACAAGGACAAATGTTCATGTCACTAGCAGAGTATACTGTTAGCTAGGTTTCAGCTAACTTGGAATGGTTTCCCTCTTTTTGAGAGAGTATTAAGTCCAATTAAAGAGTTTTTGGTTACAGATGGTGCTGTCAATGCACCTTGATAGGTGTTATGTCCTGCTGGTCATTGACCATAGCTAAGTAAAGCTGTTGGTTGCTTCCCTCTCTTGATAGCTTTCATGGAGACTCCTGATATAACAAAAGCTTTTCCTCCAGGTAGTGGCCTTTAGGTCAGTTTTAGGTCATGTAGAAACATTTCATGTTTCTACAGTGCAAGGCATTTTCAGAAATGGGGACTTGCCTCCCATGTTGAAGGAGGTGGACAATAACTATAGGCTCTATATCTTGAATAGCACTTACCAAATTCTCAAAGAGGTTTTATGACTGTGACTGAAGGGTTGCTAAGTAGTCCTATGTTTAACTGTTATTTAAATATTTAAATATATTCTTTTAAATAGACCTACTGTTTTGTCTAGGTTCTTACATGGGATAGAAAATAACATGTTAGAAAAAACAACAACAACAAAAAAACCAAAAAACAAAAAACAAATCTTTAACTCACAAGAGGATCGATGGCAGAGAGTATGGTTCAAAGCCATAGAATATTAGGCTAGGGCCATTATATTTTTTCAAAAAGCATTGTCAATTTCTTCATAATAAAAAGTTACTTCCTTATCTAGCATACCATTAGGTCCTTTATATTTAGAGCACAGATATCATAAGATGGAGAGAAACAAGGGTTCCTTTTTCTTTCTTCAGTCACCACTTGGAAGCCTACATGTAAGCTGTCAGCTGAACCTTGGTACATCTGTCCCAATAAATTTTTAGTAACATAAATGTTATGAGTTATGAGACTTGTCATCTATTGCTCTGGATTGCAGATTAATGTCAGATTGTTCTTCCTCTATAGACCACAAATAGATTGATGACACATAATTTATGTGATGACACATGGCAAATGATTCTAACATGATTGCTGTAGCACTAAACAGTGATTACACTCAACAACACTGCTAAATATCACATTTCTTTAATTATGCAATATTCTTTACATGGAAGCCCCTAATCTTGTTTATATATAGTGTAGGTGGAGTCGCAATTGGGCAAAACCCCTTCATTAATATAAACGTGTTCTTGTTACTGATCAGAAGAACTGACATATCCAGAAGTGCCATGGTATTCACTAGAAATTGCAATCTGTCCATAATAGTGGCCTCCTGGTACACTGTCTCAGAAATTTTACAAATTTCATTTAAGACATCTAGTTTAGTGATGCTAGTTGAAGCCCATCATAAATATACTCCAAGCACTACTCAATCCTTCCACCCATGTGTAGTGTTTCTCTAATGCAGCAAATAGGAGGCTCTTAGTAGTCTTTTCTTAGAAAAGTAACACAAAAATGTAGGTTGCTTATGGGACACACTGAAGTAGTAAATGTAACCTCTCTGTCTCTCAAACATCCCATAAAACACTAAATGAATCAGAAAGTCCAACACCAAGTGGGTATAGTTACATTATGGAGTTTACAAATCTTGTCTTTAACTATTTCCATGTTACATTTTGTTTTACATGTACTTTAGCTCATTGTAACTATTAAGTTTTCAAGGCATACAACCAAACCCTGAAAAAAATCAAGTAGTAACTAAAAAATATATTCATATAGTTTTATATAAAAATTATGTTAAAATCTGAAAAAAAAAAGTACTGACAAAAATGTATAATTTTAAGCAAAAAATGTTTAAAATCTGTACATTTATCTTTGTTTTGTAAAATAAAGTTGTTTTAAAAAAAACAAATCTTGTCTTTTATGATAAATACAATCTGGGCTGTTTCCCCTAATTGTTACATGCACAAAATCAACAAGTTTACAGTTCATTTGTTGCCCTTACATTGATATCATCAATAATACCATCTCAACATCCTAGTATGGACTACATCCAACTAATTGTCCCAGATGATGTTGAATAACTGTTACTTTAGTTCTATCTTCTGGATAACAAGCTTTATTTTTTATCAAGTTCCTGGATGTTGTCTTTGGCTGACTGGATGAACACATGAAAGTAGGATAGTTCAGAAATGTTATGGCTTGGGTTGTCCTCCTGATAAACTCTGTTTTCACCACACAGATTGGCAAAAGACAGTGAAGTACTGCTGCTTTCCACATAGATCTTTGACAAGAATCCACAATATCCAAGCTTGACAGGTCAGCTGCATCTCTGTCCTTCAACATAACACACCTCTGCTAAGATGTTCTTGTGAGTGTAGGAGAGACACTACTAATGTCTGATGTAGTGTCTAATGTATTTCACTTCTCTGTGGCTCATAATTTCCTCACTGCCATCTGCCCCTTCCTCTTTTTTTGCACTTTTGATCTAGTCGTTTGGTTGTGGCACTTTGAAAGGAACAAAACAACAATAACAAAACAAAAATAAAAATATAAACAATAAAACCCTCCCTCTTATTGCCTGTTCTGTATTACCTTTGCCATTCAACCAGAGCTCTAATGGAACACAACTAAATAAAACAATGAGAATCCACAGCTGTTTCTTGTTTATCTTTCTGCAGAGATTTAATTGGAAACACCAGAGTAATGAAAGCAAGGTGTCTGACAGAAACCCCAGGCTCCTTACAGAAGTTCTTTTTTTTTTTTTAATCTAAAGAAGTATAAATTAAAAAGTATAAACTATTATGTAGATAAATCTATGAACTGATGGATAAATCATGTACTGATGGAGGGAAAATAATAATGTATGGTATCTACTACATAAGAAATAGATATATAGCAAATGTAATTTATAGATGAACAAGGATTCAATAACATCTTTGTTAACTATGTTCATGGCAGCAATATTAATGATGTCTAGGATATGGAAGTATTCATATATCTAGTGATAGATGATCAAAATGTACTTCATACAACGAGCATATGGAGGGATTTTGACATATTCCACAAAATTCTACATAAAATTAAAATTACAAATACTATGCAGTTTTTCTTACAAGTTAAAATTTCAAAGACAGAAATATAATGCAGGTTGTCAGGGCTGAGAATAGGGAAGAATAAGAGTTATTATTTAATACATATAGAGTCTCACTTTTATAAGATGAAGTACATCAAAAGATACATGATGGAACTGTTCACATAAATTTATGATTATATAAAATTCATTGTATTATATACTTAAGAACAATAAAAACAACTGGAAAAAGTTGAGACACTTCGGCACAAAAGGAAAATAGATTGAATAAAAGCAAAATGGTGGGTAAGAAATACACTCATTTAAAATTTGTTTGAAAATTTCCCACTAACCAATGAATGTTCCAGACTAAATTCCATGCCATTAAATACAGTCCACCCCTGACACTGCCTAGAGATTCATGACCCAGAGATCAGATAGCCCAGAGACCAAGTATATAACCAAACATGACTGGAAAAGGTCAGGAAATATTTCTTAATTATATTCAGCTCATTGCTGTACTCATAGATTTTTCCTCATCCATGTCATCAGAGAGGTTTCATCCAACAGCTGATTGAAAGAGATGTAGAGACCCACAGCCAAACATTAGGAAATTGAAAATACTTGCTGATTCCCATGGGTTTGATGCACTGAGGTCCTTGACATGTCCATACTCATATCAATATTACACATATTTCTCTGGGCCACATCTGTCCCTTTTGCACTTGCTTAGAGCTTTCTACATTTTTTACTGTATATACAACATATTACTTATTAAGCTTAGACTATATAATGGCTAAAATAATAAGATAGATAGATAGATGCTGAATGTAATAAATTAGGTCAGATGCCTGAATGTTGTTAAGAAACTTTAATCTTTATAAAACCTTTATGTCATTATCATCTTTTCATCTCCATCTTCTACACATCTTGTGGAAGAGTTTAGGTGTTAAATCTGCACTATAGAATATTTTTGTCAAATATTTTCCATGTTATGAGAGAAAGAATTTATGCTTCGTTTAAAAAAGAAATAGCTTCAGGTATACACCCATATAAATACATATATGAATGCAATATGAATGCATATAATGTGTGCATATACTCTATTATACACAACTATGTTGTATAATATGTAATTTTATATATATGTATTTCCAGTGAGTTTTCTAAACTGAACATGTTAGTATTATTGTTTCACTAAGTTAATAGTAGTAGATAGCAATCACAATATTTAATGACTTTTCCACATTCCCAATAAACTTATGTCAATTTTGTCACTCATTGTACGCGTTGTATTTACATCTGTCAGAAAGTGAAGCCTAACTTTGAACTTCATGTAGATGAAAAAAATATTCTCTTTATTTATATATGGTATTTTATATTATTGAATACAGTCTTTAATGTTTATAGTTGTGTATGCTTTTGTACTGATTTATATATAATATTCCAATTAGTGGCTATATGCTAATTTGTGTAATGTTTTCTCTTTGGTTCTAGCTATTAGCAATTTTAAATAGCAATATTAATGCACATTATTTTATAGATATTAATGATCATATGCCCAACATTTTGTTACTTATTTTCCAGAAACAGAATGATGATGTCATTTAGTGAGCACACATACAACTGTAATCAATACCTATCTTGTGTATTCTATTTAGAACAGAAAGATCTGATCATGTTATTTCTTGAGGTAACTTCCTTTTTAAGTACACTAATAATGTTCACTGAAGAATTAGCTAAGTCTTACTTTAAAAATTTGCCCACATTTGACAGATAACACACAGAATGCTAATTTTGGTGGTGTTTAAATATGACTTACAATACAAATTCAAAGACAGAAAAGAAATCTAATTTGAACAACAAAGTGTTCAAGTATGAAGAAACAATTTCACAGTGTCAGACATAAATGCGATTATATGAGTAAGGCCGCTTAGCACATAAATGACATGATTGAGTTATAAAGTTTGTACAGTGTTAATAATAATGTATCTTATAAACATGGATTACCATTAGAATAAACCGATTTCTATTATATTTTTATGAGTAACTTTTTATTCCTTTGAAGTTTTCATAACTAAGACAACTTATAGAGAAGAATGTATTTACATCTTCTAGTTTCAGAGCATGAGCCCATATTTATCATGGAGGAGAACATGGCAGCAGGAAGCCAAACATTACTCTGAAGTAGTAGCTGAGAGAATGCCTCTTGATTCATAAGCAAGAGTCACAGAGAGAGCTTATTGGGAATTAAGTGGCATTTTAGAACCTTAGTGTTTGCTCCCAGTGGCCCATCTCCTCCAACACAGCCACAGCTCTTCTAATCTTTCCCAATGAGTACAACCAACTGGGGACTAAGATTCTAGTGTATGCTAATATTCTTGCTATTTTCATTCAAACCAGCATGGGGGCCCTAACTGATAAGACTTGGTTGCTATTCTTCTTTGAAAGAACCCATAGTGCCCTCTAGTACCATGAAAGCTGCACTCTTATCTATAATGTATTTTTCTTATAACCAGAGATAAAATTGTCTTCACCCCTCATAAAGAAAACTTCTCTTTGGAGGATACAAACACCATTACGAAAACCAGCAATCAATCAAAATATAGAGTTCTGGAGCCTACTTCAGATAGAAACATGTAAAAGATCAACATCAGAGCCTATGGGGTCGTTGTTGAAGAGGGGGCAAAACTATTGTAAGAACGAGATCAGTTTGGCGTGACATCGAAACCAGCAGCACTGTCGGAACTACTCCCACGGAGCTACACACAACAAATGATTGGACAAAAAGAAGCTGAGCAAGCATGACACCAATAGACTTATTAACATGAGCATAGCAATGCCTGCTCAGTCCTGCTTGACCATGTAAGAGACAGTGTGATGTGGTCCTGTGCCTCTGGAAGAGAGACAGCAGGACGTGGGCCTCCACGAGGATTGATGGCTGCTGTGGGCATAAGGCTTGTTTGTATAAGAGAGTGTGTACTTATTTCCACATTCCTTCTTAGAGCAATGTCCTCTCTACCAAGGATAATGACTCCATAATAACAAGGAAAAACACAAGTCCAGCAGGTGAGGAATCTTTTTGTTTCAGCAAAATGGTAGAATGCCACAGCCTTCAGGGCAGCTGTGGGAAAGAAAGCTGAAAACACAAGCTTAAAAATATAAGTAATAAATCAACTTTGAAAAATATAAGGATGCAGTGTGAATTGTATAAGTAGGTTCACAGATCTGAAGGAACAGAGGAAGCTGCACTATGAACCAACTTATCAGAAAGATACTAAGGAAGGAGATAAAGAGATTTAGGGAGTGATGATCACAAAGCAGCATCTCACCCAGCTAAGGTTTTTATTTTATTTTTTATGCTTACAAAGGCAGGTGGATTCCTGAGTTCCGGGAGCAAGCTAACTTTAGTCAAACATGGCTAGAATAGTAGTTTCAGGGCAGCATTCTGCCCAGTTTTCTTACTGTCTGTGTATATGGCTGCTGTCCCTGTCCATGAATCAAGGGGCAGGGGTTATGGGATGCTGATTCATGGAAAAATCAAAAGGGAACCTAAAGTAATGACTGACTCGATATGTTGAAACAAACCAATATACAATAAAACAGAGAACAAAAACTGGGCTTTTATCTGCAAAAGATCGACTATCTAGAGAGTTTTTAGAAAAGCAAGAGAAAGCTGCCTTGAGGGAGCAAAACATGGAGAGTAATCTGAAAGTCTCTCTCTAACAGAACACAAAGAAAAATCCAAAACCTTGTTGAACAGAAGATTGGCTGTCAGCTTAGACCCACAATTGACAGGACTCTCAGACACCCTTTCTTTCAGAAGTCTTCTGCAAGCCAAAGCCCGTCCTTAGTAAAAGCCCAGAAGACCCCAACACTATACAAAGAACTACAGACAACTGAACAACTCACAGACTATATGAAGTTCAAGAAAAGAAAAAAAAAGAAAAGAAAAAAACCATTATGCTTAATCTTTACACATCAAGAAAACTTTGACTAATTCCAGGCGACATCTTGTTTTACATGTACTTTATGCTCATTGTAACTAGTATGTTCTTAATGCATACTATCATACTAATGCTTTTAGAAAAACCAAGCACTGACAAAAATGTATTCATATGCTTTTATGCAAAAATGCTTAAAATCTGTACATTTATCTTTGTTTTTTAAAATAAAGTTGTTCAATTAAAAAAATAAAAATATAAAGTAAAAAATATAAATAAGTAAATAAATAAATAAATAAATAAATAAATAAATAAATAAATTGTGGCCAACCTAAGAGATATTTACCCCAGTCAATATCTTAAATTATTTTCTCAGTTTTCTTTGGGTTGCTTCAGTTTCAAGTTGTATATTTTCGTATGTAATTCCATGTGGTTTTACGCTCTAAGTTTTTACACTTCCTTCTTTCACAATTTCATATAATGTTGTAAAATCTGAAAAATGATATTATAATTGTTTTTCCAAATAGATACCACCATTGCAAACATCTGCAGAGATTCCTGATTATATATTGTCCACTGAGCCACACAGTACAATAAAATTTCAAATCTAAATTCGATAATTATTAAACATGTCTCAGCATTTTAAAATAAAATAAATTCTATATCCCTAGTGCCTTATTTTGATGAAAAAAAAAAGAATGCTGAACTTTAGAGAAATTGTCTTACACAGGGTAAAGCATACTAATAGGTTATCTAATACCAAAAGGTCAACTTTGAAAACATATCTTCAAGTTAGCATGAACAAATTTTATTTATATGCATTGGAATATATGCATAAATTAGAGCAATTAATGAAAAAAGAGTCCATGAGTTTGAAATTAACAACAGGAATGGTATATATAAGAGTAGAATGAGGAAAAGTAAGAAAGAAATGGTGTGATTACATTACAATCACACAAAAAATTATAAAATGAATAAATTGAAATTAATTATAAAATGCTAATTAGATCAAAGAAGAATTCATATACAAGTTTAGAAAAATAAATTTTTCCTTACAGCATAGATAGTTATACTGGATAGTGGTTGTCATTTCCCTGCCTTGAGTGTAGACTATTTATTTCTTAGAAAGTTATGTGTTGTATGACTTCAAGTGGTAGTCTGGAATATTTATGAAATACATAGAACAATGGTTACTGATACACCAAATATCCCATTGAAAAACCCAAACACAGTTCTAAATTACAGTATGATACTCTCAATGCCTCTGTAATCAGTTGCAATCACTTCAAAATATTTCAGAATGTGAAATGCTCTTCTTGTTTAAAATGTCAGGTAATAAAATTGCCAACATAGTGAGATGCTTGTAAGCTAATCATCTATATCTATACCAATCTCCTTAGATTTAAACATCCCAACACAACAAAAGGAAGCGAAGTTAAAACCCATGAAATGTTATGGTATTTTTTGAGATAATTTTTATCTATAACACCATTTCTATATTGATTTTTGATTAAGATTAACAATGAAAAAAATTCTCTAACGTATTAAGCAGTTCACAACCAGGTGATCAAAACAAGTCAATCAACCTTTTTACATTGACTTTATGGTGGCTAACTGTAGCAATGTTATAGTTATGTAGTAGCGATGATATAATTTTAACTTTGGGAATCAACATAATATATGAAACTCTATTAAAGTGTCGCATTATTAGAAATGTTGAGAAATACTACTTTAGCAGCATCTAAATATTACACTTGTACATGTCATGGTAAAGTAGAAAATAATTATTTTTATGTAAATAAAAGTCATTACTGAGAAATTAAAATAATAGTAAAGATGTGTTGAAACAAAGGCTAGTAATAGTGCAGAGCGATTGGGGAGTTTTCATTCCAATTCTTTTCTTTAAAAGTTAAGTTCTGCTAGGAGAGTTTATTCACAGATTGTCAGCAAAGAACACAAGGATAAGCCAATTTTCCATATGTTGATGGAGGTAGATTTGTCTTCTGTTGTGTATTGTCCTGAAATATTAATACCACGAGTAAGAGAAATTGTTTTATTTCTGGTATTTTTGTTTCTATCACTGTCTAAAGAATTATTTAATTTGAGATACTTCAGAGCCTAATGGAGGCAATGTAGACTATTGCTTGTAATGGTAATGAAATAAGGCTTGGGACTTCAGGACGCAGAGTGGAGCCCGGCCCATCTGCCACCCGGAATGGCAACTCATAAAGGCTGAAAAACTGGTAAGTGGGAGACTTAGGCTGCAGGGGAGCTTAGGGATCTCTGCGGAGTGCACACAGAAAGTGCACCCCTGCCTTGCCCTGCCCTGCCGTGCCAGATCCAGGGACCGGGAACAGAAAATTAGAACTTCTGTTTCCACCCAGCAGTGACTTCAGGACGCAGAGCGGAGCCTGGCTCATCTGCCACACGGAACGGCGGCTTGTAGAGGCTGAGCAACTGGTGGGTGGGAAACCTGGGCTGCCGGGGAGCAGAGAGATCTCTGCGGAGTGCACACGGAAAGTGCATCCCCTGCCTTGCCCTGCCCTGACCTGCCTGAGCCAGAGACCAGGAACAGAACATTGGAACTTCTGTTCCCACCCGACTACTCTGAGGCATAGAACAGGGCTCGGCCCATCTAACACCTGGACCAGTGGAGATGCAGTGACACAGAACAGAAACAAGGGAAAGGCAAGAACATATCACTGACAACAAAATGGCAAGAGGAAAGCGAAAGAGTATATCCCAAGGAAACCAAGACAATCTAGCAACACCAGAACCCAGCTCTCCCATAACAGCAAACATCAAAATTCCAAACACTCCAGAAAAAGAAGACACGGACCTGAAATCATACCTCAAGATGCTGATAGAGATACTTAAACAAAAAAGGGAGGAAAAGCAAAAAGATTCAGAAGCTTTTAAAGAAGAAACAAGAAAAACACTCAAAGAACTCAAAGAACTAGAGGAAAACAGAAACAAAGAAATAAAAGAATGGAAGAGGGAAATTAAAACGGAAATTGACACAATAAAGAAACCGCTAAAAGAGATAACCCTAGAGTCAGAACACCAAAAAAAGAAATCAGGAGTCACAGAAGCAAGCATTTCCAATAGATTACAAGAGATCGAAGAGAGAATCTCGGGGGCAGAAGACAACATTGCAAACATAGACAAAACAGCCAGAGAAGATGCAAAAAACAAAAAGCTCCTAACCCAAAATTTCCAGGAAATCCAAGACACAATGTGAAGACTGAACCTAAGGATAATAGAAATAGAAGAGGGAGAAGAGTATCAACTAAGAGGCACAGTAAATATCTTCAACAAATCATAGAAGAAAAATTCCCTACCCTCAAGAATGAGATGACCACGAGCATAAAAGAAGCCTTCAGAACTCCAAATAGGTTGGACCAGAAAAGAAATACCTCCCGACACATAATAGTAAAAACATCAAGTGCCCAAAGTAAAGCAAGAATACTAAAAGCAGTAAGGGGAAAAGGTCAGGTAACATATAAAGGCAGACTAATCAGACTCACACCCAATTTCTCAACAGAGACTATGAAAGCTAGAAAAGCCTGGACAGACATCATGCATTCCTAAAGAGAGTACACGTGCCAGCCCAAGCTGCTATACCCATCAACACTATCAATCACCATCGATGGAGAGACAAAGGTATTTCAAGACAAGTCAAAATTCACACAATATCTGACCACAAACCCAGCACTACAACGAATTAGAGGTGGAAAACCCAATACAATGAGGGAAAATACAGCCTAGTAAAAACAAGAAAACTCCTAAACAAGAAAACTAAAAAAAGAAAAAAACACAGACACAACTCAACCCAAAAAAGCAATAATGGCAGGAAACAGAAACAACTATTCCTTGATATCTATTAACATAAATGGTCTCAACTCCCCAATAAAGAGACTTAAACTATCAGACTGGATACATAAACAAAATCCAGCCTTTTGCTGCATTCAGGAAACTCATCTCAGAGACAGAGACAAACACTATCTCAGAGTAAAAGGGTGGGAAAAAAACTTCCAAGCAAACAGCTCCAAGAAGCAAGCTGGAGTGGCTATTCTAATACCGAATAAAGTAAATTTCCAACCAAATTTATCAAAAAAGATAAAGAAGGACACTTTTTACTCATTACCGGGGAAATCTGTCAGGAGGAACTCTCAATCCTTAACATACATGCTCCAAATAAAATATCACACACATTAATAAAAGGAACCCTACTAAAGCTCAAAAAATACATTTCACCCCACACAATAATAGTGGGAGACTTTAATACCCCACTCTTACCAATGGACAGATGATGGAAACAGAAACTGAAAAAGGACACTGCAAAACTAGCAGAGACTTTGAACCAACTAGAATTAATAGATATATACAGAACATACTATCCTAAAGTAAAAGAATACACCTTCTTCTCACCACCCCATGGAACCTTCTCGAAAATTGACCACATAATTGGACACAGAACGAGCCTCCATCGATATAAGAAGATTGAAATACTTCCATGCATCCTCTCAGATCACCATGATCTACTGCTGGTCTTTAACAACAACAAAGACAACAAAAAGCCAACATACACATGGAAACTAAACAATGCTCTGTTAAAGGATAGCAGGATCAAAGAAGAAATAAAGAAAGAAATTAAGGATTTTCTAGAATTCAACGAAAACGAAAACACAACATACCCAAACCTATGGGATGAAATGAGAGCAGTATTGAGAGGAAAACTCATTGCCCTAAGTGCTTCCAAAAAGAAACTGGAGAGAGCTTACATCAGCAACCTGACAGCACAGCTAAAAGCCCTAGAACAAAAGGAAGCAGATGTACCCAAAAAGAGTAGACGGCAAGAAATAATCAAAATTAGGGCAGAAATAGACCAAATAGAAACAAAAAGAACCATTGAAAAAATCAACAAAACCAAGAGTTGGTTCTTTGAGAAAATCAACAAGATTGATAAACCCCTAGCCAGACTAACTAGAGGGCAAAGAGAGAATATCCAAATTAACAAAATCAGAAAGGAAAGTGGCGACATAACAACTGAAACTGAGGAAATTCAAGAAATCATCAGATCCTACTACAAAAACTTATACTCCACAAAATTGGAAAATCTGGAGGAAATGCATGAATTCCTAGAGAGATACAAGATCTGAAAGTTAAACCAGGACGAAGTAAACCATCTAAATAACCCTGTAACACCTAAAGAAATAGAAGTCATTTAAAGCCTCCCAACCTAAAAAAGCCCAGGTCCAGACGGGTTCAGTGCAAAATTTTATCAGACATTTATTGGGGATATAACACCAATACTCTCCAAACTATTCCAAAAGATAGAATCAGATGGAATATTACCCAACTCATTTTTTGAGGCTACAATAACCCTCGTACCTAAACCACACAAAGACCCTACAAGGAAAGAGAACTTCAGACCAATCTCACTTATGAACATTGATGCAAAAATACTCAACAAAATCCTTGCAAACCGAATCCAAGAACACATCAAAACGATCATTCATCATGACCAAGTAGGCTTCATCCCTGGGATGCAGGGATGGTTTAACATGAGGAAATCCATCAATGTAATCCATCATATAAACAATCTCAAAGATCAAAATCACATGGTCATCTCACTAGACACTGAGAAAGCATTCGACAAAATCCAACACCCCTTCATGTTAAATGTCCTGGAAAGAACAGGAATCCAAGGTCCATACTTATACATAATAAAAGCAATATACAGCAAACCAACAGTCATCATCAAACTTAATGGCGAGAAACTTGAACAATCCCACTAAAATCAGGGACTCGACAAGGCTTCCACTCTTCCCCTACTTATTCAACATAGTACTCGAAGTTCTGGCTGGTGCAATTAGACAGCAAAAGGAGATCAAGGGGATACAAATCGGAAAGGAAGAGATAAAAACATCAGTCTTTGCCGATGACATGATAGTGTACTTGAGTGACCCCAAAAATTCCACCAGAGAACTCCTACAGCTAATAAACAAGTTCAGCAAAGTGGCCGGATACAAAATTAACTCAAACAAATCAGTAGCCTTCCTATACTCAAAGGACAAACATGTGGAGAAAGAAATTAGGGAAAAGGTACCCTTCACAATTGTCACAAAAACTATGAAATACCTTTGTGTGACTCTAACTAAGCAAGTGAAGGACCTGTATGACAAGAACTTCAAACCTCTAAAGAAAGAAATTGAGGAGGATCTCAGAAAATGGAAAGATCTCCCATGCTCATGGATTGGAAAGATCAACATCTTAAAAATGGCCATCCTACCAAAATCAATCTACAGACTCAATGCAATCCCCATCAAAATTCCAACCCAGTTCTTCATGGAATTGGAAAGATCAATGTGCAATTTCATATGGAATAACAAAAGACCTAGAATAGCAAAATCCATCCTCAACAACAAAAAACATCTGCGGGAATCACTATCCCCGACCTCAAGGTATATTACAAGGCAATTGTGCTGAAAACTGCATGGTACTGGTACAGAAATAGGCATGTGGATTAATGGAATAGAATAGAAGATCCAGAAATGAGCCCTCATGTATATGGTCACCTGATTTTTGACATAGGAGCAGTAAACATTCAATGGAAAAAGGACAGCCTATTCAACGAATGGTGCTGGTCCAACTGGTACTCAGCATGCAAACAAATGAAAATAGACCCGTTTTTATCTCCTTGAACAAAGCTCAAGTGTAAGTGGATCAAAGATCTCCACATTAAACCAGATACACTGAAACTATTAGATGAGAAAGTAGGGAAAACCTTAGAACACATAGGCACAGGAGAAAATCTTCTGAACAAAACACCAATGGCTCAAGCTCTAAGGTCAAAGATTAACAAATGGGACTTAATGAGATTGCAAAGTTTCTGTAAGGCTAAGGATATCGTCAAGAAAACAAAACGGCAACCAACAGAATGGGAAAAGATCTTTACCAACACCACATCAGATAGAGGCCTAATATCCAAGGTGTACAAGGAACTCAAAAAGCTAGACACCAGAGAATCAAATAACCCTATTAAAAAATGGGGTACAGAACTAAACAAAATGTTTTCAGTTGAGGAACACCCAATGGCCAAGAAACATCTGAGGAAGTGCTAGACATCCTTAGCCATCAGGGAAATGCAAATCAAAGCAACCCTGAGATTCCACCTCAGGCCAGTCAGATTGGCCAAGATCCAAAACTCAGATGACAGCAGATGCTGGTGAGGCTGCGGAGAAAGAGGAACCCTTCTCCACTATTGGTGGTGTTGCAAGCTAATACAGCCACTCTGGAAATCTGTCTGGCGATACCTCAGAAAATTGGATATAGTACTACCTCAAGACCCAGCTATTCCACTTCTGGGCATATACCCCAGAGACACTTTAATACACAACAAAGATATATGCACCACAATGTTCATAGCGGCTCTATTTATAATAGCCAGAAGCTGGAAGGAACCTAGATGTCCTTCAGAAGATGAATGGATACAAAAATTGTGGTACATGTGCACAATGGAATACTACTCAGCCACCAGAAACAATGACTTGACCAAATTCTTAAGAAAATGGCTGCATCTAGAGAAGATCATCCTGAGTGAGATAACCCAGTCACAAAAGAACAGACATAATATGCAGTCACTGATAGTGGGATGCTAACCCCAGAGGCTTGCACTCCCCCAGAAACAACTCACAGACTGAATTAAGTCCAAGAAATAAAGAAAACAAAACAAAAGAAAAAAATATTTACAAAACAAGAAAACTTTAACTATTTCCATGTTACATTTTGTTTTACATGTACTTTATGCTCATTGTAACTATTAAGTTTTCAAAGCATACTGTCAAACCTTGAAAAAAATCAAGTACTGACTTAAAATTATATTCATATAGTTTTATGTAAAAATTATGTTAAAATCTGAAAAAAGTACTGACAAAAATGTATAATTTTAAGCAAAAAATGTTTAAAATCTGTACATTTATCTTTGTTTTGTAAAATAAAATTGTTTAAAAAAATCAAGTACTGACAAAAATGTATTCATATACTTTAATTCAAAAATGCTTAAAATCTGTACATTTATCTTTGTTTTTTATGAAAATAAAGTTGTTCAATTTATAAAACAAAAAAAAATAAGGCTTCCTGTGTTATTGGCTTCTGTGATGTAGCTTTGATAACATATATCAAAGTATAGACATAGATTTTTCTAGTGTAAACTCAATGACGAAAATAACAGAGATTTGTTGGATGATTGGGAGTTCTAACTCAAGAGCAGATTCATGGTTATAACAGTGACCCTTTTCAAAGTAATATGTTACCATTGTGCCATCAGTGAGTGACAGCAAAGCACCAGGAGGTTTGATCATCTGCAGGCATGTTAGTCTTAGGGACAAGTTTTTAATTTTCTAATTACAGTGTAACTCAATTATTTATTTTCCATGAATTGGTCAATGATCTATCAAGATAAACTGTCTTCAGTTCACATATGAAAGAGATAGAGAAGTCTATGTATGCAAAACACATAAACACATACAGTCACATACACACACAGAGTAAGCGAGTATAATTACATATATATATTATAAATATATAATATATATTATACATGCATGCACATATCTCTAATTACTTCAACTGATTAATTTAAACATAATTTGAAGACAATTTAGTGGAAATTCCTTTTGTTATTCTATCTCTTATTCTTTGGCCTTTAAATAATCAAGTTTCATGTATGCATCTAATATTCGGGTATATTCTTTCATTCTCATTCCTTAAGCCTCCTCTCTTCCTGTCATTGCAGCTACATCACTAGTCAAAACCAAGAAGATGCTTCTGAAGATTACTGCAGTGGTTTCCTGACAAGTCTCAGCACATTGGTATTTCTCTACTTCATTTGTTACATAAACAAATGTACTTTTTTTAAAGGACTATTATAAATACACTTCAAATCATGCTCTCATTAGAGTACAAATTATGGTAATATGCATTTTGCATAAAGACATGGTCTTCAGCCACTGAGGTCTGTCCACTGAGGTCTGTCCTTCCCTCTAGTCCATGTTTCCCTTTGCTTCTGCTCTCTTCGTTGAGTCTGCCATAACTTAGTCCACTTTGCCTAAATCCCAGGACTTCTCGGGCATAAGAGTGCTGTCTTATTCTTCACTATTCTACCATAAACTGATTCACTTATAAATGACTAAAATAGCAGCACTCAAAAGTGACACGCATGTTGTGACTATAGAAAATACTATCAACAGCTCTTTGGAAAATATTATCATAGGACTTGCCCTAATAGAGCTTCACTGAAAGATGACAATAATCTGATTTAATTGTTATCATTATAGTTTTACTTTTAAAAATATGAAGGTTTCCACTTTTAATTTATTTGGATTGTGAACTTTCATATTCTAATAAAGAATAAAGCATATATATATACATATAAATCTATCCATATATATAAATCTCCGTACACATAATTTTTAAATGGTAGATTCAATTTTAATAAAAATGATGAATATATATTGATCCAAGCATATGCCAATCACTTCATTATAGAATTTTCAATATATATATATATATATATATATATATATATATATATATATATATATATATAGAGAGAGAGAGAGAGAGAGAGAGAGAGAGAGAGATGGAGACAGAGACAGACAGAGAGAGACAGAGAGAATCAGGAAACTTGGAGGCTGCAGGGAAGAGAAATGTTTAAAATGATATGTACTCTAAGAGGTAAAAAAAATCTTTGAGTTGAAAAGAACAAAAGGCTGTAATTTCAGGGTGCAATATATCACACATATATGACAAAGGATGTTGTCATTCAGAATAATCATCTCTAAGTATGCATTTTCAGATTTACTGACATCAGACATGTATATGGAAAGAAATGAAGAGAATCAAATGTATGTGAGATGTTTGCATGTCATATTTCTGCTGCAATGAATTTATGTTCTAAATCACAGGAACCCAGTTTGAAAAGAACACTGAAATTACTGGATAAATATTTTTTTCTTATTTAAGTGATTATTCTATTTATTATTTACATTTTAAAAGTTGCCAGCCTTCCAGGTCTCCCCTCCACATATCCTTCCTTATCCCCCCCTCTGCCTTTAAAAAGATGCTCTCTGACATGCCCACCACACCCCTTATGTCTCTAGCATTCTCCCTATGCTGGAGTATTAAATCTCCACAATAACAATGCTCTCCTATCCCACTGATTCCAGATAAGGCAAACCTCTGTTACATATGTATGTGGAGCCATGGACCCATTCATGTTTAGTGTGGTTGGTGGATTAGTCCCTGGGAGCTCTGGAGAGGGTGGGGGTTACTTAATATTGTCTTTCTTCCTATGGTAACCCAGACACAAAGGAACACACCTGGTATGTCCTCACAGTTAAGTGGCTATTAACTTGAAAGCTCAGATTACCCAAAATACAACTCACAGACTATATGAAGCTTAACAAAAAGGAGGACCAAATTGTGGATCCTTCAATCCTACATCTAAGAAGAAACAAAATAATTCTCACAGGTGGCAGAGAAAAGGAGGGACTTGGGAGGGTTAGAGGAGGGGAATGGAAAAGTATAAGCATGATCTGGTATGGGAGGAGACAGGAGAGAAGTAGGGAGTGTCAGGAAAATTAATAGAAATATGTAGCAGTTGGAGATGGGAAATGGCAGGGAGTCACTTGAAATTCCAGAAGTCAGAGAAGTGATAGGTTCCTAGGACTCAATGAGGATGATATTAGCTGAAATACCCAATGAAGTGGAGAGATAAACTCTAGATACCACTTCTAGTAGATAAGCACTGCCCCCAGTTGAGGGATGGGGCCACCAGCATTTCTCAAAGCTTTTAACTAACAGAATGGGAAACATCTTTACCAACCCTGTGCCTGATAGAGGGCTAATAGCCAATAAATACAAAGAACTCAAGAAGTTAGACTCCAGAGAAACAAATAATCCTATGAAGCAATGCATTACAGAGCTAAACAATGAATTCTCAACTGAGGGATACAAAATGGCAGAGAAGCACCTAAAGAAATGTTCAACATCACTAGTTATCAGGGAAATGCAAATCAAAACAACCCTGAGATTCCACTTCCCACCATTCAGAATGGCTAAGATTAAAACTCAGGTGATAGCAGATGCTGGCAAGGATGTGGAGAAAGAGTAGCATTCATTCACTCCTCCTTTGTTGGTGGAACTGCATACTTCTACAAATATTCTAGAAATCAGTCAGGTAGTTCCTCAGAAAAATTGGACATAGTACTACCTGAGGACCCAACTGTACATTCTTGGGCATATACCCAAAATATATTCTGACATCTAATAAGAACACATGCTCCACCATGTTCATAGCAGCTTTATTTAGAGTATCCAGAAGCTGGAAAGAAACCAGATGTCCTTCAACAGAGGAATAGATACAGAAATTGTAATAAATTTACACAATGGAGTACTACTAAGCTATTAAATACAATGACTTCATGAAATTCCTAGGTAAATAAATGGAACAAGAAGCTTTCATTCTGAGTAAGGTAACCCAGTCTCAAAAGAACATACATGGTATGCACTCACCAGTAAGTACATACTAGCCCAAAAAGTTCAGGATACCTAAGAAACAATATACAGAGTTATAAAGCTCAAAAATAAAAAAGGCCAGAATGCAGATTGCTAGGTCCTTCTTAGAAGAGAGAACAAAACATTCACAGGGAGAAATACAGGGCCAAATAAAGGAGCAGAAATTGAAGGAAAGATCATCCAGAGATTGTCTCACATGGGGATTCACCCCATATGCAGCCAACAAACCCAAGCATTATTGCTGATACCAAGAAGTGCTGATATGGGTGTCTCCTCTGAGGCTTTGCCAGAAACATACTTATACAGATGATGATGCTTGTAGCTAACAATTGGACTGATCATGGGGACCCCAAGGAAGGAGCTAGAGAAAGAACTGGAGATTCTGAAGGAGTTTGCAACCCCATAGGAAGAACAATATTATTAACCTACCAAATGCTCCAGCACCTACAAGTAGTAAAACACTAAACAATGTGTACACATGGAGAGACCCATGGCTCCAGGTGCATATGCAGCAGAGGATGCTATGGTCTGGCATCAATGGGAGGAGAGGCTTTTGGTCCAGTGAAGACACCTTTTCGCAGTGTAAGGGGATGCTAAGATACTGAAGTGGGAGAGGGTGGTTGGGAGAGGGAGCACCTTCATAGAAGAAAAGGCAGAGGTGGGGGGAGTGGTGGGAAATGGGATAACATTTGAAATGCAATTTCAGAGAATATCCAATAAGAATAAAAAGAGAAAAAAAATCATTAAAAATTTTCAATTTAAAAATCAAAACAAAAACAACAAAACCTTTTAACCCAGTTATTCCTGTCTAAAGGAAAAAGAGGTATAGATAGATAGATAGATAGATGGATGGATAGATAAATAGATAGACAGATAGATAGATAGATAGATAGACAGAGAGACAGACAGACAGACAGACAGACAGACAGACAGACAGACAGACAGACAGATAGATAGATAGATAGATAGATAGATAGATAGATAGATAAAGCAGGCACAGAGACTGAAGGAAAAGTCATCTATATACCTCCCAATCAGGAAATCCATTCCCTGTGCTGGCACCAAACCCAGACACTACAGCTGATGCCTAGAAGTGCTTGCAGACAGGAACGTGGTAGGGCTACCCTCTGAGAGGCTCTGCCATCACCTGACTAATACAAATGCAGATACTCACAGCCAAGAGTAGGACTGAACTCTGGGGTTCCAATGGAAGATAAATATGTTTTAAATAATTAGGTAAATGAGAGAAGTCACAAATCTAGCAAAATGCAGATAAGTAAACATCAAGTTAAAGATTTGTGTACTGAACAAAACCATCTCTTCCCACTTCTCCTACCTCTACCTTTCTTCTACACACTTATATAATATATATATATATATATATATATATATATATATATATACTAACATACACGTTGTATATACTGATACATATACATGTATGTCTATGCACATATACACACACATATATATACAAATGCATACACACTATACATATATATATATATATATATATATACATACATATATATAGTTACATGCACAATATATCTGTTCCATATTTTCATAAGTTTAGTGAATATTTTAAACATTGGGATTCATAAATTTACTTTTGGTAATAGTGGGAAAAAGACATTATTGACATATCTTCTAGTATGATAGATAAAAGGAAGTATACTTTGTGAAATATTTAAGATAAAAAGCATTTCTCAGTCTTAATCCACAGATGCTAAAAGACCTAATAAATTTACTTCATGGTTCTGAAATTCAGTGTTTTAATTTCTAAATTGAAGGGACCTCTGCTTACAGAGAATATCCAATAAAATTGACAAAAAGATATATTTGATTATTGGCATTTACATTTACATTTCTATATTATTTGCCCTTTGCCACTCTAAACATTTACTCTCAATATTTTCAGTAGTTTTTCTACATATTAATAAACTTAGCAGTCATATTATTTTCACTAACTTAGAACTCTCTGACTTCTCTACTCATAATTTTGTACATTACTGAGTTATCTTACTATTGTAACACAGTAATTACAGTTTATTATAAAATTAAAATTTGCCAATATATATACATATATATATATATACATATATGTGTCAATATAGTTGTCAACTCTTATAAATAAGGATTCAGATAATTTCAGTTAAAGTATTTAAATAAATCTGTAGATTTCATAATATCAATACAATATATTAAATTTTAGCTATGTTTTGTTTTGTTTATTCTTACAATTGTTTATTTTTGCATTTAGATTCAAGTTTTTTTTCTCCTTTTAACCTATGGTGATGATTTAGTGAATGTTTGTTAATTTTTGTATTTACTTAAATGGCATTGGTATATATTAGTAATATATAAAGATGTTGATCATCTGGTGATAGACTGCCAGATTATCCACAATTTAAAGAAGAAAATTAACATTTAAGTTAGACCCCAGTAACCAAATAAACACATAGTAAAACTTTTCATATACCAAAATACATAAAGATAAAAATTCTTAAATATTTTAAGATGGTAAAGAGCCCAGTGTTAGTGTATATGCCAAATTTTTGTCATAATATATGAAGAGATAAAGAAGTAGACTTCATAACACTGGTTATTATATATAAAGCATGCATTGTTGACATTATGCTATGATGCATAGCCTTTCTTAGGATGTTACCCACTATCAGAACAGAGTTCAATGTGATTTTAAAAACTCAAGTCAATATGATGCATTAACACATTTGAATAAATCCAAGAAAATAAACCTGTGAAACTCTGCTTTATAAAATATGTCTTTGATTTCTACTGGATAAAGAGATTTCTTCTTTACCCCAATCAAAATGGTATAATGAATGTATAAAAATCCATGAAGAATCACAGTGCCATTGTTTCCTTGTCTATATTGTATGTGTATATTATGCACAGAATAAAACAGATTCCGTTGAGTTGTGATGCTGTATGGTTGCCTTGGAGACACAATCTCCCCTCAGCATATATAAGATCTGTTTATTTTTATTGTTCTCTTGCTACATGAAAAACTCATTACCATGATCAAAAGGCAATTTCTTACTCATGTGTAGTGCATTTTTAGTTACAGCAAATCTGGTGCATGGGTACTAGGTAAATAATCCAAGTAATTTTTTTGTTTTACCATATCACGAGTTTTGAATCCTTAAAGTAATAAATATAAATCATGTATAGATTTTGAAAGATAACTAAGCTAAATGAATTGATAAATCATGTTTCATATATTAGTAAGTCACATTGTATCAATCAAAACTGTTTCTAAGCCCAACTACTGACAAACACTACTCTCTCTCTCCCTCCCTCCCTTCTTTCTCTCTCTGTCTCTTTCTGTCTCTCTGTCTCTGTCTCTCTCTGTCTCTCTCTGTCTCTCTGTCTCTGTTTCTCTCTCTTTCTGTCTCTCTCTCTCCTTGCTTGCTTTGTTTCACCAATCCATTCTTTCTTTTACTATATTATACAAACTCTAGTTTTCTCTCCCTTTCATTCTACAGGTTACCAAGTACACACAACTCCTCTACCCACTGCCCTATTCAGAAAAGAGCAGGAATTCCAGGGTCCTCAACCAAATAGAGCATAACAAGCTACAATACTATTTTCTGATTCTGCTGAGTGCCATTTTGTACTATTGAGAGCGTCTTTTGCCTTAGAGGAGCTTTTCAGTTTCATGAGGTCCCATTAGTTGTTGATGTTAGTGCTGCTGGTATTCTATTCAGAAAGTTGCCTCCTTTGCCAGTGTTCAGGGATATTCCCCACTTTCTCTTCTATCAAGGGAAGTGTATATGGTTTTATGTTTCAATCTTTTATCCACTTAGATTTGAGTTTTGTGGAGGCTGATGAATCTGGATCTATTTGCATTCTTCTACATGCTGACCTCCAGTTAGCCCAGTACCATTTGTGGAAGATTTTATTTTCTGGAGCCAATCCCTGATAGTGCATAGAGAACCAAAAACTAGAGTATGACTGGCCATACAACTAGAGTAGAACCAAACCCAACTATTAAAAATACAAATAGGCAATGGGATGATCATGATGATATTCTGCTATATAAAACATAGAAGGAACCCTAGCATATTTGTCATTGGGAGAGAGGCTCCAACAAGCAACTGATGGAAATAGATGCACAGACACACAGCCGCACATTAGGTGGAGTTCAGGGAATCCTGCTCAACAGGTGGAGAAAGACTATCAGAAGCCTGAGAAGTCAAAGACAACACAAAACAACCAACAAACAAACAAAACAAAAAACCCACGATATCAATATATAAAAACTAAATTAAGAAGAAAAACAAATTAAAGATTAAACAACCAAGTAAATAAATAAATAAAAAACCAAGCTGCAATAGACCAGACACATCAAAAATAAACGAGGACAACATATTAGAAGAAGACAGATCCCACAAGTAGGCAAAAAAGTAAGAGATATACCTCACTGCCACTTATAGGAGTCTCACAGAAGTAGCATACACTCAGTGGTCCAAGGTCAGAAGGCTACAGGATCTTTGATCTCTGAAAGCTCTTAGAAGTTTGGGTCAGTGATTCTGTATGTCTTTTTGTGACACATCCTCTCCTCAGCAGGACTTCCTGAGTTCAGCTAAATGTTGGCTGTGGGAACATGCATTTGCTCCCAGCAACTACAGGATGAAGTTTCTTTTGATGGTGATTCTGCTGGGTTTGGTGTCCCAATTCCTCAATTTGAGGTCTTGCTCAGTTAGAGAGGATGTGTCTCCGATTTTTACTAGGAGCCCTTGATAATGTCACCATCATAATTTTCATGGAGTTTCCATTTTGCTAGGTTCTGAAATGCCCCACCCCAAATTCCAGCCTTCTCTCCTATTATTCTTTTCCTCCATCCCCCACCACAACCTGATCTTTCCTGTTTTCTTCCCATCCCCACTAGCTCCAAGTCCACCTCCAAAATCTATTTTATTTCCTCTTTCAAGCAAGGTCCTTGTGTTTTCTCTCAAGCCTTCCTTGTTAGAATCTCTGGATGTGTGGATTATAGCATGATTATTGTTTATAGCTAAGACAAACTTATATTTTAGTACATATTATGTATACCATGTTTGTTTTTCTGGGGAGTTACCTCACTCAGTATTATGTTTTTCTCATTCCATCCACTTGGTAGCAAATTTTATGAGCTTTCAAAGATCAAAGTAACCTCACAGTTACAAACATATCTGTGGGTTCTCTTCTTAGGATCAAGGACAACTATAATTCCTCATGCATATTATAATTATAAAAGACAAGTATTAATACTTCCTAAGTGTGAATAGAATATCACTATTAAGTGATATAGTAACAAAGGCAGAAGAGTGTAATGTTGACCTTTCTACATGAGCAGACAAGTCAATAACAAAATGAGTATGTACTTTTGCCTATGCTGCTTTTTTTTATTATATGTGATTTTTCAACTTAATCTGACAGATTGTTTTCTCATCACACTTCTCTCTGAGGCATATTGAAGTGCACACATTTCTGTGCTTCTCATAGGTTTGAATCTTGTAACTGCTCACTTTCTCAGTTCCTGTTCTCTGTCTCTTCATTCAATTAGGACTTAACAGGCTCTGTGTGTGTGGTTGGACTATATAAAAAGTTGTAAAAAGATCTTTTTAATGGCTTATAAAATACCAGGACCATAGACATTTGTAGGTGTCAGTAATAAAATGATTGGTGTCTATAAGTTCAGAAGCCTAGCTTGTTACACACTCTGAATTTCAATCATTGCAATGCTGAAAATTTTAACTGAAAAACTAATAGCATATTATCAAAAACAATAGCATTCCACTGAAAGTCTATATGAAAATGACATCGACATGTTTTTTTTTATTTGAAGTGGATGTTGCTTAATTTTGTTCAGTGTTTTCGATTTTCTTTATATTTTTTGAGATTTTTGACCTTATATATGCTTTGTGAACACAATTTTAGTAGTAAATAAATATATTGCACGTGTAAAACAGAGTTTGAATCTTAAAGAAATAAACTTCAAAACTAGTTTCTCAAATGTGGTATTTTGGGTCTATTAACAGGTAAAATAGTTATTTCTAATAATTCAAGCAGTAATTATATATTGATAGGAAAGGAAATAAAAGACACATTATAAAATTCTTAAACTTCATTTAGTATTTAATTTCTCTATTAATGTCAAATATGTTTCACTATTACTGTTTCTATTACTGTTTATTCCCACCACCTTAATGTTCCTTCCTATTCACAAAACTAAAATTATAAAACAGTTTTCTTCTTGAACAAATATAGAATTTTAAAAATTATTTACTTGAGAAAATATTTAGATGGTAACAATCAATGTAAAAGGAGAACATGGATTTGACAGAGAGCAAAGGGCAGTATATTAGAGGTTTTGGAATAAAGAAAAGGAAAAGTAAAAATGTTATAATCTCAAAAACAATGATACCCACAACAATAAATGCTGAGCAGGCATTAAACCTACTTTCAATGGCATTATAAAATTATGTCCAATTAAATTGCTTGGGCAGTTTTATTGTTTATCATTTTGTATCCCTTTAATTATCTCAGAGAAACAGTTATGAAAATAGACACCTTTTGAAGTGTAAAGGAAAATAATATGTATTTGCATAAGGATATTCCAAAGAGACTAATTTCCAGGAGAGAATAATAGCCTCAGAAGCTAGCTACACTTGACCAGCTGTTTTATGCCACGGAGCAAGTAAGGTTCCCAAAATAGCAAATGTATGTTTGAAACAAGATTCTTGTGATGTAGACCTCATTTGGTTGTGGAGTATGGACATATGGGAGGGAGAACAAAATGGAATGGAATTTTACTTTAATGAATACAGTGAATATGGTTATAAAAGCTAAAGAATTTTCAAAGTCACAATGGTATGAGTAATTCTGAAGAGAGGTTTGTGTATTTACAAATGACATTACTGCAGCTCTTCAAGGCCGTTTTGTTATATAAAAGTATTCCTCCTTAGAGGGGAAAACCATACTTTGTAGAAAAATAATGTGCACCACAATGGTATTTTCATGTTCTAAATAGACTTTGATTTCTACTATAAGCTTAGGATGTAACTTTAAGTTTACTAGAGAAATGGTAGCATTTTTTCCAGTACACAATGAGCATGAAGTATAAACAGTCAAACCTTCCTACTTCCTGTCTGATTGGCATTCCAATTGGCAAGTATGGTATACATGTATACTTCCTTTAATGGGAACATCAGGTATGATATTATCATATAGTAAGACAGATGTAAAATTAATGAAACCCTGAATATTTTGAGAAAGAAGAGTAAGACAGATGTAAAATTAATGAAACACTGAATATTTTGAGGAAGAAGAAGTACATCAAACTGAAAAGTCTTTTTTGACATTCAGAACAAAACAAGGATTGGTTTTCAAAAGAATAATATGATAGAAGAATTTACCATTACCAGCTTGTTCAACTGATATATTATCCAGTTAATCTTCTAAATAAACCTTGTTCACATACCCAGAGATTAGTGGGACTCTCACCCCCCATTTAAGGAAGTATCTTTTGCATTACAAAAGCACAGCTGATCAAAGTACAGGGAATATATGCCTACAAAGTATCCATCCTCCAAAAGGGACATAATACACCTCAGGCCCTGTCAAGGCCCAGAAAACTTGGATAATTATAAGAAGCTGAAGGATACAGAGACTGTTCTAAAATGGTGTATTCTGTATGTGACAGAATGTTGTAACTATGAACTATTAAAAATTGTGTTTGTCTGTACCAGATGATACAAAATAGAATCAACCACCATTCCAACAAAAGCAGTTGAAAGGGTGCAGAAGACCTCACATCAGTTTGTGACATTTCAGACAATTAGTAGCTGCTCGGGGAAAATAGAGTCATATATCACCAGGAACATGACCATTGTGGGTTGCATGGATCCAGTAGTCAGCCCTATAGGCATGTAACTATGAGGGTTATAAACATTTAAATAAAAACAAAACAGAAGGCACAGCTTTGAGAGGAGATGGATCACAGGAGAACACAAACGGTGAATGGGGGTGGGTGATTTAATCATGTAGGGGACATTATACTCATATATAAATCTCAAGAAGAGAAAATTAGGTAAGTGTATGTATGAATTGTCATAATTGAATTACTTATCCCTAAAACAAGATGACATATCAGATTAAGCTTGAAGAGTCTTAAGACTAGTTATTTTCATATCATTGTGTTTCTAGAACATAGAAGATGCTGGGAAACTTGAGGCCACACTAGTCCGTGAAGCAGGAGAGCTAGTTGGATATTTTCACCTCCAAAACCAATGCCCATGACTCACAACCAGCTTTGTAGTAGACCACCCACTCTGGCCTCCCCTACCCCTCTGCTATCACCCCAGGCTGGACTCCAGCCAACATTGCCAAGAAACTCCTAGCAAAGCCTTCCAGAAAAGCAAGCAGGGTAATACAAATGGTGACAAAGTTCTTCACTCTCTGCCTCTCTTCCCAGTTTAGTTCTCCAGTGCCATTTGTAGCTTTGTAGCAGACTCCCTGTTGTGGTCTTTCTTCACTATGTGTCATTATCCCCAGCTAACTAAGAAGATCCTGGTAGAATATATAAATCCCCCCTCGCATATTAAAGCCTGTTACTCTTCCTAGCCTGCCCAGTTCCTTAGTGTCAAAACACAAGGACCAGAAACCCTGTTTACCTGGAACCCCAGTAGATAGACCTGACAGAATCCTAAAAGGCCACATAGAGCCACCATACACTTCTGAAAAGAGGGAGAGCAATAAACTAAGGAACAAAAAGCCCACCAGACACAAAAAAGATTAGCTATCCACACAAAAAATTACAATCATCTTAATTCCAGATGCCTAAAAGATAGCATAAAATTAAAATCAATAATATCCAAGATAGGTCTAAGAATAACAGGACTAGAAAAATAAGGAGTAAACTCAGCTCAAAGACACAAAAAATATTTTCTACAAAATTACAGAAGAAAAGTTTTCTAATCTGAAATAGGAATTGTCTAACATGGTAAATAAAACATACAGAAAACTAAATAGAATGTATCATAAAAGAACGTCCCTTCAGCACATAATAAGCAAAACAACAACTGTACATAATAGATAGTGCTTGGTTGAAGTTTAATGGGACTGAGCAGAAATATATTTGTAATTAGTTGTACCAAACATAAGTTTTGGATCAACAGAGCACCTGTTCACTGCCACAGTAGTCTAAGAAAGCTATTTCAGCAGATAAATAGTAATCTCTAAAAATGAAGAGTTTATTATAAAATCTCAGCCTAACATATTCAAAGGCAATAGCATACTATAAATGACAATATAATATGCCAGTGCCGAAGTTTCAACCCTTGCCATTCACGAGGAATGAGAGAGCAGCAGTAATGCAATCACCCAAGTGACTCACAGTAGTTCTACAGAATTTTAACAAATAGTTGAAAATATATTGGTTATAATATATTAGAATATAAACATACTGGTAGAATAACAACATATTGAATTTATTAGATTTAAAAAAAATTAAGATGCAATGCCATCAGTCAAAAGCAAATGTGAAAAATATTATAAATATAATATAACCACAGAAGCAAATTGGCAAACAAGAAATACAAACAGAGAAATGATTTGGAAATGTGGTTGGTAACAGTGGGTGCATTATGTGAGGTGCAGCAAAACTGTGTTCCAGGACTAATCTTGGCATAGATCCGCTATCCATTGATCACTTAGAAGGAGCCTCACTTGCAAATGGCACAACACATCAGCTGAGAGCTTCATAGTAAATCGATTCTTCAGGTATCCTAAACAGTTTAGACAATAAATAAGGAAGGAATATTTATGTATATAAATTAATGCTTTCTAGAAAAAACAGGAGACTATGAAAAAATATGGCATTTTTAACAGAGGTGGAAAGCCAACTAAGGTTAATGACATGGATTATTAGACCTATTACTGCGATGAACCCATTTTGTGTGCTAAGGTCATCTTGAACATAGGGGTAATAAATATTGTCAGCAGAATCACTGGGCTTATGAATTATATAGTGCTAGAATTTAAAGTTATCTATAAAAAACTGCTAACCCACAAAAAGAAAATCATACCATGATATAAATGAAATATCAGAAATGTGCACTCTAAATATAATTTGAAACAATTAGAAAATACAACAAATGTGTCACAAGTTAATTTAAATAAAAGAGTGTCCTTCTGTGGATTAATTCCATCTAAAATACACAAATCAGATAGAATGGAAAAACACAGGGGATGGGTCATATTTTATAAAGCCAAGAACCAGAAGACAGAACAAACTTGTATTAGTTATCAAAACTAACAGATTAGGCATTACCTTTATTCTTCAGTAGCATGCAAAGTGTGTTCTAACTCCATAAATATTAGCCCATTGGAGTGAAGGCTCTAGGTAGGTACCATTCAGCTTGTCTGTGTTCAATTACTTATAAAGGTATTGTCATCAGCATTAGATGTGCTGTAATGTTTATATCCTATAATAAAAAGAAAAAATCAAATACTTACAGAGTAGAAAATGTAAGGACAAGTTATGAAAAATAACTGCTTCATAGAATTTATATACATAACGTTTTGATTTAAATGACTAAAAATTGCCAATTATAAATTTGTTTGATGTTATTGAGTCCCCCTCTTCTTTTATTCATGCCTTTTTAAAAATTTTATTTAATAAAACAGAGATACACTTTGGCATAAAACTATATGAATATATTTTGTCAGTACTTGATTTTTTTAAAGGTTTGATAGTGTGCATTGAAATCTTACTAGTTACAATGAGCGTAAAGTACATGTAAAACAAAATGTAACATGGAAATAGTGAAAGTTTTCTTGGTGTGTAAAGATTAAACATAATGATTTTTAAATACCCAAAATTGATTTTTTAATTTCATTTTTTTATAATTTTTATTCTTTGAAAGCTTCATACAATGTGTTTTGACCCCATTTACTTTCCTCCCACACTTCCACAATCTGTGCTATCCCAGTATCCACCCAAATTTGTGTCATTAAAAATAAAATAAACATCTAAAACAATTTGTATTAGAAGTATATTATTAGATGTATGGTCTTCCACTGGAAAGGAAAAAATAGCCAGGATAACCCATTCCACAGCAACAATGCCCATGGTAGATACTAGAGACTTACATATAACCCCCCAGTGCTAGGGATGAGTTATTTCTTTTGAACGTTTTGGCCAATAAGTTCCTTTACGACCTAAAAATTATAGTTTACTGTCAGAGCTCTGGTTTACAGGTCTCTTGACAGTAAAACACAATTGCTGAAGGCATTGTCCAGATGGGACTTAGAACAAAAGAAATCATGTTGCTACTGACCTAGAACCTTTGTCCATACTGGTTAGCTTCATTGTGTTGGAATAAAAGTTACCATTAGTCATACCAAACTGTCAATCCTACTAGCTACTAGCATAAATTTCCAGGTAAAAGATCTAATATTTTTTGAAATCTGAATGCAATATGTAACAATGGCTGAGCAAAAACTCAAGAGATTCACCTCTACTACTGTATTGTGGTTAAAGTGGAAGAATTTCTCAGGGTCTAGCTGAGGAAGTGCTTTTTTTCTTTTTTTTTCTTTTTCCCCCTTATTTTGGTTGTTGGTTGGTTGATTGATTGGATGGTTGATTTGGATTGTTTGGTTTACTTTTTCTGTGTAATTTCTTAGGCTTTGCATAATAAATGAATCAGTTTTAGCAAAGAAAAAATAACTTCATAAATTCCAGTGATTCTTTTATTTTCTTCCTCAATGGATGATGAAGGGTTTTGATATAATCCTGGCAAGAGTACTTAAACTTTTCATTTTGCATAGATTTTCATAATTGAGGATTTTCCTTCTTTTCTCACTTTTTTGACAGATTTCCCATTTATCTTATAAACAATATTACAAAAGAGTTGGGCTTTCCTGTATTTATATTTACTAGTCCATGTGATGGAAAAATAAAAACTGATTTTTTTCCACCTACTTTCATAGCAAACTCAGAACTGATGACCTCAGTATAGTTTTCCTCTAACAAGCTTAAGGGTCTGCAATCTGTACTTGTTTTATGCACATATTACCTTTACATAGCTGTGATGAAGCACTCTGGCCTAAAAAAACTTAGGGAGCAGAGGCTTTGTTTCTCTTATATTTACAGTCAGATCATGGTGGTGGTGGGATTATGCTTGCCACAGGGAGTGGGTATGACTTTTTTGGAGTAGTGCAGCCTTGTTGAGAAAAGTGTTTCGCTGTGTGGGTGGACTTTGAGAGCTTCAACCTAGCTGCCTGAGGATTCTAGTCACTATTCAGGCTGCACTCATATCAAGATGCAGAATATTCAACTCATTCTGAAGCACCATGTCTGTTTGGATGCTGCCATATTTTCTGCCATGATGTTAAAATAAAGGACCTCTAAAAATGTTACCTAGTCCCAGTTAAATGTTGTCCCCTTTACAAGTTTCCTTAGTCATGGTTTCTCTTCATAGCAACTCAAAGTTCTAAATTTCTCCTAAATGGTAGTTAGAGACATAAAAAGCTGCATGGTCATTTTCATCATAGCAGCAAACCCTCTATTCTGTTACCAATAACTCTTCCTGTTTGTTTTTTGTTGCTCGGTGACCAAAACAAATTCCTGAAAATATTGTGGGTCTAGACCAAACATTAATTTGATGTATACCTCTGTATCAAAATTTATCATTGAGAGCATTCAGGGTAAGAACTCAAGGCAAAAACCATAGAGAAACCCAGCTTACAGACTTACTCTCTGACTCAGTTACAGGATAACATATATATATATATGTGTGTGTGTGTGTGTGTGTGTGTGTGTGTGTGTGTGTGTGTGTGTGTGTCTGTCTGTGTGTGTGTGTGTGTGTGTGTGTGTGTATTCTTACATACCTCAAGACTTTCAGCATAGTTGGCTGAAACTTCTTATTAAATTTCTTTTATTTACATCCCAAATGCTGTCACCCCCCTGTTTCCCCTTCACACAGACCCTCCCCTATCCCCCACACCCTTTTCCTCATAGAGGATGGCATCTCCTATGGGTATGCACCTACCCTGGTACATCAAGTTTTTGCCAGGATAGGTATATCCTCTCCCACTTATTAGTAGAAGAGATATTGCACTCTGACTACAGCTTTAGAGAGAGACTCTGCTCTACTAGTTGGTGGACCCACATGGATACTGAACTGCATGTCTGCTACACATGTGTCAGAGGCTTTATTCTAGCCCATGTGTATATTGTGGTTGGTGGCTCAGGCTTTGACTACTCACAGAGGTCCAGGTTATTTAACTCTGTGGTCCTCCTAGGAGTTTCCATCCACTTAAGGGCTCTCAATCTCAACCCCTTACTCCGTTTAATATTTGGCTATGGATATTTGTATTTGTGAAGTCAACTGCTAGAGACTTTCAGAAGATAGTTATGCTAGGCTCCTGTCTTCTAGAATAACAGAGTATCATTAATAATGCCAGGAACTAGTGTTTGCCTATGGGATGGATTTCAAGTCAGGTTAGTTATTGGTTGGCTACTCCTTCAGTCTCTGCTCCATCTTTGTTCCTGCATTTAAGGCCATCTCTAGGAAGGTCCCCACCTGACTTATCAACGGATTGGGTCTTCTTATATTAATTATTAATCAAGATAATACCCCCTCATCATTCCAGAGAATCTGGACTAGCTGTTTCTTTCTTTATTTTTTTATTTTTTTATTTTTTTACAGTTCTTTATTCCTAAGATTGATTCTAGATTGAGTCAAGTTGACCACAGAAGCCACATTGAAAATCCACAAATTCAATGGAACTCTGAGGGACCTTCCTAAAAACAGCCTTAAACAACAAAGGCTAAAAGATCCATCCTGAAAAACAGTTCCACAATTCAAATCTCAAACAAACATGGGTTTTAGTTTGAGCTTCTGAATGACTAATACCTTTGGGTGGCATTATTAAGATTTTTATTTGTTTTTGTTTTTTTTTAATCTAGCTAAATTACTCAGTAACCTAATAGCTCAGGTAAATAATTTTGAACAATTTTACTTATTTATTATCCAGATGTTATAATTCATTAATGGAGTAATAAATTGGAATGGCTGAATTCTGTAAGGAAGAAGCAGTATGAGGTTGTCATGTTCTCTCAGAGACTCCTCTTTGGACCTTTTTGTGTTCAGCTACCATAAAGTGCCCTGAACTCAATATTTTGAGTTTTCAATGCAGATGACTTTGGTGTTCAACTTCAACTTGGGCCCTATTTCTTCCCTGGAGAATGAGAAGTGTGGATGAAAGTTCAATCTATTTTAAAGTAAACTCAGAGAAAAAGAGGGAGTTGTGATGAAAATCTTGTCTAAATTCATTGACTTGAATACTGTTAAAATTTATGCAAAAGTCATAAACACATAAACACAAGCAATAATTGAAATGATCCTTTCTTATTGTATACTATATGGGACAAAGATATTGGAAAACCTTATTGTTTATGGAAGCAGTTCCAATTCCAAATTTGGCGTAAATATTCAAGAGCTAAATGGAAGTAAACACATTTTCAAAGAGTGGAACAATAACATTAAACGGAAAAAAATAAAAAGGATCAAACTCCCAGCTTAACGATTATCAAGAATAATGTTTCCTTGCCACCAGAGTGGAAAGAATCTTATTCCATGGAGCACGGACAGTAGCACTTAGGAGGTGCTTGTCTTAGATAAGGGTCAAACAAGTTATAGACAAAGCATCTCTCAGTTCTATCTGAAAGCTTAAGAGCTAGACAGGAAAGTATAAGCTATTTCCAAGCAAGTTAACAGTCTCATCCTAAAGTTTAAATGATATGGGAACATGCTAGATTAATCAGTATTGTCTGACATGGAGTTAATACCATTAGGCTGTAGAGATGAGGTGGTATTACTCACTTCTCAATACTTTCAGAATCTACAATTCATGATTTATCTTGGTTCAACCCTGTCTGTAGAAATGGGTACTTAAAGAGACACTGCATTTTTCTTCTAGTAAATACATATAAACTGGCATAAGTTGGGAAAAACATTTTAATATTTTATTTACCATAGATCAAATATGGCAAAATACTCTGAAGTGCTACAAAAATGTACACACTGTCACTGCATTCTTAACTGGAGAACATTGCTTATGCAAATTAAATAATGCTATAATAAAATACATCTTGCCATGGTCTGAGAAAAAAGTCTATACTTTTCAGGCACAACTAATACTTATCAACTTACAGCTTCAAACCAATAACTATCAAATTCGCCTCAGATATTTTCAAAGAAATTAATGAATCAATTTTGAAACTTTATGAAGATGCATATTGCTTAAAGAGCCCAAAAATACTTTTAAAATGAACTAGAGAGCTGACTGTTCATAGTGTGCTATTCCAAGGCTCAGATTAAATCTATAGTCATCAAAACAGTACAGGAATGTCCAGAGAACATCACAAATGCCATGGACAAGATTAGAATCCACAACGTATTTTTCCATTTGCTTTAAAGTAATGTTTAGCATATGTCAAGGGAATTCAAGAGCAAAGATAGCTTTCATTTTAAAAAGAGTATCTGCCCTTTAGATTCTAAAGTGAACATTTATAAATTAACCTGAAGTGAACTGCCAGCTTAAATTCAAAAGCCAAATTATAAATTTTTGAAAAATAATTATTTTACTATCTTGGAAAAATAAAATGTATTTCATAGATAAGACATAAGTAGAAATCATCATAAAATATGTTGAAATTCATTAAATAGCATTAAAAGCAAGAAAGTACAATTTATCTAAATAAAAAGTAGACTTGCTACATGTGTTTATTAAAAGAATCTACAGAATAGTTATAAACATTTTAAAATCAATTATAAGAAAACAAAACTAAACAAAATGAAGGAACACAAATATTTCTGAATATAAAGCTAAAGGTGACAAATGAGCACATAAAATTTAATTAGCTCATTTATCATTAGCAAAATCCAAATTGAAATTGGAATACATCTGAAATTCTATAATAACCTTCCCAAATAATCCCACCTTTCATGTTTTATTCATACTTAGAGAATGCATTTTTGGTTGGATTATTTTAAAATAATAGAGTGAAAAATATGTAAGAAATGCAAAAACACATTTGAAATCCTTTTAAAATATCAAGTATATATTTGTTATATGTTATATACTTTTCTGAATAATTACATGATTAAAATAGAAATATATTTGACAGTAATTGGATATTTATGCAGTTTAATTGCTTCAAATTAGGAGTGCTAAGACACTTTCCTGCACAGATTAGTTGAAAATTAAGTAGTCAATATTAATATATATTTAAAGCCATCTCTTTAATTTGTTCTGGAAAAAGACCAAATGTGCCTTACACTGTAGAATTCTAAGATCACAATGTTACAAAAATGATTAAGTAATGATTATAAGTTCTAAAATAGTTAGAAATTGTAGGTACTTGAGAAGATGCATTGTGTTACACAATACCTGAGGTTAATTTTTTTGGAAACATCATAGACATCCTCATGTATACACAAAATTTTGTTAAAATGTATTAAGCTTCCTGAAAGTTCAAGAAATGCTGAATTATTTTCCAAGATTGCAGAAATCAAAGTAATGTGTGGTTCTGAAATGGATGTTATCCTTGTAAAGGACATTACTGGAGGAGTTGGTCATAAGAAATAGAGTATGAGGCCCAGATGACAGTAATATACATCTATGAAAAATGTCCTTATTAAAACACTCCCTGCTCATTATATTTCTTTTTTGATAGAAATTTGCATTAATATACTTTGAACTGATCAAAATCAAGCTAGCTGTGTTGGTTAGTTGGCTAAACACTTCAGAGGAAGGATCTGAGCTCTTCTTACACCCAAAGACCAGAACCACTTTATAATGAGAGAATGGCGGAAACCATTCCTGCCACTTGGCCAGGAAGCCAAGTGTCGCTACGGCCACACCCAAGGAAACAGACTGTAAAATCAGATATGTCTCCATTTAAAACCACGAAGGTTTATACTGACTTGATAGCTGCTTCCCATGACTGTGAGGAATTACCTTGATTTTCTTAGTTGAATTGGGAAGATTCACCATAAAGTTGGATGGCAACATTTCCATTGGTAACTACCAGCAGAGAAAAAAAAAATTAGTTTTCCCCAGAATCTCACTGGGTTACCCAGAATCCTTAAAGACAGGCACCTTGCCCAGCAGTAGACAACCAACACAGTCAACACAGTGGTATTTTTAGAGTTTTTGTCTCAGTATGCTTTGTCTGGCCATTGTTTTAGCTTTGCACATGGTTTTGTATATATTATAGTTTCACATTGTGTGTATTTAGGTGTCTTGAGTGTGGCAACATGTTTTTGGTGTGTCTGTATGTGTTCCTTGTGCTTCTTCTATGATTTAATCTTGTTCATTTGTTTGAATTGTCCTATTCTGCAATTGTTTTAATCTGTTTTATATTTAAATTAATTTTAATTAAGTAACAATTTAGTTTTTTAATAAGGGAGAGAAAAGGAGTGTAGACAATGATCAAAAGTGATGTGGGAGAATCTGGTGGAGGGAACCCGTAATCAACATCTCATATGAAATGACTGTATTTTGAAATAAGCATATAAATAAATAAATAAAAGAACATGAAATCTATCATAATAAAATTTTAAACTCATAATAAAAATAATTAAATTTATTAGCTTTAAATGTCTATCATACTCACTTTAGTAAATAGACTAATATATTGAGCTAAGTTATTTTTCATAATATGAATTGGATATACTAAAATTTATGTAATTAATAACCTTCAATAATATACCATATGATATTCTTAAAAACAGGTATCATTCACCTTGTTGATTTAATCAGTGAATGATGTCCTCTAGTCATTATTTTTTAGGTCAAATTATGCAAATTTTATTTTCTGACAAACACATATCTCCCTAATGAGGGTTTTGATACAATAGCTTTGAACAGAAAAAAAGGTGGGGTTTGTATTAACCTCCAAATTGCAAGGCTAGGAAGTTTGCAAGGATTTTGGGTTCCACAGGAACTTGACTGAACATTTCAAAATTATTTGGCAGAACATCTTAATTTATCAGGATGAAAGTCAGGGTATAACGTGGGGAACATGCTAAATTCCAACAGATTAGGTCAAGACCTGATTAAATTAAAATTTTACAAAAAACAGAAATGAGCTTTTTTGGACCTTATTATTTTAAAAAAAAGAGGATTTAATGTTAAAATGGAGTCAAGCTGGTCTATCAGTTTGACATCAGGAAAGGGAGAGATTACTAGGTCCCAGAATTGTTGTTTGTGGAGGCAAGAAGATGTGTTTGATCCCAGCATTGTTGAATACAGGACTATGAAATAATGTTGGTTTCAGATTCCAAAATTAAGAAACCTGGCTGGTGTGGTGGTACACCAGTTAATCTTAGCAATAAGGAAGCAGAAGCAGGAGGGTCTTTGTGAGTTGGAGCCAACCTGATTTATATAATAAGTTCCAAGACAGCCAGAGCTACATAGTGAGGCCGTGTAAAGAAAAACAGCAGCAAAAACAAAATCAAACAAACAACAATAACAAAACCTAAATGGAGGTGTGCTGAAAATTTTAGCACTAGGAGCTAGAGAGATGGCTCAGCAGTTTTTAAAGATGGTTGCATTTGTGAATTATACTTCCAGACAGGCACAGACACATACATGAATTGAAAACAGAAACAACAAAAAGAGACGTTTTGGGGCTGGAGAGATGGTTTATTGGTTGAGAATATTTGTTCCTTTTGCACATGACTGAATTTCACTTCCCAGAATGTACATTTTTATGCAAAGCTCAGGATTACAGCCATCTGTAATTTCAGATCCAAAAAATCTATCATCTTTCTTGCCTCTGCAATCAATTGCATCCATGTATATGTAACCAATCATATATATATATATATATATATATATATATATATATATATATATATATATATATAAAATATTTGATTTTAAATACTAGATGAAAAAATATATTAATAATATATTGTCTAGACCAAATTCCAATCCTAATAGAATTTATCATCTCAAATTTTTAATCAAAACTAATTTTAATTATTATATTGGAGATGGGAATTGAAACCAGAGCTTCATGCATATTAACCATATGCTATATAATATATTATCTTCTCTAATGATTGCTTTTTACTCTGCATGTATTGAAACAAGTTTATGAAAGTTTGTTGTTTCCCACTTAAACCTTAGCTGATTATTTAGCATATATATTCTTAGAGAAAGTTTTGTTGTCATTGAGGGCACAATATGGCTATGTGCTGATAGCTTGCAATAAACACAGCTGCATATAGTTAGAAAGTACATTAAGGAAGACACCAACTACTGTATGTATTCAGCTATGAAAGAGATATATGTTATCCTGAAGATATATCATGAGAAGCATCAAAAAACTTGCTAGTATCAAGTGTAACATAAAAATATTGATCTCCAAATTAAGCAACAGTTCTAAAAGTCATTTTGTAAGTTTGTTATGATGTTCTTTTTGAGAAATATAAACAACACATATATTACATAGCAAATGTTACTGGGTATGAGTTGAAGTTTTATAGGAAGAACAACAATATTAACCAACCAGAACCCCTGGAGTTTCCAGAGACTAAACCATCTAAAGGCTACATATGGAGGGACCTGTGGCTCCAGCTGCATATGTAACTGAGCATGGGCTTATCGAGCATCAACAGGAGAAGAGGCTCCTGATCCTGTGAAAGCTTTATGCTCCATTGTGGGGAATGCCAGAGCTGGGAGGCAGGAGGGAGTGGGTGGATGTGTGAAGGAACACCCTCATAGAAGCGGGGGAGGAGAAATGAGATAGAGGTATTCCACAGGGGAAAATTGGAAAGGGAATAACATTTGAAATGTAATAGAAGATATATCCAATACAAAAAAAGGAAAAAATAACAAACAAACATCAAAAGGTTAGTTTATACTTAATCTTAGTCAAAAGGCCAAGAAGTGATTAAAGATCTGTTTAAAAATAATTTCAATATAGTGTTCCTGAAAAGGACAATGGAATGAAGTTTATAATGTGTCAGTGTTTCCCAGGACACCAATTATTATTTCAAAGTATGAACCTCCATTTTTGCTATTGGGCACTTTACTGTATAGGGGTGGAATTATCTTCTAATTATTGTGTAACTTCATTAAATATATATATATATATATATATATATATATATATATCATACATTTATATGTGTGTTTTATATTCTAATATGGTCACATATACATATAATTTATACAAAGATATATATACATATATATATTCATATATAATGTCCATATCTTTGTTCTAACTAGTTATATGATGTGGAGAAACATTTATTGCTTAATAATTTAATACATTTGTCTTCAGTTACAAAAAATGACAAAGTTTCAAATGGAAGAAAATGTATATGCTACTTTGCCTCAAGCCTAGCATAAGTTAGTGTTTAATTGTTAGATATCATGATGACTGTATTTATTGCTGTAAACACATGAATTTTAAAATGTCTTTGAAAATGGTAATTTACAATATTTTAGTCTTGGCTAATTTGGAGTGCCTTGGTGCTAACACACTTATTCTTATATTGGCTTCATCCATATTGTTTGGTGAATAAAAGCTGTTAAAATGCCTGTAATCTGATGGGTCAGTACAGCCAACTATGTCTTCCTGTCTCCTTTACTTTAGACATAATTTTATTGTAATTCTATTTATTGTCTTCTCCTGAGCAATGGTTAGACATATATGTTGTACATCTTCCATAGCCTCCTGTTAGTCTGATTTAGGAAACCTTGACTGGCCTGAAGGTCCCAATACATGATCTGTGGATTTTTTCCTTGAGGCTTTGCTTTTCATCTTCCCAGGAGGTCTTCTTTTCATTTACTTCTTAGCTATGTGCTGCTACGTTTTTAATCCTGAAGATCTGTAGTATTCTGAATAAGCAGTATATGCAATGAAAAGTGGTATGTTTGTCTCATATAGTCCTTTAATGTTTTCCTTCTAGAAATTCATAGTAATTCCCTTCAATATGCATTGGACTAATCCTAATCATAATTAAAAATCAATTGTTATTTTTCAAAAATCTAGAAAGAAATAAAAGGACAATGTTGTAAATGTTTTTGAGAGGTTTGATATGTAAGGAAAATATATATCATTGCTAAAAATTTAGTATATCAACTATGAAGATAACAATAATAATGGAGTATACCACTTAAAATGATAACTTAATTATCAAAGAACAAACACTTAACATAACTTAAATGTCAATGAACATTTTCCCATACAGGTCTGTATTTCTCTGTATTGCATACTCTTTCACATACAAATGGGTATATCTGTGAGGAATATATATATATATATATATATATATATATATATATATATATATATATATATATATATATATATATATACATATATATATACACACACACATACACATATATATAGTGTGAGTGTTATTGAAAATGTATGTATATGTATATATGTTTATGAGTCTATAGAAGTATTATGATGTGTTCATTCATTAATTTTAAACTTGAATTGATATATCTCATACATATGTTTCTCATTAATGCCAGACAATGCTTCTCTGCTTCATATGCAACTGGAGTCATGGGTCTCTACATGTGTGCTCAGTGATTGGTGTTTTAGTCCATGGGAGTTCTGGAGGGTTTGATTGGTTGATAATGTTGTTTGTCACATGGGGTTACAAACCCTTTCAACTCCTTTAGTCCTTTCTCTAGCTCTTTCATTGCGGTACCCGTGTTCAGTCCAATGGTTCACTGCAAACATCCCCAGTGTTATCTGTATTTCTCTGGCAGAACTTCTGATGAGGCATTCATCTTGTTATGTGATTCTCCTTTCCCCTTGCACTGAGGAGATGCTAGAAAACAAATACTTACTTAAGATTAATCCCTGAGGAGAAAGTATCAGCGTGATCAAACAAAGCCCCATTAGGTGAAGAAGAAATTTTATTTGGGTTAATTACCCGAGTTTTTAACCTTAGCCATTCTCACTGGTATAAGGTGGATTTCAGGGTTGTTTTGATTTGCATTTCTCTGATGACAAACGATGTTGAACATTTCTTTAGCTTTTCTTGTTTATTCAATATTCCTCAGTTGAGAATTCTTTGTTTAGCTCTCTCCTCCATTTTTAATAGGTTCATTTAATTCTCTGGAATCTAACTGGTTGATTCTTTGTTTTTTTATCTTTCTAATGACAACCTACTCTGAATTTATTATAAGTAAAATATATACTATTTGTTATCTAATACATTGATATCTGACTTTCCTCCAAAAGTTAAAGCTATGCTATCAATTATTTTTAAAAATAAGATATATATGTAATGTATCTTTATATTGCCTTTCTTATTATCTCTTAATGAAAAATATCTGTTTAGAATAACTCAAATTTTTCTTTATGATTAACCTTACTTTATAACTTACTCAGTGATCATCTTATCATTGTAAACACAGGAAGTTATTATCTTGTATCATTTTGCTGACATTTACTTTAATACTCTTTATTATTAAACCTAGTTTTATTTATTTATTTAGTTTATTTTTTACATTGTAAAATCTAGAAATCATTATTATTTTCTTCCTTTCCATTTATATGAGAGTTTACTGTATTTCTTATTCCATACTAGTCTTATTTCATTATGTAAATTCTACCTTAATTTCTCTGTATATATGGTATCTTAATATGAGAATGTTTTTAGCTGTTTTTTTTTTTTATTTCTCATATACTTATACACATACGCATATATAGGTTGCTTGGATTTTTGAGATATAAAATAGTTGTTTTTCTCTACTTATGTTCAGTTTTGGCATTCTCTTTAGTTATATCCCACGTGGTGTGAATTCCATCTACTGAGATCTTCATTTCTACCATGATCCCACCTAACTCTTGAATTGGACTGTCTTCCAGGTCAGTGATTACTGTAGCACACAGCATTCAGAGATGGGTCTCATTGATGCTCACATTCCTTCTAGCACTATGAAACCTGGCCATCATGTGTGAAGTGTGAAGTATTAACTTGCTTTCTCTGTGTAGCATGATTCAAGAATGAGGTGGCTTTAGCAATAGGGCCTTACTGCCAAGTTCTGGAGTATAACCAAGAGTATTGGCACTAGCCCACACTGTCTGGGATCACAGCAGACAACACCTCTGGAAGACAACACATTTCTGGGGCGAGGCTTTATTTGTGAACCTTTGGCATCTAATGCACACATGGGTGCTACATGATAGGGTAAGTCCAATTTCACTCTTTGTATGTATGTGTATAAATACATTTCAGAAGACTTTACAGTGCTAGGTTTCCATACAAATACCTTTGAAAACTCTTTAGTGTGTTTTTCATTTATTTCTCCCAGTATCACTCTTACACCATTCTATCCCTTCCCTCAACCCAATTTAATACATCTTTTTCCATAATTTCCCTTTAATCTTGTGTGTGTGGGGGTGTGTGGATGTGTCTCTGTCCTTATGGAATTAGCTTTGTCATTCTTTACTTATCTTAATTTTATTGCTTTTTCCCTTATTTGGCTGAGGCTCCTTAAGTTTACTATAACATGAGTTAAAGAGCTGTAGTTAAATACTTGTATATTTTGTTCCTCTTCAGCAGCTTGCACAATGTTTCTTTAACATTTATTTAATTATTGCATTAAAACTGTAGTCACTAATGATCCCTGAATGTGCTTCCTTATGAATCCATAGTGATAGATGAAGTTTTTTTTCAAGATGATATTGTATAATATTCACTAATGAATTAAAAAGTCCAATTCCTAAAGTAATTTAGGGAACAGAAGTTTACATGTTAGATATTCTTCTATTAAAAAGTTATTTTAATCTCCAAGACATCACTTTTAATCACTTTTATTCATAGTATTAAGTAATCTTTTCAATATTACAAAATAATTTTTAGTTTTCCATAACAGACCCTTCCTATGCTTAATTTCACAAGATAAAAGTTATACTTAATAAACCTTGTATTTTTTTCAAAATATTGATAATTCCCTCCTACTTACTATATTACCAACTAGAATAACTCAATATTTATATGAAATAAAACACTAAAATCATTTCTATTTTTTAAATAAATATTTAATTATATGGTTTATGTGTGCATATTTATTTAGAAGTTCAACATATTCTATACATGTGTACAAATTATTTGCTACTGGTAGAATAAAAAAATATCACATGTTATGTTGCAGCAGAAAACCTATGTGTGGGACAGGATGAGAGGCTAATGATTCAAACCTACGGTAATTACACAGGTTATGTAGTTTCCTAAATGTGTTTTCTTTCCTACCTTCTGAATTTGTGTCTAATCCCTTTTTTTGTAAACACATTCTTCTACTGTCTGTTCTTTTTGGTACAGGTTCATTTTGTATCTCTGATGTCTGGTTTTTAGTGAGAACTCCATGAGTTATCAGGACTCCCTCTAGAATGATACTGTGAAATAAACTATTTGCGTGTCAGGATTTCATCTACGACAACCCTTATAGATTTCTAGGCAGCATTCAACCTACGAAGAGTTTGTACCATAAGAACAAGAATCTTTATCCATGAAGTTCATGTTCTCTCTCCACTTGCTATTAAAAATAACAAATAAACGCAGAAATCTATTAAAACCTCATCTCATCTACAGAGCCATATTGGAAATAATTACCTGTTCAACTAGTGTTCTTTAAAAGGAGAACACTTTGACAAAGGTGCAACTTCAAGGAGACTGGACATTTATGTATATCCAGGGCAATACAATTCTAGTCACAATGCAAGGAAATATTTTTGAATATGTGGTTTTAAATGAGGTACTGCAAAACATTTAATAATTTAACGTTGTGTATGTTTCATGTTGTGATCATCTTAGTCAAATTCAATTTTAAATCATTTGAAATATAAATTATTAATATTCCAAACAATTTGGAAATTCAGCAAATTTGGAAACAAAGCAAATTTGGCTTAAGTAGGGAATAAAATAAGACAATAAAAACTTTAATGTGAACAGTAGAAAGCCAGACATTCCATGTATCTTGAATATTCAGTTTTCCCTTGAAATTTATTTAAAAGATTATTATGGAGCAGTTGTAATGATGTGGTTAATGGTAACTCAGTAAAAGTATTACTTTTCTCCTTCTGCTCTGAGACTGATTATAATCTCCATGTGAACCTTGTTCCGACATCATCTTATACAGTAATTTCCAGGATTGCAGATGAGCACATAATAATGAATGTATAAAATTCTTGGCTCAGGATATGACATCCTGATGGAAAATGTCTACATTACAAACTATTCAACTGTTAGACCATTGGGGTGGTTCAGAAGGTAAAGGCTGGACTCGAGGCTAATGACCTGAGTTTGACACCCAGATCCTTGTTATGAACCTAGTCAATCTTGTACCTTTCTCAATCATTAAATCATAGCAGAATCATAGATTCCTATAAAGCTAACAATATAAATTTGGAGAGAGTTAAGACAGTTAGACGGCCCATCATTTGTTTATTTGAAGTTCCCTCAAAGCTACCCCCTGTCACTGAAATTGCGTTGATGGTTGTAGTCTTTTATGCGAACATTTCACCTGGACATTCAGTCTCCAAAACCGATGTGAGGGAAGAAGATAACCAACACTTAGTTGTTCTCTGCAACACAAAAGAAGAACTACAGTTATTTACACACAAACACACACACATACACCTGCACACGCAAACATACCTGCCCACACACAGGCATGTGCACATGCATGCACACATGCTCACACATGTGTTCACATGTGTTAAAATGTAGCTGTCAATTTTATCTCTTCTGATGCTAATGACATAAATTGGATTTAAGTGAACCTTATCTCAACTCACATTTTAAAAATTACATTTGGGGGATACTGGATAATATTTTTAAAACATTTTCTTTAAAATATTGAGCATATTTATTATTATATATGTATGAGAGGTATTTTATTCAACTTTTGGTTCAAACTTGTTCCTCCTTTGAGATGCTTTGACATACCTAAAACATACTGAATTGAATGTTTGATTATGAATCAATTATCAAAATATTAAATGGATGAGACTCTAGACATTTTAAATACAGACCTTTATATTTTTTTAAAATATGAACTGCCTCTTAAATGATATTGTTAGATAGTGAATGATACTCCACAATGATAGATTATTTACATGCCAGGATTTTATCTAAGACAGTCATTATATTATTTCTAGGCAGAATTCAACCTGATAGTTTGTACCATTTAGAATAATAATTTATATCTATGGTGCTCATTTTCTCTGTCCCTGTTCTACTTAAAAACACAAAAGTAAACACAGAAATCTACAAGTTAGTCTGTTTTCTTTCCATGTTAATGTTTTGTATAGCTTATGTACTTTATTGTATTTTTTTTGCTCCCTCAGCTCATTACAGCACAAAAGTATCACAGACCTCTGAAAATCTGAATAAATAGCAGGGAAGAGTTCGGAGAGTCAGGCTAATTCTCCAGTTCTCATTTGACTCTTTTACCTCTGAAGTCTCGAGAGTTGCCTTCTGACACTAATTATCTTCACCCTGCTTCGTGACAGTCTCTGAAACTTACTACCCTATTTTCCTACAAGTATAGTGAGGATATATTCATTAGTTTTAAAATTGCTTTCAAAATAACTGATCACTTATGCTGGCTGATCAATAACCTATTTTCTTTCTTTTAAAAATTGCTTCATTTATTTACATTTAAAATGTTGTCCCCTTTCATGACCTCCCTCTAAGAATTCTTTACCTCCTCCCTTCCCTTTCCTTCCTAGAAGGTGCTTTCCCACCCACTGCACCCCCATTACCCACCCATCCACTCAACACCATGCCACCTCCCCAGCATCCCCCTAATCTAGGGCATCAAGTCTTTATAGAATTTGGGCCATCTTCTCCCACTGAGACCAGACAAGGCAGTCTTCTGCTACATATTTTTAGAGTGCCTTGGACCATGTATGTTCTCTGGTTGGTAGCTTAGTATCTGGCACCTCCCAGGGGTCCAGGTTAGTTGACACTGTTGGTCTTTTTATGGAGTTGTCATCCCCTTCAGTTCTTTTGTACTTAACCTAACTCTACCATATGGGTCCCTGACCTCAGTCAAATGAAATGCTGTAAGGTTCAGCATCTTTCTTAGTCAGCTACTGGAAGAGCCTCTCAGCGGACAGCCATGTTAGGCATCTGTCTACAGTCATAACATGGCATCAGCAATAGTGTCAGGGTTTTGTACCTCTTCATGGAATGGATCCCAAGTTGGACCAGTCTCTGGATCACCTTTCCTTCAATCTCTGTACAATGGTTTGTCCCCATATATTTTTAGAAGGGGAAAAATATTCTGGGTCAAAACTTTTGAAAGTAAGTTGGAGACCATCCCCATCCCCCATGGGCCTTGTCTGTTTACTGGAGTTGGACTCTTCAGGTTAAATCTCTCCACTGTTTGGCATTTTATCTAAGGGCATATTCATTGAGTTCTTGGACTACTCCCATTCCAAGTTTCTGGGACTTCCTAGAGGTTCTTCCAACCCCTATCCACCATAGCTGACTCATTCTCTCGGACATCTGGGCTTCTCTCCTGTCTCCCCATATATCTGATTCTGCCCCCATTTCCCTTCACTAAACCACTTGTGTTCCTCACTACCTATGTCCCTCATGATTACTTTGTTATATATTCAAAGTGGGATTGAACTATCCTTACTTGGGCCTCTCTTCTTGTTAAACTTTTAAAGTATTGTGGGTTGTATCATGGGTATTCTGTACTTTAGGCTAACATTCACTTATCAGTAATTACATACCATGCATATCCTTTTGTGTCTGGGTTACATCACTGAAGATGATATTTTCTAGTTCTATCCATTTGCCTGAAAAAGTCATGGTGTCCTCATTTGAAATGAATAGTTTTCCATTGTGTAAATGAACCACATTTTCTGTATCAATTCTCTGGTTGAGGGATATCTGGTTTATTTCCCAGTTCTTCATATTATGAATAAGGCTGCTATAAACATAGTAGAGAATGTGTCCTTGTGGCCAGGAGTGATATAGCTACATCTTCAGGTAAAAAAAAAAAAAAAAAAAAAAAAAAAAAAAAAACTATTCCCAATTTTTTGAGAAGCAACCAGACTGATTTCCAGAGTGGTTGTACCAATTTCCAATCTCATCAGCAATGAAAGAGTGTTCTTTCTCCACATCCTTATCGGCATCTGCTGTCACTTCTGTAACTGAACTTAGACATTCTGGTTTGGTCTGAGGTGGAATCTCAGGGTTGTTTTGATTTGCATTTCCCTGATGATTAATGATGTTGAACATTTCTTTTGGTGCTTCTCTCCTATTCATGTTTTCTCTATTTAGCATTCTTTGTTTTCTTCTGTACCCCAGTTTTGACCATTTCTTAAAATTTTTGGAGGCTAACTGTTTGATTTTTTTCAATGTATTTTGGGTATCAGTCTTCTAATGTATGGAGGGTTAGTGAAGATCTTTTCCAAACCTGTAGGTTTCCATTTTGTTACAAGTCTTTGAGCAATCAGGAAGTCATGCCACATATTTAAACATAATAAAACTAATACACAGCAAACTAACAGCTAACCTCAAGTTAAATAAAGAGAACCTTGAAGCTATTCCACTGAAATCTGGGACAAGGCTGCATACTCTCTATCTATAAATTCAATATTGTACTCAAAGTTCTAGTTAGAGCAATTAGACAACAGGAAATTACAGGGACATAAATTAGAAAGAAGAACTCAAGGTATTACTATTTGTGGATGCTATAATGGTGTATATAAGCAAACCCAAAAATTTTACCAGAGCGCTTCTTTAGCTGATAAACAACTATGGCAAAGTAGCTGAATATAAAGTTGTATCAAACAGATTAGTAGTCCTAATTTAATATTTGATAAATGGGCTGAGATAGAAATTAGGAAAACCACACCCTTCCCAATAGGCACAAATAATATGTAATGTTTTGGTGTAACTCTAACCAGGCAAGTGGAAGGTCTGCATGACAAAAATTCAAATCCCGGAAGAATGGAGTCTAAAAAGGTTTTAAAAGATTAAAAGATCTCCCATGTTCATGGTTTGGTTATATCAACATAGTAAAAATGGCCATCTTACCAAACAAAATCTACTGATTTAATGAAATCCCTATGAAAATTCCAATAAAATTCTTCACAGACATGGAAAAAGCAATTTTAACTTTATATAGAAAAACAGAAAACCCAGGATAGTGAAAACAATTGTCAACACTAAAAGAAATCCTGGCACTCATGACCTCAAGCTGTACTACAGAGAAATAGTGATAGGAACTGCATGGTGCTGCTGCAGAGACAAACAGCTCAATAACTGGAATTGAATTCAAGACCCAGAAATCAACCCACATACCTATAGACACTTTAATCATTTACATTTTTCATTTACCTTGATAAGGGAATTGGAAAAAAGTAAACTGCCACATTTAACTTGAAGCTATGAAAGAAGCTGCACAGCTAAATTGTTTTGCTGGAAATACATTAATATTGTATACTAAGCATGCCCAGAAAGACATGTTTTATTATATTAAAAACCACACATCATAATGTATTGACCTCTTAGATTCTAGATTAACACACATAAATATGCCACTTAATTTGGGATAACAAACCCTAGAAACACAATTTAATGATTCAATTTGTATGAAAGAATAAATGAGTCAAAGTAAAAAGTTGAAGTAATGGCCATGAACCAAAAACACAAGCCAAGAAGAGGAGGAGCAAGTAAAGTTCGCGGCAATTCAGTGGGGAGGCAGAAACAAATATAGATGCATTTCCAAGTATTTGTCTTAATACACATGAAGTATAGATAACAAAAGGTTATGCAGTGGCTTATGTAAAAAATATAGGCTGTTTATCAATAAATATTAAATTAGTATTGCATTATTATTAAAGCAATTATTCTGTCGCGCGCCCCACTTCCCGCCGGCACGAAAAGGCATGCAACAACAGGATTCTTCTGCGAACAACCTTTATTGTATGTTGAAGAGGAAGACACTGGGCAGGAAAAGGCACCCTAATTTATACCCTCCAAGGGTGATATGTCGCTGTGTGATTGGCTGCCCGCCAGTGGTCTGATCGTGAAGCCCCGGGATGGGCGGTGACTTGGCTCGCACCACTCTTTGCACATTTGCCCAGTGGTTATTTACCACACTTTAGCTGACTCATGGCACCTGAAACCAGCACCATCTTGTAAGGGTGCAGCCTTTGGCCCTCAACATTATTCTATCGTATATTAATACTACCTATAGTTGCAAAAACTATAACTATGGTTTTTACTTGCAAAGATCCAAATTATATTACACCCATCTTATATAGTATACAGATGCCTAGTGAAAGGTAAATTCCACAGTTGTATATTCACAAACAAATGCATGTGTAACAAGCCTGACATTTTCAAGAAAACATTAAGATGTTTAGTGTGTGACAAGAAAAATCATAATAACAAGGGCAATGGTATGAAATTTAAGGTGAGGAATAATATGGGATTCTGTATTCAAATGGAACTGTATTATTTAGTCATCATAGTCAAAATCAGATTTTTTTCTACAAACTTTATTTGTTTAATTGGAAATTCTCTGAGGCCTCTCCTCTCATTAATGTCAGAAAATGTTATCCTCTGCTGCATATGCACCTCAGGCCATAACTTTAAGCAGAGTTTTCATCTCAAATATCTCTGATTTCTCTGTTAGCTGATAAATACAATTTGCCTAGTACTTCATAAGTATGTTGGTAGTTTTTTAGACTGAATTGGACAAATAATATAGATAAATAAACCAAGGCTTTTAACAGCATTATTTCAAGCTTTAAAGGAAATATAGACAACAAAATGTTATTTTTATATTTGTAATAGACTTACTGTGTTACAAATTAAAAAGAGGACCATATAAAGTTTCTAGACCATATAAGGGGGGTGGTAGGAAAGGTTTTGATTTGCCCAAGACAATCTGGGTCAGTAAATACATAACCACTGAGGGCATATCATCAGATTATTGAAGGTACAAGTTTAATACTATGTCCCACAAATTTAGTTCCTACAGCTGTATCTAGATTCTATGTCCTAGACCTAATCTATGAAATCTAACATTTGGAAAAATAATTTTTATGTGAAACTCAGCAAATTTTTGCTTTTCATTCTTGGAGGTCATATCATTCTACCATGTTCAAATGTATCTATTTCTGCTGGTTATTAGTTATGTGGATATGTATCTTGGGAAACAAGAGACTATAACTGCCACTTTAATAATGGTGTTAACAGTCCTAGGAATATTACTTGGCAGATAGCAGATGCTTAATACATATTTCTAAGTAAGTAAATTTCAACATTTTTAACTCTGTTTTTAATTAGTTATTTATTTTCATTTGAAATATTGCCCCTCTTCCTAGTCTTCACTCCACAAATCCCCATCCCATCCCCCCTCCCTTTGCCTCTAGGAGGGTTCTCCCCACCCACCCACCCACCCACCCACCCACTGTCTCCTCACCACTTTAGCATCCTCCTAATTTGTGGCACCAAGCCTCAACAGGATCAAAGGCCTCCTCTCCAAATGATGCAAAATAAGGCAATTCCCTGCTATATATGTAGCTGGAGCCATGGATCCATTCATGGATACTCTTTGGTTGGTGGTTTAGTCCCTGGAGGCTCGGGTGGGGAGGATAAGTTGATATTACTCCTGTCAGCAAGCACTTCTTGGCCTCAGCATTATATGATAAAATACTATAAGTTTCATGTTTAATATAAGAATATGAGGTGCAATTTTAACATATATTTTGGTAATTACCTTTGCATCTAACATATAGTAGAAATCAATACAATCTGTTTTCCTTAGCTGTTTTTCTGAAATGTACCAATCCATACAAATTTAATTCAGGTATATATTTGAATTTCTTATTTCACTGAGGTACCTAGACAGACTTGCAAGTAATATTTAATTTATCATTAAAATTAGATATTAAAATACACTATATATATAACTGCATTAATGAAGCACTGCATTTATTATTTTATTGTAATCATTATTGTATTACTTTATTAGTATTTATTTTTATATTAAAAAAGCATGTCTTATTAATACAAAAACTTCTAAGTATTAGGTTTCCTCTTTCAGTGCATCAAAATACATTATGTGTAAAATGCCCAATAAAATGTAGATTTCAAATGCAAGTTCTGTGTTCATGCCATGTTTGACAATTTACCCAGATCCTACCACTTTCTGACTTTCTAAATTTTACGTGAAAATGTCAATTAAAACACTACACTTGGGTTTCAATAGAGAGCTACTTATTGCAGACAGCTGGAACACAACAGATCAAAATTTTATGGTTATTTTTTCCAGTGAAACCATAGCATACTTTCTAATTGCCATATTACATAATATATACTGTTACAGGACATGTAGTTTTAAAACTCCTTACTGCCTTTTACTTCATAGGAAAGTAAAGTTAAATATTTTATAAAGACAAAACAGCTAGTGCGTTACTATTTATAAATGTAAGATGTACGAAAAGGCGGGTGACAGTCATTTGAATCGGTGTCGAGTCTTCATATTTCAGGCTGATGGTGGCTTCGATTCAGTATTGGACTATTTAAAAGTGAAAGAAGATTTAATTTTTGCTTCTTACATTTGCATTTGAAATCTGTGAATGGCCCAGCGAGGAGCAATTGTGGTCATAAATTCACATGATTATTTACTTTGCAAAATGAAAGAATGCTACTAGAACTAGTGCACAGTGGTTAAATCAAACATTAAATTCTGAGGAAAACTTTTGGTTTTCTTTTAGCTCATTCTTATCACTTTCATCGGCCTCAGTCAAATGAAAATTCACATACTCTATCAGGTGTCACCTCTTAGAGAGGCATGGGAGACATTTGCTGCAGATGTGTTTTGTGGTTTAAGAAATAGTTTGTGTGTTTTGTTCCATGCACAGGAATGTAAGTAAGTATATTTTGGCAGATGAACCAAGATACTCATTCAAGATAACAACATGGAAAATAATGTTCATCAAAATACAATTTAGGTTTTTACAATTTTAAATGCATTGGAATCTATTTTACTTTGATGTTTGCCCTTATCTTAATGTGGAGTTTTCTAAAGGCTCCTAAGAAGAAAACAGTAAGGCTGAGGCTGAAAAATCAATTAAATATAAATAATAAGTATAACAAGTTGTAAATATACATTTTTGGATTTGGTGTGTAAGTGAATTGGGTGATCAAAATTTTGTTAAGTAGATTTATATTTCAAATACATCAAGTCATATCCATTAAATATGAATATTTATATTCCATCATTTTCAATCGAGTTGGCTAAATATTATTTATTTATATCATTAAATAGTCCTTCATTACACTGTATTGATATTAAAAGTTTAGAAACAATAATCAACTGTTCATAGTATATGAACACTTCAGAGGTGAATATCACAGCTGTTGTTATTTTCATGTGTAAATATATATTTTTATATGATATATGATATATCATTATATATAATAAATGGTATATAGGATATGATGATATATGATGATATATAGTGATATATTATGATATATGATATATGACATATGGCATATGGTATATGATATATGATATGCGGTATATGGCATATGGCATGTGGTGTATGGCATATGGACTATGATATATGATATATGGTATATGCTTTGTGGTATATGATATATGATATATGATATATGATTGATATATGATATATGATATATGATGATATATGATATATGATATATGATATATGATATATGATATATGATATATGATATATGATATATGATATATGATATATGATATATGATATATGATATATGATATATGATGATTGATGATAGATGATAGATGATATATGATATATGATATATGATATATGATATGTGATATATGATACATGATTACATGATACATGATTACATGATACATGATACATGATATATGATATGCATCAGGTTCTTTGTAAATATCACAGGAATTCAATAAACTAAATATTTGATACATGTATAACAGGAGTACTGTTCAAAGAAAGAAAGCACTTTCAATTTTGGTATGTTTTAATTTCCTACAAACTATATCATAATTCATAAATCTTTCTTTTCAAGTAGAATTACTTTTTGCCAGGCATAGATTTTAAAACAACAGTTTAATGCCTAGACTTATATTAGAAAATAGAACAAAACTTCAGTTTTCAAATGAATTCTTAAATTTTTCATGTTTATTCAAAATTAGCAGTATGTATTAAATTATAACACTGTAAAGATTTTATTCTGAGGATGGCAGAAGATTTTATTTCTGAGAAAGTATTAAGAGTAGGTTTTCTAGTGCAGCAAATATCCAAATGTCACTCACATTTCAGCTGATACAGGAGAATTATGAGTTCTAGGCAAACAAGAAGTACAGAGCCAACTTGGAGCCCAATAGAGATTGTTTCAAGTAACAATAAGAGTTTGCAGACTGCAGTTTATACTCATAAAGGGATAGAATATGTTTTAGTTTATAAGTGTTAGAGTAGACATCAGTTGTTAACAGATCATTAAAATTCATTCCTAAATTAAAAAAAAAAAAAGACATCTCTCTTGTCCTAATCCTGTTTTGTTTGGGCTTTACCTAACAGGAGACGTAGCATATTCACTCTCAGGTTTCAGGACCACATTTACTGAACTGACAACTTACAAGACCAAGATACATGCAAAGTCAATATTTATGGCCTGGAAGAAAACAGTATATCCCTGTGTGTCAAACACTTCTACTATTAGAGGAACACATTCTAGCAATATGCTGCCCACATTCTTTTCTGCCCTCTGACTCAGCTGTTGCAAAAACAGGAATGGACCTCAACTAAGTGAGGGAGGACACCATACCTAGCTAGGTTCATTGTCCCCTCTGTCTAGGCAGCTGAAGACATTATTTATGTTTACTCATGAGATTCACTGTTTTCTACAGTAGCAGCCTCAGGTCCAATTTGAAATTTTTGGTTTAATAAGTACTTAGGAAATTTAAAATTCAATATCCATTTTGAACACACAAATGAAACAATCTAAGAGGATGATGCTGTCTCCTAGATATGAAACACATTTCTTGAGCTTCAAAAATCATTCAGTGTAGTCTTGTACTTACAGTAAGAAATTCATGCGGAAATGAGGTTTCTCTGACTTTTTCTGACATTTGGTTTCAGTTTCTATAATTCAGCCTGGTTTTTTAATATCTTCACATTTTATTATCTAACTGGTTCAAAGACTCCAAAAAGTAAATCTAAAAAGCTAATCAATTTCTGCCAGCTATTGTCTCTAATGTGGAGAGGACAATTTGAAGTATCTGTTGTACTCTCCAGCTGAGGTGTATACATGGAAGACTGCTCTCCAAAATATGCAAAAGTACACACACACACACACACACACACACACACACACACACACACACCATATATATATATATATATATATATATATATATATATAATAAAACATTTCGTTATGGCTTTAAAAATCTTGTGAGACTTTGTTACTTCAGGTCATTTTGTCAAATTACATAAATTTAATTCAATGCACAGAAAATGAGCTAATCATAGAGCTGGTGAGAAATATCAATGCAAGAGCATAATGAGTCCTGAGAGTCCCTCACCTCCCAAATCTCTATTATATTCTAGAGGGGTCCCCATCTCCTACCTCATGAGTTTGCCTGTTTCCATTCTTTCTGCTGGCCCTCTGGGCTTTACTCCTGTAGCTCAGAAAACCTGATATTTTTTCCACTTTTCCCTTCTCTGTTCCCTCTCCCACCCAGGTTCCTCCCTCTTTCTTCCTGTCCATGATTGCTTTCTTGTGGCTACCATCTCGGACCAGCAGAAAAGGAGCAACAACACAGTGTTCTTCTCAAAGTGGTTTATTCAGGAACCTTACAGCATGCAAGTGAAAATCTTTCTGTCTCCCCTCCACCCCTAAGAGCAGTCCCTTTTGTCCTCTCTCAACTCCACCTCCTCAGTCCATGTTGCGTGGCTGCAGTTCATAGGTCTGCGTCATCTGGCCTGATCTTGCGTCATGGGTGCGCCTGCGCAGCTCACACATTGGGAGTGGCTAATCTTGGGGGGTGTGGGGTGTGGGGGGGCAGGAGGAAGTCAGGTGCTAGTCACAAGACTTGGCCAGAGTCCCAAGCGCCATCTTGGGACTGCTGCCACACTCACTCTACACACTTTCTTCTCCCTCCCAAATGGGATTGAGATATTCTCACTTGGGACATTTGGCTTGTTAATCTTGAGTTCTGTGGACTGTATCCTGGTTATTCTGTACTTTGTTTTGACTAATATCAACTTTTTAATGAGTACATACTATGCATGTCCTTTTGGGTCTGAGTTACCTCACTCAGGATGAAATTTTCAAGTTCCATCTACTTGCCTCATAACTCATGATATTCTTTTTCTTAATAGCAGGATAGCTTTCCTTCGTGTAAAGGAACTACATTTTCTGTAGCCATTCATCCATTGTGGAGCATATGGGTTCTGTCCAGCTTCTTGCTATCACAAATAAGGCAGCTATGAACAAGATGTAACCTGTGCCCCTATGGCATGAATGGTCATCCTTTAGATATATGCCTAAGAGTGGTTCAGTTGGGCTTCAGGTGAATCATCTTACCATTTCTTGAGGCACCTCCAGATTGATTTCCAGAGTGGTTGTACCAGTATGCAATCCCATCAGTAACAGAGGAGTGTTCCTCTTTCTCCACTTTCTTGCCAACATTTGTCACTGCTATTTTAGAGTGTTAAAATGAATGTAATGCACCTTAACTGTCCAGTCCGGCAGCATTATTAGAAACTTGGTATAAACACGGCTACTACTCTAAATATCAATTCATGTCACAGCCTAGCATAAGAAATTTGGTGATACCAGATTCTGGCAAGAATGTGGAGAAAGAGGAACACTCCTCCATTGTTGGTGGGATTGCAAGATGGTATAACCACTCTGGAAATCAGTCTAGCGGTTCCTCGGAAAACTGGACCTAATGACCGAGCTATACCACTCCTGGGCATATATGCAAAAGACACTCTAACATATAACAGTAACACATGCACCACTGTGTTCATAGAAGTCTTATTTATAATTGCCAGAGGCTGGAAAGAAATATCAGATGTCCTTCAACAAAGGAATGATACAGAGATTGAGTACTGGTACAATGGAGTACTAGTCAGCTATTAAAAACAATGACTTCATGAAATTCATGAGCAAACAGATAGAACCTGAAACTATCACCATGAATGACTTAACCCAGTCACAAAAGAACACACATGGTATGCACTTGCAATAAGCAAATACTAGCCCAAAAAGCTTGGAATACCCATGAAACAATTCTCAGACATTATAAAGCTCAAAAAAAAGAAAGGCCAGAATGTTGATGCCTCCCTCAGTTTTTCTTAGAAGGTAGAACAAAACACTCACGGGAGGAAATACAAGAAAAAAATAGAGAAGCATGGATTGTAGAAAAGATCATACAAAGAACGTCTTACCTGGGTATCTGTCCCATATGCAACCAACAAACTCATGCACTATTTCTGATTCCAAGAAGTGTTTACTGGCAGAAGCCTGATATGAATACCTCCTGGGAGTCTCTGCCAGAGCTACACTGATACCAATGTGAATACTTTCAGGTAACTATAGGACTGAACACAGGGACCCAAATGAAGGAGCTAGAGAAAGGACTGAAGAAGCTAAAAGGGTCTGCAACCCCATGGGAAAAACAGCATTATCAACCAACCAAACCTTCTACAGCTCCCAGGGACTAAAAAACCAACCAATGAGTATGCATGAAGATACCCATTTCTCCAGTTACATATGTAGCAAAAGGATAGCATTCTCTCACATCAGTGGGAGGAGAGACCTTTGGTACAGTGAAGGCAAGTTTTCCCAGTGTAGGGGAATCCAATGGTGCTGAGGTGGAGGAGGGTGATTGGAAGCAGGAGCACTTTCATGGAGGCAAGGGGAGGGGTATGGCAGGGAGGAAGAGGATAACATTTGAAATGTAAATATAGAGTATATCCAATAAAAAGGGGGGGAGAAATTTGGGAAAGGAGTTGTGTCCCACTGGATTTGGCTAAGAAGATGTCACAACATCTCTCCCTGGCTATGCTGGATCTAACAAAGTAGTTATTGGTCTTGCTAGATGTGAAGTCCAATCAATCTTAAATCCAGTTACCATGTAAATTTTCTATTAATGGATGAGAAAGTTAAAGAATTTTCTTAAAATTTACAAAATGTAACAAACGTGAGAATGAAGGCTTTTCATTGTGAAAAAAAAAAAATAAAGAACATTGATCGTGCATCTCAGACTAAGTCATCCCTGCATCACTTACAAAGAGACAACTAGTGAATACCCATCTATATCACTTCTCATCTGTTAGGTACAGGCACTCACTGAGTGTATGAGTACATTGTTCGGTTTTAATTCTCCTGTAGAAGTTCTGTAATTTGATGACTACATTGATTCCAGAAACATCTGCACAGAAATAATTTCAGAACCTTGATTTTAACTATTAATACAGCAAGCATTAGTATATTTCATTACTCTTGATTTTAATATTTACCTAAATATGTTGAATCTGCCTATTTTCTCAGTAACTCAACTATCATAGCATTTAGTTAAATAAGTTGCTTATAAATAACTTCTATTGTTTACAATACAGTGCAATTTAGAAAAATATGTCAACCATTCCTTCACCAACATTTTAAAAATATTAATATCTAGCAAATATTGCTAATATATTTCCCGTAGGTTCAAACACATTGATGAGTAATCATTCATGTTTTATTAGAGTGATTGGCAAGTACATTGTATCATACATTTCTTGTATTTATTTAATTACTAGTATTGTCTACATATACATTCTATGTCATGTTAAATTCATAGTTTATATGTTATGTAAAATGATTTTATATTTTTCTATAGTTTATCAGAATTTCTTATGATTAATATACATTTTTATAAGTTCAACATTCTGATTACTTTGTTATATCCTTCATAGTTTGTTATTTGAGAGGGAAAAGTCAATCATGAATTTTCATTTAACACTATAGTCAGGAGTGTTCATTAAAATAAACAAGCTGAATGCAAAGTGTTCCTTTATATCCAGCATGAAAAATATAGTCTCAGATATCTCAAAACATCTATCTGTAGACTCACAACCTAAAAGAGTAACTAAAGAGAAAGTGAATGAGCCCCTGTATCCTTTTGTGTGTGTGTGTGTGTGTGTGTGTGTGTGGGTGTGTGAAAGATTGCCTTAGGCCATTTCATGGCCGCATAACATCATCTAACTAATCACCAACATTTTTTCTCCAAAGCCAGTTATGTAGAAGACACATTTAGTAACCTTATTTGTAGAGAAAGAAGCAGCAACATTGTCAGGAAGGAATCTGTCACTGTAGGAACCAGAAAAACAAAAACAAAAACAAAAACAAAACAAAATACTAAACACCTCTGCTCTCTGCTAGGTTGGATTTCCCTAGCTTCATATTTGAATATAGCCCTGGCTGCAGGGATTTAATTTGTCACTCTACTATTTACATTATAGGCTTTAATATCCTGTAATACAGTGGATTTTCAGAGTTCAGTGCTCTTAGCATACTGGGAGAACACAACACAAATGACCCCTAGGAGGCAGGAGGTAAAGTAAAATAATTACAAAATGCCGAGACGAAAGTCATCCCTCAGTATGAACCTAAATAAAATGCATTGTCAAGGACCCAAGTGTGATGAGAGTCTAATAACTTCTGGGATAAATGTTGGTGCAGTTGCGAAGTGAGAGGACATCGGGATGCATTGTGTGCAGTCTTTCCTCCGGGTTATACTATTTACGACCTCTCACCTACTGGGTACTTAATTGAGTGAAAGATGGCCGGATGAGTCTTGGTTGCATAAACAGAAGTTTAACAAAAACCCAACATATGAAACAAGGAATGTGAACAAAATAGGCAGAAATGTAGCCTTAAATTCCCCGAATCTCTGTAAACTCACTGCCAGCTGGGTCCTTAGTGAGGATGAAGCACCACCTCAGGCTTTTTATAATTAAGTCCCGCACACCATTGTTGTTTGAGTGGTAGAAGACAACAAATAAGCTAATGTTGGGTCATCTGTCTAAGCAATTGTCCTTCTATTCCAGCTGTGTGTTTTCATCGATCATAGCTCATAGCTTAGCATTACCCATTATGATAACAATCATTTTGCATTTAAATTATTAAAGAGTTGTTTTGGTATTTCTCTTTAATGTCTAGATTGGGAGGCTAGACAAGATTCAGAGGTTAGCCTTGATTATTGCTGGAGATATTTTATTACTTATGGAGTGTCCTGAAGTGGTATTTCTTGGAGTCACAGAATGGATGTGAAACTTTAAGCCATTGCTCATTAGCCTCACATACCTATTGAAAAAAAGTCCAGGATAAAGTTGTCAGTCCTAAAAATCATATACACTTAAACAACAAAAAATACCTAAATGTTGTATTTCAGTATATAGTTGTAAATACATGACACACGCACACACTCACACACAGAAGTATGCAAAATATGTAACAATACTAGTAACGGAAGAGAAGGCTATTGACTTGAGAGGAGGGAGCATGGGAAGGCTTGAAGAGAGTGAAAGGAGAAAGAACGTGATTTGTCTCTACTCCAATTAAAGCATATATGCAGGGCAGGGTAATGATGAATGAAGGAAAGACCAGCCAATTGTTGCCCCACACTCTATCTTAGTCCAAAGGCCAAGACGTGATTATTATTGTCTTCAATTAAGAAGCATCCCATTGTAGAGAGGTGATCACTAATCACTGATACTCTGCTATGCATGCAGACAGGACCCTAGCACAACTCTGTCTTGAGAGGCTTCATCCAGCAACAAAGAAAACAAATTCAGACACCAACAGCCATACATCAGACAGAACTAGGGAGTCTTTTAAAGCATTGTGGATAGGACTGAGTGACCCTGAAAGGTTAAGAACATCATGAGAAGTTAATCAGAGTCAACTAACCTAGGCCCATGGGGACTCAAGGACACAGAACCACCAACCAGAGAGCAGGCACATGCTGGATTTAGGTCTCATACAAGTTTATATCAGCTGTGCAGTTGGTCTTCATGTGGGGTACCTAATTAATGGAGCAGGGGAGGCCTTTGATTTGTTTGCCTGCCATTGGATCCCCTTCCCCTACTTTGACTGAATGGTTGGGCCTCAGTGGAACAGGATACACATAGTCCTAGTGCAACTGGATGTTCCAGGGCAGGATTATACCAAAGGCATTTGACAGTCAAGTGGGATTCTCCTTCTCCACAGAGAAGAGAGGATTATGGGGGAAGAGAATTTTGGGGGTAGAATTTGGAGGGAGATTGTGATCAGGATGTAAAGTAAATAAGTTTATTAATGAAAAATATTTAAAAAGCAGCAACAGCCAGGTGCTGCTGCTCCATGCTTTTGATCCCAGGATCAAAGAAGTGGAGGCAGGTGTGTCTCTGAGTTCAGAGCCATACTGGTTTAAAGAGTCAGTGACATAATCCAGGACACCTGCAGCTATAACTACAGAGGAACCCTGTCTTGGAAAAGAAAAAAAAAAAAAGAAAATCAAACAAAACAAAATAAAACGAAAATATAGAAATATAAACAAAATATATATAAAAAAAGAAATGCAGCAGACAGACAGACAGATAGTAAGAAAGAAGAAAGAGAACAGTAACAGAATCACAAACACGAAGAAGAGCCACTGGTAACTTCTAAACTCTGATAACTCTATGACTAGACAGATGGTTCCTTGGTTCAGAGCACTGACTGTCCTTCCACAGGTCCTGAGTTCAATCCTCAGCAACCACATGTTGGTTCTTGACCATCAGTGATGTGATCTGATGCCCTCTTCTGGTGTGTCTGAAGACAGAAACAGTGTACTCACATACTTATAATAAATAGGTCTAATTATGCTAGTGTGAGTGTTTATCCTAGGAGCACAATTTCTCAGTTTGATTGATCCTGAACAATCTCTATTGCCCCTTATATTTCTATCTAATAAATTTGCTTTGTGCTTATATGGAAAAAAATACTCAACTTTAATCAGTGGTCTTCTTCCACACTAGTATCTGTCTTTTGTTATTTAAACCATCATGTTAAACATATGCTATTTTACCACTTATCAATGTTCAATTCTTTTTTTTTATTTAAGTGGCCACCATGGCTCGACCAATGTGGACGGAGACAGTTGTCATATGACAGAAAGATTTATATGTTGGAATTAACAATTTGTTAGTTAACTGACCTTGAATAAATTGCTTAACAGTTTTGTTTTTCAGCTATAAAACTTACACAAAAACATAAGATCGTGAGGATTTTAAGAGATTTTAATGACTAAAACTGCATAAACAGTTTAAGCCATGAACTGTTGAAACAAGTTTCTTTAAATAGCCTCATTTAGTAATCACATTAGGAAATATGCTCCAAGAGACAATATTGTCCTTATTCAGCAGATGAGGATGCTGACAACTGTGTCAGCAATGCATGAATATTTACTGGTAGAGTTTAGTTTAAATGTAAGCAGCATGTCTTTCTTATTCATTTCTTTCTGTACTTGTATTACATGCGTTGTCAATGATGGCCAGCCTTTCCCCCAATCTTGTCTGTCTTCTAAGTAAAAGAGAAATAAAAAGACAGAATAAAATATGCTAATTAATTAAATGTGTTGTTCAACTCAACAGTCTGTTAGGCTAGTTTTATTCTTTGAGCTTATTATTACAGTATCTTGGTTGGCTGTTCTTTACTATGAATGAAGTGAAAGAGCAGACCACACTCTTCAATCTTGAAAACTAGTCTCTGGTACTCTTACTGCCATGTGTATGTGGAGGTTCTTGTATTGCCTCATCCAGAGAGTAATGGAGTGACTTGTTCAGCGATAAGTGGTAGTTCTATATTTGTCTAATGTTTGTTACCAACTTGAGTTATATTTCTGTGTCCTTTTGTGATGTTGATCTGTGGTATCACAAATTGCTTCTAGAGCTTCTTTTCAGAGTGTTGAAATGTGTATTTCTCATACATATTGAGTAGAGAAACTTAACCATCCAAGAAACACAACAGGGAGAGAAAGGATGACTCTTGTTCACATATAGAATTATCAAATGTTAATATAGGAAACAATAACTACTTCCCCTTCCCAATAGGATAACCTACCTGTACAGTTGAGAGTAACTCTGATCCTGTTGAGGGTCTGTTGAGGGTATTTATGTCTGAATTCAGTGTGCGCTGTATGCATGCAAGGACAGAAGACTCAAATGTGTTACAGTCATTGACTTTTATACCTGTCTAGTTGGTTTTCTTTTATTTTAGAAATGTGAGAAGAAAGATCAGTTATACGCAAACCCCTCAGGAAGAATATTGTTATAGAGTTTCACAAAATAAAGAATTTGCCAAAAGCCAAAATTCATGATTTTTCTTTTTAAATCTTGAACTATTTGAAAACTAAGAACAAGAAGAGTTTCCAGAAGAAAAAAGAAAGGCAAATAATAAACAGGAAGAAGAGAAGAACCCAAAAGAGATACTCAGAAAGAGAAGCCAACACTACAGGAGGACAGCTCTTATGTACTGTGAGTCTGCAAGTCAGAATCAAAAGAGGAAATATCGGGATAGAAGAAGGTAAAGGGCCCCATGGAAATAAGAGCTGGTTGGGATGTACACTTAGAGCTTATATAGCTTTTATAGTTTTAGACCTCCTTCCTGTGTGTTCTTTTAAAACAATGTTGTTGGTTTTAATCTTGGGGATAACTAATTGAACTTTTTGATCCCAATTTCAAAATCATTTTATTTCATAGTAATAATAAAATATCTTATATGTTTTGTGTAATATACATTCATTTATCTTATTTATGTGTTTGCATGTTTGTAAATGTAAGATCATATGTACCATGTAGATGCAGGTGGTCACAGAAGCCACAAAAGAACAATATAAAAAATTATATATGTAAATTTTCTACCTTTTACATTTTTGGAGATTATACTATAATTAAAATATTTCATCTTTTGTTCCCTTGGTCCAAATGCCCTCCCATACCCCACTTTTCACTTTCAAGTTCATGGCCTCTTTTCCCATTAATTGTTATCTCATGTATATATGTATAGAATATATATGTAATATCATACATATTTGCCAATACAATCCACTCAGTCTTTGTAATACTCATTGCACTATGTTTTTAAACCAAACTATTTGTCACTTGATAACTGACTGCTGTGCTTCTCCTAAGGAAGATCATTACATTCTGCCTTAGCATTTCTTGGTTTTCTGTAGTTCTCTATATAGTATGTATATAGTATAGTAGATGCCTTGAGGTGTGGGCTTTGTCCCAACCATTGAGGTATGTCTATTGAACTATTAGGATCTTGATATGGGAAGTAGATAGTAGGCATGTTATTCCAGTACTCAGAATCACAACATCATCACAAAGCTTTGAGCACCAATTAATACTGCCTCTCTATACTTCTTCAATACTGAGGAGAATTCAGTGGTTCAAATTAAATATAAAGTAAATTAAAGATGTCAATATTCCTTAAGCTTTCGCCTTTTTAACTTAAAACCAACATTTGACCTCACCAAAAAGAATTGATTTTAACAAGGGCCAAAGGTCTTATGATCATGATTTTCATAAGTTTATTCTTCCCAATTGCACATGTCTACTTTAATTGATTCTTGTGTGCAAGTAGAGAGATCATTTTTTATGGGAACTGCTGAAGTTAGCAAAGTATCCGCAATAAACATATATGTGAAGGAAGCTGGATTTTATTTTATTTTGAATTTTTCCTTTCTTACTGGATATTCTATGTATTTACATTTTGGGTGTTATCCCTTTTACTCCAATGCCATCCCCTGGCCTCCTCCCATTGCCTCCATGAAGATACTCCCTTTCCCAACCATCTTCTCCTGCCTCAGCACCATGGGATTCCCCTACATTGGGAAAATAAGCCTTCGCTCAACCAAAGTCCTCTCCCCTCATTGATGCCAGACAATGCCAACCTTTGCTTCATATGCTCCTGGAGCCATGGGTCACTCCATGCAAACTCAGTGGTTGGTGTTTTAGTTCCTGGGAGCTATGGTGGGTTTGGTTAGTTAATCATTTTGTTCTTCCCATGAGATTGCCAACCCATTCAGCTCCTTCAGTCATTTCTCTAGTTCCTTCATTGGGGCCACTGTGTTAAGTCCGATGGTTACCTGCAAGATTCCTCCTCAGTATCAGTATGGCTCTGGCAGAGACTTTGAGGAGGCATCCATATCAGATTCCTGCCAGTAAGCACTACTTTGCATCACCAATAGTGTTTGTGTTTAGTGGCTGCATATCAGATAGATCCCCAGTTAAGGCAGTCTTTGGATGATCTTTTTTTCAATCCCTGCTCCTCTACATGTCCCATTATTTCCTCCCATGTGTGTCTTGTTCTCCCAACATGTGTACTCCTATGGACATGAATCATAATTTCTAAATCGATTCCTCTGTTAAAGCACATCTGGGTTCTTTACAGCTTTTGGCTATTATAAATAAGGCTGCCATGAAAAAAGCAGAGCATGTGTTCTTAAATGTTGGAGCTTTTTTGTGGTACATGCCCAGGAGTGGTATAGCTGGATCCTCAAGTAGCACTATAACCAATTTTCTGAGGAACCACCAGACTGAATTCCACAGTGGTTGTACCTGATTACAACCCCATCAACAGTTGAAAAGCATTGTCACCTGAGTTTTTGATCTTAGCCATTCTGACTGGTGTGAGGTGGAATCTCAGCATTGTTTTGATTTGCATTTCCCTGATGACTAGAGATGTTGAGAATTTATTATTGTACTTCTCTTAATCATTTGATATTCTTCAGTTAAGAATTCATTGTTTAGCTCTGGACCCAATTTTTAATAAGATTGTTTGATTCTCTGGAGTCTTGAGTTCTTTCTATATATATTCATATTCGATACTAGCCCTTCATTAGATGTAGGATTTATAAAGATCTTTTCCCAATCTGTTGGTTGCCCCTTTGTTCTTCTGAGAGTGTCCTTGGCCTTACAGAAGCTTTGCAATTTCATGAGGTCCCATTTGTACATTCTTGATCTTAGAGTATAAGCCACTGTTTTTCAGTTTAGAAAAATTTCCCCTATGCCTATGTGTACTAAGCTCTTCCCCACTATCTGTTCTATTAGTAGCAGTGTACCTGTGGAAGTCTTTGATCCACTTTCACTTGAGATTTGTACAAGGAGATAAGAAAGAATTGATTTGCATCATTCTGCATACTGACTGCCAGTTGAACCAGCACCATTTGTTGAAGAGGCTGTCCTTTATCCGTTTATCCATTGAATGTTTTTAGCTCCTTTGTCAAAGGTCAAGTGGCCATAGGTGAGTGAGTTCATTTCTGGGTCTTTAATTATATTTTATTGATCTACCTGCTTTTCTCTGTACAATACCATGGAGTTTTTATCACAATTGATCTATTACAACCTGAGGTCAGGAATGGTGATTGCCCTGAAGTTTTTTTATTGTTATGAATAACTTTTTCTATCCTGAGTTTTTTTTAAATTAGTCCAAATAAATTTGAAAACTGTTCTTTCTAACTCTATAAAGAATTGAATAGGAATTTTGGTTGGGATTGCATTGAACCTGTAACTTACTTTAGGCAAAATGATCATTTTTACTATGTTGATCCTTCTAATCCATGTGCATGGGAGATTTTTGCAATTTATGATGTCTTTTTCAATTTCCTTCTTCAGAAACTGGAAGTTCTTGTCATACAGAACCTTCACTTCTTTAATTAGGGTCACACCAAAGTATTTCATATTACTTGTGACTATTGTAAAGAGTGTCTTTTTAATAATTTTTATTTCATCATGTTTATCCTTTAAGTAGAGGAAGGTTGCTGATTTGTTTGAGTTAATTTGAAATACAGCCACTTTGCTAAAGTTGTTTATCCTGATGTAGAAGTTTTCTGGTCGAATATTTGGGGTCACGTAAGTATACTATATCATCAGCAAATAGTGATATTTTGACTTTTTCCTTTCCAATTTGTATCCATTTCACTTCATTTTTTCTGTTTGATTGCCCTAACTAGTTCTTCCATTACTATATTGAATTGGTAGGAAGAGAGAGGGCAGCCTCATCTAGTTCCCAATTTTAGTGGGATTGCTTCATATTTCTCACCACTTAGTTTGATGCTGGCTTCTGGTTTGCTGTATATTGCCTCTACTTTGTTTAAGCATGGGTCTTGATTTTCTAATCTTTCCAAGAATATTAACAGGAAGAGGTGTTGAATTTTGGCAAATGCTTTCTCGGCATCTAAAGAGATGATCATGTAGATTTTTTTCTTTGATTTTGTTTATATATAGGATTACATTGATAGATTTTCTTATATTGAACAATCCTTACATTCCTGGAATGAAGCCTACTTGATCATGGTGAATGATCATTTTGGTGTCTTCTTGGATTCAGTTTGCAAAAATTTTATTGAGTATTTGCTTCAATGTTCAAGAGGAAAATTGGCCTTAAGTTCTTCATTTTGAGGGTATTTGTTTGGTTTAGTAATGTGCATAATTTTGGCTTCAAAAATGAGTTGCAATAGTGTTCCCTCTGCTTCTATTTTGTGGAATTGTTTGGAGTGTACTGATATTAGATCTTCTATAAAGGTCAAAATTCTGCAGTAAATCTATCTGGTCCTGTTTTTTTTTTTTTTTTTTTTCCGGTTGGGAGGCTTTTGATGACTGTTTTTATTTCTTTTGGGGTTATGGAGCTGTTAAGATGGTTTACATGATCCTGCTTTAAATTTTGATTTGGTATCTGTCTAGAAAATTGTTCATTTCCTCTAGATTTTTCAGTTTTGTTGAGTAAAGTCTTTTGTAGTAGGATATAATCACTTTTTGAATTTTCTCAGTTTCTGTTAAGTCTCCCTTTCATTTCTGATTTTGTCAATTTGGATAATCTCTCTGTGCCCTTTTTTTAGACTGGGTAAGGGTTTATCAATCTTTTTGATTTTCTCAAAGAACCATCTCCTAGTTTTGTTGACTCTTTGTATAGTTCTTTTTATTTCTATTTGGTTGATTTCAGCTCTGAGTTTGATTATTTCCTGCAATCTACTCAATCTGGGTTTATCTATTTCTTTTTGTTCTAGAGCTTTCAGGTGTGCTGTCAAGCTGTTAGTGTATGCTCTTTCCAGTTTCTTTTTGGAGGTACTCACAGCTATGAATTTTTCTCTTAGCACTGCTTTTAGTATGTCCCATAAGTTTAGGTATGTTATGCCTTCATTTTTGTTATATTATAAAAAGTCTTTGATTTCTTTCTTCATTTCTTCTTTGACCAAGCTATTGTTGAGTAGAGCATTGTTAAACTTCCATGTGTATGTGGACTTTTTGTTGCTTTTGTTGTTATTGAAGACCAGCATTAGTCATTGGTGATCTGGTAGGATGCATGGGATCATTTCCAAGTTTTTGTATTTGTTGAGACCTGTTTTGTGACCAACCTTATGGTCAATTTTGGGGAAGCTGCCATGAGGTGCTGAAGGTACCTTTTTAAAAATGAAACATTCTATAGATATGTTATATCCATTTTGTTCATAACTTCTGTTAGTTTCCTGTGTACCTGTTCAGTTTTTACATCTATGATTTGTCCATTCATGAGAGTGGGGTGTTGAAGTCTCCCACTATTATTGTGTGTGGTGCAATGTATGCTTTGATCTTTAGTAGAGTTTCTTCTATGAATGTTTGTGACCTTGTATTTGGATCTTAGATGTTCAAGAGTAGAGTTCTTGATAAACTTTTTCATTGATGAGTAAAATGTATCCTTTTTTACCTTTTTTGATGACTTTTGGTTGAAAATCTAATTTTTTTTTATATTAGGATGGCCCCTCCAGTTTTTTTTTCTTGGAATCATTTATTTAGAAAGTTTTTTCCCAGCATTTCACTCTGAGGTAGTGTCTGTCTTTGTTGCTGAGATGAGATTCTTATATGCAGAGAAATGCTGTGTCCTGTTTATGTATCAAGTCTGATAGTCTATGTATTTTTATTGAGGAATTGAGTCCATTGATGTTAAGAGATATTGAGGAATGATGATTGTTGTTTCCTATTATTTTTGTTTTTAGAGGTAGAATTATGTTGGTGTGCCTTTCTTTTTCTGATTTTGTTGCAATAGGATTATTTTCTTGCTTTTTCTAGGGTGTAGTTTCCCTTTGTCTTGCAGTGATCCACCTTTATCCTTTGATGGGCTGGATTTGTGGACAGATAGTGTAAATTTTGTCTTGTCCTGGAATATCTTGGCTTCTCGATCTATGGTCACTGAGAGTTTTGCTGGATATAGTAACCTGGGCTGGCTTATGGTATGTATGATGTCTGTCCAGGATCTTCTAGCATATATAGTCTCTGTTGAAAAGTCTGGTGTAATTATCCTCAGTGTGATATTATATGTTACTTTTCCTTTTTTCCTTACTGCTTTTACACTACTTTCTTTGTTTTGAACATTTGGTTGTTTTGACTATTTTTGTCAGAAGAATTTCTATTCTGGTCCAATCTATTTGTAGTTCTGTAGGCTTCTTGTATTTTCATGGATGTCTCTTTCTTTAGGTTAGGAAAGTTTTCTTCTATAATTTTGTTGAAGATATTTATTTGCTGGGCCCTTCAGTTGGGAGTCTTATTCTCTTCTCCACCTATTATCCCTAGATTTGGACTTCTCATTGTGTCCTGGATTTCCTGGATGTTTTTGTGTTAGGGGATTTTGAATTTTTGCATTTTCTATTACTGTTGTGTCAATGCCTTTTATGTTGTCTTCTGCCCCTTCCATGTATTCCATCTTTTGTATTCTGTTACTCCTCTCCTCTTTCCTAGGTTTTCTATCTCCAGTGTTCTCTCTCTTTATGTTCTCTTTATTGTTTCCATTTCTGTTTTTAGATCCTGGATTGTTTTGTTCAATTCCTTCTTCTGTTCGCTTGTGTTTTCTGTGTTTCTCTAAGGGTTTGTACTTGTTTTTCTGTTAAAGGGGGTTATTCATGTGCTTCTCAGGGCCCTCTGTCATCAGCATAATGCATGATTTTAAGTCTACATCTTGTTTTTCTGGTGTGTTGGGACATACACTACTTGCTGTGGTGACAGAACTGGGCTCTGATGTCATCAGCTTGTGTTGGTTTCTGTTGCTTAGATTGTTGTGCTTGCCTCTTGCCATTTTTTTTTTTTTTTTTTTTTTTTTTTTTTGATGTTAGTTGCTCTTGTCTCTGAATGGAGCTTGTCTTTCCTGTGTGTCTTTGGTCTCTGGGTTCCAGAGAGAGATTGATCCTGGGTGTTCAGCTTTCTATGGGCAGTCTATGAGTTCCAATGGCAAAGGCAGGCTCTAGCTCTGGGTGCAGACAGAGGCTTGTGTACTCAGTAGGGAGAGTGCTCCTGTGTCTACTCTGTGTGCTAAGTTTTCTGTGGGCAGGCTGCAAGTCCTGATGGCAGTGTGCCTTGAAGCTATATGCTAAATTTAAAATATGAAATATATATATGTGTGTGTGTGTGTGTGTGTGTGTGTGTGTGTGTGTGCGTGTGTGTGTGTGCGTGCGCGCATGTTTTCTTGGTAGCTCTATTTGTGTCATGTTTTCTGCTAGATATACTTAATCCTATCTACTTTAGAATTACAGAAACATGCAGTTGCATATATCTTGGCCTGAGATGCCACAGCAGTTCCTTACTGCTGCTAAATCAAATGTGAGCATCTATACAAAAGACTGTTATTAAGTTGTGCCCAACATTCCTACCTAAAAGTTACAGTAATATGTGTAATTTCCACTAAATATTTTTTCTTTTGCATCTTTTCCTTAACACTCAAGTCCCAGATCAAAAACCAATATTTCTTTTCCATTGGCTTCAGATATAAGACATATAAATATAAATTTATATACTCTAGATGAATTTATTCAAATAATTAAAAACAATTATATCAAGTATTTAGGGTTTTTATAAAAATTCCATAATAACATTTTTGAATGGCAAAAACTAAGACTTAACTTGTACCTGAATCTTAAAGTTACATTATCTTCCATTTTGTCTTACGATATGTCAGCATTCCTACTACTAAATTATTATTGTTCCCTTAAGTTGTGTGTTTTCTTATTTTGTGTGGAAACATACACTATGTGATCACCTTGTAATAGTTCAAATAAAGTTAACCAGAAATATTTTATGGCTCATTGTCACATCCCCTCCCAGTACATTAGTGTATACACACACACACACACACACACACACACACACACACACACACATATATATATATATATATATATATATATATATATATATATATATATTCTCTTTTTAAGTACTACCACTTAGTTAGCACCTCTCTCACAAGCCTACACACACAAGTCATTTTACATTACATTACTCTAATTGTGTCAATATTCATGGAAACCACAATATAAAAATATTAACTTATGCTGCTATATATGACCAATTAAGATTCTCTTCCTCACAAAAAATATGAATTCCTTAAAAGAGAAAAGACAACTTGGCCAGTGCTCATCTATCCCAATGTTGTGTATAATTAGTGAAAGAAGAATGAGGCTTTAAAATAATCTTGACTCTGGCAAATGAAAATACCAAGTTTCCTGAGCATTTCTTTATCCTCCAATTGTGCTTTCTTACCCGCCAATGATTATTTAATATATAAAATTATCCATTATCAAAATATAAATTACCAGGTCTTCTATATTCCATGACAATGAGATTGCTAAGTTTGTCTTTTTCTCATTATCATGTTTGCCTCCTACTTTACCTTTGACTTTAGGTCACTAAGACTTGGCCTTGGGATGCTTCATTATGAGAGGGAGCCCATGCACATTCACCTCACAATCTGATATCTGTTCGAAGCTAATTGCCCCTAAATGCATTGAACAAAACTTCGTGGCTATGCACACACATGCCCCACTCTCTACTTGAACTTTCAGTTTGTATGCTAATTATGTCAAAGGACAAATCGATAGTCTATGCTTGGTTCTTTTTCCTAATAAGAGTCAATTAGCATATTCAATCTCCCTTCATCCATTTTATAAATTCTTCAGATTATATCACTTTCTTTTGTTGTTACTCATTTTAAATATATTATAATTCGTCTTGATTATCTTTCACAATTTGTTAGTAAAAGTTAGGCACTTATAACTGGAAGGATGATATTATAATCATCTGGCTCTGTATTAATTACAAAACAGTATCTTAATACAGCATTAGGATGAGGAGGAATACTGATAAATCTATGAGATGATGTTATTTCTAATCATATAAAATAATATCTCCCTCACTGCTCCACAAATTCACAACTACACACACACACACACACACACACACACACACACACACACACACACACACACACTGAGAGAGACAGACAGAGAGAGAGGAGAGAGAGAAACCGCACACATAAACACACACACACACACACACACATTCTCATATATACACAAAAATGCACACTTACTCAAACCTTACAAATCTTTATTTCAATTTTTGAAAGTATTTAAAATGAATAATAATTCATGATACAAAATGACTTCAAAACCTTAAACTAGATAAAAACTCAGCCTGTGTGGTAGTTTTAAATACAAATCAATGTTGTATGTTTTCATGCAGACATAAAAGCGATAACTATTAAAACTCAGAAAGATAATAAAACACATTTCAGCTTTAATACCTTACTTAGGGATAAAGAGATTTTTGTCTGGTTAGTTGGTTGCTTAGATTTTGTTTTGTAAACTTTTTATTGTTGTTTATTTGATTGTTTAGCTTTGTTTTCTTTGCTTTTTTTGTTTTTAACTTGTGTGTTTTTGGTTTTTGTCCTTGTGTTCTGAGGACTTGGCTCTCTATTTTATCACATGCCAATATATTAACCAATAATCCAACATGAGAAATCCTCTTCTCCACATATCTTACGTGTTTTAATGGTTGTGCATTGTAATTTGGTGAACATGTTATAAAGGAAAAAGCAAAAAAATCATTTAAAAATCGGTCTCATACCTTTTATCTTTTCTCTCTCTGTGAGGGACATTGGAGGTTAATATTTGATGAAGCAGCATCTTTCTGAGTTAGGATGAAATCCAGTCTCAGAAAAAGCCAATATTCACTCGGGGCATGGAGGGGAGGAAAACAAGGGCCTTAACCATCACTGCATCTTCAATATTTATTGTTGTTATTATTTCTTTTTTTAATACTCAAGATTTTATTCTCCTCCCAGTCCACCCTCCTACTGTTCCATGTCCAATACCTCCTCCCAGCCCCCTGTCTCCTCCCCACAAGAGCTATAGATGCTTTGGGGCCTCTTCTCTTTTGAGGGTTGGGTGCATGTTCTCTAACTAAACCTGACCTGGCAGTCCTCTGCTGTACATGTTTTGGGGACCTCATATCAGTTGGGACAGGCTGCCTGGTTGATGGCTCAGTGTCTGAGAGAACTTGAGGATCCAGGTTAATTGAGGCTGCTGGTCTTCCTTCAGGTTCACCCTCCTCCTCAGCTTCTTACAGCTTGTCTATAATTCAAGCACAGGAACCAGAAGCTTCTGTCCATTGGCTGGGTGCATTATCTGCATCTGACTCTTTCAACAGCTTCTTAGGTCTTTCAGAGGGCAGCCATGATGGGTCCCTTTTGTGAGTGCTCCATAACCTCAGAATTCATGTCAGGCCTTGGGGCCACTTCTTGAGCTGGATTCCAGTTTGGTACTGTAGCTAGACCTTCTTTTCCTCTTCTATGGCATCTTTTATACCTGAGATCATCTCTTCTATCTCTTGCATTCCATTGGCGAGACATCTATAAATCCTAAATTCTTTCTTAGGTTTTACATTTCCAGGTTTTCCTCCATTTGTATTTTCTTTACTGTTACTACTGCCACTTTGAGGTTTTAGTCCACTTCATGCAATTGCTTCACCTGTTTTTCTATATTTCTTTAAGGGATTTATGTGTTTCCTCTTTGTGGAATGTACCTGTTTATCTGTGTTTTTATGTATTTCCTTCAGTGGGTTATTTCTATCCTCCTTAAAAGGACTCTCTTATCTTTATGAGATAGGACTTTAGGACAGCTTTCTGTTTTTCAGGTGTGTTGGTGTATTCAGGGCTTGTGGTAGGGGAGCTGGGTTCTGATGATGCCTACATATATTGGCTTCTGTTGCTTACGGACCTACTCTTGCCTCCTTCCATCTGGTTAACCATAGTGTTTGCTGGTCTGATTAACTCTTCCTTGAGTCTGCTTCTTTTGTCCCTGTGTTGCTGTAGGTTTCTTGGTAGGCCTGTGGCCCTGGCCATAGCAGACCTCCTGTAGGGTCTTCTAACTGGAGGGACTTCAGAAGGCCAGAGCAGCTACTTATCTGTTGCCCTGGTTGCAGTAGATCTCCTGGGAGGCCTACAAACTGATGGGTCTGCAGAGGAGTAGTCCAGCTGTTGCCTATTGTCAAGAGGTGCCTATGGATTATAGTTTCTGTCTCCCTATTCGAAGCAAAACTCCAGGGATGCTTCATGGGTCAGTGGCCATACATGTCCATGAAGCCCCCGGGAGGTCTACAGACTGTGGTATCAGTTGCCCAGTTGTCCTTTGTACAGAGAGTGTCCTGAGTACAGCATATTTCCTGGGGTGCCTTAGGATGTGGTATCAAATGTTTTGAGTGCAACAGATCTACTGGGATACTGAGGATATGTTGTCTTTAAGGGAGCAGACTAGCTAACAGTCTGCCTCAGAAGAAAGTACTGGGTGTAAGGGTACATCATCATTTTGAATAACCATGGAATGACCTTTTCCTGCAGTCTACTCATGGAAAAATGAGCCATATTTTAATTTAAAGACATTTAGTTGAAGTCTCTATTAATTATATTGTAAGAAATCTCTACAAATTATATTGTAAAACATCTTCGGTGACTCAACAATTCTGCTAAATTTGTTCTGCCTAGGTAAAGGAAGTTGCATGTATTAAATATTGCATGTTCCCAGCAATTTTTGTTTTATTTCTCTTCATTATCTCTTCTTTTTCATTATTTTTCTCATTTTTCTATATATCTAATGCTACCAGTTTCTCTTATGTCCACATACCATATATTAATGACCTGTTTACCCATTGATTTATAATATAGCCAGTCTTCATTAGATATTGCCTTTTGTGGGCAAAAGATGGTGTGGTTAGTGAATGATTGTTCCCTAAGCATATGTATGTTTAAGCCTCCCTTTATATTGGATATATGGTTATATTATAAGTTTCCAAAACTTTAGACAGTGATTCAATGAAAAACATTTGGAATTCTGCACAAAATTATTGAATGTATGAAATTTGCTTTGAATGCAAAATATACATTAAATTTTAATTTATAATTACAATTTCGTAAAAATAGTAGCAATTGAATATATAGTAGATTAATAGCTATTACATTTTTATAAGAATACTACCAGATAGCTTAATAAACACAAAAATCATAGGACAGGTCTAGAGTTTTATGAAATTTAAAATGCTGTGCTTGCATGTGGAAAACAATTACAGGTTATGCACAGCATTGTATGTGTTTCATTTTCACCTGCACGGTTATGAACCTAAGTTTGCCATGTGCAGAAGATATTTTCTTGGCATCCACACTCAAGCATTGTTAGTAATCATCTCATTACTTACCATGTAGATGCTGTTTTTTATTCAAGAGTAATCACTGACAATATAGTTTCAAATCTTTTATAAATACATTCTATTTAGCTGTGCCAATAACATATACATTGGGGCCTAATCTAATTTTCATGTATTATACATTAGCTGCACTGTTTTAATTAACACTAGCAGGATTCTGGCAAGTCAGAGTCTTTAGTGAGGTAAGTTAGATTTTACACATGTGAGCTAAATTTACTATAAATACAACAAATGCATCTTGAACACACACACACACAAAATAAGTGTGTTAACATGCAAGTATGGCTTATTATAAGACAAAAGACAAAATTTACTAAATAAATATTTCCGTTTTATTAAAAATATGTACAAAATAAGATGTGCAAGGAGTATTACTTTAGGCAATACATAAAATACTCAAAAGTGTACTTTATTCTGCTTAATATATTATATTCCTAAAAGAAGCATTTTTTGAATAAATTAAATATCTGATTCATAAATTTAATATCTGACTCATAATTTTACAGTAGTAAAGAAGGAAAAAGATTTAGAATATGCTGTCCTACCTTATACATGTGCTCTAGGTCTCTATGGAATCAGGTGATCTGTTAAGAATTTAGACAAAATTCCTTCAGAGTGCATTTTATCCCAGTCTATATAAGTATATATCCCATGTATGTGTCTGTATATATATATATATATACATATATATATATTATACATTATATATTTCATAACACATATAATATATATGCATTATATGTAATATATATGTAATATAACTTCTGAGAATCAAATAATCGTATTAAAATGGGGTTCAGAGCTAAACAAAGAATTCTCAACTGAGGAATAGCAAAGGGCTGAGAAGCACCAAAAGAATGTTCAATAGCCTTAGTCATCAGGGAAATGCAAATCAAAGCAATCTTGATTCCACCTCACATTAGTCAGAATGGCTAGACCAAAAACTCAGGTGACAGCAGGTGTTGTAGAGGATAGGGAGAAAGAAAAACACTCCTCCCTTTTTGGTAGAATTGCAAGCGGTCTACAACCACTAAGGAAAGCTGTCTGGAAGTTCCTTAGAAAACTGGACATAGTAATACATGAAGACCCAACTATACCACTCCTGGGCATATACCCAAATGACCCTCCAACATATAACAAGGACACATGCTTCACTTTTTTCTCAGCAGCCTTCTTTTTTTCTTTTTTTTTTTTTTTGCATAAAACGATACGAATATATTTTGTCAGTACTTGATTTTTTAAAAGGTTTGATAGTATGCATTGAAATCTCACTCATTATAATGAGCATAAAGTACATGTAAAACAAAAATTGTAACATGAAAATAGTCAAAGTTTTCTTGGTGTGTAAAGATTATACATAATGATTTTTTTAAATACCAAGAATTGCCACATGGCTTATTTATAATAGCCAAGAGCTGGAAAGATCCCAGATGTTCTTCTACAGAGAAATAGATACAGAAATTACAGTAAATTTACACAGTGGAGTACTACTCAGTTATTATAAACAATAACTTCATGAAAATTTTAGGCAAATGAATGGAACTAGGAACTATCATCCTGAGTGAGGTAACCTAGTGGCAAAAGAACACACATGGTATACAGTCACTATTAAGAGGATACTAGCCACCAAAATATTGTAATACCCAAGAAATAAACCAAAGAACTTATGAAGGACTTATACAAATAGGGAAGGTCATTATGTGGATGCTTCAGTATTTAGAATGGAGAACAAAACACTCAGGGGAGTAAATGCAAAGATAAAGGATTGGGGATTCAAGAAACCATCATCTAGAGACTGCCCCAACTGGGGACCCATCCCATATGCAGCCACCAAACCCAGTCACTATTGCTGATACTAAGAATTGTTTGATGGCAGGAGCCTGATGTGGATGCTTCCTCAGAGATTCTGCCAGATCCAAACTGATACAGATGTGGATGCTTGCAGCTAATCATTGGATTGAGCATAAAGACCCCAATGGAGGAGTTAGAGAAAGGATTGAAGAAACTCAAAGGGTTTGCAAACCCATGGGAAGAACAACATCATTAACCAACCAAACCCCACTAGTTCCAGGGACTAAAACACCTACAAATGAGTACACATGGAGAGACTAATGTTTCCAGTTACATATGTAACAGAGGATGGATGGCATTGTCTAGCATCAATGTGAGGAGAGGCCTTTGGTCCAGTGAAGGTTTTTTCCAGTGTAAGGGAATGCCAAGTTGCTGAGGTGTGAATGGGTAGTTGGGATTGGGAGCATCTTCATGGAAGCAAGCAGAGGAGGTATAGGAGAGTGGGGGAATGGGATATCATTTCAAATTTAATTATAGGAAATATGTAATAAATAATAATAAATGAATAATGTTGCTATGAACATAGTTGAACTAGTTTCCTCTTTGTAGGTTGGTGTTTTTTTGTTTATTTATTTATTTATTTATTTATTTTATGTACCCAGGAGTGGTATAACTAGGTTTTCTAGAAGGTCAATTTTTTGACATACTACCTTATAGATATACAAATTGACTGCATGTGTTTCTACTCCCACTAGCAATGGAGTAGTGTTCTTGCCTCCCATCTTTACCAGCATGAACTGTCATTAATGTTGATCTGAACCCTTCTGACTGGTTTAAGATGGGATCTCAGTCGGCTGAGCAACTGGTGGGTGGGAGACCTGGGCTGCCGGGGAGCAGAGAGATCTCTGCAGAGTGCACACGGAAAGTGCACACCCTAACTTGCCCAGCCCTGCCTTGCCCGATCCAGCGATTGGGAACAGAAAATTAGAACTTCTGTTTCCACCCGGAGGCGACTTCAGGATGCAGAGCGGAGCCTGGCCCATTGCCACCCGGAACGGAGGCACATAGAGGCTGAGCAACTGGTGAGTGGGAGACCTAGGCTGCAGGGGAGCAGAGAGATCTCTGCGGAGTGCACACGGAGAGTGCACCCCCTGCCTTGCCCTGCCCTGCCGTGCCTGATCCAGCAACCAGAAACAGAACGTTGGAACTTCTGCTCACACCTGACGACTTTGAGGCATAAAACAGGGCTCGGCCCATCTGACACCTGGACCAGTGGAGAACCAGGGACACAGACCAGATACAAGGGAAAGGTAAGAACATATCACTGAAGACTTTGACTATTTCCATGTTGCGTTTTGTTTTACATGTACTTTACACTTATTGTAACTAGTAGGTTTTCAATGCATACTGTTAAGCCCTTGAAAAAAATCAAGTACTGACTAAAAAACATATTCACATGGTTTTATGTAAAATTTATTTTAATGTCTGAAAAAACAGTACTGACAAAAATGTATAATTTTAAGCAAAAAATGGTTAAAATCTGTACATTTATCTTTGTTTTGCAAAATAACGTCATTAAAAAAAAAAAGAAGATATCACTGACAACAAAATGGCAAGAGGAAAGCGAAAGAGTATATCCCAAGAAAACCAAGACAATCTAGCAACACCAGAACCCAACTCTCCCATAACAGCAAACATCGGAATTCCAAACACTCCAGAAAAAGAAGACACAGACCTGAAATTATACCTCAAGACGCTGATAGAGATACTTAAACAAGAAAGGGAGGAAAAGCAAAAAGATTCAGAAGCTTTTAAAGAAGAAACAAGAAAAACACTCAAATAACTCAAAGAACTAGAGGAAAACAGAACCAAAGAAATGAAGGAATGGAAGAGGGAAATTAAAACAGAAATTAACACAATAAAGAAAACACTAAAAGAGATAACCCTAGAGTCAGAACACCAAAAAAAGTAATCAGGAGTCACAGAAGCAAGCATTTCCAATAGATTACAAGAGATCGAAGAGAGAATCTCAGGGGCAGAAGACAACATTGCAAACATAGACAAAACAGCCAGAGAAGATGCAAAAAACAAAAAGCTCCTAACCCAAAATGTCCAGGAAATCCAAGACACAGTGAGAAGACCGAACCTAAGGATAATAGGAATAGAAGAGGGAGAAGAGTATCAACTAAGAGGCACAGTAAATATCTTCAAAAAAATCATAGAAGAAAACTTCCCTACCCTCAAGAATGAGATGACCACAAGCATAAAAGAAGCCTTCAGAACTCCAAATAGGTTGGACCAGAAAAGAAATACCTCCCGACACATAATAGTAAAAACATCAAGAGCCCAACGTAAAGAAAGAATACTAAAAGCAGTAAGGGAAAAAGGTCAGGTAACATATAAAGGCAGACCAATCAGACTCACACCCGATTTCTCAACAGAGACTATGAAAGCTAGAAGAGCCTGGACAGACATCATGTACTCCTTAAGAGAGCACAAGTGCCAGCCCAAGCTGCTATATCCAGCAAAGCTATCAATCACCATCGATGGAGAGACAAAGATATTTCAAGACAAATCAAAATTTACACAATATCTGACCACAAACCCAGCACTACAACGAATTATAGGTGGAAAACCCAATACAAGGAGGGAAAATACAGCCTAGTAAAAACAAGAAAACTCCTAAACAAGAAAACTAAAAGAAGAAAAAAACACAGACACAACTCAACCCAAAAAAGCAAAAATGGCAGAAAAAAGAAACAATTATTCCTTGATATCTATTAACATAAATGGTCTCAACTCCCCAATAAAGAGACATAGACTATCAGACTGGATACATAAACAAAATCCAGCCTTTTGCTGCATTCAGGAAACTCATCTCAGAGACAGAGACAGACACTATCTCAGAGTAAAAGGGTGGGAAAAAAACTTCCAAGCAAACAGCTCCAAGAAGCAAGCTGGAGTGGCTATTCTAATATCGAATAAAGTAAATTTCCAACCAAAAGTTATCAAAAAAGATAAAGAAGAACACTTTTTACTCATTACCGGGGAAATCTGTCAGGAGGAACTCTCAATCCTTAACATATATGCTCCAAATAAAAAAATCACCCACATTCATAAAAGAAACCCTACTAAAGCTCAAAAAATACATTTCACCCCACACAATAATAGTGAAAGACTTTAACACCCCACTCTCACCAATGGACAGATCAGGGAAACAGAAACTGAACAAGGACACTGCAAAACTAGCAGAGACTTTGAAACAACTAGAATTAATAGATATATACAGAACATACTATCCTAAAGTAAAAGAATACACCTTCTTCTCACCACCCCATGGCACCTTCTTGAAAATTTACCACATAATTGGACACAGAACGAGCCTCCATCAATATAAGAAGATTGAAATACTCCCATGCATCCTCTCAGATCACCATGGTCTACGGCTGGTCTTTAACAACAACAAAAACAAGAAAAAGCCCACATACACATGGAAACTAAACAATGCTCTGTTAAAGGATAGCAGGGTCAAAGAAGAAATAAAGAAAGAAATTAAGGATTTTCTAGAATTCAACGAAAATGAAAACACAACATACCCAAACCTATGGGATGAAATGAAAGCAGTATTGAGAGGAAAACTCATAGCCCTAAGTGCTTCCAAAAATAAACTGGAGAGAGCTTACATCAGCAACCTCACAGCACAGCTAAAAGCCCTAAAACAAAAGGAAGCAGATATACACAAAAAGAGTAGACAGCAAGAAATAATCAAAATTAGGGCAGAAATAGACCAAATAGAAACAAAAAGAACCATTGAAAAAATCAACAAAACCAAGAGTTGGTTCTTTGAAAAAATCAACAAGATTGATAAACCCCTAGCCAGACTAACTAGAGGGCAAAAAGAGAGTATCTAAATTAACAAAATCAGAAAGGAATGTGGTGACATAACAACTGAAACTGAGGAAATTCAAGAAATCATCAGATCCTACTACAAAAACTTATACTCCACAAAATTGGAAAATCTGGAGGAAATGGACAAATTCCTAGACATATACAAGGTCCCAAAGTTAAACCAAGATGAAGTAAACCATCTAAATAACCCTATAACACCTAAAGAAATAGAAGAAGTTATCAAAAGCCTCCCAACCAAAAAAAAGCCCAGGTCCAGACGGGTTCAGTGCAGAATTTTATCAGACATTTATTGGGGATATAACACCAATAGTCGCCAAACAATTCCAAAAGATAGAATCAGATGGAATATTACCCAACTCATTTTTTGAGGCTACAATAACCCTCGTATCTAAACCACACAAAGACCCTACAAGGAAAGAGAACTTCAGACCAATCTCACTTATGAACATTGATGCAAAAATACTCAACAAAATCCTTGCAAACTGAATCCAAGAACACATCAAAACGATCATTCATCATGACCAAGTAGGCTTCATCCCTGGGATGCAGGGATGGTTTAACATAAGGAAATCCATCAACGTAATCCACCATATAAACAAACTCAAAGATCAAAATCACATGGTCATCTCACTAGACGCTGAGAAAGCATTGGACAAAATCCAACACCCCTTCATGTTAAAAGTCCTGGAAAGAACAGGAATCCAAGGCCCATACTTAAACATAATAAAAGCAATATACAGCAAACCAACAGCCAACATCAAACTTAATGGCAAGAAACTTGAAGCAATCCCACTAAAATCAGGGACTGGACAAGGCTGCCCACTCTCCTTCTACCTATTCAACATAGTACTGGAAGTCGTGGCTGGAGCAATTAGACAGCAAAAGGAGATCAAGGGGATACAAATCGGAAAGGAAGAGATAAAAACATCACTCTTTGCCGATGACATGATAGTGTACTTCAGTGACCCCAAAAATTCCATCAGAGAACTCCTACAGCTGATAAACAAGTTCAGCAAAGTGGCTGGAAACAAAATTAACTCAAACAAATCAGTAGCCTTCCTATACTCAAAGGACAAACATGTGGAGAAAGAAATTAGGGAAAGGGTACCCTTCACAATTGTCACAAAAACTATGAAATACCTTGGTGTGACTCTAACTAAGCAAGTGAAGGATCTGTATGACAAGAACTTCAAACCTCTAAAGAAAGAAATTGAGGAGGATCTCAGAAAATGGAAAGATCTCCCATGCTCATGGATTGGAAAAATCAACATCCTAAAAATGGCCATCCTACCAAAAGCAATCTACAGATTCAATGCATTCCCCATCAAAAATCCAACCCAGTTCTTTTTTCCCTTTACCAGTATGCCCTACATACCCCCTAACTGTCCTCCCCACCCCAATCCTATGAGTGTTTTTACCTACCCACCCTTCCCAACTCCCTCCCCTGACATTCCCTTACACTCAGGCATTAAGCCTTGGTAGGAGGATGAATCTGATAGACATTTTTTCTATGTGTTTATTTCCTTGGCAAGCAATGTATGCATTACAAGAAAAGCAACACAAGAAATAAATTTGTAATCTATTAAATTAAAATAAATTATAAATCTCCACACAAAAAATTAATATTTTCTGGTTCATCTGCTGTTTATATTAATGCCCCTCTCCTGATATTAGTTTCTTGAAATGCATGAAATTATAATCATATTCAGTAAAATTCCTTTTAATATTCTTTTTCATATATTTGGAAGTCCAAGCTAAAGTACCAGGTCAGCACGTGGCTTGGAAGAATGAAAATCACCTATAGCTGAATGACATGAATATGTAGCTTTTTCTGTATGTTTTTATGTTACTAGACCTGTTACCAATTAAACTTCATCTATAGGTTTTAAAAAAAACATTAATTATTTTTACTGTAACATTTCTGGTTGGGCCACATAGGAGAATGCACTTCAGAAATCACAGTTCTTTAAAGTACAAAGAAGTTTAAAGCTTATCTCATAGAAATTGTTCTTTACCAGAAAGCTGTGAAATGTGTCTGTCTTCTCACCTCTTGGAAGAAATTAAAATGGGTGCCCAACATGAATGATAAGAAAGTCCAGATTTACAAACCAGTCGTATCACTCAAGTTTTTCACCTTCACAAAACTATCTAAGATAGCTAACTCATCAAATGTTTTTCAGTGAAGTAAAATCTTATAAACCCAACCTACCCAAAAAGCTTTCTTCCCCCCACAAGGGGAAACAATAATACACACAGGAGTTCTGCAGATAGCCACTTCATGAAGACTTGTAATCTTTCTTCTAAACCTTGGGATTAATTATTGTTGGTTAAAATTTGCTATTTCATCTTCCTGAGTATGTTAAAATGCAAATGAAATAGAGTTCTTGTGACACATTAATCTTTTTTTCATAACTGTTTGATTCAACTTCTTGCCAAGGGTACTTTCTTTGTGACAATCTCAATTACTGACCACACAGAAAAAAGACTTCAAACAGGACTGGAGTGGCCTAAGATCTGCCATCTGATATGCATTGAAGCTTATCTCTGTGAAGCAAAGTAAGTGAAATTTTTAACAGACTGACAGCAGTGTATGTGTATGGTACATGACCTCACTATACAGACTGACAGCAGTGTATGTGTATGGTACATGACCTGACTATACAGACTGACAGCAGTGTAGGTGTATGGTATATGACCTCACCATACAGACTGACAGATCCCAATCTTTCTGTCTGTCTGGAGAAAAGAAACAGACATCTAGGAAATATTTGTTCAATAAAATACAATAAATACAAAACGTAACTGGTTAAACCATCCAATCAACCATTGCATGAAAACAGCCAAAACAAACCTCTCTCTCTCTCTCTCTCTCTCTCTCTCTCTCTCTCTCTCTCTCTCTCTCTCTCTCTATCTATCTATCTATCTATCTATGCAAGGTAAATATAAAGTACAAAACAAAAAACATAGTTAACATTAAGAGGCAAAGAATCTCCAATGATAACTTAGTTCATTTATTGTTGACCATCTACTGCTGAAAATCAACCTACCCTTCAGAGTAGTTTATTTCCCAAGTAGACTTCCTCTGAGAAAACTAGTCTTTCATCTGCAAATTATTACCACCTAGTGATTATTTTTAGATTAGGAATGGGCAAATGTGCCCACTTCTCCCTTTAGTTCTACAAACTTGGTCTGGTGCAGACCTGTGACCCGATACTTAGAATAAATGTTCCCAGTCTGCTTTTTCAAGTTACATTTTCAGATCAACATGTGGAATCATGTGTTAGTCAATTTTCTGTTTTTGTAAAAATTATCTGGAATAAACAAAAATATTAATAATTTTAGCTAATGTTTCAAGAGTTTTTCTACTGTTATTTGGCACTATAATTATGGGTTTAAAACCAGACAAAAATATTATGTGGCATAAATTTACTCAGACATTTTATTACTGATTTGTGAGCTTGATGATATACCAAAGGCAGAGATAGCAGTAAAAAGAAAAAAAGAAAAAAAGAGAGAGGTAGACAGACACAAAATATGTTTTTTTGGGCTTGCTCTCAATTGCCTACTTCCTTCAATTAGTTCATGCTTTCCAAATATTATCAGGTAATGAATCCATGAGTAGACTTTTTTCTTCCTGGGGTCTCATACCTTATACTCTAATGATCCCCAAAACTATCTAATTCTGAGTACTCGGGCCAATGATTAGAAGATAGGAGGTGCTGGTAGATATTTAAGGTAGAACTCATAATCATAACATACCATATTGTATCAGATAAGAATGTTATTAACTGGCTAGTATCCATAATGCCTTACTATAAAATAGTATTTTAATTAAAGGTGTGTAGTTTTATTGAATATTAAAATGACTTTGGTAATAAGTAATAATGATTCATTGTATATGAAAGCAACTAGAAAAGATGATTTTTAGTGTTTCAATGTGAAGAATTTTGACATGATAATATGCTTATTACTAATGTTTGATCATTACTCAGGTGTTCAAATACTTAAAATTTTATTGTACCCCACACTTTGTAATAATACCATTTCAATCAAAAAATAAAAAATAGTAATTTTATGTTGCATGTTAACTGTTATGTAGTAATGTTATAATTATTAGGAATGAAACACATATTTATTTGTATATATATATATATATATATATATATATAGTCTAATTAATACTTTATATACTCAATATTTTAAAATAAATGATAATGTATGAAAGACACAAATATATATCATATATAAACACATACTCACTTTTTATTTTCAGTAAAAGATATTTCTGAATTTAGGACATTATCTCTTCTGTTATATGTGCATAAAATTAACACAAATGCCAGTCACTGCATGTATTCGACCCCTTTTAAACATTATAATAATTTGAGAGGCCTTGAAACTGTGAAATATGTTGGCATGGGTGCAGCAGGTTTCCTGGGAGGCCTTTAGACTGTGTGGTCTTCAGAGGGTAAGAAAGCTGCTGATTTGCCTCAGTAGAAGTTGCAGGCAGAAAGGGGGTGGAGTTCTAGTAAAGGGGGTGGGTCCTGTGTCTACTGAGCTCCTCCAGGTTCCTAGCTGCTACTACTATAAGGGGAAGCCCCTTACCTGTTGCTCTCGGTGCAACAAATCTTTATGGGAGGCCTTCAGACTGTGGCAGGATGGGGCTGCCATCACATAGTCAAATATACTGACTCAGAATTGTTCTTGTGTAAAAAGAACTGCAGGGACAAAAATGGAGAAGAGACTGAGAAAAAGATATCCAGTGACAAGCCGGGTTTGGTATCCATCACAAGGGGAGGCTCCAAACTTAACACTATTACTGATGCTATGGTGTGCTTACAGGTAGGAACCTAGCATGGCTGTCCTCTTAGACACACAACAAGCTGCTGACTGAGACAGATGCAGATACTTACACCCAACCAATGAATTGATGACGGGGGATGCCTGTACTTAAATTAGGAAAGGTTTAGAAAGGGCTGAGGAGCGGGGTGACTCCCTAGGAAGACCACCAGTCTCAACTAACCTGGACCCCTAAGATCTCTCAGACACTGGCACCAGCAAGCATACACTAACTGGTACAAGGCCTTTGCCAAACAAACAACAAATGACAGCCTCCTCTGACTTCAGTGAGAGAAGATTCACCTAAACTTCTGAGATTTGAGGCCCCAGGGCGTGGGGTGACTTTTCAGGAACGGGGGTTGAGTGTGAGGACATCTTGGAGACATGGGATTTTGAACTGTGGGAGGGCACAACGGTAGAAGGTAACAACTGGATTATAAATAATAAGAGTTAATTTTAAAAATTACAATAATTTGGTCACAGTTTCTGTTAATATCTCCATGAAAAGCTGTAAGTTTTTATAAAATTACGAGTCCATGCAAGTCTCAATATGGTGTAAAGAACAATTTTTAATATAGAAAAATACTTGTTTCTTGGACTCAGTTTGGAAGAAAATCTCTCTTGACTTTGTTCAGTCAGAAAATAATTGACTCTTCAAAGGTCAGTTCAGGTGTCGTGCTTCTTAACATTCACAATATTCCCCTGACCTTCCTAACTTCTTCCCAGAGATTGTTTTATAACATCAAATTTTCATTTAAGATTTAAGCTAAATATTTCTTAATCTGTAAAGCTAACCTCCCCTGGCACTTGAGCATACAAAGTAGGCCCGTAAGCCAAAAAAGGTTGGTTTTAGACATAACAATATTTGGAAGAGGTAGTAGAATCTTTAAACTATGATGCCTAGTGAAAGACCCTTGAGTACTGGGTGGAGTATGCCACTGATTCATACAGTATGACCAATCCCCTTCTCTGTCTGTATCCCCCATGTGTGTGTGTGTTTGTGTGTGTGTGTGTGTGTGTGTGTGTATGTGTCTGTCTGTCTGTTTCTCCCTCTCATCTTTCTCTTTCTTCTTTCTTTCTTCTTCCTCCTCCTTTCTTCCTTCCTCCTCCTCCTTACTTTCTTCCTCCTCCTTCCTTCCTTCCTTTCCTCCTCCTCCTCCTTTCTTCCTCCTCCTCCTCCTTTCACCTCTTCCTCCTCCTCCTCTTCCTCCACTTCTTCCTCTTCTTCTTCTCTGAACTGTGATTTGAATGGAATCACTTCATTATGGCCTACCATGGCTTGAAGCCATTTTCCTGCAGCAGTAAACCAACCAACCAAGATTCAAGATAACCCTTTTCTCTTTATAAGGTCACTGATTGTAGGTATTTGCCAGGTCTTAATTGCAAAATGTCAAGGAAGTTTTGTCTAAGTGTAGTAATTACTGTGAAGATAAGTTCAAAAATTATATTTATTTATTAGTTTCTTAGAACTTGAAATTTTATTTAAATGAAGATATTTCCTCTGATTATGCACTATTTCTGTTAATAGGACAGGATATGTCACATTATAGACATTTGTTAAATTTTAGATGAAAAACAAAAATATAGTATTTCTTCATTGCAATTAACCATCACCAGGGTTTTCAGTGGATCAAAATGACCATAAATTAATAGGTGACTTTAGAACCACCCCCCAGATCTCCCAGAGACTAAACCACCAACCAAAGAGTACACATGGAGAGACCCATGGCTCCAGCTGCATATGTAGCAGAGGATGGCCTGTTCTGTCATCAGTGGGAAGGGAAGCCCATGGTCATGTAAAGGCTCAGTGCCACAGTATAGGGGAATACTAGGGTGCTGAGGCAGAAGTGAGTTGGCGGGTTGGAGAACACCCTTATAAAAGCAAAAGAGTGGGGGAGGGATAGGGAGTTTGCAGAGGGGAAACTGGGAAAGGGGATAACATTCGAAATGTAAATAAATAAAATAACTAATTAAAAAATAAATAAAATTCACAATACAAAACTAAAAAATGTATAACTCTCACTATACATCAAAACAGAAAATCTATTCCTCAACCTTCTTGAGTGTGAAGAACATTTTGTCACCCTTGGGTAGGATATTCTTACTGCATATGCATGTACTTTAACATCTGTGCAATTTTTGTTTTGAATGTTTGACAGATAAATTATTCAACAGGTCTGTGAGCTGTCAAAGCCTGCCATTTGTGATGCTTCAGCAGGCAGCAGAGACCAGATTGCACCTGAGTGTGAAGAACCTGAGCTAGGAGCGGCTGCCTTGGATATTTCAATACATGCACAGGACACTTACACTTTCCACTATCAGGTCATCTGTTTGTTTCTTTTCTTTTCTTTTCTTTTCTTTTTCTTTTTCTTTTTTTTTTTTTCTTTTTTTCTTTTTTTTTCTTTCTTTTTTTTTTTTTTTTTTTTTTGCAGGACTGGTCTCTGTGACAGCAAAATGATTGATGCTGTTTACTGACTTCTCAGCAGGGCTTTAAGTCTTCTCCTTGATATCTTACTTACATGTTGTTTATCTTCTGTGTTAAGGGCTTCTTATTTAGTAGTGACCTTGCTTTGAAGAAATTTATGTGCTTGAGATAATAATTTTAAATATTGTGAGGAGACTCAGCATTTGAGGTGGAATAGAGTAATTGACATTATTGTATACCAGTCCAGAGCTACGTCTGGGAAACATACTTCACTTCTGCTCTTAGTAACATTGCGTTGTATAAGGCACCTAATATATTATTTTATTAAAGGTATTGTTGTAAAAAAACTATTGCACCATTTAATATAAGTGGCAAGGAAATGGAACATTTTTCCCTATTTTATAAATTTATTGTCCCCTCGACAGCACGCTTGTCGCTATTGGTGACTTCTTATTCTGCCCCAGACCATAACAACAACAAAAGAAAAAACCCAAGATCACCTTCTTCTTCCACACATTCATCAAACCCTACAGAATTCATTGTATTTCCTCAGTCAGACAATGCTTATTAATCCCTAAGCTCAGTTACAGACATTGACATATGGTGAGATGGAAGGATAAGCTGAATCTGCATAATCCCAGGCATCATAGATCTAACGCACTAGTGAGAGAACCAATAATTAATCAAATAATATCACCAACAACTGCAGTAATGATGCAGCAATAAAACATGAGCTCCATGGTGTTTCTTCTGTATATAATAAAATTTTCTTAGGAAGTACCATATTGTCATCCCTTTGAAAAAGTTTAACATAAATTGACCATTCCATACTGTATAAGTAGATCAGTACTCACTCTGTACCTTAATTTTTCTTTTAGTATTTTTGTTGTCTTTGTTCTTGCTAAAGTAGGAGAACTTGAAAAGATAACTAAGAGGTTGGAATGTTACAGGCACAGAGAGTAATACCTTTAGAGGCTCCTCTGTGAAAGTTAGGGGATAGAATTATTAGACTACCAGAAAGCAGTATGGACAAAGTGTGATCAGAAAGGTTGGAAACTTTCAAAATGTGTCTGTTTTAGTAGGGACAGGTATGCCAACAATTATAATAGAAAGGAAAAAATCTGGTTCCTGGTATAAAGCCTATTTGAGGCCAATGATCTATTTAAAACAACCAAAAAAGAATATTTGGTAAGATCAGATTTGGAGTTTGAAATTTCATTACTCAGAGCATAGGAAGAAGCTTGGCAGGTAACAATAGTGGTTGTGATTTTGGTGCTCCAGAGGGAAGGTGATTTGAACAACACAATCATTCACAGGAGGTAGTGTTTGAAATCATGTTTCCAGGCCTGTGGAGAAGCTTGTTTGGTAAAATGCTTACTTATAAACATGAAGACTTGAGTTCTATCATCAGGAACCCTACCAAAAACTCAGCTGTAGTGGTAAACCTTTGAAATTCTAATCTAGGGAGAAAGTTGGAAACAGGAAGAATTCTTAGGCTATCTGGTCAGCCAACCTAACTGAATCTGTAAGTTCTGGACTAATAATAGACTTTGTCAAAAATGAGGGAGAATAGCACATGAGGAATGAAATTCAAGGTTTACTCTGGCCTCTGTATGTATTTAGTATATGTGCACATGCATTTGCACAAACACACATAAATGCACACACCTATACATAAGAACAAATACATACACACATATAAGTACACAAATCTTACTTGATTTTATCTAAATTTTATGCCTGAAGCATGGAAAGAAATTGTGTTGAAACAGGCAAAGAACTTTGAATTTCTGGATGTTTAGAAGATGACTACTAAATGAATGGACAGAGGTCTGTGCTTCATTCTCATCTGCAAATATAATTCTAAATTATCAGATATATAGTAAACAAACTGAAGATAAATATGTAGCACTTATGTAAAAGCAGGAGAAGAATATCAGAATGTAATAAACATATGTACATGTCCTCTAAAGAGAGAATTATGATACCAAAAAGTAGAGAGGGAGAATGGGAATCATACACACACAGAAACACGCGCACACACACACACACACACACACACACAGAGAGAGAGAGAGAGAGAGAGAGAGAGAGAGAGTCAGAGACAGACAGACACACATACACAGAGACAGACACAGAGAGAGGGGTTCTCAGAGACGAACACTGAGCCCAGGGACTAATATACAAATCAAAGAAAGTAATGATGGTAAACATCCCTGGCTCACTAAGAACAATGGAACAATGAGGGCAATGAACATTTTCAAGTAAATGTGTGTAGACAAAAAGGTATACTGTGTGATATATTACAATACACTACAGCTTCCATGAGGAGATATTTTCTTTCTGGAAGGGAGGTTGTAAGAACAGAGGGCAGATATAATAAGGAACAGAAAGAAGAGTAGTATTGTGGTATATTATGTGAAGCTTACTTTTTAAAAGCAAATCAATCAATTAAACAGTTCATAGAGACCTGGTGTTCTCTGGAGTACTCCAGTAGACATCTAAGATTCTAGAGCTCTACTAAATATAACTAAATGCTGTTAAATGCTATGGAAAGTTTTTCATTTTGTCTTAAGGTTTATTACAGCTCTGCCATGTATTTTTGTGAATAATTAAAATTGTCAAGAGTAAGCTATTTGACAGACATTTTTCTTCTGCCTATGCATGGTAGCCTTGACCAGAAAACCTCAACCAAGGAATCTGTTTACCAGAAAATTGTTCTTGTGGCCTTTTAACTGTTTTTTATCCTTTTTAATCACTCCAAAGACACCCCCATAACACTTATAAAAGACCTTTCAACTATAGGTAAAGACATGTTCCAGCTATAACCACTTCAACCATCCTAAACGAGAACCGGAAAGCAATAATCTATGCCAATCATCAGTAATTTCTTGATAACCCTAGCATTCAGCATAGTCAGGAATTACTTCTGGTAGACCAGCACAAGTCATATGATTGGTGCAAAGACAAAGTTTGATAGTTGATGGGGTCTGACACTTTGGCCCCTATGTTTTAGACACAGAGGTAATTGGAAATGCCAAACTAGATGACCATCTTGAATCTCGCTTTCTGTTATAGAGAAAAGTTTCTGCCATCTGGTTCATAGCAAAATTCCAACCAACTGCTGCATTATTAAACACATTATGGCATACAATTCAGGAATTTGAAATGATGAATTATTAATGTATACAACAGTTTTGATAACATAACATTATTTTACAAATGAAAGGTAAAATGTAGAACAAATGCATTTTTATGAAATTCTACAAACAGACAAAATTATAAAGAAATAACTTATGTGCATATCAGTCACAACCAAAGGTACAGAAAACATCATGAGTTTAAGAGCCCAAGGGCAAGAAGTTCAATAAAAGGTTGTCTTTTCGACATGACATAGTTATTGCACTCACAAATTCACCGAAGCTATTGTCATTTGCACAAGATCAAGCCAGGGACATCAGTATACATTCCAACTGGCAGCACTAATCAAGCTCAGTGCTTTACCAAGGAAATAAAGGAGGACATAAAATGCATTACACCATAATAAATAAATACATACTGATGAAAAATAATATTTTCAGTCTATTCCATTCTTGGCTTTATCTACTTTACCCATCTTAGAATCACCTATCAAGGAAGTATCAAAATCAGAGTGGTGTGTAGGTATGCTAGCAGTCATTGCCTTGACTGAGCATAGATACGGAAGGGCCGTGGGTTTCATCATCCTTAGACAAGTAGGCTTCAACTGTGGGCTTGGAAAGTTTTTGATTTTTGTTTTTGATTCAGAGTGTTTTAACATGACGAGAAAAGCAATTTTTAGCAAGATATTAGGTCATTGCAATGGCTTTGGGAAGTTCAAAGAACTGCTATGCTCCTTAAAATAATGCTGCATGATTCAGCCTCACTCTTGTCCCGAGTCATCTCTACCTCCAAAGCAAGTTTCTATGAGTAATCTAATGATCTGGCTACAGCTGCTCAGAAAATGGCACCAAACACAATGTTAATTTCAACTTACACACAAAAAATGGAAGGATACCTTTAAAAAATACAATAGAAGTTATAGATTGAGGAAACATGGGGAATGCATTAGAGGAAAGAAAAAAAGTGAAACAAGTTATATTTGAACTTATTAAGAATGATAAGTTTGATTAATGTAGGTTAGCGTTTTAGATGTTCAAGAAAATTATCATGGAGTTAGAAATAGTTTCCTAGATGCAGGGACTATAATATACTCTCCACGTACAGACAGTTACTTTTAATTGTTCAAATATTTTGCTGCAATAGATAAGAATTAATTAATGCCCATGGGTTTGAGCCCAGGTGACATTCTTTAATTATGAAGTCATGCTCTATAACTTATGAATGCATTATTTAAAAACTGTTAAGGTCTAAATCTTACTAGTGTGGCAGATAGAGGTTCATTATAATGTTAAAAAAATTCCAGTGTGCTTAGTCAAGGGCAAAAACTAAAGGGAAACTTTAAGTATATATTTCTATGAAACCTTCAGGTTAATATCTAAGGAGCAATAAAAAATGTGTGTTATTTTCCAAGAATCCCTGATAGGGGTTAATCTTGTTTTCCAAATAGTGGCAGAGAATGGAAGGATGTTTCAGTCATTCTTTTCTATAAATAGTTGAGTTAATTTATTGTTTGGGTTTTATATTTTTCATGACTAAGTATATGTACTGACTGATTTTGTGTCAACTTGACACAAGCTGGAGTTATCACAGGGAAAGGAGCCTCAGTTGAGGAAATGCCTCCATGAGATCCAGCTGTAAGGCATTTTCTCAGCTAGTGATCAGCCCAGCCCACTGTGGGTGGTGCCATCCCTGGACTGGTATACCCGGGTTCTATATTAAAGCAAGCTGAGCAAGCCAGGGGAAGCAGGCCAGTAAGTAACATCCCTCCATCACCTCCATCAGCTTCCTGACCTGCTTGAATTCTTCTAGTCCTGACTTTCTCTGTTGATAAACAGTAATGTGGAAGTGTAAGCTGAATAAACCCTTTCCTCCCCAACTTGCAACTTGGTTATGATGTTTTGTGCAGGAATAGAAACCCTGACTAAGACAGTGTAGCTCTCTAGATGTTTGCATACTGTTATGCAAAGCAACTAAGAATTTGTGCTACGGTTGCGTACTTAGGTACTCATGATGACTGGAAATATGGAGCTTAGACATTACTGAACTGACTGCTAACATGCTGAGAACTGGAGAGTGGAATCACCCCAAGGAATTCTTTCTAAACAAGTCAATTTTTCCTGTATCTTTTTTCTCATTTTTATTAAATATTCTCTGCATTTACATTTCAAATGTTATCCCCTTTCACCTCTCTTCCCTCCCCCTCCCCTAGTTTCCATAAAGATGTTCCCTCTCCCAACCAACCACTTGGCATTCCCCTACACTGGGAAAATGTACCTTCACTGGACCAAAGGCCTCTTCTCTCATTGATGGCTAACAATGTTATCCTCTGCTACATACGAACCCGGAGCCATGGGTTTCCCCATGTGTATTCATTGATTGGTGTTTTAGTCCATGGGTGGTCTGGAGGGTTTAGTTGGTCGATAATTATCTTAATAACCTTACTTTCCTACTGCCTCTAGTGGGTGGTGGGTAAAAACAGAGGTTAAAGCATTTAAGAACCTATTTTAAAAGTAGGGTTTGAAAATTAAATATCAAAACAAAACAACATAGTTAATATACATTAACTAAACATATGTTAATTGGACTGAGAACTGGGTCCCCAAAGGAGGAGTTAGGAAAAGGACTGAAGGAGCTGAAGGGGTTTGCAATCCCATAGGAAGTGTTGGTCTTCAATGGGAGGAGAGGCCATTGGTCCTGTGAAGGCTTGATGCTCCAGTGTAGAAATATGCCAGGGCAGGGAGACTAGAGGGAGTGGTTGTGTGGGTAGAGAAGCACCCTCATAGAAGAAAAAGAGGGGGAATGGGATAGGGAGTTTCTGGAGGGGAAACTGGGAAAGGAGATAACATTTGTAATGTAATTAAAAAAAATATATCCAACAAAAAACCTTTAAAAATAAATAAAACCTCTTTTGCCCAGCCCTGAAATGAGTGTGTACCTAGTCTTATTATGACTTCTGTGCTGTCTTCCACTGATATCCCTGAAAGAAATGTTCTTTCTGAATGAAAACAGAGGAAGAGAGTGTTGGGAGCCATGACGGGCCAAGCTAATAATTAGCAGGTGATCATCCTGAGATAGCCTGCCTTCGATTATTAGGTAATCTGCGATGGTTCACCCTTTACAGCAAGGCTGTAGAAGATTCATTTTAGGAGAGATCCCTGCTATTAATATGCTTTTCCTGTTATTATTAAACATGTATAACAATCATTAAGTAATAGCACACCCCTTTGGAGCAGATTTCTGTAGAGATATGAAGATGAACCTTCTTGTAGTGATGTTATATAGACATATAAATGACTTTTAAGTTTTAATGATGATCCTATAAGAATTTCTAAAATTATAATTGATTATTAAGCTCTTTTATAGTGAGACTGCCATTAGGTCATTTCTAATAGCCAAAACTGCAATCAGATCTCTGCCAGTCTCCCAAGTGTCACCAGTTTATTACTCTTAGATAGTAACCAGACATTCTCCTACTTAGAACACATTCCAAGAAGTTGTATAACAATTAACCAAAGGTCATAAAATGGGAACTATTGATTTATTATAGTTGCTAGGACAGGGGGTAAAATATTGATTGGGTTTATGTATACAAAACTTCACTAAAACCTTAGTTATGGTTTTAAACCTTCAGTGAACCTGTGAACCTGAGACAGGTGATGGATGTTTAGCCAGATAATTACTCCTAATGGATATGCATGTAAACATTCTCTGTTGTAAAATTCTATTTCAATTTATGATTTTATTTTTTATGTGAACGTGTGATGAACTTTGTAACACGTGTTCATGTATTCTGAAAGATGTATAAGTACTGAGGACAAAGAGAGAGGAGATAATCCCTTTTTATTATCCCATTTTGTTTCCATTCCAGTCCACTCCATCCCTTTTTCCCTTAGAAGAACTTTTTCCTTTAGGAACCTTTTTTCCCTTTCCCCACTTAGGGTCTTTCAGCTTTTCCTTTAGGTAGCTTTCATAGGACACTTTTACTACTTCGGAATGAACATTATAATCACTTTTCTAAGTGTCCCCTTTTCTTCCTGTGACTTCTGATGAGCAGGCTAAAAGTTATCCCAGCAGTTTCAGTTGAGATAGTACAAAGTCTAATTACTTAATCCCTTGCTGTTTTAAGAAGAGGTGCTAAGTGCCACAGACTGCAGTCTCTGGCCTCAGAAGATCACAGAAGGCAGGTCAGTTACAGTAGCATAGTAACTTAGTCTTAGATAGTAAACTTTTATTATATAGCAGCCCTAAATATTTTGTAAGACCAAGTCTTACCCTCTGCTGATGCTCTTCCCCCTCTTCAAGGAGAACCAACAGGAAGGAAGAAACCCCACCCCAGTCTGGCCCCTGGCAGGAGTGAGTCTGTGGGAAATATGAGGTAGGGAGAGCAGTGACTGCAAGGCTAGGAAGATGGGGAAACTTTGTTTGGGATGTAATGTATAAGAGAAAAATTAAAATTCATTTTTCAGTAGATGCGATTGTGTCTCTACTATGTGTGTGGTTTCTTTGAACTGACCTGGAAGCCTTAATTTTCCATAATTTTTTCCATCACTGCTGTTGCTAGGTCATATAGCACACAAGCATTGAGTTAACAGAGTTGAGATGATCTGAGAATTATTCAGCAGCATTCAACAGGGACAACAAAAGGAGGTAGAGAGAGATGGGTGTAACCAGCAGCACTATTTAACAGAACACAACAACCATTTATAGTGCAGGTATCCTTAGGAACTGCAGACCAAAATCAATATGCTAACTGTGAAATTCAGTTATACTGCAGGCACTTTTGTTTTTAGAAAAAAAATTAACAGATTTAATAGTAAGGAAAAACAAAAGTGTATGAATGAATTTATCCTGCAGGTATCCAATTCTCCTCAGGAACAGAATGCTGCTGCTGCTGCTCCGGAGGCTGTTGCTTGGGACTTAAAGGGAGAACACAGAAAAGCAGCGTGACCTGAGAGATCACATGTCTCCAAAGAGCAATGAACTCAATAATGAGCAGCTTTGTGCGCGAGCTCACTCTCCTTCGATTCGCTGCTTCCCACACACATGTGTAAGTCATCTAAGTGGTTAAATTCACATGACTAGATTTTACTTTTAATAAAATTCTCAAGTGAACAAACCCAGTCCTTTGCTTTATAAGGTTGACTGCCTAGTCTTCTGTCAGCATTTTAGACAGCAAAGGCAGCAAAGGGGTGACAGTGTGTTTACATCCCCCCCCTTAGACTTGCTGAAGGACTCAGAAGAGTATATTCTGTGGGAAGAAGAATAAAAAGCTCCCTCCCAGAATGTGGACCCACCATGTTGATGAATGTAACACAGGAGGAAAGATAAAAGGCAGCAACTTTTTAAAAATTTTTTTCAGGATTGAAAAACCACGCTATCACATTTCAAAGTGGAGGTATGTAAGTCATCCCTAATTCTCCATGTAATGTATTTCAGTGAATACACTCTGATATCAAGATAATGCTAACAACCAGCAATTTTGGTCTCAAACAACAGCTCCGGGAATCCTGCAAGCGTCTTAGGCAGCTAATCTTTTAATACATTCCATTTAATATTTGTGATGAGTGTCATTATTCTCCCACATCTGTGGTTTAAGGAGAGGTGCAGTGCTTTCTGAATGAAGAGAAAGAAGCGTGTCTCTCTTTCCAGAGATAGAAAAAACCAAAAACCAAAATATGCACTATTTGGGGATGTAAAAGCAGTGTGAAAGATGAGTAAGAAAAATGAGCTGAATAGAAATTGTTAAAGATTTCTGCTACTCCTGGACATAAATTAATATGAAAACATATTTTATAGGGATGACTGGTACAAAGATCCATTCTCTAAGAGATATCTCTATCAGGTACAAAAGATTTCTGTACATACTTTTTTTTTTTTTTTACCTAAAGTTAGTTTAGAAATGCCTTTGAAAATGAATTAGTCAATTGGATTTAGTTAATTTCTTCATATTCTAAATGTAAAAGTTGCAAAAAATAACCCCTTATTATGGTTCTACAGAACAAGAGACATTCTGTTGGGGAATCTAGATGTGAAATTAAGAATAAGAGACAGGCCACTAGCACTTTTGGGATCAAAAACCAGGCACTTTGGAATCAAGGGATACTCTAAATTTTACTTGACAGTATGGGGTTATATTTAATCTTATAGTTTTAGGTTATCAATGTGATATCCCAGAAGAAATATTTAAATTATGAGTGCATAATTATTGCCTTTCTGTTGAATCTTAGGAGTTTTAACATGATATGACAATCAATGTCAGGACAGCTTGACAATTTTTTTTTTTTTTTTTTGCATAACGGATTGAATTAAACCATTTAAAGAAAGTGAAAACAACACCATATCATTATTTAACTTTATTCATAACATCTCTCCTCTCTCTCTTTCTCAAAAAAGTGCGAAGATGTGTAAGATCCTCAAAGCGAGGACCCCCATGCTCTGTCCCAGGAAAGTCTACACCCTAAATCACAAACAAATCATGGCATAGCCTGTGAATCACAAACCAGTCATTGCAAGCCCGGGAATCATAAACACAATCTTTTTAAATTATCTAAGCCCACGCTTTCTAGGCCAATCATTGTAAACCATCTAAGCCCATGCTCTGGGGACTAATTGTGTTAAACTACTTAAGCCCATGCTCCAGGAACCAATCATGTTAAACTATCTAAGCCCTTGCTCCATGGAGCAATCAGTTCCCTATAGCCTCAGAGGTCTGTATTTGCGCAACCTCCTGGGTGGGGGTGACAATGGCAGTCCGGAGAAGTCACTAGGGCAGGGGGGTTTCTATGGTGAGAGCACTTTGCAGAAGCCAGATAAGCGGTTAGTCAGCTTATCTCCTGTTAACTTACTAGACCCAGCTCACGAATCCAAGGGCCTATCCTACATCCTTTCACCCAGTTTCATACAGAAAGCACGCTCCAGAACAGCAAGTAGTGTAGCCTTATATCTACTAACTGGCAGAGTGCAGGGTCTGGAATTTGGGGTATTTAGGGCTTGTTAAGTTCAAGGGGGCGGGGTAAGGTAAGGCTCCTTTAGAGTGAAGTAGCTTGGGGTCCTTGGAGGGGTTAGGCTATATTTTTTTTATTTTTTCATATGAGTCCTTATTCTAAAGTGCATAATCTCTTTAGAAGGTGAGGCTATGTTCCACTTCTGTTGAATTTGGTATATTATTAGTTCTTTTAAAGTTTTAAAGTTTTTATTTCCTTCAGTATATATTTTGAGGGAGTGGAGGATACTTTTAAAACATAATAATTTAAAAAAAATAAGTACTTTTGTCTTCATAATATAGGAATGGTGACTCTTTCTGCATTAAGCAATGGCTTGCATAGGATGCATGAGGAGGTGGAGTACACATATCCAAAGAGCTTTCAGTTTCCATAGAAGATGCCTGCCTAATTTCTTTGTGCTGTATGATGTAGCTCGATGTCTGACTCATATATCTAGCCAAAAGTAAGACACTTCTTCATAAGTAAAGAGCTACCATTTATTATTTCTCTTGTTAAAAATAATCTATTTGTTAGATTCCTATGATGGTTAGTTTTTACAGCTACTTTGGCACAGTGTAACGTTATCTGGATAAAGAATATCAGATAAGTAATTAATTTTATTGGGGTTGCCAGTAGGCGGATCTATGGGAAATTGTCATGATTATTGACTAATGTAATATGACTCAACCCAGTGTGAATCGTGCTATTTCTTGGACTGTACCATAGAAAGGTAAATAAGAAGCAGCATCAGGGTGAGGTAAGATGCATTTGTTTCTTCTGGTCTGTTCGAGGTTATGGCTAAGTGTGGGACTTGAAATTATCTCATTGATGGAAGAAACCTGGAATGTAAGGGATCTGATTTCAGTTTTATTATAGAAGAAAGGAAAACAGAATAACTGTCAACACTCTATTGTTGTCTTTGCATCCAAACAATAATGCATCAATTAATGAACCATTTTTTCTATGTAGAATTATAAGGTACATATAAATAGATTTGTCTTGTGTAGTGGATCAACATTTACCATTCTTTAAATACTGCTTAAATGATTCATGCTAAGGTTTTGGAGGATACAAAGCTTATAAATCTGAGAAAAGAAAGAGGTAGAATAATGCACACATAAGAATGGAAGGGCAAAGAGAGATACATCACAGGGTAAATATATGACATTATTTACTCAAGGCTGACGTCAAATTGCTTGTAATCTTGAAGAAAGTAATTCTGTCTTTACCTGCTTCTTCCATAAAATTTGAATTGCAGTACACTTTTGTGGAGCAGGAGGATCAACGTGTGTGACCTGATCATGCTGTCAATCAAGTTGAAACACCATGTTAATATTGGAAATAAATACAAAAAGTTATCTGAATATCTTCTACCCAACAAAGCCTCTGATTACATTCTAAAACTAAATGAGGTGGCTTTAGTGAATATTTCTACATTTTTTTTTTCCATTCGATTAGTAGGCAAAGCCACCACTGGTGGTCTCACATTTCTTACAAGCCTCTATTTAAAGACTAGTTGAGCAAAATTCTCTTATTTTGATGTATAGTTGTACAAATTTTTACAAGTACATTGCCCTGTTATCTGTACCTTATATCAAGATGAATAAATTTGCTTTTTTTGTCTCTCAGCCACCTCTATTAGTCTAGCAAATACTGTCTGTTTCCCTATAGCTTTGCCTTTTGTAGTAAAGACTATGAATTCTAATCTTTGAGTTTTTATCCCACAGAGATGATCACTCTTTTATAAGATGAAATTGTGTTTTCTACAACCTGTAACTTGCCTTTAGAGAGAAAATTTTCTTTGTAGATCTCTTCAGCTGAAATTTTATTGTTTTAGGTTGAGTTTAAAATAAAACAAACAAACAAACAAACAAAGACTTTGTTGAAGATTATCTTTTAAGATAGAAGATTTATCAACTAGGCTACAGATCATTGGTGCCTGAAAAGAACCACAGCCAGTAAGCTATTCCTGCTTCAAACACAGTGCTAATAAAAAAGATTTTTATCTGTCGTCATTTTAAACAAGAGAAACAGAGCTGCAGTAAATAGAGTCACAGTGAAAAAATACAATATACATTATGTGTCTATCCACACTACCAATGTTTAGTAACATTAATTGTGGTACTAAAAATGTTCTGATTTTTGGATAGAAAGTCACAAATCTATAACGAAACCAAAAGGATCGACATGTGTTTTATGGTTTTAAAAAAAGAGAAAGGCAATAAATATATGAGCCAATTATTTATGTATAATTACAATTTTTATTGTGTGCTGTTTATGTAATCTAAGGTCCTTTCAATTCCTACACAAACAAATATATGAGAAAAGTGTGTTTATAGGAAAATGAGTCTAGGCATACCATCTCCTGAGGTCCTGAGTTCATGAAGGGAGAACAACAGAAACACTGTGCTATCAGGAAGACACTCTAGAAGTTATGGAGACACACTAGCTCCAGTGATTAGAAGCCAAATTCAAAAGGACGTAATTTTGACACAAACCTAGGTTACATGGGAATATGTTATCTTAAAATAATTAAACTGTATTTTAAATATTAGACTTATTTTATTTGCAGTGTTTAATGGCTGTATGCTAAGCTTGTTGCCTTTGTAGCTAACAACTTATTTAACCATTTAGCTCACTATGTCTATCACAAAATTAGTTACCTCTCCTCAGTTTCACACATCTGACTTCCCCATAGTCCAGATAACCAACCTTCATACCTTCATTATCTCTGAGAGTTCTTATCTCTCTACCAAAACTCCCACCTCTGTTTTGCCTTTTGGTAATAAACTGTCTGCTTTTATTTACATGTATTGTTTTTTATACCAATGTTTCTAGGTTTTATACAATAGTTCTATAGTAGATCTTAAAAATCTAGAAGGGTGACACTGACATTTCTTTTTGTCTGCCCTATATAGAGTTGTTCTGTAGTAATGGTCATATGAGACACCAATAGTAACTCAGCTGGGCTGAGTTTTCCATAACCAAATAATATTGTATAGAGTTGCCATTTTGTTTTTTATGATAGGATCCATACTACTTGTCCTGACTATCACCCAAAGGGTTTCTTTTGCAATGATTTTTGAAAAAATATCTTATGAATTCATTGATATTGTAAACAGGGTAGAACATACAAAACAACCAAAGACTCATCTCTTTTATTTATTTATTTTCTGACAAAATTATCAATACCTTATTATTTCTACCACATACTATATAGCATCCCTTTTACATATTATTTGAGTTCATAATGTTTTTAATTTGTGTTATTTCTCTTGCCCCAATTGAAAACAGATGTTGTTTTATATCATTTTCAGTTTGATTCCTTGCTGATATCTAACTCTAAAAGCTTTTATTTTTTAAAGTTATTTTTGAAACCAAATATGCTATTTATTGTACTAACTTCTCATTCAAAGTAATCTTTGTCTATTGAATAATCTGTGTTATTAATCCATCTGCTTTTAAAATACAAACTTCTTATTCCTCTATAAATTGCTTCCATTGGCAGAGTTTATTAAAATCGAATAATTGCTAGCATTTTTTCTATAATGAAGATTATTAGGAGCAATTAAAAATCATCTGAGACTATCAAAAGGGAAATATAATTGCAAATCAAAGCAACCTGAAAAGGTGAACATATTTCAAAGTATCCTGAGGCAAGTTAATTTAAAAGGAGCTGCTCATTTCTGCATGATACAATGTTAGCTAATAATATGTGTGTTGTGTTTGAGTTAGCCTGTATTATCAATGAAAAAGAATAAAACAATGTTGTGAGTGCTTTGACCTCATATACAATCTCTGTCTTACACTAAATCCAAAAAAAAATGAAGATAAGAAAAAAATAAGATAATTATACCTTCTGGAAGGTTTTGAAGAAATACGATGTGCCAATAAATGCTTAGGAGGTTTTAAAATTTCAGAAATTCAGCATAAGTCACAGCTGCCCTAAAATGACTAATCATGATTTAAGTAGAAAACAAAACTTTATTAAACCTACATTCGATGATGGAAGTAATGTGTGTGTGGGGGGGAATAGAATGAAACTTTAAAAACTTGTATAAAATAGAAGATACAAGTCTACAAGAGCTTTCAAATAGCCACTCTACTGATCAGCATCTAAACAGGGCACTATAATACTTAATAGGAATTCCTAAGCCATTATATGCTTCAAAACCTCTAAAGTAACATTCTTACAGCTTTCTGTGGGACTAGATTTACTCTCCCCCTGAGCATCAAGATCAAAGTCCTGTAATGATTTCAAATTGATGTGAAGAGAAGTACCTTTCCTTTACTTCTTCCTCAACTCTTTTTAGAATCTTCCCAAATATATCATTAATGGAACTGGTCACTGCTTGTGTGTACCATGTGATAATATAGTTTTGATTAGCTCTTGGCAAGCTTTCTGTAAAGTAGAAAGGGATACAAATGTTAAGGTTCTCTGTTAATAAAATAAATTGGGTATTTTTTGGATTGGTTTGATTTGATTTCAATTGTGTTTTATTTTGTTTGTTTTTGTCTTATTTTTTTATCATATCAAAACGTGTGGGTCTCCCTTTCCCTATTCTAATTCTCTAATAGTGCCATTTAAATTGTGTTATATATTTAGAAACCATTTTATATAGCACACATGCTCTGGCAGGCTACAGTTTTCTGAACTTGATCTAGATTTCATTGACATATATCATATAATGGGCACAGAAATCAATACAGTACTTTATTCAAAGACTAGAAGTAGATAGCTCTCCTGGAAATAAACTAGTTCTGATCCACTATTCTGACAGCATAGAAGGATGTCTTTTTTCAAAATTAATTGAGTACCACTGCTTACAAATAATGTTAAGCTGTTCTAACAAAGGCATGCAGGGGCCAGAATGCAGTTTTACATGGAAATATATGAATGCATGGCTATTCTTGTAGTTCCTAACGAAACCAAGATTTCCATGTGATTCCATGTGCAATTTTTGCTTCATCATTATGACTTAACAAGAAGGGAGATTTGGTAGTATACACATAATTATAGTTTACTAAACAATATCTCCTAAAAGTGCAATGTCAGTGATATACTCTTGGCTTGGTGATACTGAAAACTTACTGACCTATTTATCAATATTGTCTTCCTCAAATCTTGATCAAAAAAAAAAAAAAAAAACAAACCTCTGTGTCATGTAATCAGAAATAAATTGATATAACTTATTATCTCTTCTCTGTACTCACATTAAGCTCAAGAAGATTTTGGGTCTACCTGGTGTCTGTCAGAATTGCATCTTGAGCAGATCTGAGCAGAACAAGGCCTTTCTCATCTTATAATGGTAGCATGCTAAAATAGAAGTAAGTTAACTGGAAACACAAGGAGATTTTTCCCTCTCAAGTTGTGTCTTAGATATTTGCATATATCTATAAACCACACTTTTAGGTATTCATATACCAAACTGGTTATTTGGTCTGTTTATAACCAAGTCTATTTCAAGCAATTATAATGCATTTCTAAAATACTATTTAGAGATGGCACATTGATAAATTGTAATAAACATTAGCTAATTTTCTTTATAAGACTAGTAACTTCAGAACTTCAAGATAATTAATCATTAGCACAATGATTCATCTCAAAGTATTTTCATTTATCAAATACTTATTCCATTAGCAGAGTCATAAATGCTCACTTCCTCAGGATAACCGGAAGATGTGATAGAGATGTAAAAGCAATATTTGGGGGGAGTAAAATAGTAGAAAAATAGGTGCTCTAATGGTTAAATAAAATGTTTATCTCAGATGAGACATCATTTAAAGAAACCACAAAAATCCACTAAATATTTAGGAAGGCAAAGTTAATATTTAAAATTGATGGTTTCTTCTTACTATTACTTGCAACTATTGGTACATAATGTTGATCCAAATTCAAATTGTTTTACAAAGCATATATATAGGCAGTCGGAAAAACAGTTGATTCTTCAGAGTGTGAAGAATTGCATATTAATACAATTTTACAGAAAATATTTCATATGACCTATCAAATAAACATTAATTTATCTCATTGCAAACTTCCCAAATATTTGTAGTGATTCAGTCCAGTAGATAATCTTTATTTCCCTAACTTATAGACATTTCTATTTTTGCCTGACCACTACCTAGATAATCTACTAAAATTCAGTTCATGGTTCACTACACATTGAAATTGCTTAAGTGACACAAGTGACCTGACAATAGTTGAGGCAATCAAACCAAAAATAAAGAAAAAATACTATAGGAAACAATGTGCTGAATGTATCAATGCATAGTTATAGTTTTCAGGATAGCCTGAGAGAAATTCTCTATTTATTTATATTTTTCTAAAGTTTGCCACACAAGGAATTATATTAAATTAAAATAATGAAATGCTTATAATAAATAAATAGAAATTTTTCATGAATACTCTGCTAGACAGACCACATAGACAGATAATTCCACAGACCCTCAAAAGAAACAGCTGTTACTACTTAATCATTAAGTTGTTCAATTCTGGTGACTTTACTATTTTCATAATCAAAATGGAGATAGTGCAATTTTGACCCAACTTATTGTTATGAAAAATACATGAGAAAATGCAAGAGTCTCTTCTAAAGCCTTAGAACAGGACTTGGACAAAGGGATTGTTGGTCAAGAACACTAACCATTCTTGCAGAACATCCAGGTTTGATTACTAGCACCCACTCAGCAGCTCACCAATATCTGTGACTCTTCTTTCACAGGATCTGACACTTCTTCACAACACCAGGCATGCAAGTGGTACACTGAAATACAGGAAGGCAAAATGTCCATAAACATTAAATTAAATTAAATTAAAAATTAAAAATATTTTGATTGCCAAGAACATTAAAATAATACTAAATTTTGCAAGTCCTACAGCCTCCTCACTCATGAATGTCTGGAAACTGTATGAGTATTTGCTAGATAGGATAGAAGAAAGGTAGAAATGTATATGTACAGTTACACACATGGCATATCTGATGTGCTGTGAAACATGCCTTTGGTCTTTAGCTAATATACTTTATTGTCATTTATTTATTTAATTTAAAATGGTTACAGTTAGATATATTATGACATACGAACTGTGAAAAAGGAAATATTATGTATGACAAGTTTGTTAATAGTAAAACAATGACATTGCCTGGTTTTCTATTGACTGACTTATATTTAGGGCTTTTTATGATCAAATAAACTAAAACTACTTTATTTTTTTAACTTTATTTTAAAATACAAAGATAAAATATTTTTAAACATTTTTGCATATTATGTTTGTTCTTTTGTGATTGGGTTATCTCACTCAGGATGATATTCTCTAGATGCAACGATTTTCATAAGAATTTGGTTACGTCATTGTTTCTGATGGCTGAGTAGTACTCCATTGTGTAAATGTACCACAATTTTTGTATCCATTCATCTACTGAAGGACATCTGGGTTCTTTCCAGATTCTGGCTATTATAAATAGGGCTGCGATGAACATTGTGGTGCATGTATCTTTGTTGTATATTGAAGTATCTATGGGGTATATGCCCAGAAGTAGAATAGCTGGATCTTCAGATAGTACTATGTCCAATTTTCAGAGGTATTGCCAGACTGATTTCCAGAGTGGTTGTATCAGTTTACAACCCCACCAACAGTGAAAAAGTGTTCCTCTTTCTCTGTAACATCAGCAGAATCTGCTGTCATCTGAGTTTTGGATCTTTGCCAATCTGACTGGTGTGAGGTAGAATCTCAGGGTTGTTTTGATTTGCATTTCCCTGATGGCTAAGGATGTTGAGCAGAGCACTTCCTTAGATGTTTCTCAGCCATTCGATATTCCACAGTTGAGAATGTTTTGTTTAGCTCTGTACCCCATTTTTTAATAGGGTTGTTTGATTCTCTGGTGTCTGGCTTTTTGTGTTCTTTGTATACCTTGGATATTAGGCCTCTATCTGATGTGGATTTGGTAAAGATCTTTTCCCATTCTGTTGGCTGCCATTTTGTTTTCTTGACAATGTCTTTACCCATACAGAAACATTCCAATCTCATTAAGTCCCATTTGTTAATATTTTACCTTAGAGCTTGAGCCATTGGTGTTTTTTTCAGAAAATTTTCTCCTGTGCCTATGTGTTATAAGGCTTTCCCTACAATCTCATCTAATACTTTCAGTGTATCTGGTTTAATGTGGAGATCTTTGATCCACTTACACTTGAACTTTGTACAAGGAGATAAGAAAGGGTCTATTTTCATTCTTTTGCATGCTGAGTGCCAGTTGGACCAGCGCCATTTGTTGAATAAGCTGTTCTTTTTCCATTGAATGTTTACAGTTCTTTTGTCAAAAATCAGGTGACCATATATGTGAGGGCTCATTTCTGGATCTTCTATTCTATTCCATTGATCCACATGCCTATTTCTTTACCAGTACCATGGAGTTTTCAGCACAATTGCCTTGTAATATAGCTTGAGGTCAGGGATAGTGATTCCCGCAGATGTTTTCTTGTTGTTGAGGATGGATTTCGCTATTCTGGTTCTTTTGTTGTTCCATATGAAATTGCACATTGATCTTTCCAACTCAATAAAGAACTGGGTTGAAATTTTGATAAAAATTGCATTGAATCTGTAGATTGTTTTTTGTAGGATGGCCATTTTTAAAATGTTTATCCTTCCAATCCATGAGCATGGGGATCTTTCCAATTTCTGAGATCTTCCTCAATTTATTTCTTCAGAGGTTTCAAGTTCTTGTCATACAGGTCCTTCACTTGCTTAGTTACAGTCACACCAATGTATTTCATAGTTTTTGTGACTATTGTAAAGGGTATTTTTTCCTAACATCTTTCCCCACATGTTTGTCTTTGAATATAGTAAGGCTATTGATTTGGTTGAGTAAATTTTGTATCCAGCCAATTTGCTGAACTTGTTTATTAGCTGTAGGAATTCTCTGGGGGAATTTTTGGGTCACTTAAGTACACTATCATGTCATCTGTAAAGAGTGATGTTTTTACTTCTTCCTTTCCAATTTGTAACCCCTTGATCTCCTTTTGCTGTCTAATTGCTCCAGCCAGGACTTCTAGTACTATGATAGGGGGAAAGTGGGCAGCCTTGTCGAGACCCTGAATTTATTGGGATTGCTTCAATTTTCTCACCATTAAGTTTTATGTTGGCTGTTTGTTTGCTGTATATTGCTTTTATTATTTTTAGGTATGGACATTGGTTTCCTGTTCTTTCCAGGACTTTTACATGAAGGGGTGTTGAATTTTGTCAAATGCTTTCTCAGCATCTGTTAGATGATTTTGTTCTTTGAGTTTGTTTATATGGTGGAATACATTGATGGATTTCCTTAGATTAAACCATCCCTTCATCCCACAGATGAAGCCTACTTGGTCATGGTGAATGATAGTTTTGATGTGTTTTAGATTCGGTTTGCAAGGATGTTGTTCAGTATTTTTGCATTAATGTTCATAAGTGAGATTGGTCTGAAGTTCTCTTTCCTTGTAGGTCTTTGTGTGTTTTGGAACGAGGGTTATTGCAGCCTCAAAAAATGAGTTAGATAGTATTCCATCTGATTCTATCTTGTGGAATAGTTTGAGGAGTATTGGTGTTATGTCCACAATAAATGTCTGATAAAATTCTGCACTGAACCCATCTGGACCTGGGTTTTTTTTTTTGGTTGGGAGGCTTTTGATGACTTCTTCTATTTCTTTACATGTTATGGGATTATTTAGATGGGTTACCTGGTCCTGTTTAACTTTAGGATCTTGTATCTGTCTAGGAATTCATCCATGTCCTTCAGATTTTGCAATTTTGTGGAGTGTAGGTTTCTGTAGTAGGACCTAATGATTTCTTGAATTTCCTCAGTTTCAGTAGTTATGTCTCCACTTTCTTTTCTGATTTTGTTAATTTCTATACCCTCTCTTTGCCCTCTAGTTAGTCTGGCTTATTTTATTTGTTAATATACTCATCTTGTAATTTAACATATTGGGTAATAATAAAAGCAAACAAATATATTCTATGAAATTATTTATAATTACAAATTTCAATGTACATTGAGTATATTTTAATAGTAAATTTATGGAAATGCAAACTTGAAAGCAAATAAATGCATATATGTTTTATTGTCAGGAATGATGTTTGCTGATTCTCAGTAATATTCACAGGAAATAAAATAGCTATGACATTATAAAATAATTTCTTATGCCAAAACACTCTCTATTTAGCTCATATTTGGCTTCCCTTTTCCCTCTGTATGGCAGAACTGCTAATAACATCATTTAAAGTCTTTCTGCATCAAAATATTTAAGACCAAATAGCATATTTTGAAAATAAGATTACATTAACATACTTTTTGAATGTGCTATTGTTTGGAAATATAAATTATTATATTATTACATTAAATCTCTTAATAAATTATGAATTCTGATTATTTTTATTGATGTTGGCCAACATATGTATTCTATTATATGTTATTGTATATATGACATATATTAATGTGTTCTGCTAGTATATAACACATGTAGATATCCTAAGGCCACTATATTAGCATTTGATTTGACAGAATAAATAATAGAATAATCCAGACTCTACTTCAGATATTTTATATTAGATAGCTAATAGATAGTAATATTTGCATGCTTGTCAGTATTATTATGGACAAAATTGAAATCTTATTATTGATGATTCTCAAGTTATGTTTAGACTTTCTTGTGCATGGATGTTTCCTAATTCTGATACACTAAAGTTCTTCTTTGTATGTCTGACAATTACTGCACGGCAAATATAACTTTAAAAATATGTTCTTGTATACCTTACTTTCTTACTTAATTTATGTAAAGGAAAACCTGGGCTAATTTTGAGTACAAATTCTAGATTATTTTCAGTCTCCCTCATCCCATTAACCCAAAATACTCCTACTCTTTTTCACAGAACCCAGATGTCCTTCAACAGAGAAATGAATACCTAAAATGAGGTACATTTACACAGTGGAGTACTACTTAGCTATTAAAAACAATGACTTCATGAAATTCTTAGGCAAATGGATGGAACTAGAAAATATCATTCTGCAAGTGGTAAGTCAGCAACAAAAGAACACAGGTGGTATGCACTCAACTTATAAGTAGATATTAGCCCCAAGGCTCTAAATACCCCTGATACAATTCACAATTCTCAAAAGGAAAACCAAAGTGTGAATGCTTCAGAAACTCTTTGCAGGGGAAACAATACTCACAGGAGAAAATACAGAGACAAAGTGTAGAGCAGAGACTGAAGGAAAAGCTAACCAGAGACTACCCCATCTAGGGATCCAGCCCATATAATGACACCAAAACCAGACACTATTGGGGATGGCAAGAAGTGCTTGCTGACAGGATCCTAATACAGCTGTCTCCTGAGAAGCTTTGCCAAACCTTGACAGATGAAGATACTTGCAGTCAACTCTTGGACTGAGTACTAGGAACCCAATGGCGCAGTTAGGAGAAAGACTGAAGGTGTTGAAGGTGTTTGCAACCCCATAAGGAGAACAACAATATCAACCAACCAGAACCCCTAGAGCTTCCAGGGACTAAACCACCAACCAAAGAGCACACATGGAGGGACCCATGGGCTCCAGCTGCACATGTAGCAGAGGACGGCGTTGCCTGGCATCGAGAGAAGGAGAGGCCTTTGGTCTGGTGAAGACTTGATGCACCAGGGTAGGGGAATGTGATTTTGGTGAGGTGGCAGTGGGTACATAGGTAGGGAAGCATCTTCATAGAAGCAAGGGAAGGGAGTAAGTGAGGATGGGGTTTGTAGAAGGGAAATCAGGAAAAGGGATAACATTTGAAATGTAAATAAAATATCAAAAAAATAAATAAAAGACTAAGAGAAACAAAAAGTAAATTTTCAAAAGAAAAATCCTGAATATATATATATATATATATATATGTATGTATATATATATATATATATATACACATACATATACATATATATATATATATATATATATATATATATATATATATATATATATATATATATAGTACATCAGTGATATTTAGATAGTGTCTCCATTGTTTCTGCACAGAATCATCTGAAGTCAAATATAATACCAGAATATCAACTTTAGTAAAGGAAGCAACAGAAATACAACACTTGCCGTAGTCAAACCTGCCTAACTCTGAATGTCCTTGCTTCATCAATAACATTTTTATTGCAAAATTTCTGTAAAGTTCTCTAATGTGTCCAGAAAATCTATTAATAGTTTCAACTCATAATCAGTAGTGATCTAAAATGATTATTAAATTAAGCTATTTTAAAATCAATATATTCTGAAATATTTATCTTGTCTTTGCAGTAACTGCCTATTTTTTACTTATTTTTCTTTTATTAATATATTAGATACAAATTACATATTAACCACTGAGGAATAATTATTAGACAGATTAAGCATATAATTCTCCAAATATAAATTTTAAACTAGCAAGCTGATGAGCAAATAATAATTGTGTCTCAGTAGAAGTTGGAGGAGAAAAAAAAATCAAATTGGCTAATTACCTACAAAAGCAAAATAATAAACCTACATACAATGTCCCTGATCTCAAAGTGTCTATGAGACTAAGACATCAGACATGTGTCTTTAGATGCTTGTGTGAATGGAGTAAGACTGGGATGCATATTGAGTTCCAGACTAGCTGGGGCTATATAATGATATATTTTCTCAAAGGGTATATCTCTATGTGGAGTATATTTAGTTTTTTTATTTTTTAATAACTTTATTTTACAAAACAAAAATAAGTGTACAGATTTTAAGCATTTTTGCATAAAATTATACAATACAATTTGGCAGTACTTTTTTCAGATTTTAAAATAATTTTTACATAAAACTGTATGAATATATTTTTAGACAGTACTTGATTTTTTTTAAAGGTTTGATAGTATGCATTGAAAACTTAATAGTTACAATGAGCTTAAAGTACATGTAAAACAAAATGTAATGGAAATAGTCAAAGTTTTCTTGTTGTGTAAAGATTTTTTTGTTTTGTTTTGTTTTCTTTATTTCTTGGACTTTATACACTCTGTGAGTTGTTTCTGGGGTCGTGCAAGCCACTGGGGTTAGCATCCCACTATCAGTGACTGCATATTATGTCTGTTCTTTTGTGACTGGGTTATCTCACTCAAGAAGATATTCTCTAGATGCAGCCATTTTCTTAAGAATTTGGTTAAGTCATTGTTTCTGGTGGCTGAGTAGTATTCCATTGTGTAAATGTACCACAATTTTTGTATCCATTCATCTTCTGAAGGACATCTGGGTCCTTTCCAGCTTGTGACTATTATAAATACAGCTGCTATGAACATTGTGGTGAATATATCTTTGTTGTGTACTAAGGTGTCTCTGGGGTATATGCGCAGAAGTGGAATAGCTGGGTCTTCAGGTGGTATTATGTCCAATTTTCTGAGGTATTGCCAGGCTGATTTCCAGAGTGGTTGTATTAGTTTGCAACCCCGCCAACAGTGGAGAAATGTTCCTCGTTCTCCTCAACCTCGTCAGCATCTGTTGTCATCTGAGATTTGGATCTTGGCCAATCTGACTGGTGTGAGGTGGAATCTCAGTGTTGTTTTGATTTGCATTTCCCTGATGCTAAGGATGTTGAACACTTCCTCAGATATTACTCAGCCATTCGATATTCCTCAACTGAGAACATTTTGTTTAGCTCTGTACTCCATTTTTGAATAGGATTATTTGATTCTCTGGTGTCCAGCTTTTTGAGTTCTTTATATACCTTGGATATTAGGCCTCTATCTGATGTGGAGTTGGTAAAGATCTTTTCCCATTCTGTTGGTTGCCGTTTTGTTTTCTTGACAATGTCCTTAGCCTTACAGAACCTTTAATCTCATTAAGTCCCATTTGTTAATTTTTGACCTTAGAGCTTGAGCCATTGGTGTTTTGTTCAGAAAATTTTCTCCTGTGCCTATGTGTTATAAGGTTTTCCCTACATTCTTATCTAATACTTTCAGTGTATCTGGTTTAATGTGGAGATCTTTAATCCACTTACACTTGAACTTTGTACAAGGAGATAAGAAAGGGTCTATTTTCATTCTTTTGCATGCTGAGTGCCAGTTGGACCAGCACCATTTGTTGAATAGGCTGTCCTTTTTCCATTGAATGTTCACAGCTCCGTTGTCAAAAATCAGGTGACCATATGCATGAGGACTCATTTCTGGATCTTCTATTTTATTCCATTGATCCACATGCCTATTTCTATACCAGTACCATGGAGTTTTTGGCACAATTGCCTTGTAATATAGCTTGAGGTCAGCGATAGTGATTCCCGCAGATGTTTTCTTGTTGTTGAGGATGGATTTCGCTACTCTAGGTCTTTTGTTATTCCATATGAAATTGCACATTGATCTTTCCAATTCCATGAAGAACTGGGTTGGAATTTTGATGGGGATTGCATTGAATCTGTAGATTGCTTTTGGTAGGATGGCCATTTTTAAAATGTTGATCTTTCCAATCCATGAGCATAGGAGATCTTTCCATTTTCTGAGATCCTCCTCAATTTCTTTCTTTAGAGGTTTGAAGTTCTTCTCATACAGGTCCTTCACTTGCTTAGTTAGAGTCACACCAAGGTATTTCATAGTTTTTGTGACGATTGTGAAGGGTACCTTTTCCCTAATTTCTTTCTCCACATGTTTGTCCTCTGAGTATAGGAAGGCTACTGATTTGTTTGAGTTAATTTTGTATCCAGCCACTTTGCTGAACTTGTTTATCAGCTGTAGGAGTTCTCTGGTGTAATTTTTGGGGTCACTTAAGTACACTATCATGTCATAGGCAAAGAGTGATGTTTTTATCTCTTCCTTTCAGATTTGTATCCCCTTGATCTCCTTTTGCTGTCTAATTGCTCCAGCCAGGACTTCCAGTACTATGTTGAATAGGTAGGGGGAGAGTGGGCAGCCTTGTCGAGTCTCTGATTTTAGTGGGATTGCTTCAAGTTTCCCACCATTAAGTTTGATGTTTGCTGTTTGTTTGCTGTATATTGCTTTTATTATGTTTAAGTATGGACCTTTGATTTCTGTTCTTTCCAGGACTTTTAACATGAAGGGGTGTTGAATTTTGTCAAATGCTTTCTCAGCATCTAGTGAGATGACCATGTGATTTTGTTCTTTGAGTTTGTTTATATGGTGGATTATGTTGATGGATTTCTTTATATTAAACCATCCCTGCATCCCAGGGTTGAAGCCTACTTGGTCATGATGAATGATCATTTTGATGTGTTCTTGGATTCAGTTTGCAAGGACTTTGTTGAGTATTTTTGCATCAATGTTCATAAGTGAGATTGGTCTGAAGTTCTCTTTCCTTGTAAGGTCTTTGTGTGGTTTAGGTACAAGGGTTATTGTGGCCTCAAAAAATGAGTTAGGTAGTATTCCATCTGATTCTATCTTGTGGAATAATTTGGAGAGTATTGGTGTTATACCTGCAATAAATGTCTGATAAAATTATCCCCTGAACCAGTCTGGACCTAGTAACTGCCTATTTTAACTCCTTGTTTTAGAATGACAAATTGTGTTTTCAATCTTACAGGTTTATCATGATTTTTATAGGAAAAATCACACCAAAAAAAAAAAAATCTCCTAAACAAAGAGTATGTAACAAGATGTATACCAAAGAGTCGAATTGGTGCATCCCAGGGGAGGGAATTATACAAATCTACCATGCTGAGTAAATGGTAATATGATGGCTAACATTTTATTGGTTCCCGCAGTCTCACTCCCTGGATGCTGCTCTAGTGCAGAGCTGGCACACACCATCTGGTCGCACTCTGTTTGGTGTTCCATGCTGCCTCTAGGATCTCTGGCGAGGTTCACTTTACCACCCTTCTGCTGCTTTGGTCCGGGGAGGATAAGACCGCCCACCCATATGTTTTCACTCACTTCCCCTTGGCGTGTTGTCACCAAGCCTTAGATACACACATCCCAACTTTGTGGTAGGCTTTATGGATTCTAACATTACACCCTTTGAACGCAATTAAGTAGTCACATCAAAGAACATACCAAACTATCCTGATTCAGTAGGTTAAATATAATTTGCTAACCTTCATAAGTCAAAAGATCTTGAACAATTCCATCCCTTATAAAAGTCAATAACAACCTAATTTTAAAGAGATGCCCTGAGAGAAACATAAACATCTGCCTCCATCTTTGTTCCTCCCAGAATCTCCTCCTCTGTTAACCTAGCCTTTTTCCACCTACCTACCACTGTGCAATCATCTATCACCTTAACATCAACCCACACTACCACTTGTAAGAAAAATAAACAGATACCACTAAATTTTTTATTTAGAGATTTTTTTTGTCAAACCTCTGTATTGTTGCAATTTATAATTGACTTAGAACTTCATTGAAGACACACACCTGAACACAGGTGGGGAAGATTCCCTTATATGGTTTGCTTTCTGCAAGCTTCAATCTCTATTTTCCTGCTCCTCAATATTATGCACAGTAACTGCCAAGAAGGAGTAATTTGCACAGAGAGTTTGTCATCTGTTTTTGTTAATGTTTTCCTGGCTGTTTTTATTGGGTTGGCAACCATGCCAGACATTGACTTCCATTTACCTTTTTTTTAATGACAACTGAGAAAACATGTTGTTAGCTGTCAGTTCTCATCCATCATGCTTTCATCATAAACTACCCTAACCATCGCCCTCGCCTACATCATTCCCCAAACTCTAGGCAGATTTATATATAATTTTTCAAAACAGCATTCCAAGAGGTAGAGGATATTTATTCTATTTTAAGTGCTTGGTTAAAGGATGTCTGAGATATTTGGCATACCCTTGAATGCCATATGACATGTTGGTTAGTTTGGTATCTTTTGATTTTAGTAAATATTTCTTATTTGTACAGGCTTTTAGTCACTGGTGAGTAAAACACATCGGATGAGAAGAATGCATTGCTGCTGAACACATATCTGTGTTAGTTGGCCAAATTGAGCAAACTATTAGGTTATATCTGGTTCAAAGCCAAGTCTCCTGGTAATTTAAGAAAGGGATTTGTTGGATTGCAGATACTAGACAGAAAAGGTAGCTTGAGTACTCAGTAGTACCAAATATCAAGATATTAGTTTAAAACATAATGGTGGGGCTGGCAGCACCCAAGGTGATTCAACTCAAGTTTGTTCTAAGATAGATAATGTAGTAATACCCTGCCCTCATTTTTAAAGTAATTTGTCTAGCTAATGCATTGGTTCATTGCCTAGGAAAATCTATTTTTCAGAAACATAAAAATCATGTTTGTTTCTTTAGGTTCAGAATTCAAGTTTCCATAGCACGGTAAGCATTAGGATTCTGCAATTGCATATTGTTTTATGTGGTCAGTCAGTAATCAATAACTCTAATTATTCAAACATAATTATGACCACATATTTTCTCATGTCAAGTGTTTTCTCATTTTAAGCTACATGATTTGTAGAATAAAAGTTCCCAGTTATTTTTATTAGAACTTTGAAAGGTTTTATTTGTTTAGAAAATATTTTTTCTCTCTCTCCCAACTCTTGCAGATCTACCCACCTTCCTTACTTCTCAACTACTTTCTATTATTTTTAAATTATTCAAAACACATTTATGCTGACCAAATATTTTGGGGTGTGACCTTTCACTAGAGTAGTCACTTATAAAATGATACATTTATAGAAAAAAAAGTTTCTCTTTTAGCAGCTAAAAATATCTAATACCTCTATAATTTTAGCACAGAGAGTGGAATAGATAATACCATCCTTCAGGCAAATAAATGGAATGAGAAAATGTTATCTAGAGAAAGGTAGCTCAGAACAGCATTGTGTGGTGTGTACTTACTAATAACTGAAATATTAGCTAAAAGGAACAGAATACCAGGATATAATCAACAGAACTCAAGAGGGTTAACAAGCAGAAGGGCCCAAGTAAGGATGCTTCAATCCAACTTGGGAGAGAGAAGGCATTTATGGGAGGAAGATGGCAGGGATAGGGGAAAAGGGGAATATGACCAGGTACTTAAGAAAACTGGAGTAAAGCTTTGAGAAACCTTAGATGAGGTGTCCAACAGTGGGGAGATAAGACTTGTAAAGTCAACCTCTAGTAGAAAGAAAGGGCATCCAGTGGAGCAATGAGGTTGCCATCACACAGTCAAAAGCTATGACTCAGAATTATCTCTGACTAAAAGAATGGAGTTGAGTCCGAGGGAAAGGAGGCACAGTGACATATCCAATTAGGATCTATTTCAAGGGGAGACTCTAAGGCTGACACTATTACTGATGTTATGGTGTGCTTAAGGACGGGAGCCTAGCATGACTGTCCTCCAAAGGACCCAACAGGCATCTCACTGAGACAGAGACAGATCCTTACAACCAACCAATGAACTGAGGTTGGGACTTCTGAGTTAAATTAGGAAAATCCTGGAAGCACCTGAGGAAAAGAGAGACGCCATAGGAAGACCAGCAATCTCAACTAAACTGGATCCCTGAGTTTAGACAGTGAGCCACCAAAAAAGTGGCATACACTAGCTGGTAGGAGGCACTCAACACATATACAACAGAAGACTGCCAGGTCTGGACTCAGATAAGATGTTCCTAACCCTTAAGAGACTTGAGGCACCAGGGAGTGAGGAGGCCTGGTGTGGTGGGGGTGGGTTGGTACATCCTGTTAGAGACCTCAGGACAGGAAGAAGGAGTAGATGAGAAATTGTGGGAGGGCAGACCAGGTGGGAATAAAGACTGGGAGGAAAAAAAAAAAAAAGATGAGTTTCCTTGTTCAGTTTTCCTTGTTCAGTGGCAGACTGACCCACCTGGCCTTGTCACGGAAAAGAATAGTTAAAAACTAAGACAATTGAACACATTTTGTCCTTAAGAAGCTAGAGAGTAGACATTTTGAAAAGCAGTTACTATTATTTACTCGATGGTATAGAAATGCCTCTGGTGGGAAGAAAAGTCAGATGATCATCCATCAGAGGAAGCTCTACCTGATGATTCCTCAAGGCATCCATCATGACTGACTGTTTCAGCAGGGTTTCCCAGGTCTTTCACTAGAGCCTCTTCTGTAAGCACCCATGTTTTGCTGTCTATCCTCAATTCAATATTCTGTTTAAATTTGCCTGCTATATGAGTAATAAAATCCTCACTCCAAACTGCAATTACGGTTATAATAGATGAGCTCACAGACACGCTGTAAGGGTGTAGGGTAAGTCCAAAATGACACTGATGTCTTCTGAGCAGTCCTTTCCTTGAAAAGCTCCTGTTTCTCAATAAGGTCAGAGGGTCCAGGCACTTCATCCAGATGATCTGAACACAAGATGCAGAAACAGCAGCTGTCATATAACCCAATCCACCATTGCTCTGCGTGCTCACTGAAATACAAACCCACAAATAAAATCAGCCCATGGGAGAGGACTTTTTGTTTTTATCAGGACATTATTTTTAAAATCGGTGATTGATGCAGTTTCTTGGTATTGCTTTGGTGTATTGCTCAAGAATTTGTAATCCTAATATCTATTTCATGTTTGGTAAGGATTTGTTGAACAAGTGTGTGATTTAACTAGAATTCTTCCTGAATATTTGGCGCAGTATTGCATATTACCAGTTCTTTGAGAAATTTTAAAATTATTATTTAGTAGTGATATTGGAACAATATTTAATTTCATTTTATACATTCTGGTAATTAAAAATTTCCCCCCATACACACACACACACACACACACACACACACACACACACACACAAACACACATTTGCAATCCAACTAGTGTGTATAAACAGAGTACTGTGTTTGAAGATTATTTGAAGGTTTGTTTAGGGGTTGTTATATTTCCCTTATATTCACAGTTTTTTTGTACTGAAGTTTTTAAGATAATAGCTATGTTGTTTGCAACCATTCAGTAACAACTGGAGACCATGTATCTAGAAAGAGGTATTGGAGAAATGTATTTAATATTTTCCAGATAAATCATTTAGTTCTGAAAGTGGAAACAGAGCTTTGCAGTAGTCATACAGTGACATATTTGAAAAGCAACAGAAAAAGTTGGAGAGACTATAGTCAGAAAATAGAGGAAATATATCTTTAACTTATCTCAGATCTTTCCTTTATGAGATTGGGGAAACAGCCATTCTGATAACATAAACACAAGTAATGTAGTGAAAAGCCAAGCTGAGAAAACAACATTGCAGTAAGAATACTCCAAGCTGAGGTCATCCGAGGGGCTGTCTGTCACAGACATGTTCAGAATGGATAAATGGAGAATAAAATCTTACTCTGATATAAAGTCTAATGCTAAATTACTTCCTATATTTTTTAATTGAACAACTTTATTTTAAAAAACAAAGATAAATGTACAGATTTTAAGCATTTTTGCATAACAGTATATGAATACATTTTTGTCAGTACTTGGTTTTTTTTTAAAGGTTTGATAGTGTGCACTAAAATCTTACTAGTTACAATGAGCATAAAGTACATGTAAAACAAGATGTAACCTGGAAATAGTCAAAGTTTTTTGGTGTGTAAAGATTAAGCATAATGGTTTTTCATTTTCTTTTTCTTTTTTTGTTGGCCTTTGCTTTTTCTTGAACTTCATATAGTTTGTGAGTTTCTGTATTTAATGTTTAATTGTTAGCTTTAAATACCCAATGCAATGATACATTGACTACAGTCTTTACTTTTTAATTATTTACTGTATATCCAGATTCCCCTCTCTTGTCTCCTCCTGTCCTTCCCTCTCACCTTCTCTACCCCCATATTCACTTCTCCCGTTTCCCTTTGGAAAGCAGAGGCCTCCATAGGTATCTACTAGTTGTAGCCCGATCAAGTTAAAGTAAAACTAGGCACATTTTTTACTGCTGCTAGAGGAGGCAGCCCAGTTATGGAAAGACATCCAAGTGACAGTCCCTTGCTTCTGCTTTAGGAGTCCCTGATGAAGACTGAAATGCACAGCTGTTTACATATGTAACACTTATGTCTGTCCCCCACACACTTACTTGCTGAGAGTTCAGTCTCGATGAGCCCCTATAGGCCTAGGTTAGTTGATTCTCTAGGTATTCTTGTGCTGTCCAGGACCCCTCTGGCATCTTTAATCTTTAGTCCTCCTCTTTCAAAGGATTCCCCAAATTTCATTTATTGTTTGCCTTTGTTACTCTGCATAAGTTTCCTTTAGTAGTTGGGTAAAGTCTCCAATGACAGTGATGCTAGGCTCCTGTCTGAAATTTTAGCAACATATCATTAATAGTGTCAAGGGTGGGCTCCCTTACCATCGCATGGTTCTCAAGCTGGGCCAGTCTTTGGCCGATGATTTCCTCAAATTCTGCTCTACCTTTTACCCCTGCACTTCTTTACACAGGATGCATCTAAGTTTTTTGGCTTGGTTGGTGGCACAATCCTTCCATTGGTGGACTGTCCTAGTGACAGGAGATGGCTAGTTCAGGCTCCATGTACCCCCAAAGCACCGGGTTTTAGCTAGGTCACCCTCTTACACTGCTGAGAGGTTCCATTGTCTTAGGTTTCTAGCTTTTCCCAGAGATGCTCATCACCAACACAGTTGCCTCTCTGAGTACTTTTACCTCCTTCTTCCCCCTACCTCATCCCTCCTGCTCCCAGCCTCTCTGCCCCCCATCCTGTCTGCTCCCTCCATCCACCCCCATGTATAATCAATTTCCCCTTCTCAGTGACATTCCAGAGTGCCCCCTTGGTATGTCATTGTTACTTAGCTTCATTGGGTCTTTAGTTTGTATCATGGTTAGCCTGTACTTTATGAATGAATGATATGTATTTATAAGTCAGTGCATACCATGGTCATCTTTCTTGGTCTGTCCTATTGGCTGACACATTCATGTGAGTTCAGGTGGCATGTTCTATAGGTATTAGTGAGGTCCATTTGAATCATAACATCTGTTAGTTCCCTTGTTTCTCCACTCAGTTTCTGACTAGATGACCTGTCCACTGATGAGATGCAGTATTAAAATATCCCACTATTCATATCTGGAGTTCAATGTTACAAATGTAGTTGCCCTTGGATTTGACATACTGATATTATTATAAGGGAAAGTCTTTCTTTGATGTTTAAGGGTTTCCTGCATTCAGTAGAATGATGGATCCTGTTTTTTGCTTCATTCTGATATTCTATTCCTTTTGATTGGTGAATAGAGTCTATAAATGCTAAGAGCTATTAAAGACCAATCTTGGCTAATTCCTGAAATTTGGATTGCGGTTCTGGTAGTGTGCATACATTTGTGGTGTGTGTGTGTGTGTGACTCAGCTGGGTTAGGATATCGAGGGCTTGCTGTAGTAAGATAGGAGGCCTCTGATGGTGACATATTGCCCTCGATCTTGTTGATTGTATGCTGGCCTTTAGCCACCTGTACTTGGAATTTATTATAAAATCAATAATTTCTGATTTTATCTTGATTTCTGAGTTTATCATTGTTGGGTGGATATATGTTATTTTTCCGTGGTTTGTTTTCCTCCGTCTTCTGGCCCGAGTTGCCTGGGTTTCTGGTAACTAGTGAGTCTTCAGTTACAATATGGTAGGCTCCTGGTATTTTGTGACCACTCTAGCCAGTGGGGTTTTGAGTTCTAGGGGTCCCTAGTAAAGTGTGACCTGGGCTATTTTGTGACAAGGTGGTCTCTGAAAATGCAGGGATAGTTGTGGGCCAGCAAATAAATAATAGGAGGCAGGGTGACATTTGTTTCAGGAGAATTTGGCAGACAGGGAGGTGCCAGGGTGTGGTCTTACCTGGTTGTTACTGGTACCTTCATACTTGTGGGCTTGAAAATGGAGGACAAGGAACAGTGCAGTTCACCACTATCAGGTGTGCCTTGGGGGACTTCTGATTACATTTTTTAAAAAACTAATAGAATTGTATAACACATAAATTGAAGAAAAGAAACCTATAAATCTATTCTCTTTCACTGCAGGTTTTCTGGTCATGATCATTATGCTCTACGTAAATAGAACTCTACCCACACAAACTTCAGTTCTTAGAACTGCACAAATACGATGAGGGTTCTGATAGCTTTCCTGGCAACTGCACATGGATAACATTGCAAGTGCTTTCAGACTTGCACATATAAAGCATTTCTCGTTCTCCATAGTGACTGCCATTTCCAAGTGAACTTGTCACTGATGTCTCTGTACATGTGGTAGCTCTGTTTTCTAAAGTACTAATGTTAACAATAGTAAGGTAGAAAAAGCTAACCCACTATTAGGAAATAAAGGAATGCACAGACATATACTTGATTCTCAGACATTCAAATTTAGTTTTCTGAATAAGTTAACTTGGTCACTGAATCCAATGGTCATGATGAATTTTGAACCTTCCTCCAAAAGACAAATTGAAGGACATGTGCTTTTATTCATAGTAGAGAAAAATATCTCTTACACTTTTATAAATGTGAAGATGGATTATCAGGGATTATATTTGTTCCAATATTGATATATGCACAGTATATATTTTAAAATCCTTTCACTGTATTTAAGTACTTCTGAGGTAAATAACTTATAATTTTTTATTTTTATTTTTTAACAACTTGTAATTTTGTTGGCATATATTCCAATTCATATACAGAATTTCTTTTGTGAAGTTATTCAAGAGGATATAGTCTGGAACAATGTACTTAACTGAATAATATTATCTCTTTTTTACAGACAACAGAACTGAGGGGAAAAAAAGACAAAAATGACATGTTCAATGCCTGACTGAGAAAATCTGGATTAGAACTCACTGTCTGTGTGGTCCAGAAGAATAGGCTGGCAGAATATTCCAGGATAATTCCTTTATTTCACTGGAGGTATTTGTTAGCACTCTAAGGTTCAAAACAAGCAGAGTTGGTTTTTAATATTTCTGCTCTATAAATAAAAATGATCTTCGGTTTTAAAATAAATTCATCTATAGATTTTTTATTATAATCAAAATAGGTTTGGATACAATATATACTTTAACTCTGTAACCACTTTTGTGGAAAAGTCAAAAACTGTGTAAAACAAACAAACAAAAAGCAGTGTTTGCATTGAGGGATCGATCTGCTGTTTAATTGCTGGTCATGTACTCTTTCATTGGAACATAGTTCTATTTTTTAATATTTTTAACTGGAAAGTTAGTTGTTAGTGCTATTTGCCCCCTAAAACCAGCTAGAGAAAATACACAGTGCAGCTAACAGAAAGGATGCTCTTTGTCCTCTCATTTTTGTAATATACTTTGTGATATTTGTTTTACCCCTTTTATCTCATTTGTTGAGCTCTGTGATTATTTATTTCTGAAATTACTTCAAACATATGAAGAAAAAAATTGATTGATTTAAAACATGGAATTTGGCAAGTGATTACCCATAATGTGGTATAATTACTTTCAGTGGAGCTTCAATGAATTTTTCATAAGGACAAGTTCAGAGTAAGTAATTAATTGATGAAGGTTTTTTATTTACATAGTGGATGTATTTATAACTTATGGATTATAACAATTGTTCTGGTTGACTGAAATTATAATAAATATTCAAATGTTATATAAATACATCATTAAAGTTATTAGGTTTCCTAAGTAAATTATGTTAATTGATTAAAACAAGCATAATTATTTGAACCATGGCTGTTAAAATACAAGCAAGGCGGAAAATTTTCTCTCCATATTTACATATGAGATCTTCATATATATTACATAGATAGCTGTTAAAACTAATATGGAATTTTAAAGCACCAATCAACTGAAAAGAAAAAAAACTTTTTGGTCCAGAAGAAATTCAATTTTTAAATTCATGCCTAAAAATAGTTTTAAGTGACTACAAATACTGTTTACAAAATGTTCCCAGTTAAATATTTAAGTCCATTGATTACAATCTTAATGCATTTATTTATTTATTGACAACTTTATTTTAAAAAACATAGATAAATGAACAAATTTTAAGCATTTTTGCATAAGAGTATACGAATACATTTTTGTCAGTGCTTGGATTTCTTAATGCATTTATATTCAGCAAAATATAGGCCAACATGACTTCCTGTTGCCTCCTAATTGAGACCTTCTCTGCCCATTGTTCAGTAGCATATCCAGTACTTTCACAGACTCTTCCCTGTCTACAGTTTTACCAAAGATCTGTTAATGCATTCTACAAAAATGATTGTGTCCCTGTCACTGGCTCACCTCTTAGCTTCAATGAGATCACCCAACATTCACCTCTGCTTGCAGTTTTCAGACACAATGTGAAACCAATTTCATAATACTTATCAACTACCCCAAAACTCAAATATTTCACACTCCATAAGAATCATAATAACACATTTTTAAGGTTCATTTAGTCTTGCCTATTACGTATGGAACTGCCACCTTATGCTCATCTTCTTTTCTGCACCCTTCAATAATTAGAGACATGGCTCTCTTATTTTTCTGTTGCTATGTGAAGTGCCAGCATGACACTTATAGAGTTTCTTTGTAGCCCCACAGTTTCAGAGGGACAGTCCATGACCACCATGGTGGGTGTCCTGTCAGGAAAAGTACATGCATGGCCCTAGACAGATAGCCAACAATATGCATACTGGAACAAGAATATCATGGTATGAGCTTTGAAATGTCAAAGCCTCCCCTCAGCAACATACCTTTTCCAAGAAGATCATACCTCAAAATCTTCCACAGTTCCAAAAAATAAAGACCAATATCCAAACATGTGAGTGTATAGGGGCCATTCTCATTAAAATCACCAACACTGGTAAGTTAAATCTGAAATACACTATTGTTTCAGGTTGGGTTGTGAGAAAGCAAGTTTTCATATGACTTTTCATACCTATACAATTAGGATAGTCTTTCTCTTTACTCCTTGAATTTCCCCATTCCTCAACTACTCATATCCAACCATTAGACTGAAGTAAGGTAAAATCTTAAAGAACTTTTAATTTGCATTTTCCAAATGGCAAAGTACATTGCAAACATTTTATTAATGTTTTACACAGTCATTTATTTTTTATAATTTTTATTGGATGCTCTATATATTTACATTTCAAATGCCATCCATTTCTCTACTCCCCTTGCTTCCATAAAGATGCTCCTTTTCTCAACTACCCTATCCTACTTCATCACCTTGGAATTTCCCTACACTGGGAAAACAAGCCTTCACTGGACCAAAGGCCTCTCCTCCCATTGATGCCAGATAAAGCTATCCTCTGCTGCATATGCAGGAGGGGGATCACAACTGTGTAGTATAAAGTAAAATTAGAAAAAGAAACAATTAAAGCATGTCTATACAATAAAATATAAAAGATAGAAAGAATGCAAGAGAATGAAGGTAGGTAGTGACGCTTTAATATTTTGTCTTCTGGCTACATGCACAAGACCTAGCAATGCTAATCTAAGATTAAGACATACAATATCCAGACATGGGCAGTGAGGATAATATTAAGCTTCTACCCTATACTGAGAATTTATCAGCAGTGATTAGTTGCTGGGGTGTTGAAGATTCATTGTTCACTGAGAGTATAAAAACGAGTAGGTTCCTTATGCTCCAATAGATAGAGCCATAGATAGATAGAGCCATACCATGCACATGTGGGTATAACTAACTGGATTTAGTGCTTTATCATAAATAAAAAAAATAAAAAGATGTAAATTTGGATGATGAACATAGTTCAGAGGTATGGGAGAAGTTATAAGGAGAGGTTATGGTAGATATTTATATATTTCATTACATAGATGTGTAGGATTTTCAGATAATATTAAATATATGAATGTACATATTTATCAGCATTGAATAAAATTTTCCAATGTGAGTTTAGATGCAAACGCACTAAGAAAAGAGGTATGTATATGAAACAAGCAAAATCAAATAGAGGTAAAAGTAATAAATACACAGAAAAGACAGACAAATAACATTTAGTAAATAAAGAGATTTAAATCTAAAAGAAGAAGGCAAACAGGGCTAAAGGTGAAGCTCATTGTTCTAGCACAGCTCATAGGAACATAGCATTTCAGAGATGGCATAGCTGAAAAGCAACATAAATTCAGAAAAGTAGTTACACGTGTTAATCAAAAGAGGAAAGCAGCTCATAAGCAAAGAGATTCCCTGGGTTTGCAGATTTGATTATAGAGTGTAGTTGTTATTTTTCAGAAAATAAGTTTTCTAGGGAGAAGCAACATCGGAATGTTAGAAACCTTCTTAATAGAAATATAAAATCTGTGGTGTACAGTTAGCTAAGTGAGGGCAGGGGGCTTACACAGGGGAAGGATCTGGGAAAAGTTAAGAAGGGGAAACTGTTATATGCTTTGTGAGAAATAAAAGCCCAATGAAGAAAGCAAAGTTTCATTCATGTTATCTGTGTAAAAGTCAACAATAAAAGGTGTTCTAATTTGAAGCACTAAGGAATTTCAAACAAATATGGATAATAATTCTTTTAGTAATGTGTCTTGTCAATATTGACCAGTAAAAAATCCAAAACTTAAAATATTATGAAACATGAATGTAGTTCAGCTATAGAGGTGTATCTGATAAATATTTGTTACTAAATCAAAGCACAAGATGCCACATAAATCCTTATACATAATTTATATTAAAATAAAAATAAAGTGGAGCAGGCTGCAACGATTTAGTCGTTTATAGAAGTTAACAATTACTGACTTAAATTCCTCACAGGTAATAGTAAGGCAGAGCCAGAACTAGTATCCAATCATTTACATTATCTTCAATGCAATTTAGTCCTATATTAAAATTACGTATTTTCTATAGTTCTGCAAATAAGAATAAATCATTATAGTTATTGCTTCAAGCATAGCACCATCTTTGGTAGATTTTTTTTCATGTGTGGGCTGTATTTAAGCAAAATTGGTTTGAACTGCTTTCTACTGGGCATATGTATGAATCAAATAATCTTGATACATGTTTCAGGTATAAATATTATTCAGCAAGAAACAGTAAGAGAAATAGAGGTGGGCCTATGTGTTAGCATGCTTAGGTTACAGTAAACAATACTGTAATGGAGTGTCATTATAATGGATATGTATGTCCTGATTTATAGAAGCTGGTCTTGTTAATAAGTTTTGATTCTGGTGAAGGAAGGGAGCAATCTCTCTGCCACACTTCATCTTCTCTCTGTGGCCCAAACTTCATACTTGCTTATCAGTTCTATCATATTATGGCTCTGCGGCCAAGATTTATTTTATTAACATTTATTATTTCATTATATAATGTCTCTCAATACAAGCTGAACCACGTCTATGGCTTCTACATATGACTAAGAAAGCATAGTTAAATGCTTAGCAATTTAAATCGCACAAAATAGGTAGTGAATGTGCTGTGTATGATAATAGCACTGTTGTTTTAGTTGAAATAATGAAACTCTTTACATTACATCCACAATTAGTCTCTTGCTGGCAGTCTATATTAATAGCAAATCTTTCCCCTCAGTAAATAGTTTCATTTCCTCTAAAGCCTCCCTGTTAGTCTATGGACTATTAAGCACACCTCCCTCTGTTATGGATAATATAAACAACCCATATAAAGTGAAATTATGCTCTAGACTTTGTCTGTGGGAAATACCAACATTAAAAATGAACTGACAAATGTAAACATATTTCTCTGTATATGAAACAATTTTAGTAGATTGATGTTTATCCTTGTCTGTAAGCTGAAAACTCTGTTTTTGAACTTTCAATGTCTATTTAATTCTATTTAGGAATTATGTTTACTGTGTTGATGAAATTGGTCACAAAAACTGAAATCACACAGTGAATGTTTCATATGATTTGAAATAGTTTACCATAATATTTCTCTTTCATTCTGATATTTGAGAACAGTCTTTGGCTGCTCAGAAATAACTAAGCAAATGGCAGTGGATGGCTTAAACGCAGCTTCCTAATGGCTGCCAGAGTGAAGTTTAGGCCTGAGGCATCCTTCACCTCTGAAGTAAGATCAGACTTGAATGTAGATTTCTGAAAGGGAGATGTCTAGAAAACCAATTGGGTTATAAATGCTTCTCACATAGCAGAGATCAGGAGCTTCAGGATTGCCCGGAGGCTAGCTGAGGGCTTTAAGTACTTTCATTTACAGAAGAATATTCTGAAACTACAGCTATCATCAATGCTTTTAAATGATCACATTTTCCTACCCTTTTCTTTTTTAATCTGTGCCAGAGAAGCAATAGTAAATACTTCTTAGAGCCTTCAAGCTCACAAGGAAATCTATTGGGAGCTTCCTAGTAGCACACCTGAGCATTGCTTCATTGGCATTAAATTTGCAGCAATCATCCTGTGAGATAAAGTATTAAGACTTCATGTATATTTTCTTACAAATGCTGGGTCATTTACCACAATATTATCTAAAATGTATCTATTACGTCTAATTTAAATTCTACAAAGTTCCTCTCTATCGTGTAAATATCAGGAGTTGCAGGGAAGAGTGAATAACAGATTTTTCAAATCATTTTCCCCTTAAGATATTGGTATAATTCAAGTCTCTGCTTCTCCTGAACAAACTAATGTACACATTTTAAGAACAATAATCTTAGAGTTTCATTTTCCACAAGAAAGCTATATTTACATTTCAAGTCCAGGATGAGAGTACTCCTATTTGAGTGCCCTTCTGAGAAACAGTCATGGATAATGCACACAGGAATACTGAGAGCAATCTTCAAATGCACTGCAATTTCTACACAAGAACCTATGACAATCTAATATGTGGTAAAGACATTTCCTCATAATAGGAAAGACACAATTTTTTTTAAAGAATACAAGCATGTCTGCTTTGTCCTTATATATTTTTGGTTCTAGATGAGATTGAAACCTGTCTCTATAGTTAAGATTTATAGTAGCTAGAGAAAGGACTGAAGGAGCTGAAAGGGTTTATCAACCAACCAAAACCACCATAGCTCCCAGGGACTAAAACAACAACCAATAAGTTTGCATGGAGAGACCCATGGCTCCAGTTACATGTGCAGCAGAGGACAGCATTCTCTGGCATCAAAGGGAGGAGAGGCCTTTGGTGCAGTGAAGGCTCTTTTTCCCAGTGTAGGGGAATGCCAAGGTGCTGAGCTGGGAGAGGGTGGTTGGAAGAAGGAGGCAATGGGATGGAAAGGGGAATGGAATTGGGGGGAGGGGATAACTTCTGAAATGTAAATGCAGAGAATATGCAATGAAAAGGGAAAAAATGATTTATTTATTGGACACCTTCAAATTAAAGCAGTCTGTAACCTTAGACACTTAATGTCCTAGTTCACAACATGGAATTATGGTGCGGTAGCTTTAAGAATATGAATTATTATTTTATTGAAGAAATATATGATGATAGAATTAGTTTATAGTCTGTTGATTCATGCACTTATCTGCTCATGCATTTACTTGCTCATAACAATTACTCCATATGCATCACAATTTTTCTAAACACAGAGCCCACATGAGGAAATTCAAACCCTGTAATTGAATACCTTAGACTCTGGGAAGAACAGAAAACAACATGTCATTTGATTTAAGGAAACACTATTTAAAATGCTCTGGAAATATAGTACTAACCAAGGGAACAGATCCATCCAATAATTAAGAAAATGCATGAAAAGAGTAAAATATGCCAATTCTATCACACCAATGAACTGTAACCAATAAACATAAACAAATGGCAAATAAGAAAGTCAAAGAATATGTTAGTAACTGAATTTTATACTACTATGAGTTACATATTGAGATTCTCTTTAAAATAATAATAAAAGACAGAACTGATGAACCACAGTGAATGGAGAAAACATTCCATGCAAATGTATTGCAAAATGAAGCATATGTTAGTCAGCTGAAAATTGTTTTACAAAAGATTTAAAAATAAAAGACAAGGTCACAATGTGCTAATCAGTGGGTCAATTCCAAAATAGATTAAGGCAGGTATGTAGAGAAGGTATGGTGATTCCCACCTGTAATCACAGTACTGAGCAGGCTGAAGCAAAAGGATTGCCTTAATTTTTTCTTTTTCTTTTTTTTTTTCCTTTTCTTTTAAAGAGGGCAACATAGTGCCTTCTAGGTAATCCTAATATATAATGGGGGACCCTTGAGAGAGAAAGAAACAGAGGAGGAAAGAGACAGATCATAAAAAAGACAAGATTTCATAAAATACCGTGGTTGAAACACTAGACATTATAATGGAAACAATCGAGTATGATGGGCCAACTAAACTCCAATACAAGAATGGAGAGAAACTTCTAGACACTCACTGTTTACACCAATTTGTAAAACAAGCCAGTGAAAAGCACCATCAATAAAATTCTATAGATAAAACAGAGAGTGTTACAATGTTTCATCTAATAGTTGTAGACACTATAGAATTCTCTTAAATCTAGAAAAAAACACTAAATACTGTTTAAAGAGTCATGTAGCTAAAATGTTTGCATTTCTGAAAATAAACTAAAGGAATTTGGAAATATGGAGCCTATTACCAACTGAAGCTCACTATACTGGAAATGCACCACATCTTATTGAAATGTTGACCCAAGGGTCACCATGGGAACCCATAAACAATCCATGCTTTTGCAAAGGCTGCTATTCTCAAACTTAAGGCAAGACCCCATAAAGCTTAAGACAAAACTTATACAATTCATTCAACATGGAGATGTGTCCAGTTAGGGCCTCCATAGCCCTTTTCATTCCTAAAGATTGAAGGTCCTTTGAATGATATCAAAAGAAAAAAGAAAATATCCTAGACACAAAACTTTAATCTACACTAGCAGTCTACCTATAAGATGCACTACTTTAATGGTATTGTAAATTTGTAGAGGTAGCCAACCAATAATTGAGGATTTAAAGATCACTCTCTGAGATGGATCCCATCTCATACCCTGATCTGGAGACCAAGAACCTGATATTAGATAGGCTGGAGACATGGAGGAAAACAACATCCTCTGTTGTACTAAAGGGATGCAGTCATAGAATTATACTTAACATTCTGCTATTCTCTAGGTTCAGTGTCTCTTTTAGCCACTATCAGAGAAGCTTCCTCTTATACAAAATTGGAATAAAAAACAGACTCTGATCACTAGACAATGAGCTAAGAAAGAAAGATCCTGGAATCCTCAGTCTTTCAAATTGAATGGATCCATCAAGGCCATCCTCCCAGGGCTCAGGGAAACTCTGCAAAGAGAAAGCAGAAAGATATTTAGAGCCGGAGGAAATGGAGGCCAGTATCCCACAAAAGAACCCACAGACAGATGAACTTACATTGGAAGTTCCAGAATAAGTAGAGCCTGAATAAGACAGCATAGTATTGGTACCAGCAATGAGTGGAGTGTATACAACCCATCTCCCCTAACATAGAAGCTATGCCCAATTGATATCCCTTTGCAAATTAGAAATCAGTTCTCTCCAATGGACTCTCATTAGAGATACAGCCCTTCTTTTAAGGCCTGGACCCATACCAAAGATTAGATGCTAAACAAGAGAGAAAAATGAACTCAGTGGCATCTTTAGAATTTCTTTGTCTCATATTTTGAAAAACCATTTTTAAGCCTAGCATTACCTCAGCATACGGAAGTTTTGTATTTTCATAAAACTCCTATGTGTATGAATGTGCATTTCTCTATGTCTCTGCTTTACATGTATAGCTATTTTTCTTCCTTTTTTGTCTTTCATTTTTATCTCCATATCTTCTCTTGGCTTGTTTTTTCTTTATTTTTCTATCTTATTTGTTATATTGTTGTCATTTAGACGTCTTTTAGTTTTTTAAGGAGGGGCAGAAAAAATATGAATTCTAAAGGGAGGTGAGGCAGTAGAAATCTCAGTGTAGCAGGGGGACAGGAGAACATAATCATAATATATTGTAATATATAACTATGTTCAAAATAAGAAAAACAATAAGACCTTAATCAATTAATGTCTCCTAATGGAATTACCTGATCCTTCAAGGTTTTAAAAAGTAAAATCTTGGAAGCCATTGAAATGATTTAGTAGGTAAAATTCTTGCCCCATGAGGCTGAGAACTGGAATTTTACCATTAAAAGGTGGCAAGAAAGAACAACACTACTGATGCCCTTTAACTTCTCACTTTCACATATATGCTATGTATTCACATGTACACGAGCATTCTCTCTCTCTCTCTCTCTCTCTCTCTCTCTCTCTCTCTCTCTCTCTCTCTCTCTCTCTCTCTCATGTGCTTTTCAATTTATAACAAAAAAATAAATTAAAAGTGTTACAAAGTCAGGCAAGTAGATCAATGGAATAGAATTGAAGACCCAGAAATGAATCCACACACTTACGGTCACTTGATCCTTTGACAAGCTAAAAATTATCTAGTGGAAAAAAAAACAGTATTTTCAACAAATGATGTTGGTTTAAATGTCAGTGAGCCTGTAGAAGAATGCAAAATGATCCATTCTTACTTTCTTGTCAAAAGCTCAAATCCCTGTGGATCAAGGACCTCCACAAGGCACTGAGGTAGAGAAGGTGGGTAAGGAGAGAAAGCACCACCATGGAGGCAAGGGGAGGAAGAGGGAGGATGGGTGTGGGGGAAAATGGTATAACTTTTGAAATGTAATGCAGAGAATTTCCAATAAAATTATATATAGATGTTATATAGCTATATAGATATAAATTTAAAAGCTTCTGTAAGGCAAAAGGCGCTGTCAATAGAACAAAACAGCAACCCACAGATTAAGAAATTACTTTTACCATTCCTACATCTGAAGCAATTTGGAGAGGAAGGGGCTTATTCACCTTACACTTCCATATCACTCTTCATCACCAGAGGAAGTCAGGACTAGAACTCAAGCAGGTCAGGAAGTAGGAGCTGATGCAGAGGCCATGGAGGGATGTCACTTACTGACTTGCTTCCCCTGGCTTGCTCAGCCTGCTATCTTATAGAACCCAGGTCTACTAGCCCAGGGACAGCACTACCCACAATGGGCTTGGGACCTCCCAGCTTGATCACTAGTTGAGAAAATGCCTTACAGCTGGATTTCATGGAGGTATTTCCCCAACATAAGCTCCTTTCTCTGTGATAACTCCAGCTTCTGTTGACACAAAACCAGCCAGTACATGGAGTACAGAGCTAAACAGAATTCTCACCCAAGGAATCTCAAATAGCTGAAGAGTTCCTAAAGAAATGTTGAACACCCTTAGTCATCAGGGAAATATAAATCAAAATGACTCAGAGAATCCACCTCAAACCAATCAGAATGGCTATAATAAAAAACACATGTGACAGTACATGCTGGTGAAGAAGTGGAGAAAGAGGAACATGCCTCCATTGCTGGTGGGACTGCAAGCTGGTAAAACAACTTTGGAAATCAATATAGTTGTTCCTGAGAAAATTGTAAGTAGTTCTCCCTGAAGACCCAACTATACCACTGTTGGACATATACGGGAAAGATGCTGCAACATATGACAGGGACACATGCTACACTATGTTTATAGCAGCCTTATTTATGATAGCCAGAAGTGGGGAAGCAACCCAGATGTCCCTCAACAGAAGAATGGGTACAGAATATATGGTACATTTACAAAATGGGGGACTACTCAGCCATTAAATACAATGACGTCATAAAATTCACAGGCAAGTGGATAGAACTAGAAAATAACTTTTATGTGAGGTAAGCGAGACAGAAAAGAACACTCATAGTATGTTTTAACTGATAAGTAGATAATAGCTCCAAAGCTCACAGTGCCCATGATAGAGCACACAGACCATATGAAACTTAGGAAAAAGGAATCCAGAATATGGATACATTAAAGGGGAAACAATATGATCAGAGGGCATTGCAGGGAGGGGAGACCTGGGAGGGAGAAAGAAAGGAAGAAAATAGGGGGGCCAAAATCAAGTACAGGAGGGAACAGGAGAGGGGTACTGGAGGTCAGAACATTGAATAACATTATGTATGGGGGGATAATGAAGAGCTGGGGATAGCTACTGGATGATTCCAGAGGCCAGTGAAAAGAGGCTCCCAGGACCCAACGGGGATAATTTTATCAGAAAAGAGGAGATAAAATCTGTACATACTACTTCTAGTAGATAGGCACAGCCTTCCAGTTGATGGATGAGCCACACACCCATCCCAAAACTTTTAACCCAGAAATGGTCCTGTCCAAAAAGAGAACAAGAACAAATAAGAGGAAGGCTCTGAAGGAAGGGCCATCAGGAGTGCTCCACCTAAGGATTCATCCTATTTGCAGATACAAAACTGACATTGTAACCCTTGCCAAGAGGCACTTGCTTACAGAAATCTGCTCTAGCTGTTCCTTGGGAGGTTCACTGACCAATGCAGATGTGGATGCTTGGAGCCAACCATTAGACTGGGCTCAGGGAGCCTGATGAAGGAATTGGCAGAAGGACTGAGGGAGCCGAGTTGGATTGCAACCCCATAGGAAGAAATTCTGCTGGCCGAATTACCCGGTGCTTCCAGGACTAAACCAGCAACCAAGGAGTATACAAGGAGGAATCAATGGCTCTAAATCCATAGGCAGTAGAGGATGGCCTTGTCGGACATCAATGAAAGGGGAAGCCCTTGTTCCTGTGGAGGTTTGATACCCCAGCATAAAGGGATGCTAGAGAAATGGGGTGGTAAAGTGTGGGAAGGTGGGTGAATACTCTCATAGAGGCAAAGTGGAGGGAGGAGAGGAAGGTTATGGGATGGAGGAGCCTGTGAAAGGGTAAGCAAAAAGTGGGATATAATTTGAGATGTAAGGGAATAGAATTATTTAAAAACTTTAAAAAGTTTGGGACTAGTTTAAACGTGCACTATGCCATTTCAGTATTTTTATGTGTACCAAAAATAGAGCATACACTGTTAATTGGGCCATATGCAATTCTTATATCATTTGTTATAGATATATATAATATTTGGGCACACATTCTTGTACCAATGGGACAGTTTCAGAGGTCGTTCGTGTGGTTGAAGATCCAGTCTTTATTCAAAGGTGATTCTGACCTTTAGAGAATGAATTAAGTCCTAAACTATGCAAGATTGTTCTAATCCTTCCAGGACTGCAATTTCCTGAATGCAGAACCATGAGGCTGTATTCATTTGGGTTTGATCCCAAGGATGTGACTCAAGGCAGTTATTATCCTCTTTTGTTTTTTATGATTTCTGTGCGGAGTTATGACATTTACCTTTAATTCCTTAATGAACCAAGTTCTATCTACTTTACTAGATAATATAAAATGAAAATATGATGTCTATTTCCAACTAATTTTTCTCCTATACTTCTTAAGAAATAATTAATATTACAACCTCAAGTCCAGTATGTTTTATGGGTTGCCAGGAGCAACATGGAGTCAATCCCCTCATGACAAATCAATTTTCTATTTCAAATGAGTACAAGATGGAGGTTACAGTCACAGCTGTATAAACAAAATAAAATCAAACACCATAAAGTCAGATAGAAACAAACACTTGATGGCTTCTTGTCCAGACACTTGGAAGTGACATGTAGTAGTGACTCATCAGTCACCTCAAAACAAGGACAAAGCAACTAAAGGACTTAGATACACTGCAGGGAACTGTTGACTAATTAAATCAGGAAACTTATTTTCAGACTCTTCTAAATTATCTTGATTTTTGTTTTGAAAAAATGCAGCTGGAGAAAAAGACTACAAGCTATATATGAGCTAAAAGTCTAGTATAGGAAAAAGATATTAAGTCAGCTTGAATTAAAGTAATTTGCTGCTATGGAGCAAATAAACAAGAAAGTAAAGAGACTGTTTTTTTTTTTTTCTAAAGTAAAATCTCTGGTGTGAAAAAGAATGTTTCAATAATTGGAAAGGGAAGAGAGCACAATCAATTTGATCAGTATTGAAAGAAAAACAAGTTATGAATTGGGCTTTTAACTCACAGAGAAAGTAATTTCTGTAGCTAAAGAATCTTGAAAGACAGATGAAAGTGATCTATGTGGAAGACAAGCAAACAGCAAATATCAGAGTTATTTACGTAGTTCCTCGTGAAAGCAAGGCAAACTGTGATATGTAGACCTGTAAACTATATTTCTGTAATAGAGAAACTGTCATAACATTCATCATGGGACTTACAATACAACCAAAAGGGAAACCCTTTGATTAAAGATAATTCTTTTTCTATCTTACCCTCAAGTTTCCAGTTGTTTGTAAATCTCCAGTGAGCATAGAACTATCCCCTCTCATCTTAGCCTTCTGGTCTAGTCTTTCTTTATTTCCACACATGTATTTAGGTTAGTTTAACAACCACAACAAATTTAACTCCTATGGATTTGAAGTATACTTGAAATAAATATTCTATTATAATGACAAATTAGTAAACCAGAAGATAATTCAAACTTTAAATTTTGTGACTCAGTCAAACAAAAAAAAATAACTGACTTTTTTTTATTGTACTCAGGATGTTGATATTTGGAAGAAAAACTTGTTCAAGTTTTATGATAATACAAAAGTTAGACAATTTGCAGAATCATAATCTCTTTTCTGTTCCTCAGACCATGGGTCACAAATCAGCAACATACCTAGAAATGTTAGAAACACAAAGGGAGGCAGAGGACTAGGTGTGATTGCTTGGCAGACTGGTCACTCTAGAACTACCAGACATAGCAGAGTGTGCAGACAACAGAGACTGCATATTTAAAGAGGGCTGAGGAAATTCCTTCTGAATGGGTAAAAAGGGGACAATGTCCTGTCTATATGTATATTATCTGACATGGGTATTGCCATGTTAAGGATCAATACCTCAGATCCATGTATTGGAAAAGACCTCCCCCGCCATCCCAAGCCTAGCCCAGAAGAATGGCGAAACCTTCCTCTGGTCTAAGTGTGACTATTGTTAGTGTATGGGAAAATACAGGGACAACAACTTCCTCCTCTTAAACTGAGTCCAGTTATTTCTCTCTTGCCTCTATGTTATATAATAGATATGCTGAGATTCTAGGTTGTTTGGTAGTGTGTGCCACTCCATCAGAATGTGTACATCTCACCTGGCCCCCTTCCTTCCATCTAATTTGCTGCCTTCTCCCACCATTCACATAAACACAATGAAAGAATATTCTAAATATTTTTTGTACAAACTGGAATTCTGTGAATAAATTTTCTCATTAGACATATTTCCATTAAATCACTAAGAATGACGTATAACATACTGTTTACAAGGAAAATTATAGGAGCAGGGTTAAATAGTTTGTGTGTTTTGAATCTACAGTTCATATCTAAATATTTCAAGAATAAAAATATGTAATATGAATCTATGAAAAGACAAAGGATGATGAAATACTTTGGCTTAAATAACTCAACACTCTTTAATTTGATATTTAATGAAAAAATACTGGTGGGCATATCATACCTGTTGAAAAGTGACAACCTATCAACACGTACTAAAGTTAACTGGAATTCTTTGCTTGGTTTCTTACCAGAACTTTATTGCAAAAGTCCCTCTTCACACATACACACACACACATACATACACACACACACACACATACACACACACACACACACACACACACACACACACACACCACAAATTTTCTTGTATTTTCTTAAATGTCTAGTATTAATTGTGATGTATAACATTAACTCTTATCAATGGCTATATTATTTTTATTGACTCAAATTTAAATATTAATATTTTTGTTAAGAGTATTCTTGTACCAAAGCAATTTTTCTCCCCCCCTCACTCACTGCTTCTCTCACCCCCCTCTCTCCCTCTCCTTTCCTTCCCTTCAGCCTTCTACTAACTCTGCTTTATTAACATATGTATAAACAACATTTTTGAAGGTATCACACACATCACTGTATAACTCCATAATATCCCTGTGTCTAGCATAATCTTTATTTTTTTCCTTTGCTATAGATCTTGAACACAAGAAATTATAGTGTTGTGCTCTCATAACTTGACTAGAATAAAACTCCCTGGAGCTTTTTAGAAAAACCTTATGTCAAATGTGTTTAATTGGGAATTTTTTCTAATGTGAAAAATAGACATATGGTTAAAATACAATCCATTATTTCATGGAAGTTCTATCTGTTTAGATAAATTAAGGATCTAAGCCAGGCATTTAAAACTGTGTGTTATTCTAATTCTCTGTTGTATCAATTTTTCATGCTCAGTTTTGTATACTTAATTTTTAAATCCCATAAAAAGGAAGCTTTTTTTTTCCTATTAGCCTCTGTCAACATCATCTCAAGTGAACAACAACACTTAACCTCATGTCTTTCATGACTACCAACACTACTGTGAGAGAGATGTTTCTGAAATAGAGATAGAATTTAACAAGTATCCAGCTTAAAAGCCTCAAGTGGTACCACATTTTCCATTGGGAAAAAAATTAATCTTAAAGAAGCTGCTTTATGGTCTATTGCAACCTTTTTTCTAAACACCTACCCATAGTCTGCCTTTGTAGACTCCACACTGGCTCCAGCAACAGCAAAAGCAGCAACATGGCCCTAGCATGGCTCTTAATATCTCTAGTTTTTACATGCTATTCACTTCTTGACTTGCAGGATCAATACTAATTCATCCTTATTTCCCTCTCAAGCATCCCTTGATTTATCCTTCTATACAATTATTGGCCATTATTCTGTAACCCCAAACCCATTATAAATGGTAATAGTCATCTATGTTGGACTAAAGTGTCTTCCAGGATACCAGCTATAATTTTTCCAAATTTTATTACCAAGAATTTATCATAGATTTTATTTTCAAATATGAATTCATAAATAAGAGACGTATATACATGAACATATATGAAAATATGTATATATATAGTCATTATTATCCATCTTTTTGTTTTATCTATTTATTTTTTTAAAAAATATATCGATGTATATATTAAAATTTTAAATAAATTATCATTATCTTTTAACTGCACTAGCTTAGAAATCATTATGCATACTAGGCAGGATACAACCTCATGACAACCACAATCCTAAGTGAAGAAACCACAATTGTGAGACACATACAAACCTATTTTCCAATGTTATTATAAAGATATATAATAAAAATTAGAAATGGATCATTTTGTTAAAGCAATGCCTTACAAGCATAAGGAAATGAGTTCAATCTCAGACAAAGAACATAAAAATATGACATATTGGCAAAGTTTATAATCCTAAAAGGATAACTAGGAAGAGAGGGAAGAAAGTAAAAGAGAAAAATCTATATGACAAGAACTTTAAATCTCTGAAGAAGAAAATTGAAGAACATCTCAGAAGATGGAAAGATACCCATGCTCATGGATTGGAAGGATCAAAATTGTAAATATGTCCATCTTACCAAAAGAAATTTGCAGATTCAGTGCAATCCCCATCAAATTTCCAACTCAATTATTCCCAGTTGGAAAGAGCAATTTGCAAATTCATCTGAAATAATAAAAACCTAGGATAGTGAAATCTATTCTCAACAACAAAAATAGTACTGTGGAAATTACCATCCTTGACCTCAGTTATATTACAAAGCAATTGTCATAAAAACCACATGGTATTGGTACAAAGATAGGCAGGTAGGTCAATGGAACAGAATTGAAGACCCAGTAATAAACCATCACACTTATAGTCACTTGATCTTTGACAAAGGAGCTAAAAATATTCAATGGAAAAAGGACAGCTTCCTCAACAAGTGTCCTTGGTTCAACAGGCAGTCAGTATGCAGAGGAATGCAAATTGATCCTTTCCAAGCTCCTTGTACAAAGCTCAAGTGCAAGTGGATCAAAGACCTCCACATAAAACCAGGTACACTGAAACTATTAAAAAGAAAGTGGGTTGTTTCTGGGGCATTCAGAGCTTTCTGGGGTTAGTATCCCATTATCAGTGACTGTATATTATGCCTGTTCATTTGTGACTGGGTTATCTCACTCAGGATGATATTTTCTGGATGCACCCATTTTCTTAATAATTTCATAAAGTCATTGTTTCTGATAGCTGAGTAGTATTCCATTGTGTAAATATACCACATTTTTTGTATCTATTCATCTACTGAAGAACATCTGGGTTCTTTCCAGCTTCTGGCTATTATAAATAGGGCTGCTATGAACATTGTGGTGCATGTGTCTTTGTTGTATGTTGGAGCTTCTCTGGGGTATATTCCCAGAAGTGGAATAGCTGGGTCTTCAGGTAGTACTATGTCCAATTTTCTGAGGAATTGCCAGACTGATTTCCAGAGTGGTTTTATCAGTTTACAACCCCACCAAAAGTGGAGAAGTGTTCCTCTTTCTCCAAATCCTCACCAGCATCTGCTGTCATCTGAGTTTTGTATACAAAAATTGTGGTACATTTACACATTTACATTCAGCTATCAGAAACAATGACTTTATGAAATTCTTAAGAAAATGCATGCATCTAGAGAATATCATCCTAAGTGAGATAACCCAGTCACAAAAGAACAGACATAATATGCAGCCACTGATAATGGGATACTAATCCCAGAAAGCTCAGAACACCCCAGAAACAACTCACAGACTGAAGTTCAAGAAAAAAAAGATTTTAATGACAACTTGTTCTTAATAAATGAAGAGGCATATTTTGTAATTATAGGTACATATATTACCACTTTTAGATAATGAGAATGAAAATAAAGTAATTGAATAATTACTAAAAAAAAAAAAGAAAACTGACTATTTCCAGGTTACATCTTGTTTTACATGTACTTTATGTTCATTGTAACTAGTAAGATTTATAATATATAATAATAGATAATAGATAATGCATACTATCAAATTTTTAAAAAAATCAAGGACTGACAAATATGTATTCATATACCTTTATGGGAAAATGCTTAAAATCTGTATTTTTATTTTTGTACATTTATCTTTGCTTTTTAAAAATAAAGTTGTTCAACTTAAAACAAAAAAAGAAATTATAAAAGAAGATTTTCCCCAGGGTTACAGTTACTTCAGTGGCAAAAGAAAGAGAAATACCTAAAAAACCGATAAAGAATATGTGTACACAAGTGTCAAGTTCAGAGATTATTAAAAAAAAAAAAACTTTGGGTTTAAAAAAAGAAAAAAAGAGTGGGGAAGAGCTGAGAACGCATAGACACAGAAGAAAATTTCCTGAAAAACAATGGCCTACGATCTAATATCAAGAATTGACAATTGGGACCTTCTGAAACTGCAAAGCTTCTGTAACGCTAAGAACACTGTCAAGAAAACAAAATGCACCCAAAAGCCTGGGGAAGGATCTTTACTAATCCCACATCTGATATTAGACTAATATCCAATATATTCAAGGAACTAAAGAAATTGGACTCCAGAGAATCAAATAATTCAATTTAAAAATGATGTACAGAGCTAAACAAAGAATTCTCAACTGAGGAATACCAAATGGCTGAGAACCACCTAAAAATGTTCAACATCCCCAGTCATCAGAAAAATGCACATCAAAACAACCCTGTGATTCTACAAATAACAATAGTGGGAGACTTCACACCCCACTCTCATCAATGGACAGATCATGGAAGCAGAAACTGAACAGAGACACAGTGAAACTAGCAGAAGTTATGAACCAAATCCATTAGACATCTATATATATATATATATATATATATATATATATATATATATATACACACACACACACACACACATATATATACTATATATTCCCTTTTGCAAAATGGGAATAATTTGTGTATCCATCCTGGATACTATGACACCACTGAATTTGAGAACCACATAGATCATGTCTCAAAAGTTTCTCTGCAGAGTATAATTGGGACTAATTCTTAAAAAAATATGTGTGAAGATTTTTTTCTTTGCTTTCAAACATATTTTTTTTTAAATAATTTCAATGGTCTAAAATCATGTAAAGACAGGAGATCCAGACAGCCAAAATAATTTTCAATAATTTTTAAACAAGTGTGTGAGGTACCACTATCTCCAAAAATAAGTTGTATCATAAGGTATAATGACAGAAACTAGTACATTGACTAACGGAATAGAATTGATGACTCACATAAAATCCCTCTCTCCTATAACCACCAGACTTTTGAAGAAAGGACACAGTACACACTACATGAAAGACATCATCATCAGCATTTGCTGCTGGCAAAAAGAATAGTAATATATGGAAGAATTAAATTTGCTCTCTATGATGTTCATAAAACTCCACTTCAAATGTGTCCAAGGGCTTCAACTAAGACCTAATTCACTGAAAGTGATAAAAGATAAAGTATGGAATATGCTCAAATTTATGCTCAAGAGAAGAGGATCCCATAGCTACCCTGGACATTTAGAATAATAATTCAGAAAAGACTACTTGTGAGACTTAAAATAAAACTGTATTTTAATAGATACCGTCATTCAAATGCAGAGGCAGACAAAAGAATAGGAAAGATTCTTCCTCAACTATAGATCAAACAGAGATTCACTATCTACAATATACAAAGATCTCAAACTAAACATCAAGAAAACAAACAATGCAAGTGAAAATGAACACAGAGGTAGACAGAAAATTCTTAAAACATGAAAGACAAATGGCTGGGATATTTATTTAGAAGTTCACATCTCTAGTTATGAGAAAAGTAAGTGCAAATTAAAATTATATTGAAATATTTTTGCAGCATCCATAACAACTATGATAACATAAAAACTAATGAAAATAAATGCTATAGATATGGAGATCCCATAGTTTCTTCTCTATTTTTGTATTTATTTTGTGTTTTCTTATGTGTATTATAAATGCAGTTTATTTTTATCATTATTCTATGATATCAACACCATTTACAATGGGAAGAAAACAATATTTTTTAAGGCATTATTTTGGGAACTTTCTTTTCATCAAAGAAAATATAACTAGAGAAAATGTCATTGAAAAGAGTATTTGCTAATATGAGTGACTCTATTTACTAATAACTTGTTCTCCAAAGCTTTCTAAGATCCTTGTGAGTCCTTTGAAGCTAGGAAGCAAGGAGTCTGACAAATTAAAGCTTGAGGCAATCTATTTTGTATCTATTATAAACAGCTCCAGATTAATTTTAGAGTAATAACGTTTCATTTTAGTGAAGTTTTTTCTTTTTACATTGTTTTAGAAGACAGGGTTTCTCTGTATAACTCTGTCTGTCCTGGAGCTCACTCTGTTGACCCAGAACAGCCTGAAGCTCCAGGATCTGCCTATCTCCGCCTCCCAAGTGATTTAAGTTATAGATATAAGCAACCACATGTCTGTCATTCTGTCTGGCAGTCAGGCATCAAGTACCAAATACAAACTTCAAAACTGAAAAATACTACAAAGTACCCGATTTTACCTGCATCAAAATTAACCTATACTCTAATAATATGGATCCTAGATTGTCCATGAATTTCTTGTCTTCCAGATCTTTGCCATGTGTTGCTTTTTTACTTGTTTCACTGTTTGATAATGACTGCTAACATTCACAAGTTCTCAACTGTTATTTTCTTCCCAATTGCCTTTTTTTCTAATCTGAAGGGGAACCAGTCTGATTTATGTTATACCTGTTACACAAAATTCCAAATATATCCTAGCAGGCTATACTAAAGGTAATAAAAATTGCAAGTCATCTATCTCAAACTACCTGGGTAATGAAAGCTCATTTCAGAGAACAGGATAGATAAGATATTGATCCTGGTAAAAGACAATGTATGCCCAACTCAAGGGCTGGTAATAGAGTGGATGGAATTAGAGACGCTGGCTGTCACCACAAATAACCGAATCTGCTCAGGAGCTCAGGTGCCTCCTAGGTGTGTGAAACTTTTAAGTTGGAGGAACTTAAAATAAATGTCAGTGTCGTGTAAAGAAGAATAAATGTAAGGAGTGTGTCATTATTTAATTAGGGTTCAGACACTTGATTCAGCTCCTCAGTTAAGAACAGCTCCAGTTCCTATCTATATAACACAGCAAATCTAGCTAACTTCCTTCTTCATTATTTGGCTAAGGAGTTTGTGGCTTTTGTTTACTTTGTTGACTGTTATTGAATTTAATATCTTTTTCTTTTGCAGCACTGAATAACGAATCAGAAAGAAACATGTTCTGATTCCCGTGTTTATAAAACTTCTGTTCCAGCAGAGAAGACCAACAGGAAGCCAGAGATTAACAGTACAATATGATCTAATAGAGTTAAAATTTAAAACATAATAATGATCTTTAAGTGTCATAGAGGAGAAAGAACAGTAAATGGAAAAAAGTTTAGGCACATGGAATGCTTTTATACGTGGGCATTTTTTAGAGAAGTCCACTTGAAGAAGTGATGTCAGAACAGAGAATTAAAGGATAAGACTGTAGCCTCATGGGATACAGATGTGAGACTCTCAACTGAGGAAAAGCCAGCTGCAGGTTCATCTTCAATAAAAACGATAGTCATAGCTGGCAATGAACCTTAGTGGTAGAGCATCTGCCTAGCTTCTGTGAGGCCATGTCGAATTGGGCATAACATGTTATAGTAATTTAGGTACTGAATAAAAAGGGCATTGTGGACATTTTGTGGAATCCTGGATTTTCTAAATGTGGTTGAAAGGCTAATCATATTTAAGACGTGGACACTGAATCCCCTTTAATGGGGATTTTTTGGGGGTTATTACATGTTGCTAAATGGAGATCTGGTGATCCCTAGATCATGACTGTTTAACTGGTACATCCTGAAGCCATCAGAGGGAGTTATTTGAAAGTTAGCATTTGGTAAAGGACTTAAATCCACATAACTCATAGTAATCACCTTCTAAGTAAGGTGAAAAGTAAAGACCTTAGTTACATGGTCTTACATAAAATATATATTGGTCACTCTGCCTTACATTTTTTAATCCCAGATTTACCAAGTTAATAATTATACTCTAAGTCCTTAGATATGCAAATTTACTGTACATTTTATAATTTTAGCATCACATTGTAAATGCAGAGAAAAGAGTTAGTTACTAAACCATTGCGCAAATTTAAGAAAAACACTTTTTAAATTTTATTTATTATTTTATAGTCTCCGTGTTCTCTGTCAGAATGAAATGATTAAATTGTGCCACCCAGTTTCAAGACAGTTTTCTCATCACTCACTGTTTACCAGCTAAAATCTCCTTTGTACTATACAATCTGGACGCACACTTTGCTCTTACTGTATGTATTTCTGTGTCTGACTAACGTAGATACATGATAAGTGAGCATCTTGGAATTCTTGTCAGAAACACTGCTCTCTGAAAGCACTTTTTCTGCAACGTTTTGTTTTGTTCCTGACTGTAGCTTCCTATAAGAAAGAAAATAGAGGTTTTTATAGTTAATAAAGAAGCTGAGGAAATCAGAAAGAATACCGCACACATTATTTAAGCTAGACATATAAATATTACATGTTATTTATTTGAGCTCTTTGAGAATGAAATATTGCCTACAATGAGAGCAATAAAAATAATTCTCCTGTAATTTACAAAAGTATACAACAGCTTGAACTTAGAGTTAGTAATTGATGCTTTTATAGAGAGATTGTTAAATAAAATAAGAATTCTAATGAAGTTTAAATCTAACTGATAGTTAAAAGATAATTTATAAAAGGAAAAAGACATTCATTTTGCTAATAGCTACAAAGAATTGCAATTTACACAATACTGCTAAGATAGGTTACACTCTTATTAAAACATATATTTGCAAATTAGTAATTTTCTCTTAAATGCATAGATGGAAATACTATATTTTCAGGGGCCTGGGATAGAAATCATTTTATATTAAAACAGACTGTGCCCTTAAGTAAAACTGTCTGATTTCACTTCTAAAATAATGTTTGCATCTTAATCTCTCTGTCTGTCTGAACTGAAAATCTGTCTCTTTACCTGCCAAGTGTTTTGCTGGCCTAATGCTAATGCAACACAGTCTTCAGAACAGTGCAATGACAGAGACAATGTAACAGTCATGCAAATTCTTCATGTTCATTTCACCTCTCCTATCAGCATTCCCTTTCATGAATTTCATGGCTACCTTTCCTCTAGTCTTACTAATTACCTTTCAGCTTTCTGCATCCTGACTTTTCATTCAGTTACCAGAAACTACTAACTGTGTGCATTTTACCAGTTTTTATAAGTTAAAAGTTCATTATTTAAGACTGTCTTCAAAAGAGCCTCTTATTTGTCTTGCAGTCTCATGCTTTTTGATTTTGTTTTTTATTTTTTTTCTACATGCCATAATGTTCACAGTTTCATTTTCTTTATTTCCTTACAATTGCTGTATGGAAAACTTTAAGGACCTTCTGAATGTCACAGTATAAAGATAAAACAAGATTGAGGGACATAAATTAGATTATTTATTTATCCAATGAGCAAATAGCAAAATATTATAATTACATGTTCATTTTCAGATAATTTAACTTTCATTTAATTTAGAAAGTGTGTACTCAGAAGTATATAGTTGATTCACTTAAAAATACAAACACGAATTAAAGTGACAGTATGTCACTAGAATTGTGAAAAAGATTAAAATAAAGGATTAAAATCAATGATTGAATGGGACTCTGAGAATTACTCATATACCTGGGAATGACTTTGCATTTGCTTTTACAAACAGCATGTTAAAAGTAAAACTGGTATATTTCCTCAACATGTCTAGTCTTTGTAAATATGAGGAGACTCATAATACAGTATTAGTTAATTCTACCTGACATGGCATCTGCCTTCATCTGTGCAGCCCCTCACAATAATCCACATGGCTATTTTAGCCTAGCTCTCCAAGGATTTATATTTCATAGGAACTTGCTGCTGGAGAAGAGGAAGTCATAGTCTTCAGGGTTTACTTACAAGGTGTCCTCCACTCATCTTTTACAGACAATATTAATTAAACAAACCTGAACATAAACACTGGAGGCATGAAGCAGGAGGAATGCCTCACACATCATAGTATAAAACCATAATCACAAGGATGATGTCAAAGAAGGAGAACTTGGCAATAACAATCTTGAGAAGATTTGGATAAAGGTACCAACAGCTAATCTACAATTCCTTAGCAACATCAAGAAAAAGTCAAACTTATTTCAAAATAAGCCTGGTCTTATTTGAATTGGCCCAGTTTCTTAAAATAAATTTAAGAAAACAAAATTACCCACATTTCACTAAAGGAGAGCCATGTATTTCACACCTAGTGTGTAGGGAAAAAAAAGATTAACAAATGCAACTAAATTGTGAACCCCAACCCTGGAGTTTTTAACTGAAGACTGTTAGGAAAATCCTAGACTAAGAAGTACAGAGCATATCAGCTGTTGATAGACAATGCATTGTTCCAGAACCTTCTCTTATAAGAGTTGCATATGCAGCAGAGGACAGCATTGTTTGGCATCCATGGGTGAAGAGGCCTTTGGTCCAGTGAAGGTGTTTTTCCCAGTGTAGGGGAATGCCAAGGCACTGAGGTGGGGAGGGTGCTTAGGAGAGGGAGCATCTTCAAGGAAGCAATGGGGGGAGCACAATGGGAGAAGGGAATAACATTTGAAATGTAAATACAGAGAATATCCAATAAAATAATGTTTCAAAGGAATGGCAAATATTCAGAATATCTATTTTCTCATTCACTCTTTAGCATTATGGTAATAAAAACTATGCCCGAATGTATATATTGATTTGTTTTGAAAATCTGTTCATTTAGATCCTGGGAAGATGGTTCATCAGATAAGAACATCTGCTCTTGTAGAAGCCCATAATTCATTTTTTTAGCATACACAATGCTCCCAAACACATGACTCCAGCTCCAGGAGTTTCTCCCTGCTCTTCTGATCATAGGAACTTGTATCAACATGCCAATACTCACAGACATACACACATATACAAAAAATAAAGTAAATCTCAGTTAGAAAGAACCCATTCTTTCACTTATTAATTTTGGATGTGTATGTAACTAAGTTAGTGTTCTATGTTTTTAGCTGGTACATGCATAAACAGACACATGGTTGCCTTCTCCACTCAGGTTTCTAAACTGAAGTTATACTCCTTCAATATAACAATAACTTATGGTTTTAAATACCTCACACAGGAACTTTCTTTTCACAAGCCTTCTAAAAGTACTATGGGATATAAAATAGCTTTAGAAATTTTTCATAGAAAGAAGAGTCAATCTATGACATCATATACTCCTTTATATAATCTGCCATCAAACATTTGTAGACACGTCAAATACTAGTCCTTAATTTACATTTATATTTTAATACAAGCAGGCACTGTTAGCTTATAGAAGAAAAACATACACATATAAATAAACATGTACAGCATAATTGTGCTTTGATGCTATGGTCTCTGAACATGCAACAACCACTTCACTGTGAATGTGTCTTATTGTTTGAGACTACACTTTAGCCATATTAAATAACATACATCTTAAATGAAAAATTATTTTTATTATACAATAAATACCATTAGGAATCATCCAAAGGAATTTCAGATATATTACAAGCTAACAAGTACATTTATGAAGCTACTATGATTCTTATATTCATACCACAAATGTAGCCAGCCTGGGTGCAAGAAACTTGTAGACACAATAAAAAGTCAGAATCTATCTAAACGCTTCTGAAATGTTTGCCTTTGGTCACTGATTCTCAAACTGCCCTCCAGAGGAGGCATCTCATATCCTAGTGCTTTGTTTGATTTTTTTCCCAAGCACTGACATGAGTGTTTTTCACAATGTCTGATGTGATAAAAGCATGTTGACAATTGCATGAATGAGACAGAGCATCAGCAGCACAGGGTTCAGTGTTGTGAAACACGGTGGGCAGAGGTGAGTACAAAGGGTAGAAAGAACCCGCACACTGAGGAATTATGTAAGTCTCAGAAGAACCAGTTGCCCTGTGGAAATCAGTTGTCAAAAGCCATGAAGAAAACAGAAATCAACTCTAACTCTGGTCTGCAACATGGCAACAGCTCCCAAGGACCTTCTCTTTCTCCCTTTAAAATTATGGTACCAAAAGCTACGTCAACTACATTTACCTATTTTATTTTTCTCAGGGAATTACTGACCCTATGGCATTCTCATTTTACACACTATCAGGAGTCCATTAGTCTGAGCTGCATAAATACTCCTGGATAGTTAACCATGAACTGATAAAAAATAACTCCCTTAAGAGGACCCTAGATTACATGAATGGCATGCGAAACCACCTTCACAACCACCACATTGTTAGATAAGGTAAGATGAATGTGCCCTTCAGTGTTTAATGTCTAAGGTAGCTTCCACCACAAGTTCAGCACTGCTAGTTACCAAGGCTTTTCTTTCCCCTCTTCATTTCACTTCTTTTCATAATGAACATCAGAAATTGTACAACCAACAGGCAAAAAAGTCATCTGTATGTGTCTAACAATTTATATTTACCTAGCATAAAATCTACATTCAATTTTTCACTCTAAATTAGATAAAAAAAAAACAATCTCAGGAAAACTGTCAAGTACACAGAACATTTTCAATAAATATATGTCTTCTACCCTTGAGCAACTATAGTTATGTAGTACCCAAAGATGTTTGGTACTGGACAAAATTTAAAAACCAAGCATCCAGATAAGAAAAACATGCCTGATGATGATCATTAAGATTACAGCATCAAACAGTTTTCTTGCTGTGTCAGTGTGTATATATACACTTGCTAATGTTCACACAATCAAAAGATCAGCACCTGAAATATTTCAGACACGACCCATTAAACAAAACTGATTATCGATGGATGACCACATGCTTCAGTTGAGGATAAAAGAGGAGAAAGCAGATTAAATTTATCACAGTGGCACTGCTCAGATTCAGTTTCATACAATGCCCCAGTGCTTAACCGTGTTTCACACAACACAGCTTCCATCAATTTTCTCCAATAAATCAGTCCACTTCATTTGCATTTCCACCACTGTGCACGGCATACAAAACATGGAGCTTGTAAACAGAACATACGAGAACTTGGCAGCTCTACTCTCGGAGCTTTCTACCATCTCTATGTCTAGAAATAAATACTTTAAATTGTTTCCATTTTTCTATGGGTAACTGCAAATTCCAGCTATTTACTTTCCTATATCTTTGTGTCATTTATCCTCATTCTACAGTGACGAAAACTTAAGGAATGAATGCAAAGGAAAACTGTTGACAGGGTGTTAGAGTACTTGTTAATATAGCTTGATGTGAAAATATACAAGTGAGCTAAACAAATTACATCAGCATGAAAGGCAATTTGGTTTCTACATAGAGAGGTGGCTTTGTCCTATACCTCCCTCAGTAAATCACTTCCCTACATGAACCTTTCTTCATCATGAAAGATACTTATTGTCCCCATTCTAAATGCATTTGAAGTTTCTTAAGGAAGGAGTACCAAAAGAGAGAATAAGTTGTCACTGTGAACGATTAAGATTTACTTAAGGAATACCAGACACTCAAAGTTTGGAGACAGATTTTCAAAGTCTGTAGCATATAGTTTAACTGAAAGATAAAATGTGAAATTTAGTGCAGGTTGTTATGAAATGGGTGCAGAATTTTGGCAAGTGAAATACAGTGAATGTTTACTCCTGGACCCAAAAAAAACCGTATCACTGTGTTTGCAGAAGCAAATACAAGAATATAAACAATCCTTTGAGCAAGTGTATAAGCAGTTTGCACACTGGAACTATGAAGCATTCTGCTCTTGCAAGAAATCGAACAGGTAGACCTTTTCAGCAGTATCAGGATAGACAAGAAATAGCAAAGAATGCTTTCAGATCCACTGCTTATAAAGCACGTTTCTGATTTAAATAAAAAGCACTATGTGTACACCGGCTGTGACAGCAATATTATAAAATGTCTGGGCAAACTGATATCAGAATCTGAAGAAATAAATCTAACTAAACGTCTTGAAATTAATTAACACATATGTTTAAATGATAGCTACAGGCATTATAAAAATGCCACAAATAATTATGATTGATATCCTAAATTGAAAGTGGTATTTTTGAAAGAAGGTGGTTTGTCAGATGTTACAGGAAAACACAGATTATTATGGTAGAGCATGGAATTAATTGGGAGATGTTTTATACTTTTAAAGTGAGAGAGAATATTCAACAAACTAAAACAATAATTCAGTTACCACTTTGAAATAAAAATAGAAAAAAAAAAACAGTAGGATGGCCATTTTTAAAATGTTGATCTTTCCAATCCATAAGCATGGGAGATCTTTCCATTTTCTGAGATCCTCCTCAATTTCCTTCCTTAGAGGTTTGAAGTTCTTGTCGTACAGGTCCTTCACTTGCTTAGTTAAAGTCACACCAAGGTATTTCATAGTTTTTGTGACAATTGTGAAGGGTACCTTTTCCCTAATTTCTTTCTCCACATGTTTGTCCTTTGAGTATAGGAAGGCTACTGATTTGTTTGAGTTGATTTTGTCTCCAGCCACTTTGCTGAACTTGTTTATCAGCTGTAGGAGTTATCTGGTGGAGTTTTTGGGGTTACTTAAGTACACTATCATGTCATCGGCAAAGAGTGATGTTTTTATCTCTTCCTTTCAGATTTGTATCCCCTTGATCTCCTTTTGCTGTTTAATTGCTCCAGCCAGGACTTCCAGTACTGTATTGAAAAGGTAGGGGGAGAGTGGGCAGCCTTGTCGAGTCCCTGATTTTAGTGGGATTGCTTCAAGTTTCCCACCGTTGGCCATCCTACCAAAAGCAATCTACAGATTCAACGCAATCCTCATCAAAATTCCAAAACAGTTCTTCATGGAATTGGAAAGATCAATGTGCAATTTCATATGGAACAACAAAAGACCCAGAATAGCAAAATCCATCCTCAACAACAAGAAAACATCTGCGGGAATCACTATCCCTGACCTCAAGCTATATTACAAGGAAATTGTGCTGCAAACCGCATGGTACTGGTACAGAAATAGGCATGTGGATCAATGGAATAGAATAGAATATCCAGAAATGAGTCCTCATGTACATGGTCACCTGATTTTTGACAAAAGAGCAGCAAACATTCAATGGAAAAAGGACAGCCTATTCAACAAATAGTGCTGGTCCAACTGGCACTCAGCATGCAAAAGAATGAAAATAGACCCTTTCTTATCTCCTTGTACAAAGCTCAAGTGTAACTGGATCAAAGATCTCCACATTAAACCAGATACACTGAAACTATTAGATGAGAAAGTAGGGAAAACTTTAGAACATATATGCACAGGAGAAAATTTTCTGAACAAAACACCAATGGCTCAAGCTCTAAGGTCAAAGATTAACAAATGGGACTTAATGAGATTGCAAAGTTTCTGTAAGGCTAAGGACATTGTCAAGAAAACAAAACAGCAGCCAACAGAATGGGAAAAGATCTTTACCAACTCCACATCAGATAAAGGCCTAATATCTAAGGTATACAAAGAACTCAAAAAGCTAGACACCAGAGAATCAAATAACCCTATTAAAAAATGGGGTACAGAGCTAAACAAAACATTCTCAGTTGAGGAATGTCAAAAGGCTGAGAAATATCTGAAGAAGTGCTCCACATCCTTAGCCATCAGGGAAATGCAAATCAAAACAACCCTGAGATTCCACCTCACACCAGTCAGATTGGCCAAGATCCAAAACTCAGAGGACAACAGATGCTGGCGAGGTTGCAGAGAAAGAGGAACCCTTTTTCACTATTGGTGGGGTTGCAAACTAATACAACCACTCTGGAAATCAGTCTGGCGATACCTCAGAAAATTGGACATAATACTATCTGAAGACCCAGCTATTCCACTTCTGGGCATATACCCCAGAGACACCTTAGTATACAACAAAGATATATGCACCACAATGTTCATAGCAGCTCTATTTATAATAGCCAGAAGCTGGAAAGAACCCAGATGTCCTTCAGAAGATGAATGGATACAAAAAAATGTGGTACATTTACACAATGGAATACTACTCAGCCACCAGAATCAATGACTTGACCAAATTCTTAAGAAAATGGCTGCATCTAGAGAATATCATTCTGAGTGAGATAACCTAGTCACAAAAGAATAGACATAATATGCAGTCACTGATAATGGGATGCTAACCCCAGAGGCTCACACTGCCCCAGAAACAACTCACAGACTGTATGAAGTCCAAGAAATAAAGAAAACAAAACAAAAGAAAACAAAAAAAATCTCTATACAACAAGAAACCTTTGACTATTTCCATGTTACATTTTGTTTTACATGTACTTTATGCTCATTGTAACTATTAAGTTTTCAATACATACTATCAAACCTTTAAAAAAATCAAGTACTGACTAAAAAATATATTCATACAGTTTTATGTAAAAAATATTTTAAATCTGAAAAAGAAGTACTGACAAAAATGTATTGTATAATTTTATGCAAACAATGCTTAAAATCTGTACATTTATCTCTGTTTTGTAAAATAAATTTGTTAAAAAAAAAGAAAGAAAAACAGTGTTTGGTTGGTTGTAATTATAGTCTTGATACTTTTTTAGTATCTAAGATAGATTTCCAGGTTTGACAAAGAGTCATAAAATTCCATCACTTTTACTAAACACATACACTCTATTGGTTAATTTCCTTGTACACATCGATGGGAAATGATAAATGAAGGTGAAAGAGGAAAGAATATTCTAAAGAGACAGGAGAGAGGGAGAGAGAGAGAGAGAGAGAGAGAGAGAGAGAGAGAGAGAGAGAGAGAGAGAGAGAGAGAGAGAGAGAGAAACCCTTGAGGAATACAGAAAGATGAGTAGGTTTCATTCCTCAGTAGAAACAACAGAGAGAGAAAGTGCTAGTTTCTCAGTGGAGGCAACTTAAGATAATCCAAAGCCATAGTCAAAGTACACAGGAAAAGCCTGTGTGACATTTTTATGAAACTGGGCATACTTTCTAGAATTTGGATAAAGGTCTTTATTTTTGTCTATCAGAGATACTGCCTATGTCTTCCTTCTGATATCAGTGTCTGGCTTTAGAATGAAGGTCCCCTGGAATCAGAAATAAACAGGGAAATGATCCATTCTCTGTGAACTTTGAATGAATTTGAGAATCTATATTAATTCTTTTTTGAAAATTTAGATGAATGTGTCAGGTATAACTATCTGATCCTGGGTTGTTTGGTTGTTTGAGTGTATTGGAATTTTTTCATTACTAAGTCAGCCTTCCTTTTGAGTAGGATTTGGTAGACTTATGATTTCTTTTTTATTCAGACTTTGTAGGTTGCATGCATGACTTCCTCTCAGGTAATGACCTTCACATTTGATGCAAAGCTGTAGACTGCTCTTTAAAAGAGCCATTTCCTTGGCCCCAATTTGCCCTTAAAAAACATCCAGTGCAACCCCTGCAAGCACAGTTCTGTCTTCTTTGACTAAGAGGCAACATTAACTGTCTTTCTCATTTTCCAGAGATCTATATTCAATTCCATTCCAATCTGCTTCTACATTTTCTTTCTCATATTTTATCTACAATCTATGCGATGAACTTTGCACCCCTGTCTGTGAACTGTTTTGGATTATGACATACCTTGGATAAGCTAGAATCATTTATAACTTCAGCTTATTTTGTCTATTTTTATTCCACATTTCCTTTGAAATGATAAATAAAAAGAATTAAACAAGCCACAAAATTCCTTATCCTAAATAAATGTACAAATACTAATATACCTGATAATAGAAAAGGGAGATACCTTTATTGAAGTAGCTAAACAATGAAAAACAAGCATGAGAATTAAAAGTATCAGCATATTGCAATAGCTAGTAAATAAATATAATTTTGTATTACATATAACCAACATGTATGAATATCTCCAATAAAATAAATCTCTAGCCATTGTATACCCCTTATACGTTGAAAATGGATTAAAATCTATCAGAAATTTGGAACATGTGAACAAAATTTTCCTTTGTATTAAATATAGACATTTTCTAATGTAATATATTATTATTATGTTTTTCTCCCCTTTGCACTTATTTTCTCTATAATTTCTTACTCACCTGAATCACCCTCTGTATTGCCAATTAGAAAAAATAAAGTGGTTTCTAGGAAAATGATATAATATAATATAGTATAATATAATATAATATAGTATAATATAACATAATAAATATGATATAATATAATACATACAATAAAATATAATGAATATAATATAATATATAAGGAAACACATTAGGCACAAGAATCAGAGACACATTCACACATTCAGAAATTTCTCTCAAATAAAGACTAAAGTGAACTCCCTGATAAAGGATCTGTTGGGTAAAAAGAGAGATGAAAAATATATATAAATAAAAGAAAACAAGGTAACTTCAGCCAGGAAAGTAGGTAGGTTAATAGCAGATGTTCATATCTCTTTCAGCACCTCGAAAATCAATCCTCTAGTTTTATTCCCAACTCTGTAACAAACTTCCAGCTGCAGCCTCTCCTCCTTCTACCTGCCCCCTTCTGAAAAAAAATGTGTACCTTACACTTTGAGTTATTCAACCCCAACAGTCACTCCCTGAGAATCCATAGGCCACTCAGGCCTAATAATCAGATAGTAAACTACAGAGTTTCAGCTCCTGGAAGTCCTATGTAGCATTTCAGCTTCAAACTCCTCTCACCTGATTCATTAGTTTATCCCAAAAGTAATTTCCTGGCAATGCACAGGCCAGTTAGGCAGGGAAACAAGTAGGCTAACTGTAGGTATTCAACTCTCACTCCAAACCCTGAAATCCAATCACCCTATGGCCAGGCTCTTCCCCAGCATGGCAGTATACCACTGTGCCCTCCATTTTCTTTCTTCCCCATTCTAAAGAGGACCATGTAGATCTTCATCTCCCCTACCCCCAAATTTTCCCCATTCTAAATTCTGTCTCGAGCCCTCAACAGGCATTTCCTGGGAACCTGCAGACCACTTTGACCAGTGATGGAGGTAGTCTAAGAGCAGATCTTCACCAGTCTCTTCCTTCCTCTGAATCCAATGCTCTAGTTTCATCTCAAGCTTTATATAAGATTTTCTTCTGTATCTGTACAACTCTGGCAGAACCTCTGAGGGGATATCTACACCAAATTTCTGCCAGTAAGTACTTCTTGGCATCATCAATACCTTGGGTGTGGTGGCTGCATATGAAGTGAATTCCCAGGTGAGGCAGCCTCTCAATGATATTTTCTTCAATCCCCTTTTTTCAGTTTGTCCTTGTATTTCCTCCCATGAGTGTTTTGTTCTTCCTTTTAATAAGAACTGAGGCATCCAGACAGAAAAGAGTCATCCGGGAAGGGGCAGTTAAATGGGGGCAGAGAGACCATTTTGTCAGAGAGCACTTGATATTATCATAGCATTGTGCCATAATGGAACCAATCTCCACAATTTTTAATATTTACTGCAGCACATACCTAAACATGGTAAAAAGAAATATAGAGCAAACCAGTAACCAATATCAAACTAAATAGAGATAATCTTGAATCAATCCCACTAAAATCAGGAAGTAGACAAGGCTGCCCACTCTCTCCCTCCCCATTCAACATAGTACTCAAAGTAATTAGAGTACTGGAGCAATTAGAGAACAAAAAGAGGCAAAATGAATATAAATTAAAAAGAAAGAAGTCTAAATATCACTATTTGCAGATGATATGATGATATACTTAAGTGACCTAAAAATTCCACCAGAGAACTCTTAAACCTGATCAACAACTTAAGAAAACTTGCTGGATATAAAATTAACTTAAACAAATCAGTAGCCTTCCTCTACTCAAAGAATGAGCAGGCTGAGAAAGAAAGTAGGAAACAATAACTTTCATAATAGTCACAAATAATATATATATATATATATATATATATATATATATATATATATATATATATAATCTTAGTGTTACTCTAACTAAGCAAGGAAAATATCTATATGATAAAACTTCAAGTATCTGAAGGAAAAAAATTGAAATAGATCTCAGAAAATGAATAGATCTCTAATGATTATGGATTGGAAGGATTGATCTAGTAAAAATAGCCTTTTTGTTGAAAGCAATCTACAAATTCAATGAAATCTCCATCAAAATTCCAACTCAATTTTTAATGGAGTTAGAAAGAGCAATTCTCAAATGATTTTGGAATAACAAAATACCCAAGATAGCAAAAACTATTTTCAACAATCAGAGAACCCAGGGTGTGAGTTGTTACTGAGGAGTGTCTGTGAACTGCATAGCTTTTGTTCAAATGACCTGTCCATTGGAGAAATTAAAATAATTTAATTTAAAAAAAAGAACTTCTATGGGAATCACCATCCCTGACCTCAAGCTGAATTACAGAGCAATCTTGATTAAAAAACAACATGGTATTTGTACAGTGACAGGCAGGTAGATCAATGGAATAAATTAAAGACCTAGAAATGAACCCACAGATCTTTGTTCACTTGATCTTTGACAGAAGAGACAAAACCATCCAATGGAAAAAAGATAGATTTTTCAATAAAGGGTGATAGTTCAACTAGTATTCAACATGCAGGAGAATGCAAATTGATCAAATTTTATGTCCTTTTACAAAGCTCAAGTCCAAGTAGATCATGGACTGCCATTTAAAACCACATCAACTGAATCTAACAGAAGAAAAAGTGAGGAAGAGGCTCAAATACAAGGACACAGGGGGAATTTTCCTGAACAGAAAATCAATGCATTATGCTCTAAGATCAACAGACCTCAAATGGGATCTCATAAAATTGCAAATCTTCTGTAAGACAAAAGATACTGACAACAGGACAAAATGGCAACAAACAGATTGGGAAAACATCTTTACCAATCCTACATCTGATAGAGGGCTAATGAACAATATACATAAAGAACTCAAGAAGTTAGACTCAAGAGAAATAAATAACCCTATTAAAATGGGGTACAGAGCTAAACAGAATTCTCAACTGAGGAAACTTGAATGCATGAGAAGCATCTAAAGAAATGTTCAAAATCCTTAGTCATCAGGAAAATGTAAATCAAAATGTTCCTGACATTCCACTTCACTCCAATTAGAATGGCTAGAATCAAAAACTCATGTTACAGCAGATGTTGGCAAGGATGTGGAGAAAAGGGAACACTCCTCCATTGTTGGTAGGATTGAAAGCTAGAACAATCACTGTGGAAATCAATCTGGCAGTTCCTCAGAAAAGTGGTACATAGCTATTCCACTCCTGGGCATATACCCAAAAGATGTTCCAACATACAACAAGGATACATCCTCCACTATATTCATAGCATCTTTATTTTAATAGCCAGAGGTTGAGAAGAACCCAAATACACTTCAACAGTGGGATGGATACAAAAAACGTGGTCCATTTTCATGGTGGAGTACTACTCAGGTATTAAAAACAATGACCTCATGAAATTCTTAGTCAAATAATGGAGGAAGGATGGGGAGGGGAGACAGAAAGGGATATAGCATTTCTAATGTAAATATAGAAATTATCTTATAAAAATAAAATAAAACTGCTTTTCTGTTTTTGAAATCAATATCTAGCTTGTATCTAGTATTTTGTAATGGCATCCTGATCAAGTAAATTTTCTTTAAATTATCTGTAACTTCCAAGATGAAGAAGAAGAAGAAGAAGAAGAAGAAGAAGAAGGAGAAGAAGAAGAAGAAGAAGAAGAAGAAGAAGAAGAAGAAGAAGAAGAAGAAGAAGAAGAAGAAGAAGAAGAAGAAGAAGAAGAAGAAGAAGCAAGCTTCTATAGCCATTTTAATTCAGACAAAGTTGTCTACAAACTAAAACTAACCAGAAAAAAAAAATAGGGAAAGACACACATAGTCCCCACACATTCAAACACAAAGTGAGTTTCCACAGAAGAAAACTGAAATAACACCCTGCATCTTATCTGAACACATATTAAAGCTGCACATCAACAATAGAAACAAGAGAGAGCTGGCAAACTCAGAGAAAATGGACAACTAGAGAGTTGTTCTACTGAATACAAAATGAGTGAAAACAGAAATAAAGAATTAAAGACTTTTTAGAATGGACTGAAATGGATATGCAGCATACTCCAACTTACAGAATCAATGAAATTAGTGCTAAGAGGAAAGTACACATCACTAAGTACCTACAGAAGAAAGATGGTAGACACTTGAAACTTTCTCAGAAGCGGACATAAAATAGATCTTGGAGGTGGGGGAAAGGAGAGAAATTTGTGGAGTGAGGATGGGGAAGGGAACAGAGAGCAGAGTATGGGATCAGGTGTAGGAAGAGCAGGGCAGTGAGAAGAGGTAATCATAATGGAAAAGTAAGGAGGACCTCCAGGACTAGCCAGAGACTTGTGACTGGCAGAGGCCCCAGGGATCCAAGGCATGAGACATCTAGAAGTGGAAGATATGGAGCCTGAAGTGGCTATATCCTATATATAGTGGGATTAAGACAGCAACCCACCCACAAAACTTTGACCCAAAATGTAACCTGCCTACAAGATGTGCAGGGACAAAGATGAAGCAGTGTAGAGGGAATAGACAACTGGCTCAAATTGAGATCTATCCCATGGGCAAGAACCGATACCCCAACACAATTAATGATACTCTCATATGCTTTCAGACAGAAGCTTAGAATAACTATTTACAGATAGATTATTCTCAACAATCAGTTGAAACAGATGCAGAAACCCACAGCCAAATATTAAATGGAGCTCAGGGAGTCTTGTGGAGGTTTTTGGCAAAGGACAGAGAGACTCAAAGAGGATAGGGGCTCTACAGGTAGATGAACAGAGTCAAGTAACTTGAATCCTTGGGGGATCCCTAAGACTGAACCATCAACCAAGAACATACATGTCTTAGCCTCCCCTCTGTCTCGCACATGTATAGCTGATGTGCAACTTGGTCCTTATACAACTATAGCAGGTTCTATCCCTAAATCTGTGGCCTGTGTGTGGATCCTATTCCTCTAACTGGACTGCATTTTCTGGCCCCAGTGAGAGAGGAGTCACTTAGTCCTGCATTCATGTACCAAGGTAAAGTGATACCCAGAGGTGGCCTCCTTATTCTCAGATAGTAGGGGAAGCAGGAATGAGGGGAGTTGATGCTTAAGAGGGGTGACTGGGAGGAGGAAGGTGATATCAACTTATAAAGTGAATAAGTAATTAAATTAATGAAAAGAAAATTGGTACATGCTAGCAACTTAACCGGACACATGGACTCTCTGAAACAAAAGTACTCGAAACAAAAAGAAGATAACAAAAAAAATAGACCCAGAGATTGTACTTGGAGGAGACAATGGAAGGATGAACTGAAAGGTGACCACTTGCAGCTAGGCTACCTGATTCCTTAGCTGGAGAACCCTGCAAGTTCCCAGAAAATGTCTGCTAAAGTTGGGAACTTGGGAATAGTGATTAATATGTGGAAGCAAGTTTGGAGGGGAAGAACTGGGTAATTCACAGGTACATCCTTCAGTAGAAGAAGCAGAGGTCAAAGCAGTTTACCTTGTACAGAGCTGTGAATGAGACTAGGGGATAGGATTTGGAGAACAGAAGAAAAGGTGAACATCCATGCTGAGCCAAGCTGCATTCCTGGCCAGCATGGCCTAGTGGTCCTTAGGAAATGCCTGATGACATGATCAAGGGTGTCTTTTTAAACAGCAGGACACACTGAGAATGTGCAATAACCTATAATCCTGTGAGGGAAACCAAACAAGGAAAATGTCTTAGATGAATTTGAAGGCAAAAGATAAAAAGATTAGGGAAAAAAACTGGCAGAGTATGGAGATGTGAAGGAAGAAGTATATGAAGAAGAAGGAAGTGTATGAAGAAGGAAAAGAAATGTATGAAAAAGAAAGTGTATGAAGACGGAAGTGTATACAGAAGGAAGTGTATGAAGAAGCAAGTGTATGAAGAAGGAAGTGTAGGAAGAAAGAAGTGTATGAAGAATGAAGTGTATTAATATGAAGAAGGAAGTGTAGGAAGAAGGAAGTGTAGGAAGAAGGAAGTGTAGGAAGAAGGAAGTGTAGGAATAAGAAAGTGTATAAAGAAGGAAGTGTATTAATATGAAGAAGGAAGTGTGGGAAGAAAGAAGTATGTGAAGAAGGAAGTATATGAAAAAGGAAGTGTATGAAGAAGAAAGTGTAGGAAGAAGGAAGTGTAGGAAGAAAGAAGTGTATGAAGAAGGAAGTTTTTGAAGAAGGATGTGTGTGAAGAAGGAAGTGTATGAAGAAGTTAAACTTTAACTTTTTCCTAGGGCTGGTTAGCTGTCTCAGCAGGTTCAGTTACTCTATACCAATTCTAGCTACTGAGATCAGTCCCCAGGTTACCCATTGTAGGAGAGAGAGACATGTTATCTTTTCTTACTCCCACACACATACATACTTTCCTCATTTTCTACTTCCCATTAAATAACAACAGAGAGAGAGAGAGAAAGAGAAGTAGGAGGGTTATTAGAGAAGTTGGAGTAAAGAAAGTGATATAATAAAAATATGTTGAATAGAAAAATAAGTTAAAAATCACTGAATTTATTAGGAAAAGAATGGCATAGGATAAAAACTACATCAATGTAGTTATATATTTTATAAAAGTTAAGACAATGAATTAATAATAGATATTAAAACACTTAACAACAACTAAATTTAAATTATAATGTTAGCTGCAAAGTTGATTAATTACCTGAAAAAATAAGAGACTTGGTTTAAGAGTGAGTGTAGGTAATTGTTTGGAGAGACTTTGGAGGTAGAAATTGAGGGAGGCTATCAAAGGCATCTGTCCTCTGTTTCTTCACTGTAAGAAAAGTGAGTCAAAATTCTTGATTCAATCGTGAGCATTTCTCCATTTACTGATGTTATTCTTATATTTTATTAATTGATGTATGAATGGTAAGTAGACATGCATATTTAGGTTGTGTAGTATGATGTTTAAACATCTGTATATCTAAGAGAAATGATTCCTTCAATCTGACTAACCACTCCTCATTCTGGACCTAAGTTCATTCTTCCCTAGCAGTAAAGATTCATTCTCTAAGAAAATTAGTTCAGAGAATCCAGTGTGTGCCATATTTAAATATGTTGGCTCTTGAGACTCTTCTGCAGCCTGGAACACCTTCAGAGCTTTTTTTCTGGGGTGATGGTGCCTGTTCCATCTATCTGCATTCTATTCAATTTGGCACCAAGTCAAAGAAGAGCTTTTATATGTCTATAACTCTGAGCAGCCATGTAATAATATTAAACTTTTATTTTGTAGAGTTTGTGACTTATTCCTTGGAGTTTCAGGTTGCACACCATTTGATCTGAAATTTTGAAGTTGCATGCCTCTCATGACAATGAAGAGCAATGGAAAATGAGAAGCCTCATGTTCATCAATGATATTGAACCTCGGATCTGGAGAGCTTTCTAGATGTGTTTTGACTTTAAAATGAAATAGAAAGTAGTAAATGAGAGAGAAGAGAATCTACACATGCCAAAAATGTCATTTTCATAAAATCAATTTCACAGATGGTACATTTCAAACAGAAGATTAAACAAGTCTATGAAGAAATAACTATGCTACACTTTCAACTTTCAAGATTTCTGCTTGTAAGTATTTCTTTTATAGATTCTGAGTGATCTTATGGGAGGACATACATAAATTTTCTACTGTTATGCAAATATAAAAAATATTATCTTTGTAATCTCATGTCTTTTTTGCCCATTCACACATTTCTCACTACAAAATTTTATCACATGATGGTTATATTTACATAACATAACAGACTGCTATTATATTCAATTATTTTCTGATGTGGTAGGTTTTATTTTATGATTGTACTCAGAAAATTCTTATTCTGTTTTAGATCAGTTTCCCTACCCCTATGCCTATAGCTTCCCTTCTCCTTCATTCATGTTCCATTTTGGTTGTTTGTATGTTAGAAAAAAGTTACAACTTTCCCCACTGTATTATTGCCTTTCTTTGCAGAGAAGTTAATTTTGAATCCTACTACGAAGGTATTAATCTTCCAAATCAGAAAAATGCAACAATGTGTTTGTAAATATAACTAATAAGAAATAAAAAGGGAATTCAATGTAATTCTTGTATATAAAAGCCAGTCTGCATGATGTGAGAGAATCTCTCTCAAACAGAGGAACAAAACAAAAGACTTAAACTAAGGTATGTAATGTTAAGCCTGGCTGGCTGGAGCACTGCTTTGGAGGCAGAGGCAGGGAATCCATTCAGTGTCAGTCTGAGTTACACAGGACCATGTCTCAAAAACAAAACAAAAACAATTTTAAAAGAACAACAGTATCAACCAACCAAGCCCATCAGAGCTCCCAAGGACTAAATCACCAACCAAAGAATACACATGGAGGAACCCATGGCTACAGCTGCATATGTAGCAGAGGATAGCCTTATCTGGCATCAATGGGAGAGGAGACACTTGGTCTTTTGAAGACTCAATGCCCCAGTGTAGGGTAATTCCAGTGTGGAAAGCTGAGAGTATATTAGGGGTGGGTAGGAGCAACTTCACAGAAGCAGTGGAATGGGGGATGAGATAGGGCGTTTGTGGAGGGGAATCAGGGAAGGGAGATTACAGTTGAAATTTAAATAAATAAAATAACCACTATATAAAATATAAAGACAGTAAAAACAAAAACTAAAAACAAACAAACAAACAAACAAACAAACAAAAAAACCCCAAATGAATGGTTCCTTCCTCTGGCCAAAGATACAATTCACCACAAATCTAGTGTTGTGTAATAACAAAACAGTCGTCTTTTCTTGAAGTCCAGGAACCCAGAATTTCAAAATTATTATCACGGAGTAGCTGTATATCACTTTACTCAGGCTCCAGTGAAAAGCCTGTTGCCAAGTGGCCAGATGTTTATGATTTCTGACATTCCTAGCCTAGCTGTAAGGCAAGTCTAATTCAGGACTAGCATCTTATAATCTTTCTCTTTCTCTTGGTCACATATTTTTCCTTTGTGTGGGTACTTGTTATGCTAAACTATCTCCATGTTTTCTTCTCTTGTAAGAATATTGTGTTTGGTAGAGTATCTAACAGTTCGGCATACTCTCATCCCAAAATCTGTTATTAAATCACAGATACCTAAGACACCCCTTTTCTTTATCTTGCACACAACAGAATAAATATGGAGGATATTTGAACTCTTGTGCACACTCACACAAACCCATGGGAATATATATTCAGTGACATATTCATGGCAAACATGCATCCAGGGGCCAGGATAGCAGCTGACTGAGTGTCAAAGGAATCACCTTTTATTTATTTTCACTTTGACTGATGATGCAATCTACTCAGCCGACTGCTGTATCAACACTGAACCTTCTGAGAGGAAACTTACAGGATGCAGAACAGCTATTCTCCTCCCATGGGTTAAGGAGAAAAATCAGAATACTAATCTGTGGATGTAATTAACATATCAATTTATTATGTAAAGTGATTTAGTATCTCAGACCCTGGTGAATTTAGAGACAGACTGTAGATTTCCAAGCTTTTCCAAGTATTGATTCTATGGTAATATGGCTCCCATGTGGTGAAACGATGCTGGCTTTGAGAATTTTCCTATATTGTACAAACTTGCATCACTCGTTTAATACCTAAATGACCTCAAGTATTTCTCATGTGCTTTTATAAAGACCAAATTTAATAAAACCATTTTGAATGTATATCGAAAGAATGCCATAGCATTGTTTCTTTTTTTATTTTTTCTTTTGACAAAGGATCTACTCATCAGATCAAAAACATTCTTTACTCTACACACCTAGACTTCATCTAGATCAAGAAGACTCTCCTAACATTGAGCCTCAGTCTTCCTTAGAAGCAGGGAGGTTACAGAATATTTTACTTAAATGTCAAGCTTTTACTGACTGGTGTGCATACATCTGTTCAGTTTGCTGATGGTTGTAAGTCTATCAATGTTTAAAACTTTTTCGTACATGTTTTTATCCTTTTCTTTTTTTTTTTTCTCTTCTATTTTCTTAGTCTCCCATTGTGGCCAATTTCTCACGCTTACTCTTAATATTCAACAATTTTGAGATTTTATAATGCAAAGGTATTTATAAGATTTAACTTTAAATTATTTGGTAAACTGTGTGAGCTATTTGGATCATTCAGTCCTAAGTACAAGTCCAGATCAGAAACAGCAACAATCAAGGAATAGGACCATTTTCATTCCTGATACTATAAATCTAGACAACCACTTAGGACTAGAGATGCCATATACACTAAAGGAGATGAGCTACTATAATTTTTCTTAATTAATGCAATTACTAATTTTATTCTCAATATTTTCCTTAATACTAGGAGATGATTTTTACTCTTATCCTTCACCAAGAAAGCTTGTTTTGGGGGGAAATAAAGAGGAGAGATTATAGCAGAAATCCCCAACTTTCAAAAATGCATAGAATATTCATTTTTTCAGTTATGTTTTGTGATATAATTACAGCACTCGGCACTGCCACTTAACCTCCTCTCCCACGTAATTCTGCTTCCTGCTTTGAAACCCATGGTTTATTTGTGTGTGTGTGTGTGTGTGTGTGTGTGTGTGTGTGTGCATGTGTATTCCTAAATATAATGAGCTCAGCCTATGTTAAATACGCAGTTGTTTTGCCTATCCCTGGGGAAAGGCTATTTCTCCAATTTTCAGCATTCATTTTTTTACCATTCATTTTTTTATTATTAACTGAATGTGTTTCTATACAAGTTCACACAAGTACATAATGCATACTAACCATTGAGATGCCCACCTACATCTATCCCTACATCCATCTATTCCATCATAGATATGGAGCTATCTGGTGGAGCCTGGTGAGTTTAGCAGTAGGTAAAAACTAAAGACCATGATATTTCCTCTCACACAGAATCTCTGTGTAGCCAGTAGTTCAGCAATAAAGAGTAGAACCTACCATTTCCTCCACCGTTATGACTGTAGACAGAATCAGTCTCATGAGAACTGCAGATGCTGTGAACTAATGATTGCAAAGGTAACATTTCTTCTGGATAATGCTGTTTTTCACATGTTAACCAATCTTGAACTCTAACATTCATCCCCCTTCTCTTCAAGGTTTTCTGAGCCTAAGAGGAACTGACATAATTGCTTTGTTTAGGGTTGAGACCACAGCTGTCTTGCATTACCTGAATCCTAGGCACCCAGAAATCACTTAATTCAGTGTTTTCATTGTACTAAAAGACATTTCTACTTAATGCTGGGGGCAGCATTTTCCTATGTGTGCAAGCATATGTACTCAGAAGGTATTTTCGAGGCCTATACCCAACAAAGTCATGGATAAGTATCCAGACTTAAAGCAACAAATATACATTTCCTCCCTTCTTGTGAAAGAAAGATTCAACTGAAGGTTATCCCTAGAGCCCTCAAACAGCTACCCCATAGTTGGATATATCTTGTTTAAATGTTGACCTTCTGGTTAATAGTGATAGTAACTGAGAAAACCTAATAATGGCCTTTCTTCACCTGCTGAACATTCCCTGGTAGTTTGAATGGAAACTAGCTAGGAGCAAGATTGAATAGAAGGGTTGAAGTATTTCTGATTTCTCCTCTTGCTTTCTACCTTGTAGGAGAATGCAGTCTTTCTAATCTCTTCCTCTAATTTTGAATAAAACCTCCTTAAATCTATGCACGCACACATACATGTAAATGTAAAACTACATACAAATACACAAATATATGCCCATTTTTGTTTTATGCTGCTGTTATTTTGTGTGTGTGTGTGCATTTATTCCAGAAAATACATACATTTACATGTGTGAATTAATTTGTGTTTGCATACAATATTAACAATCATAATTATCCTAGAGTCTAATTCCGGTGGTATGACTAAATAGTTGCTTCTTGACGGCTCTTATAATGTAATATGGTGGTATTTTGAGGACTAAGCTAGAGTTGTTCTTTATTCTTTTCTCTGAACTCTCTGAAGCAAACATTTAATGCTGTTATGGTTTGTGGTCAAGCCATTCTGCAAAATCTCCTTCAACACCCTCCAAAGATATGAGACATAGTGCAGCAAATGTCTACTCAGCTTATTGTCAACAAAGGCATTCCCACCCAATGCATTAGCAACAATAGTCAAAGTCAAGCACAGGACAAAAGGCACAGGGCCTGTCATGGTCCAAAGAAGCCTTTCTCATAAATCAATTCATGATCTCTTCTTTATGGAACATCCAATTAACTGTTAAAAAAAAACCTTCTGCAATATTTGCAAGTGGCTTCCTTCCCCCTGTCCCCAGTAAATGGCATGGAAAAATTACTTTTTGATAGCAATCATAACTGACTTCCTCCATTCTTTACAAGAAGCTTAACCATAGTTAAAAGATTTAATATTTACATTTCAATAGTCACAAAGACAAAAACATAGATTTATTTAAAAAGGCAACACTGGGTATAAATTTATTACTAGTGACAACAATTATTCCTTCAAACACTTCAGGCTGATGCAACTTTATTGCTATTTCTAGTGGAAACTTAGAGGCAATTTCTGTCTTTTAGTCATTGTAAGTTAGACTCGCAGTCCTGAGCACCTTCCAGAGGTGCATAATTTAAGGAAAGATCCTGACTGCAGATTGCAGAATCCACCTGCTCTTGCCTGTGTCCTCATGCTTAATCTTCTGCCTGCACCAGCCAATCAATACGTCTGGACTGACAGGGTCAGATTGACAAGGCACTTGCTGGGGCAATCTTTATGTTACACTAGTATTATCTGCACATAGGGAGTTTACATTATTCTGGTGAGGAATCTGTCACCATCAAAATGCAGCTGAGGTCAATAGCTGACATACCACCACTTTGTAAATGAGATATTACTAATTAGATCCTGACTTGAGCACACTGGTAGGTTAAAGGCACGTTATCCATTTCTCTTCAAAGAACGTTCTAGTGGGGTAAAGCTTACAGAACTCAGTTGAATGCAGGGGTGATGGTATTCCAACTATACATTTTAAGCAGCAATACTCTCAGCAATAAAGGGAACTCACACTTTTACATGACATTGACACATCAGGCAATACTAGCTGCTTTTCATGGATTATGCTGTCTGCAAAGCAAGCAACCTCACAGAACATGTCTGAAATATAGACTTAGTAAGGGAAATTTGTAATTATTGCATTGCTATTACTTGGGAAATACCAACCAAATACTTAATTTTCTAGTTAACAAGTTACAGGACTATTTTATCCATTTTAATTATGCAAATGTAAAAGAATATTTAATCTACTTTCTTATTGCATACACCGGTACCAAAAATTACATTACTCAGCTGTATTCAGGATTATATTGGTATTAAAGTTCTATCAATAGTATCTTTTATATTTTATTAGTTAATATACAAATCATGGCCATATTACATACATAGGTGTATGATGGTAACAATAAACAATTATCTCAGAATTAACAAATACTTTTAATACATTAGATTACAAAAATAAGCGACACTTATTTTTAAGCATCATTAGCTTCCTGTGGTCCTTATTTCAGACAGGTGTTTATAAAAACACAAACCAATTTAACTTCTAATTTTTCAAATTTATTTTTCTTTAATCCAATACTTCCCTGCCATAGCCTCTCCTGTTGACCTCAAGAGATTGCTTTTCATATTACTGAATGTTGTTGGCTTTCCTTTTAACTGTCAAAGGAAGGGGAAACTGAAATCAGAATATATTCTAATTTCAATAAAAGATAAAAAAACAAAAAAAAAATCATACCCTAAGCAAATCTGAAAATATATGGCACATTCATTCAGCCAGACGGCTCCTGCTTCGTTTTTGCCTGACATTTGGTGTAGTGACATTTATGAATGGATGCTAAGTAGTGAGCTTCTGTGGTTTAATTGAATATTTGCTCCATCGATGCCATTAAAAAAATACAACAACCAGATGTGCAAACATGAATAATACAAAATATTGTGAAACGACTATGCTCACAGATTCAGAATTAAAAGCTTAAGTTAAAAGTTCAAAACATACAAATCTGTTCGCAGTTTTGGTCTTTTTAGTTCACACTGAGATGTTCAAAGAGATAAAATAATTTTAATCAAGATAAGACTATTAATTTAGGAAGATATGTTCAGTATACATAGACATAAATTAAAATATGAATTTGAACATTTTACTCAAATATTCAGATATTTCAGCACTCTTTCATCTAAAAAGAATCTCAAACCTCTCACATCAATCACTTTTTATTATCAGTTTTATCATACTGAGTATAGTGTTACCTAGCACGTACTATTCTGGGGTTATTTTTAAATTGAGTAACCAATGTCATCATCAACAACAGCATCATTATATGGGTTTACAGAAAATGCTAACTCATCTTTGCTGTAGAAAAATAAAAATGTTTAATATTTCCTCTGAGAAAATGCTTGACAACATAGAAACAAGGGCATTTTCTTGAATTACCAAATATCTCATATAAAAGCAGGAGTGCAAAATTCTACATGAGGACCTTGTGTAATATTTGTTCATTATTTTGCAAGTAATAAAACCAAGAAAGTTTAACAGAATTTCAAAGCTTTTCTCTAGAAATTACTAACAATATGCAACAGAGGACAGCATTGTCTGGCATCAATGGGAGGAGAGGCCTTTGGTCCAACTCATGTTCCCAGTGTAAGGGAATGCCAAGGTACTGAGAGGTAGGAGAGGGTGGTTGGGAGAGGGAGCATCTTCATGGAGGCAAGGGGAGGGGAGATGGGAGTGTGTTGGGAAAGGGGATAACATCTGAAATGTAAATACAGAAAATATCCAATAATAAATAAATAATTACATAAATACATAAATTTGGGACCTGAAGAAAATAAAATCAAAACAAAAAAAATACTTGTAAATAGCTTGTCTAAGAAAATTCAGAGGTTGTGTCACAACCAAGGAAATAAAGTTATAAAATAAAGATTTGGGATAAGCCACATCTTATCATGATGGATAAGATGCCCCAAGTAAGGCAACATTATTTGTCACTCCAACACAACTCACAGTGTTTGTCAGGTCATAAGGAAGCATGAGGGAAATCACTATTTTATGACATTCTGTGAAAGAATTCATCTGCTTTACTTAGGTCATGAAAGACTTTCAAAGATAAATTTCAGATTAATATAAGCCGGAAATCACAACAATTTAATGCAATGCATAACTTATGATTTCATTTGTTCTGTGAGGAAAGGGAAACAGCTGTTGCATGTCATACCAAGCCTGCTCTGAAAGTCATTCAGGGAGCTTGTTCAGTTTCTTCTGATATATGGAACGATGAAAAACAGGACACCTAAAACAAAGATACTAAAATTACTTCATTATCTTTTACATTTCTCATTTTCTTCCTACATCAGAACACTTACACATATCCACAAACGACCCCTCCACGTGTTTGTATATCCTCTACATCAAAATCACTGAATGAAAAACCTGCAGACTTTGTGGTGATGAATTTGAAATGCACATTCTGGACAGTAGGAAGTAATAACTGCAGGTTCAGGTGAAAATATTAGAACATGTTTTTAAATTCTGAAAAGTACTTTGAGGTCTGTTAATAATAGCAGCATAACTTCCTTTGCTCTTGAGACATTTTTCCTCCTATTTGCTTGGACTGACCATCCTTGAATTGGTGCCTGGTCTTATTGCTTCTTGTGATGCCATACTACTTAATATCACTGGGAAAGACCATCTTTTTCTGAAGAGAAACAGAATAGAAGTGGATTAGGGAGACAGGGAGAAGGAAGTTAGGAGAAGCTGGGAAGATTCTAGGAAAGGGAAATTGTGGTCAAGATGTGATATTTGAGAGAAGAAAAACATAAAAGAAATTTTTAAAAGAAAAAAATAAAAATATAGTATATTTTAATCACACCACTGTTTTGAAAGCTTCATTTGTCTTACTTTATACCTATTCAATATCAGGGCATGGGAAGAAATGTATTTAACAATATTTTAGCATACTCTAAATTATATTTTCTTTCAATATATGTATTTGGAGGATGAGTATTGTCCCGCGCAACCGTCTCGCCTGCAAGAATGACGCGGCACACAAAATAGAATCCTTCTGCGGTAAACTTTATTGCTCTGGAAAACCAGTACTTGCTTCACGTGACGAAAAAGATGGAGAAAACCAAGAAATCCAAGAAGACGAACAGGACGAACAAGCTCCACGAGACGGCCGAAAACCAACGGGAGAAAGAGAGGAAGAAGAGAGGAAGAAGAGAGAGAAAGAAGAAGGAAGAGAGAGAGGAGCTATCCAGCCCGTCCCCTATAAAGGGATCAGTCCTTGCCTTGGACGCGGAGCCCCCTGATTGGTTGAAACTCACCAGGCCCTATGACGCCACGGAAGAGGCAGAACTCATGAAGTGGAAGTTACCCAGCCTGTGCGCACATGGCTTGTTTACTGCTAACTCCAGCCAGATATCAGCTCCATCTTGTAATGGCGAATGCGTGGGAATGTGTGGGCAGCGCCCCACAGAGTATATAAATACACTAACAACAACAACCACCACCAGCAACAACAAGAACACACCATAGAGGATAAAGGGGGAAACTAAGTGAGTTTCCATTTGGTTTAGATCTTTTATTCCCTCCTGCAAGGGGCACATAAAAGAGTACTTTGAAGAAACAGTTTTTTGTATTTTGTTTATCATACTAAAATTATCACTATATATAAATAAAGTAAAACAAAAATATAACTATTCTAACACCTAGCATTTAAAATTAACTACCCAGTGTATGCTGATAGAGTCTTTTTTTTTCACTTTTCTTACAACTTTATTTTTTAGAAAAACAGAGATACATGTACAGATTTTTAAAAGCATCTTCGCATAAAACTATATGAATATATTTTTGTCAGTACTTGATGTTTTAAAAGGTTTGATAGTATGCATTGAAATCTCACTAGTTACAATGAACATAAAGTACTGAAACTCTACTAACTGTGATCTCTAGAACACACGACTTGAAAATTATGTTGAATAGGTAACAATAAATGAAGGCAGAGACAATGATGTTGGAACAGAACGCCTTCTACTACAAAAATCACAAAGTCTAGTGCACAGAAAATTCCAGGAATTTCATTTTTACTGAGAAACTTCATTCTAAGGAATAAAATGAAGGTTAGGTTTTCAACACTGTTACAGACACTCAAGAGCATACATTCTACTATATTAATCATCTTTTTTAAAAACTTTTTTCTGAAACTATTTTCATTACCAATTATATAAATAAAAATTGGGGTATTTGAATATAAACAGACATACCTTCATTAAGTATTTAATTGTTATCTTCTCTGATATCTCATGTACTTGCAGATTTATAAGATAAGCTAAGTTTGATTTCCTCTTATAAATCTAAAGTCCATTTCTTGTGTTTCAGAATTATTGTCATTAGAGTAAGAAAAATTTTGATCTAAGTGTTCCATTTAAATAAAACGTTTTGTTACTTTCAGTGTGATGGGGTATGGGAACCAATTTTAGATGAGGTGAATCCACATACTTGCAGTTTATGGATGTGTCCCTAGTTTCAGTGTGACATGCAGAAGGTATTTGCCAAGCCTGCTATTCCCTTCTTAGCCTTTCCTGACAGAGCTGAGAAAGACAGTCTATGGCCTGTGGGAGATTGTTCCTACTTCGTGGTTGGTGATATCTGTCAGTGCATCTTGTTTCTGTACCCTGGGTTGACAAGAATTTTGCATCAAGTTGAGAATGGTTTGGATCCCAGCCCATTTATGCCTGTCATCTTTACAGACAGGCAGACACCCAGTTGCCCTCTTCAGTGTCTTCTAGACTAGCTTCTAGACAGGCACACAAGAATTGGATTTTACTTCTCAGAGAACAAACGCAGAGGCCTTGCCACTAACACAGGACATTCCTGCTCTTACTGCTCTATTCAAGTTAGAAGGCACTGCCTGTATCTCCACTTCAGTTTGGACCAGCATACGATCAGTGTGCAAATCTGAGTGAGCCTTCCTCTTTCAAGAGTACAAGTACTCCACTGTACATACAATGTGCATAGTTAAAGCAGTCTTCTCAAATCTTTCCTATTTTTCCATCATTTCCTTTATGAGGTAGAGATTCTATAATAACATAAACATGATCATTTAATAAGCAGTAGTGTAGTTCTTAAAGTCCTTATAACAGGTAATCCCTGGTCCATTTGGATTCTGGAAAGAACTCTCATCCTGATTTGCAGATGGCCCCTTTCTTATGTGTACATGAGAGAGAAGAGTAGGAGAAAACTGAGAACTCTTTCTCTTCTTGTAGAAAACTAATTCTATCCTCAATACTTGTTTAAACCTAATTATTTAAAAGGTCAAATCTTCAGTACAATTGCATTAGGAATATGAGTACTTACATGTAAACTTTGCAGAAATACAAAAATTTGGCCCATAACACGCTCACACTTTATTTTCAACCATCCATATACTGAAGACTGAAAGCTCAGCAAATGGGTCAATAAATTAGCAGTTTCCAAACAGAAGCAACAGAAATGGCAAATGAAATATTCTTTAAAATGCTCAATTTTCCTAGCCATGAAGGAAATCTAAACTGAATATATTTTATGAAATCAGTTCACTCCAATCATAATAGTTTTTGTCTTATGGTTGTTATGAAGAGACAACATGGTCAAGGCAACTTTTGTAAGGAAAGCATTTAACTGGGACATTTTTACAGGTTTAGATGTTTTGTCCATAATCATCATGGCAAGAAGCAGGATGGCATATAGACATGTTGTTGAAGAAAGTTCTAATAGTTCTCCATCTAGATCAGCAGGTAGAGGAAAAGAGAGTAAGCAAATGGGCCTAGCATTAGCTTTTCAAAAATCAAAGTCCAACCCCAGTGAGAGAATCTTTCCAAAAAGCCCCCACCTATTCTAACAAAGCCACATCTCCTAATAGAGTCATTTTCTATGAGCCTATTGTTACTATGTTCAGTAAAATCACTAACACTCTCAGAAAATAATCAGATAGAAGTACTGGTAAGGAAGCAGAGAAATAAGAGCCTTTGTTTGATGTTCAGAGAGCTGGAAATTAGTAGAGTCTCAAAAAGCAAAATATAGGACCTAAGCAGTATTCTATGCATGGGGAGCCCCATTTCCCTGCCGTCTCTTCTCATACCATTTTCAGACCTTCTGAACCTGAACTATACAGGTATTCTTCCCTTCCCCCACCCCTCTTCCTTGCTTGCTAATCCTCTACAGCAAGCAGAGCAGCCCTGAGCAGCCTCCTGTTCTACCTGGCTGCCTATTGACCTGCCCTCTCTCTACCCATCCTCAATGGATCTGCAGCTCCTGAACCATACTGACCATTACATCCTGAAACATACAGAGCTGCACATCTGGAACCATAAAACCCAAAGTTCTCTATCAGAGGTCTAACACACCAGGAATATTTAGGTTCACTTTCCCTCTAATAGCTACTACAATAGGACAATCCTATTGTCCAGATGTCTAAATGTTTCATGAAAAAACACAGACAACAAAATCAAGGGCCATATGACAACTTAAGAGTACAGCTAGCATATTACAGCAAGCCCTGCATTTTCAAGTATACCAGAAGCACAAGAAAAATGACCCTAAATCCAATCTTATAAAGAAGATAAACACTTTTCCAATAGGAAAGGAATAAATCACATTGAAATGCAGGAAAATACAAACAGGTAGAGGTCTTTAACAAGGAAACAAACAAAATAAAATTCTTAAAGATATGTGGGAAAATACAATTTAACAGATGAAGAAAATAAATAAAACTGTAAAAGACATGAAGATGGAAATAGAAGCCATGAAGTAAACACAAACAAAGGGAATCCTAGAGATAGAAAACCTAGGGACGAGAACAGGAACTACAGATGCAAGCACCACAACTAGAATACATAACATGGAAGAAAGAATCTCACACATAGAAGATATAACAGAAAAAAATGATGTGTCAAAAAAAAAGTTAAATCAAAATTTTCCTAACAGAAAAAATTCAGGAAATCCTTTGTCCAAAATCAGGTGACCATATACATGAGGGCTCATTTCTGGACAAAGGAGCTTTAAACATTCAATGTGAAAAGGACAACCTCTTCAACAAATGGTGTTGGTCCAACTGGCACTCAGCATGCAGAAGAATGAAAATAGACCCTTTCTTATCTCCTTGTACAAAGCTCAAGTGTAAATGGATAAAAGATCTCCACATTAATCCAGGTATACTGAAACTATTAGATGAGAAAGTAGGGAAAATCTTAGAACTCATAGGCACAAGAGAAAATTTCCTGAACAGAACACCAATGGCTTATTCTATAAGGAAAAAGATTGACAAATGGGACTTAATGAGATTGCAAAGTTTCTGTAAGGCTAAAGACATTGTCAAAAAAACAAATCAGCAGCCAACAGAGTGGAAAAAGATCTTTACCAACCCCACATCAGATAGAGGCCTAATATCTAAGGTATACAAAAAACTCAAAAAGCTAGACACCAGAAATTAAACAACCCTATTAAAAATGGGGTATAGACTTAAACAAAAAGTTCTCAATCAAGGAATATTGAATGGCTGAGAACCATCTAAGGAAGTGCTCAACATCCTTAGCCATCAGGGAAATGCAAATCAAAACAACCCTGAGATTCCACCTCACACCAGTCAGATTGGCCAAGATCCAAAACTCAGATAACAACAGATGCTGGCTAGGATGTAGAGAAAGAGGAACACTTCTCCACTGCCGGTGGGGTTGTAAACTGATACAATCATTCTGGAAAACATTCTGGCGGTTCCTCAGAAAAATGGACATAGTACTACCTGAAGACCCAGTTATTCCACTTCTGAGCATATACCCCAGAGATGCTCCAACATACAACAAAGACACATGCACCACAATGTTCATTGCAGCTCTATTTTTAATAGCCAGAAGCTGGAAAGAACCCAGATGTCCTTCAGTAGATGAATGGATACACAAATTGTGGTACATTTACACAATGGAGTACTACTTAGCTATCAGAAACAATGACTTAACAAAATTCTTAAGAAAAGGATGCATCTAGAGAATATCATCCTGAGTGAGATAACCCAGTCACAAAAGAACAGATATAATATGCAGACACTGATAATGGGATACTAACCCCAGAAAGCTCTAAACACCCCAGAAACAACACACAGACTGTGTGAAGTTCAAAAAAAAGATCCCCCTTTTCTCCCTATAGCCCCTCCTAGTTTCTCTCCTATTCCCTCAAATTAATAGACTCTATTCCTATATTATTGTTACATATAAACATATGTGTATGTATATGTACCCACAAATACTTAATTGCAACCTTAAAATGTATTCATATATTTTTATGCAAAAATTATGAAAATTTGTACATTTATCTTTGTTTTTCAAAATAAAAAATAATAAATGAAGATATTAACAAAAGAAAAAATATTCAGGAAATCTGGGATATCATGAAAGACTTAACTTGCTAATGGTAAGAATAGAAGAAGGTGAAGAGCTCCAGCTCCAATGGCCAGAAAGTACTTTCAACAAAATCATAGAAGAAAACTTCCCTAACCAAAAGAAAGATATGCCAATAAACATACTGTAAAATAGAGATTAACTCAGAGAAAGGACTGGAACAAATTTTCTAAGCAAAGAAACCCAAAAAGCAAGTTGGATTAGCTATTCTAATGTCTAATAAAATAGACATTCAACCAAAATTAATAAAAAGATACAAGGAAGGACATCTCATACTCATCAGAAGAAAAATTCTTCAAAGATGATATCTCAATTCTGAACATCGATGCTACAAGCACAAAGGACAAGGGCACCCACACTGGTATAAATAAAATAAAACAGCTAAATTCTAAATCTCACATTGAACTCCACACATTAATAGTGGGAGACTTCAACACCCTACTCTCTCCAAATGACAGGTCATCCAAGAAAACGTAAATAGAGAAATAACAAAAATAACAGACATTATGAATCAAATGGACCCAACATTCATCTATAGAATATTTAACCCAAATACAAAAGAATATATACCTTCCTTTCAGCACCTCATGAATCCTTTTACAAAATTAGCCATATAGTTAGTTGCAATTCAAGTTTCAACAGATAAAAAAAAAACCCACTGAAATAACACCTTTAACCTTACCAGACCACAATAGACTTAAAATAGACTTAAACAACAAAAACACCAGAAAGCCTACATACTACTGAAAATTGAACAAATATCTACTCAAAAATCTCTGAATCAGGAAATAAATAAAGAAATAAATACTTTCTAGAATTTAATGAAAATGAGGGCACAGAGTGTACAAATGTATGGGAGACAATGAAAGCTGTGCTAAAAGGAACATTCAAAGCACTATGTGCAGCCATTAAGGAATTAGAAAGGTTTCACACCAGCGATTTAAAATACACCAGAAAGCTTATAAACAAACAAAAAGAAAACCAAAGTGTATTAAGCGGCAGGAGATAATCAAAATTGGGGCTGAAATTAATCAAAAACAAACAAAACAGTAAAAGAATCAACAAAACCAAGAACTGGTCCTTTGAGAAAATCAGCATGTTAGAGAAATACTCAGCAAAACAAACTAAAGATAAATAAACAAAATCAGAAATGAAAAGGGGGACATAAAAACAGATACTGAGGAAATTCAAAGAATTATCAACTCTTACTCAGTAAGGCTGTGTTTCTCAGAATTAAAAAATCGTAATGAAGTGGAGAATTTTATAGACAGAGATCATTTACCAAAGTTAAATCAAGATCAGGCAAACTATTTTAGCAACCTACAGATTTTGAAAGGATCTTCATTAGTCCAACACTGACAGAGGACACTTACCACAGCCAGACTTACTGCTGCTTGAATACTAGAGGCTCCAGTGACCATACCCCAATGCTACAGTGCAAGAGCTAGGATTAGATCTTACCCCATATTTCTCCTTGCACAGGATTCTACCATCTGCATTGGTGAGGATGGATCTGCTTTATGTCTAGATATTTGGATAAGAATTTCTTCCAGAAATATTACTACAGAAATAGCAAGTTATATTTCCCAGCTACCTGTTCATCCCGTAGCTCAGTTGGACTTACACATACAATTAACAATCACACAAGGATGACGCTTCAATCTCATAACCAAACATATCTTTGAGACCACACTACATCTACAGGTACTGTGAATAGCCAGACTCTACATCAGCATATCATGATTAAACTGTCCTGCAAGCAAGAAGCCACTACTTCCTTTATTCTGAAAATGTAGAGTTTATGCTCTGTTGATTGCATGCTAACTTAAGTTATATGAAAGTAACAATAGCTAAAGTCTCATGTAAAGCCAATTTACTCTTATTCTACATGGAGTGAAAAGGTAAGAAAAAGAAATGAATTATGTTCTTATCTTAGTTATGTGTGTGAACACAGATACAGAAAACACAAGAAGGAAAAAAATTCATGGCATTAATGTTGTTGATTGGGTAAATGCTCAGAGTCACACTTGCTGCTTATTTTTACCTTCTATTTCTTGTTCTTAATTTCCCCTTTCCTTCAGCAAGTTCCTCCCGTTGTTTGTTCCTTTCTTAGAAGGGTGATCTAGCCCTTTTTACCTGAGCTTTTAACAGTACTTTCTGGGTTAAATTGACTTAACTTTCCATTGACCTTAGTCAGAGAACTTGATGACATCAAGGACTGTATCAGGAACTCTCCTATCTTTGATGTTCTGTCTGGAGATCTACCAACAGCTAGCAAGCTTGAAAGAGTAACATGAGACCAACATGAAAAATCATCACAACCATAGATGAGGTTTAATAGCAGCCTTTTCAAGAATATATAGACAATATAGTCTCACTTTTTCCCAATTCATCACATGTTAAAATTGTAAAATAATAAAGACATTGATTTAGCCTGTCCTTAGTCTTCATAGTTTGCTGTATATATGTTTACATATATATATATATATACATATATATATATATACATACATATATATATATATGTGTATGCATATACATATATAGAGAGAGAGACAGAGACAGAGAGAGACACAGATACAGAGAGAGCATCATTATGACCTGCAATTATTTTATTAAAGTGCAGTTACCTATCAGCTATGTTTCCATATAAGACTTTAACCAAAAGACGTAACAGTTGTCAATTATTTTCTAAATTTAAAAATAACTTTAAAATTTTTTACAGTATTAATATGTAAAATTTCCCAACACAGACATGGATATTAATGTGTAAAATTTATTTTTGAATGGTACATTTTAAAATTAAGTTTTCATTATTAAGCACAATATAAATGCTTTGTATTTTATTATATAGCTTTCATTCATGAGCTTAGAAGCAGTTCAATGTTTAAAAACCTTACTTAGCCAATTACAGAATTATAAAATTGCAAAACAAAAATTAGTCTAATCTGGAAATCATAAAGATCATAAAAATACAAGGCAGAAATTTTAGATTACGCAACAATGTGGATCGGTTGATCTATCAAAGACTTTTCATGGTTTTAGGTACATGAAGCTATCTTTAAAAAGGCTATAGTTGCTAAACTGCCTTATCAATGAAATTCTTAAAATTCTTCCAGGTGCTGAAGGAAATGTCTCAAAAGCATCTGATTGTGTTAAAGTTGAGGGAAGAAGGAAATGAGCACTGGCAGTTTGGCCCATTAATCTATCAAACAGACACAGACATGTCAGCACCAAGTGATGAATGCCCAAGGACACACACAGCAACTCAGTCCTTCAAAGAGAGAAAGGGACTTGAAGGAAAGAGGTCAAAAGCCTGAAAATCAGTTCAGCCTTTTCTGAAATTAAAATAAGATGTAGAATCAGAGCAAAGCAGATCCATTCTTGCTTTGGAGTCTTTACTTATAGAATGATGCCCCCTTCATTATCACGTTCCTTGTCTAATTTATCATTTTGGGAAAACTCCAGGGAGTTTTTTTAAGATTTGTACCTCTGAGTGGGTTACTGTAGGAAACAGTTAGCTCCATAATCATCTTCAAGTGTGTTTAGGCTTTTGTTGTTAATATCATAAACCACAAAGATTATACAAATGTCTGTTATAGCCCTTGGGATGCTACATCAGGAATGTTGTGAGTTTGAGATCAACCTTAGTCAAATAGAGAGATCAAATCTCAAATGAATGAAGAATTCTATTAAAAAAAAAAAACTATCAGGAAAAAAAAAAAAGCTCCCACATGCTCCTAATTCTCTTCTGTTGTTCTGTAGGTTACTTGTACTTTACAGGCAACTCCTTCTTAGATTAGGGATATGTTCTACAATCTTGTTGAAAATGTTTTCTGACTCTTCTGGTCTGAACTTGGGACCTGAGCAGACCTTGGGCACTGGGATCCACACTCATTCTCCCAACACCCAGAGGAAGCCAATCACCTAGTTGCATTAATATGACCAGGATCAGTGGAACACAGGATCACAGGTGCACTAACAGGTCCAAAATCAAAGGATCATAGGATCACCAAGGGAGCTCTACTCCAAGGACACACCAAGGGGCACTGGAGCTCTGACACACTCAAGATCACAGTTGAGACCTCAACATCTTCCCCAACAGCCAGCATAACCGGGACCCCCACAGGAACTAAGGAGACATAAACCCTGCTTAGCCAGAGACATGGGTTCTTTCCAGCTTATATCTATGCCCAGAGAAAACTCAGGACTCTGTCCCCCCCACTCCTGCAACACCCAGAGAGAGCTTGACTCCCAGGAGCTATGACACAACAGAAACTCAAAAGTTTGGTCACACCAGGACTTCAGTATCTTAGAAGCTCTGACACACTCAGGATCCCAGGATCCCATAATCATAGGATCACAGAGACACCTGGACTCTGAAGGGTTCTGACACAACCAGGATCACAAGAAGGACATGCTTCAGTCAAAGAAAGCTAGGGCAAGTAGCACTGGAGACAACAAGATGGTGAAAGGCAAGCACAAGAACATAAGCAACAAAAACTAAGGATACTAGAGATAATCAGAACCCACTTCTCCCTCTTCAGCAAGTCCTGGAAACACCATTATACCTAAAAAACAAAAATCGACCTAAAACCATATCTCATGAGGATGAAAGAGGACTTTAGGAAGAACATGAATAACTCCCTTAGAGAAATTCAGGACAACACAATCAAACAGGTGAATAAATTGAACAAAACCATCCATGATATAAAAAGGGGAATAGAAACAACAAAGAACCTATGTGGAGAGACAACACTGGAGATAGAAAACCTAGGAAAGAAATCAGGAATAATAGATCACCAACAGAATACAAGGACAGAAGAGAGAATCTTAGGTGCAGAAGGTACCATAAAAAACATTGACACGACAGTCATAAAAATGAAAAATTCAAAAATGCTCCTAACCCAAAACAATCAGGAAATCCAGGTCACAATGCAAATACCAAACCAAAGAATAAAAGGTATAGAAGAGAGCAACCAAATCAAAGGGCCAGTAAATATCTTCAATAAAGTTATAGAAGTAGACTTCCTCTAACCCAAAGAAAGAGATGCCCATGAACATACAAAATGTTTACAGAACTCCAAATAGACTGGAACAGAAAAGAAATTCTCCCTCTAAGATTATAGTCAAAACAACAAATGCACAAAACAAAGAAAGAATATTAAAATTAGTAAGGGAAAAAGATCAAGTAAGATATGAAGGCAGACCTATCAGAATTACACCAGACTTTTCAAAAGAGACAATGAAAGTTAGAAGATCATGGGCAAATGTCATTCAAACCCTAGAGAACACTAATGCCAACACAGACTACTATACCCAGAAAAACTCTCAAATACCATAGATATTTCATGAAGAAACAAATTTACATGTAATCTCATAAATCCAATTCTATAAAGGATATAGATGGAAATCTCCAGCACAAGGGAAACTGCACTCTAGGAAAAGCAAGAAGACAATCTTCTTGTAAAAAACCCAAAAGCAGATAGCCCCACAAACATAATTATACATCTAACAATGAAAATAACAGGAAACAACAATTAATATTCCTTAATATCTCCTAATATCAATGGACTCAATTACCCAATGAAAAGACATAGGCTAAAAAACTGGATCAGTAAACAGGACCCAGTATTTTACTGCATGCAGAAAACTCATCTCAGTGACAAAAACAGACACTACCTCAGAGTAAATGGCTGGGAAAACACCTAAAAAAATACTCATCCTCCTTAGTTTTTAGGGAATTACAAGTAAATCTATAAATGCATTTTCTAGAAATAACATCAGTGATCATTTTTCATGTGATAAACAATATAAGCTCATATTTCTAGACTTTGATGAGAAAATATTTATTATTTATTAATCCTGAAAATAAAACAAAAATTTGAAGGATTGTATGTGCAATGCATTTTGGAACTTTGAGCACAAACAAGTAACCAAACATTGTATACTGTAAAAAGTATATCGTCTAACATTTAGTTATCAAATCATAATTTCTCAGCCAAAACACTGCATGGATATTTCTTAAGGATATTCGTCTTTAGTTTTCTTAGATCCACACAGGAAGCATGCATTCTGTCCACTAGAGTCAAAAGCAGAAGCATCTTCGTTCATTCAACAGAGTTAATTGTTCTAGCTACACTTTTTATTCTCAGGTTTTATTAATTAGTTTTATAACTCCACTGAATTCCTTTATTAATTTGGATATTTAAGCTAGTTTTTCCTTATGTAAGTTTCATTAGAGATAATGCCATGTGCCCGTTTACGTTTTCTCCAAGGACATCGAAATTTGCCCTTGCTCATGATCTTTTCACTTGGCTAAAGTAGGTCACTATTCTTTTGGTTGTTTTTGTTTATGTTTTTTATTGTTGTTGTTGTTTTGTTGGTTTGGTTTTTGCTTTTTCCAAAACTTCTGAGCAAAAGACCACAGTTTACTTCCATGTAAGAGAGTGAATCTCTGATTCAAGGAAACATCTTCTGTGTGTTATATAACAAAATTTTAAGAGGGAGGGGCCTAGGCACAGGTCCCTACAGAAGAACAGCTACTAAGAAAGGTGGGTGAGACATATTGAGGTTCAAGAACTTTATTCCTATGTAAAGAAAAGAAAAAGCAGAACAACAATGTGATACTGAAATCACACCCAGGGAAGTGCTAAATCATAGTCTGGACACTTCTGTAAAAATGTATGAAATAGGAGGAACTCCTGATTAGGTCAGTTTGACACCAGTTTACCAAAGTTGTGTTGAATTCAAATATGCTGTTCACCTTTTACATTATTTTTCAAACTTCTCCCATTTCATTAATTTGCTAAAGTTACTGGGTTCCATTTCAAGCATTTCCTTAAATGATCTGGAAGCCATCATATACACGTTCTAAGAAAAGTATTTTACTTTTATACCAAACTACTAATGAAGTATGTTTCATTTTGCTTTTTTACAAATTATAGCGATGTTTTCACCAGTTATGAACAAAGATTAAATTGGTTATAGATGAGATTTTTTTATATGATGCTTCCTATCAATTGATGTTTGACATCTTTGAAAATAATTCCTGGAATATCAATTGCTAAAGTAAACAAAGAAGACTTATGCCTGGAAAGGTCAGACATTTTATTTTCATCCAAACTGGGATGTACACAAAAGAAACCTCTCCTATAAAACATTGGTGAGTACAAACAGACCTCAGAAATGCAACATTAACTTGTATTATGAGATAATTTTCTTTATCTAAGAAAACATCTGCTTCCTTAAACCATGATGGCAGATGTGTTATTTGTATTTTATCTGGAACATATTAGATAATTTAATAATAATAATAATAATAATAATAATAATAATCTGTTTTAGTAGAAACACACATTCTGAAAAACTGACATACCTTTCAACTAGTCTATGTGTTAATGCTATAATAATTCATATCTGCAATTGATATCATTTTAAATCAGGGATAGAGACATGGCTCAATGGTTAAGAGTCCTAACTGCTCTTCCAGAAGTCCTGAGTTCACTTCCTAGCAACCATATTGTGACTAACAACCATGTGTAATGGCATGCAATGCCCTCTTCTATAGTGTCTAAGACAGCTACAGGATACTCATATAAAATAAATAAATAACTACTAATAATATTTTAAATCGCATTTATTTAATTATGGTTAAGAAAAAACTTTTTGTGCTGCAATGGCTTTCCTCATTTAAAGTCCTGCTATGTCATTTAAAGTTCCAGGAATATAAGCCTGTATTACTATATCTTGCTCTTTATTAATTTCTTTTTTAAAATAGAAAAATTATTTTATACTTAATTATTGGTGTATGTGTGCCTTTGTGGGCAAGTTTAGGCACATGGGTTCAATGCCCACAAAAGCCAGAAGAAGGAATCAGATTTCCTGGAACTGGAGTTACAGATGGTTGTGAGCTATCAGATGTGCATTCTAGCAATGGAACCCCAGTAAGCTGTATGACCATTAAGTAGTAATCTTAAATTCTGAGTTATTCGGCTTGGTCCAGTATCAACTTCTTAAAATTTAAGATGTAAAGACCTAAAGAAATTCTCAAAGTCTTTAAATACCAGAGAAATGCAAACCAAAATGACCCTAAGAATCTACCTTACACCAATCAGAATGGCTAAGATCAAAACCTCAGGTGACAACATATGTTGGAGAGAATGTGAAGAAAGAAGAACACTCCTCCATTGTTAGTGGGATTGCAAACTGGTACAGCCACACTGGAAATCAATTTGGAGGTTCCTCAGAAAACTGGAAATAGATCTGCCTGAAGACCCAGCTATACCACTCTTGGGAACATATCCAAAAGATGCCCCACCATGCCACAGGGGCATGTGTTTCATTATGTTCATAGCAGCCTTATATTTGTGATAGTCAAAAGCTCAAACAACCCAGATGTCCCAGGACAGAAGAATGGTTACAGAAAATGTGGTTCATTTCCACAGTGGAATACTACTCAGCCATTAAGAATGAGGACATCCTGAATTTTGCAGGCAAATGAATAGAACTAGAGAATATCATCCAGACTGAGGTAACTCATGTACCTCAGTACATACATGCTGGGTATGTACTCAAGATTCAGTCCACAGTACCCAAAGAGGTCAACAAGCTGACGAGCCCAAGTGAGGATGTCTTAGTTCCACTTGGGAGGAAGAAGAAATCAACCACAAAAAAAGTGGGAGGGAAGGAACTGAAAGGGCAAGAGGAAGGGAGGGGAGAGGAACATGATCTGGTATTGGGTGGGGAGGAAAGGACTTAAGCTCTGAGGGCTAGCAGAAAGAATGGAAACAGGCAACCTCGAGAGATGGGATGTTGGGAGGACCCTACAGAATGTAACAGAGATCTGGGAGGTGAGAGACCCTCAGAACTCAAACGGTGAGGGGAGGGACCAAAATGTAATGCCTTACAGTGGGAAGAGGGAACTTGTAGAGCCTACCTCTGGCAGAAAGACAGGGCATCAAGTGAGGGATGGGGCTACTATCCCACAGTTAAACCTCTGACCCATAATAGTTCCTATCTGAAAGAAATCCAGGGATGGAAATGGAAAAAAGCCTGAGGAAAAAAAAGTTCAGCAACAGGCCCAAAAGGGAATCCAGCTCAAGTAGAGACCCCCAAGGCCTGACACCATTATTAAGGCTATGGAGTGCTCACAAAAAGGGGCCTATCATGACTGCTCTCCGAAAAAAAAAACTGCAACAAGCAGCTGAAAGAGTTAGATGCAGATATTTACACCCAACCAACAGAAGCTAGTGACCCTTGTGGTTGAATTAGCGAAAAGTGGGAAGAAGCTGAGGACCAGCAGTCTCAATTAACTTGGACCCCTGATATCTCAGACACTGGATCACCAACCAGGCAGCATACACCAGCTGATATGAGGCCTCCAACACATATACAGCAGAGGATTCTCAGGTCTGCGTTCACTCAGAGAAGATGTACCTAACCTTCAAGAGACTGGAGGCCCCAGAGCTCTGGCAGGGTGTGTGGGATGGGGACATCCCCCTGAAGATATGGAATGAGGAACAGTCAGAGGATGGACTCGAAGGGCAATAAAATCTTGAGTGTAAAAATAAAAAATAAAAATAATAATAAAATAAAAAAGAAAAAATAATTGACTACCTCAAAAAAAAAAAAAAAAAAAAAAAAAAAAAAAAAAAAAAGATCCAAGGGATTCCAAATCATGGTAATAGAATTGTCCTTAATACTGCACACATCTAGGGTTGTAGACCAACATCTGCATTGCCACAGGACATGACCTCCAGGAGAGGTGAAACTTAGGGAGTTTAACTACACATATCTCAACCTTTGTCTGGGCCAGTTCTGGGCTGCAGGGAAACCCCAAGGCCCAGTACAGGGAGAGGCTGGGGCTGTGGGCTCCCCAGACTCTTAGATATCCAGCCACCACAGAAAATCAGAGAATGGAGTCGGGGACACAGCCGGGAACAGCATATAGCCCCAGGCTGGGGGTGAAAGGGTGAGCTCCAGCTTGTCCCTTGACTGTCCTTGGCTTCTTAGAGGCAGGCTTGGTCGCACTTGTGGCTGGGGTGCAGAGAGGCCTTCAGATTAGCCTGGGGTTCTGCAGCTTAAGGTCTTCTTCATGGCTCCCCTTGTCTCTTGATGAAAAGAGACAGTCTGTGGTTCTAAACAGTTCATTTTGTCATAGCAGAAATTGAATGTGTAAAGCCATATACCCCCTTTCTCAGGGTGAGCCTGAGATTAAATACCTTTTGCAGGGAGGAATGTCTGTGAAGAAAAGCTTATTGGCTAAGGCGTCCAGGCCTAGAGGTACCTTACTAGCATGGGTAACTCTGTTTTCAGCTTATGTGACCAGAAGTCACTTTTTTTTAATTTGAGAAGTATGCCATCTGTTCCAAGTCAAGCGTCTGCCAGGGAACTGCAAGTCACCTCAGGTGTAGGCCCACCCAGGGTCTGGGCCTTGACCTGCTCTACCTCACCAAACTCCCTGGCATGATTTTATATCACACAGTCCTCTTCAAGTGTAATGATTCTTTCCAAAATCATTTAAAAATCATATGTATTAATTTCCAGCACTGCCATTCATGATAAACAAAGAAACCAGGTAACAAAATTTTCAAATCTCACAACCAAAATTGTAGGGTACATTCTATGCCCCATTTTACTATATATCTGTAGGATATAAAATTCTCTTATATTAAATGGCAGCATAAATATAATGGAAAGAAAGACTACAAATGGTAACAAACTATTTGTAACATGAACCAAAATCATCACTACAGAACATACTGTAGTTCTTATACTTTAACAATTAAAATATCAAAAACGTAACTATATAATGAACATAAAAGAATAAATGGAAAATATAGAGAAGAGACAGCAAAATAAATAATTAATGCCCAATATATCACCACTAGATAAGAAAAATCACAACAAAATATAATTTTATCTGTCAGAATTAAAATAAAAAAAATTAACAATATGATGTATAAATGAAAAGAAACAACTGTGACTTTTATTTTAATTTAAAGCTAAAAAGTCATTGGTAGACAATTTAAAAAAATAATTTCAACATTAAAAATAACCTAAACAATTAAAATAATTAAGCATAATTAATTTGACACAATTAAATTGAAATTAAAATAAACTGAAACTTTCATTGGCAACAATGAATGTAGATCATTGTTGTTCTAAATTATTTCATAGAAAAAAATAAATAGGGAAAAACACTATAGGTCTGCAGTGGCATGGTAAAATCAACATTTTCAAGCAGCTGAAAATTTTCTCATTGTACAACTAGAAAGGAAATTCAACAAAAATAATATCTAACCAAGGACAGTAGTGGTGTCAACATTTTTCAGCATCTTCTGCAAAACATGAGAAGGAAAACAAGTCTAAGTTATTCCACAGAAAGGGATGGGGGTAAAACATCTAGTAGACTCCAAGGTAAAATGGTAAAATCTTACACATAGGTAACAGTCCTTTATGGCATAAAAAGAAAATTTTGGCTTAATAAAATTAAAATAAATACAGTTGTAAAGATGATGGGAAGAAATACTGTGAAAGATGACAAGAAACAAATGTTGTATCTGGATCAGGTGATGATGTTGATTTGCCTCTAGGTACTGATTTGGCTCCAGTTTGCTCTGATGCCGTGACTGATAAGGCTTTATCCATCACCCCATCAACAGCACTTGCTGTCATTTGTTTTCTTCACTACAGTTGTTCTTCATAGAAGGTGACAGGATCTCAATGTACCCTAAGAACTCTGTACTGTAACACTGGAATTCCTGTACTTCACCTAAGCTACTGCTCTATTTACTATCAAAAAGCACAAAATCAGCAAGACGGACCATCAACAGATAAAATGTATCAAACATAGCATGAAAAGTAATGATGAAAACATAGTATGTATAAGCAATAAAACTTTGTAATTCTATAATAAATATTAATCTAGAAAAACTTCAGGAAATTTTGTTATATTTTGTAAGTAGTTAAATTCTCGGGTGTTGGAGAGGAAGAAGAAAAGAAGGGTGAGAGAGAGGGAGAGATAGCACATTTGTCTTTAACATACAGATCCTAGATCCTAACTTACATACACATATACACCTGCACACGCGCGCGCACACACACACACACACACACACACACACATGCACACACAAACGTGGGAGTGCAGCTATAGGTCATGAATGCATAAATGGCACCGAAAGTGGATAAATACATTTAAGGAAAGAATGTGGAACTAGCAATAAAATGTAGAGAGCTTGACACGTACAGCTAGAAAAAGAAGACTACTGTATGCATGGGACCACAAGTCAGGAGGGCAGGGCAAAGTAAATCAGTATATATATCTGAAATTCTGCATAATTAAATTCAGAGTATGTTTAGTAATATGATGCAATACTTTAAAATGTATTTATGTATAAACCTAATATGAGAAATTCATATTAGAAATGAATGGGAAAACTTCAATAGATATTTTTCATATTCTTTCATCATAAATTTGATTCAGGAGTGTTGTCACAAATGAAAATAAATTCCTTTACACTTGATAATTCTTTCATTCATCCTCCAAGAAGCTGAGCCACAGCAGCACACCAGCTGATAGAAGGCTCCCAACACGTATAGAGCAGAAGACTGCCGGGTCTAGACTCAGAGAAGATGTACCTAACCCTTGAGAGTTTCTCAGGGAAAATCGTTATATGGCATTAAAATTTCATTCTCATTAATTACACTTAATTACTCTAAGTGACAACTCAAAATGTGTCAGTCTCAAATGTGAGTCACATATGACTATGACATGTAAATGCAGAGAATAACCAATAAAATGGGTAAAAATGTAAACAAGTGAATGAACAATAATATTGTATAAAACATTAAGGGATAAGCTTATTTTACTCTATGGTCTATTTCATCAGTAATTCCATTATCTCAAGGCTCAACCTTTCTTCTCCTTTGTTATTTAGAATCTCTTTGGTTTTCTAAATATCCAGTGCTTAGTTTCAGATGCATTACGTTTTTTCTCCTCAGCTCAAAATGACTTGAACGTCAGACTCCTGGTTAATTCTTTTTCTTTTAAAAACTGTGTGTGTGTGTGTGTGTGTGTGTGTGTGCATGTGTGTGTTGAAAGATTCAGTATGATAACTGGTTAGAATCACAAACCATAAATTAAAGTGTACTTACTTTCTAGCCCTGTTGATCAACATTCAAATTTAAGTCTTCGATACAGTATTATTACTTCATATTTATGACTCTTCCCCCCATGTGGTTCCATCCCACTGTTACAAGATTCATTTCTTTTTAATTACCTTTCAAAGTAGTTGGTTTGAAAGAACTAAGCCCATAGCTGAATTAATTTAAATGAAACATATTCTTCAGATGTTGAAGGATCTAGCTCCAGGTGGTCAGCATATTTTTATAGTACTTAGCAAATAGCAGCCTATAAAAACCCAGGAAAATATGAAGTTAAGAGCAAAGTAACTCTGTTCTCTATAAATATTGATCTGACTGACTTAGACAGTAAAATGCAAGCCAAGAAAACCTGATAATGCTTTATATTAGTGGTATGTGGCCATTTATAGCAAAAATAAAATAATCCAGGGACTTGTCAGACTATGTGTCATGAAACCAAATGTCGATGAGGTGCACAAACAAACATCTAAAATTTTTCAAAGTCAGAAGAAAAGATTAGAATGTCCCACTGTCTGTTTCCTTTCTATGCTTGTAAGGAACGGCCCAGATGAAAGGCAGTTTAGGAAGGAAGAGGGCTATTTAAATTTCCATCCCCAGGTTAGTGTCTGTCATTACTGAGGTGTCATGCTGGCAGAGCAAGAGGAGAAGGAGAAAGGGTGCATGCACACTTACATTTACTTATGCTCAGCCCAGTTCCTTTAACATGTAGTTCAGGACAGCTCTGCAAAGGGAGTGAGCAACCCAAACTGCACATGCCTTCCCTCATCATTTCACTTAAAGACAATCCCATACCAAACTGCCCAGAGCCCAGCCTACTATTGTCAATCTTCTGGTGTGACCTGCTTTTAGGTGCTTCTAGGTTGGGTTAAGATAACAATTAAAGCTAAAATTCACCAGTTTATTTTGTGAAATTCTACTTAAAAACATTTCTCTCTGTATAATTTGAGAATGTTAAATTAAATGGTTCTATTTATTATTTGAAAGTTATTTGTAATACTTTCTCAGCAATAGTCCAAAAAAAATAAATTTAGATTTGTAATCACTAGCTCCAAATACCTAGGCATTATAGGAAGCCCTCTGAAATCTGTTCCTGGAGAGTCAGAACAGTTATTTGTATTACTGCCCAGTCATAACTCCCCATCACAATGGACAACTTAGTAATTGAAGGACTGTTACTGAGGGTAGATACAGACTCAGCTTCTTTCAGATGCCATTTTTCTCTAGGAAGGTATTTGTGACATCCCAGTGAAGATCCGACTGTGCTGTAAACCTCACCTGTATCCACATCACACCTAATCATTATACATATATTATATAATATATATTGCTGTGATTATAAAATGTTTATTTTAACCTTTTACATGAGAATGAGCCATAGTTCTATTCTTTTGAATTTTAGAGTGTGCCATGGAGCCGTTTTGAATTTGGTGTTTGTCTTTTAAAGTCTTGAAATTGTGACTTTTTATAAGTTAATAGGAAAAATCAGCAACCTGCACACAGATAGGGAAAGGATCTTTACCAACTACATCTGATAAAGGGCTAACATCCGAAATATACAAATAACTCAAGAAATTAGACTCCAGAGAACCAAATAACCTGATTGAAAATGGGGGAAAGAGCTAAACAAAGAATTCTCAACTGAGAAATATTGAATGGCTGAGAAGCATCTAAAGAAGTGCTCAACATCCTTAGTCACCAGGGAAATGCAAATCAAAACAAACCTGAGATTCACCTCCCACACCAATCAGAATGGCTAAGATAAAAAACTCAGGTGACAGCATATGCTGGTGAGGATGTGGAGAAAGAGGAGCGAGAACTCCTCCATTATTGGTGGGATTGCAAGCTATTACAATCACTTTGAAAATCAATCTGGAGGTTACTCCAAAAATTGGACATAGTTCTACCTGAAACCCAGTTATACAACTACTGGGCACATATTCAAAAGATGCTCCAAAATATAACAAGGACAAGTATTCCACAGTGTTCACAGCAGCCTTACTTATAAAAGCCAAAGATGGAAACAACCCAAATGTCCCTCAATGGAAGAATGGATACTGAAAATGTAGTACATACTAAAAATGATGACTTGATAAATTTTGCAGGCAAATGGATAGAAGTAGAAATTATCATCGTGAGTAAGGTAACCCAAACCCAAAAGGGCACACATAATATGTACTCACTAATAAGTGAAAATTAACCCCAAAGCTCAGAATACCCATGATAGAATCCACAGACCACATGAAGCCTAACGGAAAGGAAAACCAAAGTGTGGGTGCTTCAATCCTACATAGAAGGGGGAACAAAATAATCATAAGAGGTAGAGGGAAGGGACCTGGAAGGGGAAGCAGCAGGGTCAGGTATGGAAACAGATAGGAGGAAGTCCAGAGAGCCAGACGAATGAGTAGAAATACTTAGCAGTGGGGATGGAGAAAGGGGGTTCACTGGAACACCCCAAAAGCCAGGGAAGTGAGAGGCTCCCAGGACCCAGCTGGGATGGCATTACCCCAAATACCCAACAGCAGCGAGATAGAACCTGAAGAAACCACCTCCCGTAAATACGTAAGGTCCCCAGTTGAGGGAAATTTTTAATCTAGACTTGCTCCCATCTAAAGAAAACACAGGAACCATAGATGGAGCAGAGCCTGAAAGGAAGGCCAATCAGGGACTGACATGACTTGGGATCTGAGGAGACCATGAGGGAAGAGAAGAAAGGGATGAGAGGAGGAAGCTGAAATGGTGTAGGTGAGTCATAAAAATTTGGCTAATTATTAAATGAAGCTAATGTTGGGAAAATAGATTCTAATAAGGAAGTGTAGATATCTGCCCAGCTCTAGTGCTGATTAAGTCTTATTATAAATATTAAAGCTGTATGTCTTTCATCCAGGAACTGAATGATCAAAGGCAGGGTAGGAGATACTGATTGAGTTTAAATAATTTCTACAGAAGAAGAAGAAGAAGAAGAAGAAGAAGAAGAAGAAGAAGAAGAAGAAGAAGAAGAAGAAGAAGAAGAAGAAGAAGAAGAAGAAGAAGAAGAAGAAGAAGAATTGTAGGCTTCAGTGGGAACATTATAATCAAATTAAAATAAGTTCAGTCACTGATAATTGGATACTCACCCCAGAAAGCTCTGAACACCCCAGAAACAACTCACAGACTACATGAAGTTCAAGAAAAAAAAAAAAAAAGAAAATGAAAAACCATTATGTTTAATCTTTACACACCAAGAAAACTTTGACTAATTCCTGGTTACATCTTGTTTTACATGTACTTTATGCTCATTGTAACTAGTAAGATTTTAATGCACACTATCAAACCTTTAAAAAAAATGAAGTACTGACAAAAATGTATTCACATACTTTTATGCAAAAATGTAAAATCTGTACATTTATCTTTGTTTTTTAAAATTAAGTTGTTCAATTAAAATACTTTTAAATAAAAATAAATAAAAATTTAAGGAAAAAAACCTAATTTTAATTAATATAGCAGTTAAAATAGTTTTGGCCCCCATAGACTCATGTCCTTGAATTTTTGGCTGACAGCAATTGACACTATTAGGAGTGAGGAAAGTACTTCTAGGTTTTCAAAGAGTTGTAATTAATCTGTGCATTTTTAACAGATGTAGTTTTGTTAATAGACACATCATCGGGATACAGTCTTCTGTAAAAACACTTTCTGACTCTTTAAATGCTATTTAAAAAAAATACTTGCATTTTATTTTAGGCAAAAGCCCTCAACTCTGAACAAAATGCCATGACAATCCCACAATGCAGGCCAGTACTGTCTCTGCCTGGGTAGACCGCACAGGAAATGCTGCAGAACTTAATGTAGCTTCTCAATGAACTCACTGGAGTCCCAAAAGAAAGTGGACTTCCCAGGAAGTTCTGGTCCAGGCACCAAGCCCAGGTCCCTCTCTAGCTGCTTCGTCAGCCACACAGTCTCACGGCAGCACCATCACACACAGGATGGCTTGGTAGTAACGGTTTTGCTCTACTTATTGGGGAATATTTTATAATCCAGGAGCCCTGGCAGTACTATGATCACCAAAAGCCCATCGGAAGAGATCGTCTTGAAATGAAAACTGACTTCAGCCAATATGGACTGCCAACAAATGATCCGGGCTGGCTCCTGAAAGCAGTAGCATCAGTCCTTACAGCACCAGCACCAGCACTGAACCACAGAGCCTCACCCCGGCTTCTTCTTCTCCCAGGTGACTCTCAAATAGTAATTTGAATTTTTTTCTAGGTTGATTTTATTTTCCGTATGTGTTGATTCTTTCAGCGAATACTTTATTCCATTCACTCTCCCACCGACAAGTCAGTTCTTCACTAGACTATAATACATCATGACAAAGAACCTCTAACTGAAATGTTCATCGCCAGATTAATGGCCACGTCCCTACGTCTACTGAGTTCTGAATCTGACCTCTTGCGTGTCATGAAAACACTGACACATTCACAAAGTCTGACTAGGTACTTTTATCCCAATTTAACATAGTAGCCATAAGTCAGACATTAGTCATTCACAGTTTTAGTTTTAGCCATCACTATAAGCATACATCCAACATTAATATATTATTAAAACAATTTAAAACATTTAAAAGGAGATTAGAAAAACACACCATTAGCGGGGAGTGGAAAGGGAGCATCATTACATCTTTTGACCAGAAAATAAGTAACGGTCCTAACATTTGTAGAATGACTGTTGTGTCCTCAGAATAAGTACATGCTTATTTAAAATGGCTGTCCCTCTCTGTTCTCTCTCCTCACTGAGTGTCTCTCTGTGTCTGTCTGTTTTGCTCTGTTTCTGTCTGTCTTTGTCTCTGCCTTTCTCCCTATCACCGGCTCATCCTCTGTGTGTTTTTTAGTATTCTCCTGTGGTCATCTGGTTTTCTGTTCAAGGCATGGCCTTTTAGACTATATTGTCAGACACTGGGCATTTTAACACAGTGATTAAATCTCTCCCCTGGGGAGCATACAGGGCCAGTCTCTTTGTTTTCTGAGGGACTGAGGGGAATTCCTTTTATAACCCTTTGCTTATTTGAAGGGGGATACTGACTTAAGTTTACTAAATTGCAAACATGCTATCCACGAAGACTTAGTTATTACATTTGGATCTTAAAACAGATGTTTACATCATAATGTAATATAAGGAACCAGAAAAGACTGTTGTGAGAATACTTAACAGTAAGAATGACGTTCTTACTATTAAGGAACATATGTAAAATCAACATAGGCAAACGAAATCTAATTTCTATACATATTCATAAATTGAAACTAGTATCAAAACTACACAAAGGAATTCAAGAATAAGCAGAGCAAGAAGCCGAGCAGGACATGTTAAGCCTAGTGAAGTAAATTGAGCATTTTTTCCTTCTGCTTGTAGGAACCGGAGCCTTTGCTGCAGATTCTGTTGAGCCACAGTTCCAAGAAGGTATCAAGCTGACAGGGAGACTGCCTTATCTGTAGCTCTGTGATGTTTAACAGTATCTGCCACACAGAAGAACCAGCAATACGATGTGAGCCGAGGTATCTTTTGAAATAAAGTAGACGGCCATTTCATTATTCTAGTTCACACTGAATTAAATTTATTTTATCAAAGTGCTCTGTGTTCTCCTAGTAATTAGAGACACTGAACAATATTTTACTATGTTGTCCATAATCTAAAAGGGTACTTTCCATCAGAAAGTTGGATGTGTTATTTCTTTGAAAGTTCTTTTTAATTTCAAAGAATTTAACTTATAAGTTCAAAGTGGTACTAATTAATTATAAAAATGAGATACATGTGTTTAAAATGTGACATATCAATGCATGAGAATTGAAGCTCATTGTTGAGCAAAAATATAAATGTACAGTTTATCAATATTTTATTCAATATCATCATATGAATATTGCTGATCATCACATGACTGTATTATGTTTGATAATTAAAGATGGCTGAGTCTTTTTGGTTACACATCACAGTGACTATCATGCAATTATTTACTATGGCTTAAATCTAGCTAATTTGGGATTGCACTAATCTTTCTTTGGTAATATTTTAAACCCAGAATTGGCTTAAATTAGAGTAGGAATGATTTTAAGATATGTTACAACCCAGGCGTAGTGGTGCATATCCATAACCCCAGCAGTGAATGAATAGAAGTAGAGTGACTAAGATCCCAGCGCCAGTATAGAATGCACTTTGAGATGTAGTCTCAAAAAAGTTAGAAAAAACAGTAAAAATATAATAATTAAAATAAACTCAGTTTTCAGTTGTTTTACCCCCACATACTATTTTATAACCACCTATAGGAATGGCATTTTAGTTAAATGCTCAGTGTTGTGACACCCACAGATTAAGGAAGAAAGGGTTCATTTGTACTCACTTTGAGAATATAGTAGGAGGTAATGTGAGAAGGCTTGGCAGCAGGGTCAGGAGCAGAGAGAAAGATAGAAAGACAGAGTCAAAGAGAGACAGACAGACAGAGAAACATAATGAAAGGGACAGACAGAGACAGAGATGGAAAGACAGAGGCAGAGAGAAAGGAGAGAGGGAAAGAGGGAAGAAGGAGGAAGAGAGGTTGGGAGTGAGGGACACATACAGATACAGACAGATAGACAGACAGACAGTGGCAGAGATGCTGATTATATTGGCTGATTTTATGTCAACTTGACACAAGCTGGAGTTATCAGAGAAAGGAGCCTCCGTTGAGGAAATGCCTCCATGAGATCCAGCTGTAAGGCATTTTCTCAACTAGTGATCAAGTGGGGAGGGCCCAGTCCATTGTGGGTGGTGACATCACTGGGCTAGTACTCTTGGGTTCCATAAGAAAGCAAGTTGAGCAAGCCAAAGGGAACAAGCCAGTAAGTAATATTCTTCCATGGCCTCTACATCAGCTCCTGCTTCCTGAGGTGATGGAGTTCCAGTCCTGACTTCCTGTGGTGATGAACAGCAATGTGGAAGTGTAAGCTGAATAAACCCTCCTCCCCACCCCTCTTCTTGGTCCTGAGGCTTTGTGTAGGAATAGAAACTTTGACTAAAATACTGATGCTCTGCCCAGTTTCTGTCTTTATACAGACCAGTCCCAAAATTTAAGTATGTTCCTTTTCAATTCATTTACATTTTTCTGGAAATGTTTTCATGGAAATACTGAAAGGCATGTTTTTTAAATCATTCTAAATGCATATGATTTAAAATCCAATGAAGTTGAAAATTAAATTTAACTATAACAAGCACATAGTGCCACATGAAATATAAATTGAGATTGAAAGTAGAGCATTATCTTTTATCCTTTAGATTAACATATTTAAAATGTTCAATAGTAATGATATTTCAGTGAAAATGAATTAGGAAAATGTTAAGACTAGATTTTATTTCTTATTGTAGTGTACATTTCCCCAGTCCTTCCCTATTCTACAATGTTATTGTCTTAGTTCCTTTATCTGTAGAAAAATCACTTTAACTATCCTTAACTATCATTTTAAAATCAATATACATACATGCAGACACACACAGAAATATAAGCTTAGTTGAGAGTGTTGCAGGTCTGAACTTCCAGGAGATAGAAACAGACATGGCAAGATTTCAGGGTCTTCTTAGATGAGTAGAGAGGTGAACGCCAACCTGGGCTACATCAGGTACTTCCTCAAATGAACAAACAAAATTCATAAGGAAGGATGGAAGAAAAAAAGGACAGATGGATGGATGGATTGATGGGAGGAAGAAGTTTATGGCATTAATTAAGTTGTACTTTATTTTTTTTAACTTTTTTATTGGATATTCTCTGCATTTACATATCAGATGTTATCCCTTTCCCACAATCCCACCCCCCACTGCCTTCATGAAGCTGCTCTCTCTCCCAACCTTCCTCTCCCACCTCAGCACCTTGGCATTCCCCTACACTGGGAAAACAGTTTTCAAACTTTACTATCACATACACAGTCCTGGACTTATCTATACTTTGGGTCCTTAACATGTAGTCAAGAAATTGCCTTTGATTTCGTTTTCTAGAACAAATGTTCATGTTTACTGTATACTACTAAATACACTTTGTGTTTGCATTAGGAAAAGAGAGAATCATTTTGGCCAATTTTAAGTTCATAGAAATACCTGGAGTGGAAACTTCTGGTTACTTTGGAAAGTCAGTTATGTCAAATGATGTTTTGATGAAGAACACAGGTGAAAGGCTTTTTTGCTAAAGCAGGCACATGAAAGAATGTTTTTCTGAAGCAGACGCAGGTGAAAGGATGTTTTGCTACAGCAAACAGGTGATATTTGGAAGAATGTAAATATAATCCCACAGACGGTGGGAGCTCAAACGGTGGTTCATATTGATCTGTCTTGCTACCCTTCACCAATGACATGCTCTCTATTTGTTTGCTGCACATCGCTTTGCTGAACTGTGGTTGAAGTGATGGGAAAGAAACTTTCCAAAGAACTTCTCATAAGGTTCCCATTGCTAGTTGCTGCTTCTGTGAACCTGGGCCTATTGGTGAGCCTCAAGCTTTCTTCTGGATTAAAGTGTAGTTGCTGATTCCTGTGTGGTGCTGCCAAGCAGACTGGGCTGTAACTGGTGATTCATAAGTGATGATTGCTGCCTGAATTGGAAAAGTGGCTGCCTAGTCCTGTGAGTGTTTTGCCAGAGGACTGGACTGCTGATATTCTGACAATGAAGACTGGGCTTTCCCCCAAAGAGATATTTCTAATCAGGTCTACCTACCCTGTATCCTAATAACCTTTCTTAGCATCTGATGGGGGTGGCCTAGAGAGGAAGCTGAACCTTTATTAAGTAGGTTAAGAAAAAAAAATATGCTTACATATAGCCATTTCAATAAGATTTTTATAAAACATATTCTTCCAAATTCATCAGAGAAATTGTCAATTCATAACTATTTTTTAAACTGAACAATTTTATTTTTAAAAAAACTAAGATAAATGTACAGCTTTTAAGCATTTTTGCATAAAAGTATATGAATACATTTTGTCAGTACTTGATACTTTAAAGGTTTAATAGTGTGCATTATAATCTTTCTAGTTACAATGAGCAAAACATGTAAAACAAGATGTAACCTGGAAATAGTCAAAGTTTTCTTGGTGTGTAAAGATTAAGCATAATGGTTTTTCATTTTCTTTTCTTTTTTTAGCCTTTGTTTTTCTTGAACTTCATATAGTCTGGGAGTTGTTTCTGGGGTGTTCAGAGCTTTCTGGGGTTAGTATTCAATTATCAGTGACTACATATTATGTCTGTTTTTTTGTGACTGGGTTACCTCACACAGGATGACATTCTCTAGATGCATCCATTTTCTTAAGAATTTCATAAAGTCATTGTTTTGATAGCTGAGTAGTACTCCCTTGTGTAAATATACCACAATTTTGTAACCATTCATCTACTGAAGGACATCTGGGTTCTTTCCAGCTTCTGGCTATTATAAATAGGGCTGCTATGAACATTGTGGTGCATGTGTCTTTGTTGTATGTTGGAGCATCTCTGGGGTATATGCCCAGAAGTGGAATAACTGGGTCATCAGGTAGTACTATTTCCAATTTTCTGAGGAATTGCCAGACTGATTTCCAGGGAAATAAAAGAGATAAATGTAAGAAAGAAAATAAGAACATTAGACTGTATTTAAAAGGTTAATAAGGCCTTCAGTAGTCCTCATTAGTTAGAATTTAAAATGGCAAACGTCTTCAATATAAGCTCCTGTCTGACAGAACCAGTGTGATCAAAGGCCGCACAAACCAACTAGAAGTCTGAGAGTTTTTGAAAATTTTCACAATCTTAATAATTTTGATTTTCAAAGCTCTCTGCATGTTTATCATTGATTATTCTTGCAACCATGCATTTAATGGTTTTAATGCATTTTACAGGCTGTAACATGTTTTATTTGCTTTTTTCTCAGCCCCTCATAGGGGAACATCTGTCTTCTGTGAATATGCAATAAAAATAAATACTTGTGAATGCTTAGAGAAGCACTCTGTCACATACACTTATATTATATCTGAATGGTAAATTAGTATGTTTTGGTGGACACATTATTTTCTTTCTATTGCAGGCCCTGCAACATTAGTATTACTCTAGTTTTGATGATTACTTTTGGGTATTAACAGGCTTGGCTTAATAGACCCTGTTATTCTTTAAAAGGTAAGATTTTTTTTTAATTGGATATTTTAGTTATTTACATTTAAAATGCTATCCCCTTTCCCAGTTTCCCCTCCACAAACCCCCATCCTATTCTTATCCCCCTGTTGTTATTAGTGTGCTCCCACCCACCCACCACCTCCCTCCTTTCTCACCACCCTAACATTCCCATACACTGGGCCATCAAACCTTTACAGGACCAAGGGCCTCTCCTCTTATTGATACCAGTCAAGGCCATGCACTGCTACATATGCTGCTGGAGCCATGGGTCCCCCCCATTTGTACTCTTTGGTTGGTGGTTTAGTCTCTGTGATCTGGGGGAGGGGGTTGGTTGACATTATGTTCTTTCTATGAGATGCCAACCCCCTTCAGCTCCTTCAGTCCTTTCTCTAAGTCCTCTTCTGGGCTCCCTGTGCTCAGTCCAAAAAAATGGCTGGGGGCATCTGCATCTGCATTTATCAGGCTCTGACAGAGCCTCTCAGTAAGCAGCTATGTCAGGCTCCTGTCAGCATGCACTACTTGGCTTTCGCAATAGTGTTTTGGTTTAGTGTCTGTATATAGGATGGGTCTTCAGAGGGGCAGGATCCGGATGCCCTTTCCTTTAGGCTCTGCCTCACACTTTGTCCACGTATTTCCTTTAGACAGGAGCATTCTGGGTTAAAGATCTGGAGCTGAGTGAGTGGCACCCTCCCTCAAGTGGGGCCTTGCCCACACTCTGTATATGGTCTCTATATTTTCTCCCTCCCCTTTGTTGGTCTTTTCAGCTAATCTCATCCCCATTGGGTCCTGGTAGGCTCTTGAATTCCTGGCACCTGGGAATTTCTGGTGGCTAACCCTCAATTCTCCATCCCCCATTGCTACACACCTCTGTTCAAATTCCTGACCTTCATGTATGTCATCTCTTTCTCCAAAACCTGATCCTGCATCCCTTTTACCCTCCCCCTCCTCTATTTCTCCCAAGTTCCTTCCACCCTCTACCTCCTGTGACTATTTTGTTTGCCTTTCCAAGGATTGACTCATCCACACTTTAGTCTTTCTTCTTCTTTAGTTTCATGTGCTCTATAAATTGTATCATGGGTATTCTGAGCTGTTGGGCTAATATCTACTTATCAGTGAGTACATACCATGTGTGTTCTTTTCTGATTGGGTTACCTCACTCAGAATGATATTTTCTAGTTCTATCCATTTACCTAAAAATATCATGAAGTCATTGTTTTAGTAGCTGAGTAGTACTCTATTGTTTAAATGTACCACATTATCTGTATGCATTCATCTGTAGAGGGGTTCTTTCCAGCTTCTGGATATTATAAATGACTGCTATAAACATAGGGAAGCCTGTGTTCTTGTTATATGTTGGAGTATCTTTGGGTATATGTTCAGGAGTGTTCTATCTGGGTCCTCAGGTAGTCCTATGTCCAATTTTCTGCAGAAGTGACAGAATGATTTTCAGAGTGGTTGTCCCAGCTTGATACTACATCAAAAATGGAGGAGTGTTCCCTTTTCTCCATATCCTCAACAGTATCTGCTGTTACCTGAGCTTTTTATCTTAGCCATTCCGATTTGTGTAAGGTAGAATGGTAGGGTTGTTTTGATTTGCATTTTTGATGACTAAGTATGTTGAACATTTTTAGGTGTTTCTAGACCATTCAGCATTCCTCAGTTGGGAATTTCTTGTTTAGCTCTATACCCAATCTTTTAATAGGATTATTTGTTTCTCCAGAGTCTAACTTCTTCAGTTCTTTGTATATATGAGATATTAACCCTGTATTTGGTATAGGATTGGTGAAGATTTTTTTCTCAATTTGTTGGTTGCTATTTTGTCCTATTGAGATTATCCTTCGCCTTCCAGAAGTTTTGCAATTTTATGAGGTCCCATTTGTTGAGTTTTGATCTTAGAACATAAGCCCTTGTTATTCTGTTCAGGGAAAGTTTCCCCTGTGCCTATGCGTTGGAGACTCTTCTCCACTTTGATTTCTATTAGTTTTAGTGTACCTGGTTTTATGTGGAGGTCTTTGGTCCACTTGGACTTGACCTTTGCATAAGAAGACAAGAATGGATCAATTTGCATTCTTCTACATGCTGACTGCCAGTTGAGCCAACACCATTTGTTGAAAATGCTGTTTTTTTTTTCCCCCTGGGTGGATTTAGATCCTCTGTCAGAGATCAAGTGACCATAGGTGTGTGGGTTACTTTCTGGGCCTTCAATTCTACTTCATTGATCTACTTGCCTGTTTCTGTACCAGTACCATGCAGTTTTTATAAAAGATTTTTCTGTAATACAGTTTGAGTTTAGGGATGGTGATTCCCCCGAAGTTCTTTTTTGTTGAGAATAGTTTTAATTATTCTGGGTTTTTGCTTAATCCAAATAAATTTGCAAATTGTTCTTTCTAACTCTATGAAAATTTGAGTTGGAATTTTGATGGGGATTGCATTGAATCTATAGATTGCTTTTGGCAAGATGGCCATTTTACTATATTATTCCTGCCAATCCATGAGCATGGTGGATCTTTCCCTATTCTGAGATCTTCTTTGACTTTTTTCTTCTTACCTGAGGATAAATGGGAATAAACTAAGCAAAAATCAGGTTGGGAGATTGAGGGAAAGCATTAAGGAAGAGACAGCTGAAATTGGGGAACATTCAGGGATGGTGTAGAAACCTAGTGCACTGAAAACTTCGTAGAAATCTATGAGCCTGACCCTGTTGCTTACATCTAGTAGTAGAGAATACTGAGTTGAACTGGCCATCTTTTGTAGCCTGGCAAAGCTTCCAGGGATAAGACTGGGCAACATCTTTTTTTTTTTTTAATTATTTGCCACGGGAGTCCTTTGGACATTTCTAAACAACCTAGGCTCATGGTAGGAGAGAAAGCCACCCTCCAAAAATGACAGTGGAGCCCCGTTGCTGAGGACAGTATCTAATAGCTCATTAAATATAGAGGTGCAGCTGGTGTGGCCTCAGAGCCTTCATCTTTACATCCTAGTATCCATGGTGAGAGAGACGACCCTCTAAAATAACTGGAAAGAGATAACTGGACAACACAACCACAAAACCCTCTATTCTTCATGCAATGTTTTCTGGGGAAATAGTGCTGCAGTACTTGTAGGAGTGTTCAACCAGTGTTTGTTCAACTTGAGATCCACACAATGAGAGGAAGCTCATGCCACATGCTGCTTGGATGGCTAGAAAGCAGATACTTCATAAAACAAAAACATAGGGTAGAACTAAACATAACTGCTTGCCCAAAAATGTTATTTCTCAGGACAGGAATGAGAGCATTTATAAAAGAGATAGGTATATGTCTGTGCACTGAGGAATATGTACCATCAAATTGTTCAGGGTCATTGCAGGAAAAAATGACCCCTTCCCTTTTATTGCTGGATAACATTTTTCCTGCTCTGGAATGTCATAATGGTATGGATAAGGGGCGTTCAGAATTATCTTCCCAGGTACCAAGACCTCATGTATTCAGGGTCTTCCAGAATATTCAGGTAACTAGCCCTTTGGCCTCTGACTAAGAACTGCAACCTTTCTTCTCTGTTCCTGTATCTTCTATCCATTGTTTTCTGTCATTATGTTTGTTTTTCTTTTGGATGTTTACAAAAAAATATCTTTGCCTTTGGTTTTCTACAATGTACCTGACCACTTAATTCATTCATGAATATCATATAACAGAGACAATTGATATAGCAAAAGAGAATTCTAAAATAATGCTAACCCATATTTCAGAAGCTCTAGTGAGAATATGTTCAGTAGAAATGGACAATATAACAATATAAAGATTTTAAAAAGAAGATATAAATTAAAACGTGGAAACATAAATGAACAATGTGCTTTAATATGTTTGCAGCAGAATTAAAACATGTAAAAGGGAAAAAAATCAATTGGTTGAATGAAGACAAGAAAAGATTCCAAACTAAAATTTCCAGAGTTTTTTTAAAAATAAGCAAGAGAAATGAACCCCATGTGGTATTACAAAAAATCAAATACTCTCACATATACATAAAAGAAATCCTAGGGGAACAGGAATTGGAGCATACAAAGCACACATATTTTCTACACCTTCCACATATTCAATCACAATAAATTCTTGGTACATTTTCATTTTCCTAAAGCATGATACTTACTAAGCTTGATATGACCATTTTCCTCCTTTTATCTTTTTTTTCTAATTTTTATTAGATACTCCATATTTACATTTGAGATGTTATCCCTTCCCCCCTGCCCTGCTCCCATCCCCCTTCCCATCCGTTTGCCTTCACAAAGGTGCACTCCCTCCTATAAACCCACTCTACCCCATTGTCTTAGCATTCCCCTACATGGAAAAATATGCCCTCCCTGGACAAAAAGTTTCTCCTCACATTGATGCCATACACTGGTATCTTCAGCTACATATGCAACTAGATCAATAGGTCTCTCAAAGTGTGCACAAAGGTTGGTGTTTTAGTCCATGGGAGTTTTGAAAGGTTTGGTTGTTGATAATGTTGTTCTTCCCATGAGGTTGCAATCCCTTTCAGCTCCTTCAGCTCTTTCTTTAACACCCTCATTCGGGTCCCAGTGTTCAGTCAGTTGGTTAGCTGCAAGCATGCTCAGCTGTATCTATATGACTCTAGCATAGTCCCTGAGGAGGCATCTATATCTGGTTCTTGCCAGTAAGTACTTCTTGGCATCAGCTATAGTGCTTGGATTAGGTGGGTGCATATGTGGTGGATCCCAGGGGTAAGGCAGCTTCTGAGTGATCTTTTTTTCAATCCCTGTTTCTCTATTTGACCTTGCATTTCCTCCTGTGAGTGTTTTGTTCTCCCTTCTAAGAAGGACTGAGGCATTCCCATTCTGGTCTTCCTTCTTTTTGAGCTTCATAATGTCTGAATTTTTTTCTTGGGCATTCATAGCATATTATGTTGGGTTTCCTAATGTTCTTTTCCTCAAATATTTTTATTCATTCACCCATTTCCTTGTTGTAGTTCATTTTCACTTCCAACATTTTCTTTCTCTGGTAAGAAATATATAACTGTATAGCCGAACTTGATTGGGAAAGACCTTATTTAAACCATTTAATAGTGCTCCCAGAAACGTGTTTTATATTTTTGGCAGTAGTCTTGGACACTTTCCTTTCTGTATCTGGCCACAATCACTGTAGACATGACTGCTCTACAGCATCACTTTCAATAGTTCTGATTTCTTATATAGGAAATGTGGGTTAAAGCAATATTTCTGGCAGTGAACTGTGATTATCTGTGGATTGTCTGTTTGAAAGCATTAGATAGATTTTTCTCAGCTTTTTCTATTACAGTACATAAAACCCAGGTTTCCATCTTAGATATCTGAAGTATAGAATTGCTACTGATCACATTACTCAAAAGGAAAGAGAAATATTTTCTCCTTTCAAGCCAAAATATTATTAAAGTCACCTACAGGAGTATGAGATTGCCTTTCTGCGTGTTCTGAAGACATTGGGCCAGATAAGAACTTTCTTATTCATGCTGTTCCATGAATTCAGATCCAAGAGGGTTTTATTTTTCATGTTTCTTTTCATTACTAAGCATTTTAGTATGCTTCTTTTGGGTGGATTCTTAGATATTTATTAATTAACTAAAATCCAATCACTATGTACATAAAGGCTTGCTCAAAGCTGGTAAAATAACACTCCAATAGCAAAGAGTTAATTTTGTATACCTAGAATCATTGTTACTTTATTTACAGCTTAAATATTAAGAAAAAAAGCCCTAATTTATAAATATACTTTGGAGAATTTAAGTAGGATTTTGCATTCATAAATCATTAAAAATAGATTTTATAGTGGTATACTCCCTTAGTTACAGCACTCAAGGAGTAGAGTAATAAGACTAGTTCAGGGCCAGCTTCAGCTACATAGTAAGTTTAAATATAGCCTTGGCTACATGGGATTGTGTTTCAAAAATATAATCATTAAATAGATAGTAAAATAGTAACATATAACCTGGAAATGTTTTAATACTATGTAAGATTGGGGAATACATAATAAATGTTACACTAATTATAAATTGTATATGACATTTTCTAGACATTCAGATAGTCAATATACAAATCTCAATGAATTCTGATACAATTCAGTGAATTTATGGGGAAATATATATGCATATATATATATAATACCTAGATATAATATTTACATATTTTTCTAAATTATATGAACACAATTTACAGCTAATATAGTTAATAAAAATAGCTGTATATTTATTTTAACACAATGGAAAATATTTACATGTTAATATATAATTTAATTATTCAATAATAATTCTATGTTGTGTATGTGGTTGGACAAGAGCAAAGATAAATTCTAATGTGAACAGGCTTACCTTCTGAATGAGATAGAACAATACAAAAATTTAAAGTTAGTAAAACCTGGTCAGGTGCAGCATCAGAGTAAGGTATATTACTGTTATTACATAAAATATTCCTATTATGATTAGTCACCATAACTTTGTCATTAAAATTATGTAATGAGTCATCAGTGCTAGTGGTGGTAGTTAATAGAGATTAATTTTTATGGTGTGCTTTAGTCATCTGGTGTAACAATTATCATGAGTATCAAATCTTCCAAATTTCTCTAACAGCAGACAGCTTCCAATCTTAGATGTGGGATGATATTGAGGGTCTAGTTAAGAATACAAAGTCAACACAATTTTGGTGGTTCATCACAGGCTCATGATTTTTCATTATCTCAGCACCATCCAGTTAAGTTTCCTTTCATTCAGAGTCGCAGGAGTCTAAGCAGAAAAGTGGACTTAGAGGAAACTCTCAGTGCCTTTGCCAAATTACCAGTGTTGCTTCTTCTGCTTCCCCATTTACAAAAGGGAGATTTGACAATGTAGAGAAGTGCTGTGTTCCTGTGTCAAACAGAAAACCCACAAGGTTATAAGGAGCGTGCAGGGAGACAATGGCTGCCAAATACCACGCTTATCTTTATAGTTTTTGATATATTATAATGCATTGGTAAATGTCTTTTTATTAGGAATGGATATTGTAAGTTGGAAGTACAGCTTCTTAGAGAAAATATTTTCTGGAATATGACACTCTATAAGAGCATATCTGAATGCCATCTAGTGCATTTGTATGTTTAAGTAACTCTGAAAGTGGCTTGTTGGTAAAATGGTTTCTCTCTTTACTTTCTCCCTCCCTTCCTTTCTTCCTCATTCTCCCTCCTTCTCCTCCCCCCACTCTTTTTCTCTCTTGTTCTCTTTTGCTCATCTCTCTCTATGTGTATATATGTATTTGAGTGTGTGTGTGTGTGTGTGTGTGTGAGAGAGAGAGAGAGAGAGAGAGAGAGAGAGAGAGAGAGGGAGGGAGGGAGGGAGGGAGGGAGGGAGGGAGGGAATAAAGTGGAGGAAATGGAAGATAGAAAGACAAATGAACATATTAAATATCTATCTTTTGAGGAAACATCAGACATTGTTTCTGAATAATTCAGCATTATCTACAGCCATATAAGTTTGTACTCAGCTGTACTCATTATAACAGAGAATTCGTTGATTAAAACTATCTGAAAATCAGAAAAAACATACAATGGACAAGAGAAAAATAACATAACATAAAATTAAACAGCCTATATATGATATATGTGATTTGGACTTCTGTGGAATTCTGTACAGCTAAGAAATGAAATGATATTGATTTTGAACAGTAATGTACAGTTATTGGAAGGAGAAATGTCTCCTGTATTCCCTAATAAAGAAGAATATTATGGTGGAATTTGGAGTGGGCGGTGATGCATCATATTATCATACCAAGGCAGTATTGTGGAAATAGGACCTAGTTTGCAAGGCATATTAGAAACACAATGTTTCTAGAACTCCAGTGTTAAAAATGTCAATAACTTAGGGTGATACCTAACATTGGTGTATGGTCAATGGCAGGCTTCACATAGGAAAAAGTGTTTAAAGAATGGAAGGACTCAGTTTCGTTGCATTAACTTTTATCTTTTCTTTCAAGTACCATTTGCCAATACATCCATCGGCACTGGTGAAATTGGACATCTGAGGCCCTATCATAAAATCTGCACCTTTATATAAGTGATTCTTGCTGTAGATCACAATCAGCCATCCAAAATGAAATTACACAGTAAGTTGTACTCCAGGGAACAATTTTCATGTTCAAGAGAACATTTATTTCAACGTGAAAGTAACTAAAAACATTGTTTTGAATTGATATCACAACTAGTTAATGATGCAGCATTGACCACTGAAATACTCAAGAAGAGAATGTATTATTCTTCTGGAAGTTAAAGAATAAACATGCTAAAGATAAGAACTGATACAGATTACAATACTCTCCCTATGGGTTATTTAATACAGTTTGCTGAATTATAGCCAAATGCTATAAATAATCCTGGCTTTATTAAGCTTCTTGCCTCTCTTGATCAATCACTTCTTGCCTCTCCAACATGTACATATAAGTCTCTTGTGTGAAGAAAGAGGTTCTTTCATTTTAATTCATCCAGTAATATTTATTTATTAAACTTCTGGATATAATAAATAACATACACAATAAGCAGCCATGTTTATGTTGCTATGGGATTATCAGTTGTGGTATGCATGCTTTAACACGTTTAATTTTATTTCTATAATAAGCCAGTGAGATACTTTCATTGTGTTATCTGTGAAAGTGACATGGGTGAACCTGAAGGCAGGGTGATGATGTAAAAATGCTGCAATTGAATTCATTGTTTTGTCCAACAATAAAATAATTAATAGGCAGTAGAAAGTTTGACAAAAATCATTGATTTTATCTATATATATTGAATGATCCATATACTTGTATTTTTCCTTTAAATATATTACTTTGGTCGCTTTTTTATCTGGTCAGGATTTTGCTAGATCATATGGATAAAATTAAGTGAGTTAAGGTGTATCATATATCAATTAATATTCACGTAAGTATATTTTGAATGAATTCTTTCATTTGGGGTGTGTGTGTTTGTGTGTGTGTATGTGTATGTATGTATGTGTGTGTTTGTATGTGTGTTTGTATGTGTGTTTTTGTGTGTTTTTGTGTGTATGTGTGTGTGTTTGTGTGTTTGTGTGTTTGTGTGTCTGTGTGTTTGTGTGTGTCTGTATGTATGTGTGTGTTTGTGTGTTTGTATGTGTGTTTTTGTGTGTATGTGTGTATGTGTGTGTGTTTGTGTGTTTGTGTGTCTGTGTGTTTGTGTGTGTCTGAATGTGTGTATGTGTGTGTGTTTGTGTTTGTGTGTTTGTGTGTGTCTGTTTGTATGTATGTGTGTGTTTGTATGTGTGTTTGTATGTGTGTTTTTGTGTGTTTTTGTGTGTATGTGTGTTTGTGTGTTTGTGTGTTTGTGTGTCTGTGTATTTGTGTGTGTCTGTTTGTATGTATGTGTGTGTTTGTATGTGTGTTTTTGTGTGTTTTTGTGTGTGTGTTTGTGTGTTTGTGTGTCTGTGTGTTTGTGTGTGTCTGTATGTATGTGTGTGTGTGTCTGTTTGTGTGTGTTTGTGTGTTTGTGTGTCTGTGTGTGTGTGTCTTAGCAGAATAATGTGAAACACATGTTTATGCTGATCATATGAGTTGTGTCACTGGTCCATTTCTCTATAGCACTGGCTAAGATGGTATAAATCTGATGACTAGAAATAAAATAATTGGAACCAGTTTAATGCAGATTTTTCAACTACCTGTAGTATTTCAAGAGTCCCTGAGAAGTTGTTCCCATTACACCTGGCTTCAAACATGATTTTAAAGAAAAATAAAGTATAGGAAAACGAACGAGCTGGAATTCACATTGCCAACTATGGACCTGCTGAAGGAGAACTAGAACACTGCTCATTCCTGCTTTTTCAGCTTGCTATGGGTCTCTCCTCCTGGAGGTCCCTGTGGCATTTTCAAGTTCCTTCCACTGTCCCTGCTTGCCACAAGCACTCCAAGTGTGGATGCTGTAAATCATGGGATAGATTTTGTTTTCTTTTATTGGATACTTTTAAAATTCACATTTTAAATGTTTTCTCCTTTCTTGGGTTCACCTCCAGAAACCTCCTATCCCCTCCCCTCCCCCTGCTTCTATGAGGGTGCTCCCCCACCCACCCACCATCTCCCTCCTACCTCCCAACCCTGGCATTCCCTTACACTAGAGCATTAAGCCTTCTCAGGACCAAAGACCTCTCCTCCCACTGATACCAAATGCAGCTGGAGCCATGGGTCCCTCCATGTGAACACTCTGGATGGTGGTTTAGTCCTTTAGAGCTTTGCAGGGTCTGGCTGGTTGATATTGCTGTTCTTTATTCCTTTTTCCCCTATAGTATTTTCTGCACTTGTAGCTTTAGGAAGCTCATTCCAGAGTTTTACTCACAGAAGCCCTGTTAGAAGCAGCTTCTTAGTATCCATATGAATTTCTTCATGACCTCCCTTAAATGAGTATGTTCACAAATCCTGCAGACTTATATCCCAACATCACTCTTAGAGAGGACACTTTGAACTCAGTGTTTTCAGACTGGTTGATATACAGTGACGTGTCCTTAGTTGTCATATCAGTTTGTGTGTCTTCCTTGTGAAGAAGGAAACAAGGCTTCAGGGATGTTCATTTGCTTGTTAAGTTGTGTATTCATTACAGGGAATGTTGACATATGTCTACATTCCATTTCATATTTACAAAGGCGTTTCCTCTAGCTTCCTATCATTTTCTTCTTTGTGCAGAATACTTTCTTTCCTTCCCTACTTTTATAATAACAAAAGTACAAGAAAATGCTGTTAGGCTGAAAGAGACTACATAAAGTAAATTGTGAGTATACAATATAATTCATATTCACAAAATTTAACTTTTTAATTATAGTGATTTATTCAAAATAATATGGACATATGAGTAACCTCATTAAAAATTGCATGCAGAAAATAACACTACAGAAACTGTCATTTGTATATATGTATACAGAATATATTTCAAAAGATTTACATAATGAACAAATATTCAAATTCAAATGTTACACTTATACATATATAGAAATGTCTCTGTCACCAAAAATAGAAAAATTATAGAATTATATATTTGTTTTAATTTAATCTTTCATCGTTTTATTTGTTTAGATATCTCTCTCTCTCTCTCTCTCTCTCTCTCTCTCTCTCTCTCTCTCTCTCACACACACACACACACACACACACACACACACCAGGCCAGTCTTGGACAAATATTTTTTCAAAAACATACTGAACAGAAGAATCTGGTTCGTGTCTGTGTGTGAGGAGGCAAGGAGAGAATATCATTTATCTGAGACTGGCTGGCACCTGCTATGTTGCAGACGATGACCTTAAACCTGACTGTCCTGCTTCGACCTCAGTGTAGCTGGAATTACAGTTTTGCATGACTGCACCTGATGTATGGGAGACTGGACAACTTAGCACAGAGCTCTGAGAATCCTAGATGAGCTTTCCAGTAAAGCTATGTTCCCTCCTGAAATTCTCAATACTATTAATTTTCACTACCATTAGAATCCATACAACTATTTTTAAGGACCTTGCAAATGAGAACTCAATGATTTAACTCAGTTCTGATATGATAAGTATTTTTCAAGATATTATTGTTTTTCCAAATACATGATTTATATAAATTATTATTCATGTGTGACTTGGGAAAATGCTAAATTCTTTTATAGTATAATTTTACATATCTATAAAATAAATTTAAAAATAACTCATTCATAGAGTTGTTTTAAAGCTAAGTGTGATGTTAATGTTAGAAGTTCTGCCACCCTAATAACTGTTTATAAGGTACCTATTTTTATTAAATTAACTGTGTTTAATTATCTTCATTTTGGCTGTTGCAGATTCTTGTTCAGCACACAGCACTCTTATTAATAATTAGTAACCTAAATAAATAATATGCTTGTATATTCTGTCATGTAATACAGACCTTGGTTAATTTTTATTGTCTTAGTTCTTCAATAGTAAAGTCTAATTAGGATGGCCTAAAACATTTCTGTCATAAATCTAGAGCCTAGATGAGTGAATCAAGATGAAATCAGATTCTTTCAAATAATCGTCAGTTTTTCTTGCCAGTGTCTCTGTAAGGACTTCTCTCTGTGTTTGTCCAATAGTCTCTTAATCTACCTGAATCCATCACTTACTGCTTAGTATTTACCCCCAGGCTTTCACCATGATAAGTAAATGCTCTATTACATATTTATACCCAGATTTATTCTCTTATAAAGATGTACTGGGTTAAAATCTACACAATTGCAACAAGGTGTTATTGTGTATAGCTTTCATTCTCTCATTCAGAAGGCAAAGATGAACCCTTAGCCCTAGCTCTGGAGGTATTAGTAAGGCATAGCTGCTGAAAGATAATTACTTTTCTTTTCCTTTTTTTGTTTTGTTTTGTTTTTTTTTTTTTTTTTTTTTTTTTTTGATAATTACTTTTCATTGTGTGTTCCTTGGTACTTGACCAGGCTGCAATGGCTAATCACACATTAAAGAGAAATTAGATTGATATGTTAAAAAACAAATAAGGACAAAAGCTTGAGTTTGTAGGGAAGTTGGGGTGATGCTGGAGGAATTGAACAAAGGAGGGAATATGATCAAAATACATTGTACTACATTCTCAAAGAGTGTATATACTATAAAACCAAAATCAAACATAATTTTTTTTTAACTTAGTTTCTATTAAAAAAATATGTATTCCCCAAATGTAATCACATTCTGGGAAACCAAGTTTTAGAATTACATTAATAGTATAAAAAATCTAATAATGAAATATCTAAATTAAATATACACAATAGGATGTGTTAGTCACATGTTAAAAAGTCAATTATGGAATTTTCGGGAAAAATGATGGAATTGCAAATAATAAAATAAGTCTGTAGCAAATGCCCATGCTGCATTATTTCCTGTATGGTTGACACTCGGAAATAGACAGCTAAGATTGTGTGGCTGAAGAACCCAACTTAATTGCAGAGTTCATAGAAATCAAACTGGAACCAACATGAAAATGTCCTCTCTTCTGACTAGTTCAGAGCCCCAGAAGTTGATATACTGGACGCTGAGGGAGAAATCCATCAATGATTATTACACATAGGACAACTTTGCATGTTCCAATACCTACTTTTGGAGCAAGATGCTTCTGCTGATAAAGTATGACAAGAAGATAAGTTGAATAACCAATCACTTTGGAATTTGCTTTAGGTCTGCTTCCGGAAAACAATCATGTCTGATGTTGTAAATCTGGTTAGAAGCCCATACTTCTGGAGGTTGTATACCCTAGGGAAAAACAGTTTGCTGTTTGTTTGTACACATAAATTAATGCTCCCATTAGTCTTGGGCAGAGATGATTCTCTGTGCATTGTCAAAAGTTAATTCATAATGGGTCAGAGTCCTCAGAACAAGTGACTCATGGATACTTATCCTAAACAAGACATGTAAGTGCCCCACTGTCCCAACCAAAATTCAGGAAAAATTATAAAATATAGGTTATTTCCAAATGATAAAGGTAGCAAAATCAGTCAGTATTCCAACAGGCATCATTAATTGTACTTTTAGTTGATTATCAATAAGTAAAGATAGGATCATGAATGACAAACAGGTACATGTTTCCATCCCTCTAGGAAATGTGATGGAGAATTTGGGTGAATGTGATAAAAGTATATTGATTATATGCATGAAATTATCATACTATTTATAAAATATTTTAAAAGGATATGAAAAGTAAATGAATTAAGTCTGAATAAAAAAATCTGTTAAAACCCATCTTAAGAAGTCATGTTTTGGGGGGCGGGTAATCAAATCTATATACACCAAGAAAACTTTGACTTTTTTCATGTTATATTTTGTTTTACATGTACTTTACACTGATGGTAACTAGTAAGAATTCAGTGCATACTGTCAAACCTTTAAAAAATTAAGTACTGACAAAAATATATTCATATAGTTTTATTCCAAAAAAAAGTCATGTTTTGATTCTTTATTATCTCTTCTTGTAAAGGGCTATTCTTAACAATTCAAAATTATCAGGAATTCTCACTGTTCTCTATTTGATTTTGTGTGTGTGTGTGTGTGTGTGTGTGTGTGAGTGTGTGAGTGAGTGTGTGAGTGTGTGTGTGTGTGTGTGAGTGTGTGTGAGTGTGTGTGTGTGTGTGTGTGTGTGAGTGTGTGAGTGAGTGTGTGAGTGTGTGTGTGTGTGTGTGTGTGTGAGGGTGTGAGTGTGTGTATGCCCTGAAAACAGTCACTTAGTAATATGTACATTGTTATGAGGCAGATCTCACTGTGAGGACAACTAGAAATGTAAATAACTGTAAGTAATCTTGCTGTTGCCTGGGTGATGATGAAGAACAGTGAGATTTATATACGTAAGCAGAAGTGAACTCTGAAACAATGGTTATGACTAAAATGCTGAATGCTTAGTCCAGAACTAGCCCATTTACCACCACTATGCATAATTCTATGTCTGTACTTCTTTTATGTGTTTAGAAGTGGCACAGCTTTGTGCTGAGATAACATGGTCACCAGGTGATGGGGTGATGGGAATTGTTCAGTGTTTTCAGTCATTTATGACAAACAGCAGTTATACTGTCTGCTGTTGGAAGAAGTAAGTTATGCAACATGACTCTGTTCCCAGAAATATGCACTTGCTTTTCCACAATATAAGAAAGAAGGTGGGCAGTCAGTGCTTTGAATTCTAATATGTGTAAGAGAAGGAGAAAACTGAAGACCGAGTTGGACAGCTTATTGGGAAGCCAAACAATAAAACAACTGAACTTGCAATTGGATAGGCAAAATACAGTAGCTTGGACAGAATATCTTGCTATTTATATAAATACATTATATAATACTACATTATATACTATGGTTTTATCATATGATATTATGTATCTTATTTAAAATATATTTCCACTTGAGTGGAATTTTGCCGTCGTTTTGGTGGTGTTGCTTTTTTCTTGCTGTTATTGTTTCTGACAGACCAATCTTGATCTCAGAATGTGTCCCACGCTGTGTTATGTTGGTCTTCTCCTTCATAAGCCTTAGTCTCCCTAGTTTGCAAAAGACTACTGTGCATGCACAGGCCTAAGCTGCCCATTTTTTTAACAGTCTTAGAAAAATTACATTATAACCAAACAAATTGCTAAAATAAATTATTATTCAACATACAATGATACTAGCTTTATTACTTTTAAAAGTAATAATTACAGAATTTTACTATTTTTCTAAGGCATTCACACATCATGCACCCAACAGGACCTCCTGATTTCTTTTTCTGTTATGAAGTTATAGCTTGTATTATACAGTAGAGATAGAGTTCATTTTCAGTATAATTCAAATCAATTAGATGATGTCCTCCAGAATTAATGAATAAGTGATCCCTTGGAAGTTTTATTCCTTTCGACAGTCTTATGGAACTTGAAGACTGGCAGAGAGCAAACGTTCTTATCTATACTTTGCAGGTAAGTCAAGGGCAGTATTTAGAGTTGCATGAAAAGCCTAAAGTAACAGAAAGAACATCTCAAATCCTCTATGCCTTTAGAATTGAAACAAGTTTCCTTTGCCCCTCTACTCCCTTATGCCAGCAAAATTTTCATTTCTTTGCCAAATTGCTTCCAGGTGCAGTGCGCTATGGAATGGTATCAAAGAAGCTTAATGCTATAGCACCAGTTCTAGGAGGAATTGAAAAAGTACCAGGGTTTATGTTTGAACATTACCAGCCCTGGGCTACAGGAACTTTTCCTATCTCTACAGGCACCATGCCATCAGAATTTGCTAAGCCAATTTATTTTAAAGTGGCATTTGACAGTTTTTCAGGATGTTTTGTTAATTGCATAAGTACATTAGTAACATATCAAAATGTGTTAGGGTAATTGACATGCAATCATTAGAATTTGAAGAGATTAAGAAAGTATCAAAACCAATGCTGTTCTGAAGTCAACTTTACATGTGTGCAATAATTCGTCTGGGAGGCATTTACTTAAAAATATTTCCCAAGAATCTAGTGCAAAACAACAATCAAAATATTTGAAAAATGGTTTATGTGACCATGTCTTACAGTTCAAATCCACTTGCTCTTGTGTATTATGCGTAGACCAGTGCTATGACTATAGACATTGGATGGTCTGCTCAGCTCTTTTGACTCTCCACACTTTTAATGTGGGGATTTTGTATAGACCTGTATATATTTACCTGTTTTTCTTCAGTTGTGCTGAAAGTCTCATTGAGCTTGCCTCAGTAATTCCTCAGCTTTGACTTTTTCATCTGGCCTTCCAGCGTCCTGGTAGGTGAAGGTGCAGTTCTTTATATGGTAATGACACTACCCTTGCTTTCTCATGGAATGTTTTCCATATTGCTCTACTTATAGTCAACCCTGGACGTTCAGCATACAGCTTACACTGGATACCAGTTTAGCACGTTGCTTTGAAAGATGAGCTTTTTATTTTTGCTATTTTGTTTTTAGCATCTCATGTTTGTTTGCCATCTAGGAAAGTAGAATGAGGAGAACATTTTTTCATATAGAAACACAGTTTGATAACTGAGGGTTGCTGTGGATGTTTCAATCAGTAGAAGTAAATCTCAACTTGTGCTATGTTTAGTGTGACAGAGGGTGTCAATTCCTCTGCGGCACTGTACAGTTAACATAGTCCTCAGATGTTCTCAAAGATATGTCTTATATTAAGATTCCTTATTGCTCTATACCCCAGACGAGGGCTCACTATTTGTTTTTCACCATTGGTGTCAATTAGACTGATGTTCTCCTTCCTAATCTCATGCTCACTTGTTTTGTAGAGGGTTCTCTTTCTTCTTCTTTGTTTTCATTAAGATAATTTTATATGTTTTGTATCTGTAGATGTTTCCTTATTTTTTGCAGCTTTTCTATCATAGTAAATGTCTTACAGTCTAAGTCAGGATTTTCTTTTTCAGTTTTTACTGTACTATAAAGAGGATTTTAATCCTTTACTCCTTCATTGAACAGCAATGAGTCCTTATGTACATCTTCAGAATAACACGATTTTAAGCCTGCCCTGTGGCTAAGGGATGTGAATGAATGTAGGTCCAGAACTCCTGGAAGCTTCCTGTAACAAGAATGCAGACAAAAGAAACACTTATTCACGGGCAGCAGAAGTGTACAATAGCCCATTGTGAAAATCTTTATGGAAGGTTTTCAAAAACCTGAAAGCATTCTGCCCTTAGGTGCATTTCAGGTGTAGCTGCTGTATCTCCTGTGCATCAGTAGATGGCAGAGGAAAGAGGCTGCCCATGTTCAATGTTCCGATCTATGAATATCTAAATGATCAGTTTCCTCATTGTCTGAACATAAGTGAGCCTCCAATTACCACCCTGGGGCCACAGAGACAATTACCAAGCAGACCTGGATTGGCTCCCAGGACCAGGAACAAGCTAGAGACTAAAAGAACCCGTCCTGAGTCCATGATCCCCGGTGAGAGTGAGCCCAAAACAGACTATCACAGGGGCCAATCAGGTGGGCCTGGCAAAAAGCTAGCCTGAGGCAACCACCAGACCCTGACAGGGAGCTATCCTGAGATGACCCTTAGTTTAATCAGGTACCATGCAGGCCTGGGTTGGGGGCAGACCATGTCTGAGATGATCTCTGCCTGGTGCCATAATGCAGGAGCCGAGCAGAGCACTCTGGAGACCATTCCTGTGGTTGTCCAGACACTTGTGGACCTCGGGCACTTCTGTGAAGATTAAATATATGGTGGAAAAATGAAAGGAAAGGAGAAATGGAAGGATGTGGGCACAACGAAGAGAAGGAGACAGGACACTTGTGGGGAGTAAGGAACAGCCGGATGGGAATAGCGCTTGATGACACCGGGGATCATGGTGGGGTGGGTTCTTGACCTATACAGCCATTGGGGGCCAAATCTGGGCCTGTGACCTTGCAGCAGCGTGGCACCATCGAAAGGCCAGGCAGTTGGCCCTGGTCTGAGCTGCCACGCAGTACATGTTGATATCTGACAGCTGTGCAGATCGGCTCTACCTCTCACCTAGGCATTGTGAAAAATCTGGGCCTGTAGGCGTGGGAGCAGGAGAGTTGTCCCACCTCTAGGCAGCTGCAATACCTGGAGGGCCAGCCTTGTTACCGATGAGTTGTCTAGAAGTTATGTGCCTGGGCTACCACTAGTCTACCGCTAAGTTGCATAGACAAACAAGAGATACCTCTCAACCCACTTGCCCCTTACCACCTGCAGCTGGAGAGAGACGTGGCATTGGGGCCATGAGAGCACCGGCTGCAGCATTTGGGAGAGATGGGCTCTTTCATGTGTCTACTATGTGGTGACATAGAAAAATTACAGGTGAGCTAGCCCCCAGGGTGTGAGAATGGGAGTGCCAAGAGATTGATCTGCTGAGATACCAATCAGGCCCAGATCCAGGGCTTTGAACTGGTCTACCTTAGCATCTTTCCCATTGATGAACTCCTGGAATCCACAAAGGGGCTGGTACTATAGATCCCAAGCTGCAGCATCTCCGTGACACAGGGCAACAGCAGGATATCAGAGAGGAGTCCCAGTGAGGATCCGGTATTGATAGTATAGCAGAAGATAGAAGTCTCATGCCAGACTGAGAGTCATTTCAATGAAAAATCACTACAAGCAAATAAATGTGGACCAAAGGGTATACGGTGATCCACCTTGTAGCACACACAGGTTCCACAATGAGTAGTTTTTTTTGCGTGGGTAGGGTTTTGCAAAGAAAGAAAGTGAATGTGACTGGGAGGGGAGATGAGTGGAATTCTAGTGCACAGTGTGAAATTCATAAAGAACCAATAAAAAGATTTTTTATGTAAAGAAATAATATCTCTCATAGGACAAATGCATACCATGACTTTGTTGACTTTTAGTATTGCAAGTCAACGTAGCATGCAAGTGAGCTCACATCAGCTTTTAGTGCAGTTCTCTCCAGACCTAAATTATGGAACCAATTATCCACAGTGGGATAGAAGAAGAAATGTGACTCAAAAGCACAGAATCTGCTAGTCAGATTTCTTAGGAGCCAGTTGTGTGCTAGAATGTGATAAAGGATTGACTAAGCTGACGTGCACAGAACATGCGTTTTCCATCATCTCTGACAGAGGCACACAAGTCTGATTGAGTTTATTCTTGTGAAGATCCACTGTCAGCAAGCTGCAGTGGCTGTGAGCTGAGACCACATCATTTCAAAGTCCTTATCCTCTGCCTCTAACACTCTGTCCTTCTTCTGCAATGGCACCTGAGCCTTGGGGCCCTACCCCCACGGCTGTACCATTTGCTCCTGACTGACTCAGGCAGAGGGAGAAACTGGGCTCCAGTTGTAAACCCAGGGATGACCCCCCAGCTTGAGTGGATAATTATAATTCAGTGATATTAGTGTCCCTGATTAAACTAAATGAATCACAAAACGAATTCAAAAGCTATGAGTCTGAAAAGAGGATCAGGGAAAGGTTAGTAGGTATGGAATTTAGTTAGAATATTATGGGGAGAAGAGAATAGTACTAAAATATTAATACATTGCACAAAAATGTAAAATAATTATTATTATGTAATAATAATAATAATAGAGTGCGATTTAAAATTCTCTGTACAGCATACTGAACTTGGTATTTGGGGGGTCTGAATGATGAGGACAGAAGCCAAAGGTGGCTTTAAAAAGCCAATCTCATGATTCTATAAACATAAAATTAAATATTCATAGTGAAACTCTTTTCTCATGTTTTAACAGAAAACGGTAAATCCATAAAAGATATTGGAAATTATAAACTAAGTAATAAAGTGTTTTTACAACTATGGAGGGACAGCATGACTAAGGCAACTCTGACAAAGTAAAATATTTCATTGGGACTAACTTACAATTTCAGAGAGTCAGTACATTATCCTCAAGGCAGGAAGGGTGGAAGGAGACAGAAAAGCAGATGGTTCTGGAGGAGCTGTGACATCTACAATTTGATCTCCAGGAAGCAGAAAAAAACTGTTGCCACATTGTACAAAGCTTGGTGAAGAAGACATCAAAAGCCATGCCCACAGTGACACACTTCCTCCAACACCTACTCCACCAAGGCCACACGTCCGAATTGAGCCACTCCCTATAGACCTATGGGGGTCAATTACATTTAAACTAACACATGAAGCAATCAGAAATATACAATATTAGAAAGCAGTCTATGTGGGACAAATGCTTTGGTGATAAGATGGAGACATAACATCTTTAGCATTAGAGACCTCAAAGACAATAAATGAGGTTGTATTTATTTTCACTATTTCCAGAAAAAGATTCTTAACACATCTAGGTAAATGTCATCCTATCCATATGAGACAGAATGACCAATTTTATCATTAACATAGGAGTCAACCATATTGATGGGTTACTGTATCTACAATATAATGCTTAAATGTTATAATCACTCTAATATTTAAGGGGTTGATTTAAAATAAAATTTCACTATAATTCTGTTATTTGTTACTAATGTATTTGTCTACTAATAAACAATTTAGTTCATGTGGGTAAATTTTTATTTGTTAGACCTCTATAACATTCCAGAATGATTTGATTCATGGCATACTTTATGCGTATGTACCGCTAGTTTTTCTCTCATATTTTCACCTCAGACTTGAATATTTGACAAAAATGCTAGAGAGCAAACTAGCCTAATGCCCCTTCTCCAGTACTTTCACAAATGGCTTCTCTTCATCTTCCACCAGCCCCTGCTGTCCTTCCTCACAGTGCCACACTGAATTCCTAGCACTTGGCTTAACACTTTCAGTTCTGAGAATGCTTGTTCTAAATGTTTCTTTCTAGAAGACAATCAACTTTTGCAGAGATTTGGTTTGGCTTCAATACCTTTTTCTTACTAAATTACATTGTCCCTGGCTTCCTAGTTAAAAGGATTTCTCTGCCTCAGCACCTCTGATTTCCTTAATTTTTACTTTTACTTTACATTTTGGACTGCACTTTTCAGCAACCAAATTTCATAAATTTTGCACAATATGCATAGTATATGTTTCAAAACATCTAGCCTTCCTCACTATATACATATAGTAAAATTTATTCTTTTGTTAAAGTTCTATTTATTTGTATATATTTGAGTACAGTATTGTTGTCTTCAGACACACTAGAGAAGGCACCAGATCCCATCATAAATGGTTGTGAGCTGCCATGTGGTTGCTGGGAATTGAACTCAGGACTTCTGGAAGAACAGCCACTGCTCTTAAACTCTGAGCCATCTCTCCAGCCCTGTAAAACTTATTCAAGGGCAACTATCTTTACTCATTGTTTACCTCATACACAGATTTTCAGTAGATCATTTTGTATGTGAATAAATGATTCTGTGTTTGATGTAAGAACATGTATGCGGTTAAGCATGCTTATGTGTGTGACTATGAAGTTCACAGATCATAACTAATACATTTTCCCATTGTTTTCCTTACTTAAAATGGAGTCTCTAACTGATCCTGCAGCCAATTAAATGGTGAGGCTGGTATGCTAGTGAACTCCTGTCTCGGTGTCCTAGCAGCAGGACAGGAGGTGCATTCTGCTACACCCAACTTCCGGAATGCAACCCGAACAACAAGCACTGACCTCCATAGCCTTCTCTACAGCCTGAACACTTTACTAAAGCAAACATGAGCACAAGATTAAGCCTTTAGAACCCTTGTCTAAAGTAATCATAATTCTTAAAATTTGTTGACTTTAATAGTTTCACTCTTTGTAAACAATTGTAAGCATAGTATGAACAGATATCATCATATATTGTATAAAATTGTTAGTGAGTAAATTCATTCTTTATCAAAAAGAAACTAGTGAAAGCATACTACTGGGACTGGGTTCTCCAATCTGTATAAATAGATGTAAATGTTACAATTTCAGAAGCTCATGTTACGGTAACTTGTAACCTGTCTGTATGTTTGTTGGCCATCAGGCCTTTTTGCTCTGTTAAAATTGTAGAAATTCAATTCCATATTTGCAAATTTAGAGCCAAGCCAACATGAAAGCAGAATAATCTTTTTCTTACATTAGAGTTAAATGATATGAGAAACACTCTTCTGTGGATACTAGGCATGGTACATTGATTTATGCTAATGACAGTCCTGCAAAGCATTATATTAAAATGAAAGGTAAGGCTCAGCTATGTCTTCCATGGATAGACACCATCATAAATTCTAAAAGTTTTTGTTCATAGAAAATATGTGAGTCCATTTTTAGCCATCCACTGTCAGGAATATTTTATCTACTCTATGTCAATAAATTTATTTTGAGATGAAATAATTTATCGATATAACTTCTGTTTTGTGTTATACAGGCTTTCCATGCCCCATGGACTAAGAACGCCCACATGGACAGGAATAGTTTCTTTTCTGTAATTCTTTGGATCACAGCATTTAAACATCAGGTACTCCAATACATTTTGGGGGGGGATTTATTTTTGGTGTTGTTTTGTTTTTGCTGCTGTTTTTGCTGTTGTTGTAGTTGTTGGTTTGTCTTAATCTTATGAATTCTAGCTTCACCTGTAATTGCTTAGCCTTGGTACATTCAATGTGCTGTTAAGGAATGATACTAAATAGAGCAGTACATTTCTAGTTTACAAATCACAAAGTTTCACATTCATGTATATGCATATAAGCATGTAACACTGGTGTGAAATTGTTTCCTGAATATAACTTTGTGGTATTAAGGGGTGAATATGGAAAGACAATACGTATCATTTCATGCATAAATTTAATTTGGGTGATTACATATGAAATTTAAGGCAGTCTTTTTATTTGCTATGCATATCAGAGCAGAAAAAAAAAAAACTAGAGATACCAAACCAAAACAAAGGGAAGGCTTGAATGAAGAGGGCTTAAAGCTGAGCCAGAAAGAAAGGAGACTCCTGAGCAACGGTGCACTGCATCAGCTAGGAACTACTTCACTCATCTCAGAAGAATGGAGACTCAGCCTAGCTCTAAGTATCTGGTTCTTGAGTACTGTGAACAGTTACAGATCAGCACACAGTGTTAAAAAGTAATGAAAGTGGAAGTTAAGGAGGATCTAATGGGCCATTGAAACTAGAAAAGGAATTGGAAAGAACAGAACAATGTATAAATTTAAAGTTGTGAGATACGTACCTCTTCAAATGATATTCGACAAAAGATTGGCAAAAAATATAATTGATTACAAACACACAAAAATGATTTAAATTAATATTATGGAATGGTCTGTGCAAGTGTGTGTGTGTTGTGTATGTTTGTATGCATGCTTGTGTGTATGTCTATGTGTGTGTGTATTTTGGTATGGGTGGGTAAATGTGTGCATTTGTCTATTTATCTGTCTATTGAATATACTGATGCACACATATGTGCATATTATATAGATTTAAATTTTCCACAATTTGATTACATAGTACAAACATCAATAACCCAAGGCACCTGATCTATGCTAAAACTGTTTTTAAATGTCCTATTACTTACAAATATACTGACTTGGGATAGAAAACTATTGTAAATTTGTTGGCAAAAACAGCAAATGGTTTGGAATTAAATATTTGATCTTTTCTTTACTGATTAACATGTGATTACTTCAAAAACCAACCAAATAGGGCAAAAAGTAAAGGTATTATAATAGGGGATTAATAAATTAGATGTACTGAAAGATATATTTGTGATTTTAAATTTTTTTAAAATAGAGAAAGGATTTAGTGTTCATTGAAAATAGCTACAATAAGAGATGTCAGATAAATAGGATATTTTCTAGAAAGGATGACCAAATATGTCATGAAAATTATAATTCCTGAAGAAAGTCATTATTTGATTCCATAATAACTAAGTGAGAGAACTTTTACATATCAAAACACAAAACTGCAAGAAGAGAGAATAATTGTTAAGCCCATTTTGGAATGCTATAGTTTTGGTTCGTGGGATAGCCTGCATGTCAGTTTGCATTTGTTTGAAGTACCAGATTTAAATCACCTTTGTTCATATAACTGCTGCAGAATTCACCCAACCTCACAAATGAGTTGAGATATTAAAAATGAGTGCAGATACAGGTAGTACTTATCTCTTTGTATTCATGTTCATTTTGAAAGTGACAAATTAATATTCTAATTCACCTTGCCTTCAGTGGAAACAAAAACTGTGGGAGAAGATTAAGAAGCATTTTGCCATTTGGAAGGGAAGCCATTGACTGCTCATTACTTTTCCCTTCTTTTTTATTGAAAAATAAGATTTGGGGGATATGCCCAGGTTTGGTATGGCTGGGTCATGATGAAACTTTGTTAAAATGACTGAGAAAGTATTGGCTGGCTCCTCAGAGGACTGCACTTTTCTCGTACACTTTTAAACCATGTGTAAGAGTTAACTCTTCCCCACATCCATGACAGCATTCTTTGTCATTTATATTCATGTTTATGCTCACTCTGACCAGAGTATGAGGAAATTTTAAAGTAGTTTGAGTTCCCCTTCTCCTTTCAGTTAAAGATGATGAACGTATGTCTAGGTGTTTGCTATGCATTGCATTTCTTCTTTTGAGAACTCTGTCCTATTTTATGACTCAATTTAGTTGCATTGTTCATTTTTTTAAATAAAGTTTTTTATTTGGTCATGCTTAGAGATAGAGAGAAATAATCTTGATCTATTAAAAGCATAGCTTTTCTTTTCTTAAAAATATTGAACAACTTTTAAAAAAACAAAGATTAAATATACAGATTTTAAGCATTTTTGCATAAAGGTATATGCATACATTTTTATCAGTACTTGATTTTTTTAAAGGTTTGATATTATGCATTAAAATCTTACTAGTTACAATGAGCATAAAGTACATGTAAAACAAGATGTAACCTGGAAATAGCCAAAGTTTTCTTGGTATTTAAAGATTAAGCATAATGGTTTTTCGTTTTTTTTTTTTTTTTTTTTTTTTTTGGTCTTTGTTTTTTCTTGAGCTTCATATAGTCTGTAAGTTGTTTCTGCAGTTTTCAGAGCTTTCTGGGGTTAGTATCCAATTATCAGTTCATTCTTAATATATTTTTGAGTTAGTTGTATATTTAAACTTCAATCCACTATAATGTGAATAGCCAAATTCTGTGACTTACTATAGACATTCCTGAAACTCCGTACTTATTTCCGATATATTGAGAATAATTAGAACATGGAATTAGCCTAGATATACATCACCTAATAAAGGACTAATGAAAATGTGCATATACACAGAGAATTTCATCCAGTTGTATAGAAGAATGAAATTTGCAGGTAAATGGATAGTACTGAAAAATGTTACTGAGTGCTGCAACACAAACTCTGGAAGACAGATATCACATGTAATGTCTCATATATTTATCTAATGTTTGAAGCTTTAGATTAGTGTGTTCAACATGAATTGCCTTAGAAGTCAAGAAACTGCTAAGGGGATATTCGGGAATGGTTATCCTAAGAGAAAAGAACAACAGAAAACTGGTAAAAAGAAAGTAGGGAAGGGTCCTGGGAATCAGTTGTTTTAAACCGGGATGGGAGGGAAAGATGAAGGAGATGAGATGTCAGGGCAGAGAGTTACACGAAATAAAGCATATGTGAAAAGCCTTATAGAAATCTACTATTTCATAACCTAATTAAAACCATAATTTAAACTAGAGTTACCAGGAAGGTATCCTGTAGAGCTAGATGATGCTGGTTCTAGAAGCAATGAGTTTAGAAAAATAACTGAAGTACTAAGTATCCTGTACCACCATGAGGTATAACTTTGGCTATTTCTGTGGTTCCAATTAGAATTCAGTGAGAAGATGCAATTGATTAAGAGAGCTCAAATGTTGATGAAAATATAGACAGACCTCAAACTGATTTTATCTGGGAACTTTATTTCTGCTGGCAAGCTTCCAAAATGCTGCAAGGGTCTATGTGAGCTACTGGGGGGGGGGTGGGCAGCAACAGTCTTAATTAGATGTGAGCCCTATAAAATTCAATATCAAGATGTGCCCACCATTGCAAAAACCAAGTATGTATAAAACATTGTTCTCTCATTGGAATCAAGTCATTGCCACAAACAGGAACCAATGTCAAGTGTGCTAAACCCAATCAAACCCATTAGGCCCCATTTAATACAATGTACAGTCAAATTGGTACAGCTCACTCTACCTACTAAAAATCAGCACAGAAAATTTATTTTTAAGTTCTAAACAGGAAATTCTACTTCATGCAAATACTGAAGAACATTACTAGGCTATTGAAAGTTCTGAGGATGCTTCAGGTATGGTTCTCTGTCCTCCTGTGTGTCCTTTGTCCCCTTGTTAGCTTTAGATGTCTGCTTTAAGTTCCAAGCTATTTTGTGCCAATTGTTTGTATACAACTCTGCAGAGGAGATGGAACAGGGTATGCTGCAGTAATGTCTGCTACCAAAGAACGTCGACTTGTGCCGTGACTTTGGTTCTATTACATGCAACTTTATGTCAGTGTCATTCCAGAAATTCTTTTGTATATATATTAAAAGGAAAAAAACTGATACTTCTAACCTTCTGTTTTCTCAGGATTCCTTTAGCTGTTTTGATTCTTTTGTGTGCTCACATGCACTTTAGTCTTTTCTTCGTGACATCTCTAATATTTTCATTGGGGTTATTGCTTTTGTTAGAAATACTAAATACATAGCTTTTTGGTGGTATCCAAGGGCAGTTGGATTTGTGTAACTTGTTTTTATGCTGCTAGAAGTTTATGTATTTTGTTAATGGCAATAAACCAAGTAGAACAATTGTAAATACACATTTGGTGCATCATAAGAATGTTTGTCATAGAAAAGACAAAATGACAAATATCGACTGTTAGTTAAATAAATTGAAGATGACCAGAAGTGGTTTTTTTTTTTCTCAAACCAGGAAGTTACAAACCAAAAGAAGAAAATGAGAACTTATCTTTACCCTTTTAATTCTAAAGCTAAATATATAACCTAAATAACTAAAAAAAACATTTACACTGTTTAAATTCTAATGCTAAGCTTTATGACAGAGATTATACAGTTATCAGGTTTCATTCACTATGGGGCATATTTATTTAGTGAATTTAATCATTACATTATTTGAGTATCATATTTATAACTTGAGTAACGATGCAGTACTTCTTTATTTGTTACCAGAATAGCTCTATCTTAGGCCTTTGGTGGTTTTTCTCAGTGATTTCTTGAATCCTTTCACATTCTTTGCATTGTAAGTGACTTTACCTACTTTTTGTTGCTCGTGTTATTGCTGTTTTAATTACATTTATTGTGCTTTGCTTCCTGCAGTAGTAGGGGTTTGACCCAACACTTTATGCTTTTAAACTAGGTACTATATGCCCATTTATCTTTTCACTTTTTTACTTTTTAATTCTTTATTTTTAGAAAATATATTTTTAATTACCCAAGCTGACCATAAACACACCATGTAGTGAATATTGACATAGAACTTACAAATATTTTGTCTTCCCTTCTCAAGTGTCTAGAATTACAACACTGCCAAGAGAGGTCCAGAATAGTTTTTTTTTTAATATAGGTTGTTATTTGGATATTAATTAAAAACAAAAATTGACAGAGAAGCTAATCATTTTCCTCAGAAATTTACTTATGACAATTAAACCTATAAATAACTAACAAAGTATAACCATAATTTTTATAATTATTTATATCATTTTTTAATACTTAGAACTACCTGTGCCATATAAAAGATGGCATATAGACCTGTAACTGAAGTCAATGTTTTCTAGGTCATATAGATAAAAGAACTAGTAGGAATGGAAGGTTAAATTACATGTTTAAATAATGAGACTACACTGCAGAATTCCTATCACTTTTCCAATGGATGTACGCTTTATTAAATGACCATACACATTACATCTAGAAATAAACTTTGTAATGTTGTTTTATCAGTAATGGGTAACTTGTTTCCTGTTGATCTCTATCTCTCTACCCACATGCATACATAGACATAACCACATACAAGAAAATACACACACACACACACACACACACACACACACACACACACACACACACTTTGTCAATCCTTAAAGTTTTTCATAGGGGCATGTTCAAGTTGATTCTAAAAGGGAAAAAAATAGATTATTCGAGAAGGGCAATATAATTAAAAGGATCCTATCCAAGAAAAAAAAATACTACATTTCTTCTTTAATTTGGGGGTAATTTTACTATTGACAATTAAATAACCTACCTAGAATAATCATAATCAGTGTAAGAACAAAAAGTTCAGATTCTATTACTAAGCTCCATGATAGGAGTTGTGCAGTTATCAAAAATGTTATCTTTATTCACATTGGCTATTCAGAACTTATCTGTGATCTTCTTAGTTCCCCAAGAGCACTGCCCCAGGCATTCCACATCTCTGAAACATTTTTACAACCACACTTAGATCTACTGCAACTTGAAAGTGCCAGTGGTATCCTTTGAAAGAATCTAATGATTTTAAAATTGCCTTTATTAGAAATGGAGTAATTGGTAAAATTCCCTCATGGACACTGCTGAGAAAAGTGTCACCAGTAATTCTAGGTATTTTCTCTTAAAATGTTAGTAAACTTCCTGCTGATCGAAGTAAGATGCAGCTAAGGAATCATCTCAGTGACTGTTGATACCTACATGATAGAGGAGCCCAAAGCAAAAGAAGCTTTCCAAAAACATAAAATAGTCCCATGTGTCCTGAATGTGCCTTTAGAACAGATACTCAGCATTCCACACCTATTAGGGAAGGGCCACATAAAAGAAATAGCAGGCTCTGTCTGAATCTTCATGAAACCTCTTCCCAGTGAAACATCTTTAACCAGAGAAATTCGTTAAGGTGCCTGAATATTTGGATTTCTAAAATAATGTAAGACTAGAATAAATTGACTAGGGATGTTTTAAAGAAACTCCTAAGTCACGTTAAAACCACGAAAGGGATATATAATTTCAGGTATCACATACCCAACTTTCCCTACCTCCATGATGACAGAAATTCTAGAACATCTAATTTACTTCAGTCAAGATCATGTGTATTTCTATGCAAAATATCATTTCTATGCTAGAAAACCTATGAGTGGTGAGGGTCTTTCTCTGTACCCAGTGCATTGAAGTAATATAGGGAAAAGTTGTATCAAGGAAGATAAAGAGTGAGTAGTTCAATGAAGTTGCTGCCAGCCTCAGGTGGAAGGGTTTCAATTTCTAAAAGGAGGACTGAAATTACTAATCATGTGAAGCATGGGCACTTTGGATTTCTGATATAGAGGGACTGCCAAACTAAAACACCACAAACACGCATATACTCACACACACACACACACACACACACACAGAGAGAGAGAGAGAGAGAGAGAGAGAGAGAGAGAGAGAGAGAGAGAGAGAGAGAGAGAGAGAGAGTAAAATTTTAATCCTGGCAAAATTTTTTCAAACAAAAATATGCTTCCACACTCAAAATTTAAAACATAATTTAAGTAGAAGTGTGCTCTACAAGAGAAGATCTGGAAACATTTTTTCAGATAGAAGGAAACTAACTGCTGATTCTAGAAAGACAAACTTTGGACTTCTAAAAAGGAATAAAGATGACAGGGAAAAGTTAATGTGAGTGTATGTGATGCAAATCAACTCTCAAAGAGAATAATGAGATTTTTGTTTTCTTGCAATAATGATGCATTTTTATGGCAGCGAATATGATAGTGGACTATGTGGAAATTAAACAAAGAAAGCAGATTATAACTAAAGAATATACTTCTAAGGTCAGCATAACTCTAAAATATGGGCCTCAAGGATGCCCAGCAAACATTCCTAAATCTGTGTTCTGGAGTCTGCATGAAAACAATTGTACAATTCACTGTGTATGAATGAAAAAAGGATTAATAGATACAAAATAGAATGGCAATGCCAAATAAGGAAATAGCCAAGTATAGCTCAGATTAATAAGTCTCTGGGATGAGGGTGAGGAAGAACAGTGTGTGTGCTCAAGACTTAGTCCTCTGCACATCTTTTTCTAGGCAGTCCTGTTGGCACACAAAACGTAGCCTATAACATAAATGCAGAGGTCAGGAGAAAGCAAATATCTAAAGTTTCTGCATTATGGTACCTAGAATTTCCATATTGCAGTCCAATATTATGAGGAGTGCACAGAAATATGGAAATCCTCAAACACATGGATTTAAAAAAAAGTCAGATGAAGAAATTCTCTTTAAGAATTTCTTAAATTTAATACCTCACAACAGACATAGCAGATAAATGTGAAATGTAGAGAAAGAGTATTGTAAGGCTGAGAAGGTAATGTGAAGGGCTATGAAATACCATTCTATAACCTGAATGGACTTACAGCTATTGTAATTACTAATTCATAGAGGCGATATTTGAATAAACTGGGTCTACATAACACTGGTCCATTGGAATCTTTCCTTACTTCTGAACCATAGCCTGATGTTAAAGCTAGAGAGAGGGGTAAACCAGAGTCCTTAATTCTGCATCCACTACTAAGCCTTCCAAACTCCAAATATACCACCAAATTTACATTTACACAGACAATCCTGGTCAAACCTCATGGTTCACAAAACAAAACCAACAGTCATGAGTGTGAGTAAGGGCTTTGTAGAAAGAAGGATATGTTGATGGAGATAATAGGGAGGTGTAGCCTGAAAGTAGTTCTTATATACACATATTGTGAAATTCTCTAAAACAAATTTAATTTTAAAAAATTATCATAAATGATATAAATATATACTAACATAAAGAAAAATATGCTTAACAAAGAAGAGGGTATGGACTTTATGGGCTATGTATTTACAATATAAATATAGAAATGAAGAGTGAAATGGATTTAATCTTGAGGTTGAGAAGAACAACCACCACGAAGAAAAAGTTTATTTGAGGATCTACAAGAGCACTCTGTGAGAACAGTTCAAGGGAGGTTATTTAATCTGGAAAACAGAGAGGAAAGTGGGGGAAAAGGCACTGATCAAGAAAATAATGAAGTTATCAATTCTTAGAGGGAAAACTGAAATTGTGGAAGAAGATAAGAGGACCAAAATAATTTAAAATAACTTGAAAAGTTGCTTTAAAAGTCCAATTATTTGTGCACCAATAATGTTCAGGTCATTCATGGAATCAAACTCAGACACATAAAAGTGAAATATAGAAAGACAACTAGAAAAAAAATCATAGCAGCAAGGAAGTAACCTAAATTAACCAACCAAACAACAATAATATAATCAGTAGATTAGCATCAGAATTCATTTCAAATAAGACATTAGAAAACCTCCAAGGCCAAAATACTGAAAGTCTTTGAAACAAAAATACAGTTCTATCTACCCAAATTATCATCAAGTATGCTGTGTGAACAAAAGTTTCTGAAAAGGTCCTAATAATATATGGCTCCAGAGTAAGCAATGTCTTAACAACTTTGGGGTGAGATGTGTGTTTTATGTGCCACATTGTGTCAAAAATAATACATATCCAAGCAGAAAGCACATGATAGCTTGGTACAATATAAACACATATGTGTACCTAGAACAAATTAATTATTTAGGAATTCCATTACTGATATAAGAAACCCCACATACCTAGCTAAAATCAAAGAAAATACACCAATGCCTAAGAATTAGCATGAACAAGGCTACAATGTTATGGTTTAGAAGCTAGCTTCAGCTACCTAGAAAGTTTCATTCTAGCCTGCATTTAATACACTAATGATAGATATGAATTTCTGAAGTCTTACTTGCGTGTTGATGCCAATTGGGAGACTAAAACAGGAAGAAATTTGGAGGTGAGCAGCAATATGGATATTATGTAAAAATGCACAGAAATGAAAAGGAAGATATAAAATCAGCATTTTATTTATTTACATTTTAAATGTTATTTAAATTGCCTTTCCTGGTTCCACCTTCTCCCATTCTCTCCCCCCTCTGATTATATAAAGATGCTCACCCCCGTACCCACACACACCCATTTCACCACCCTGGCATTCCTGTACAGTGAGAAAACAAGTCTTCACAGTACCAAGAGCTTTTCCTCTTATTGATGCCAGACAGTTTCATTCTCTGCGACATATGTGACTGGAGCCATGTCTACCCCCATGTGTACTTTTAGTTCCCAGGAGCTCTGGGGAGTCTGGTTGGCTGATATTATTGTTCTTCCTATGAGGTTGCAAAACTTTTCAGCTCTTTCAGACCTATCTCTATCTCCTCCATGGGATTTCTGGTGCTCAGTCTAATCGTTGGCTGAAAGCATCTTAATGTGTATCAATAAGGCTCTAGCAGAGCCTCTCAGGAGCCATCAGTATCAGGATCCTGTCAGCAAGCACTTCTTGGCATCAGCAATAGTGACTGGGTTTGCTGGCTGCATATGGATGGATCCCCAGGTTGGGCAGTCTCTGGATGGCCTTTCCTTTAGGCTCTGCTCCAGTTATTGTCCCTGTATTTCCTTTTGTGAGTATTTTGTTTCCCCTACTATGAAGGACTGAAGCATCAACACTCCCATCTGCCTTCTTCTTGAGCTTCATATGGTCTGTGAATTATATCTTGGGTGTTCCAAACTTTTGTCCTAATATCCACTTATCAGTGAGTGCATACCATGTGTGTTCTTTTGTGTCTGGGTTACCTCACTCAGGATATTTTCTAGATCCATCCATTTGCTTCAAAATTTCATAAAGTCATTGTTCTTAAAAGCTGAGTAGTATTCCATTGTGTAAATGTACCACAATTTCTGTACCATTCCTCTGTTGAAGGACATCTGGGTTCTTTCTACTTCTGGCTATATAAATAAAGCTTCTATGAACAAAATGGAGCATGTGTCCTTGTTATATGTTGGAGCATCTTTTAGGTATATGCTCAGAAGTGGTATAGCTGGGTCCTCAGGTAGCACTATGTCCAATTTTCTGAGGAATCTCCATATTGATTTTCATAATGGTTGTACCAGCTTGCAATCCCACCAACAATGGAGTAGTGTTTCTTTTTGTCCACATCCTTGCCAGTATCTGCTGTCACCTTAGATTTTGATATTGGCCATCAGAATGGTGTGAGTTGGATTCTCATGATTGTCTTGATTGGCATTTCCCTGTTGACTAAGGATGTTTTTTTTAAACGTTATTTTACAAAACAAAGATAAAAGAAAAAAATTTTAAACATTTTTGCATAAATGTATACAAATACAATTGTGTCAGTGCTTGGCTTTTTTTTTTTTTTCTTTTTTTTAAGGTTTGATACTCTGCATTAAGGTCTTAGTAGATACAATGAGCAAAAAGTACATGTAAAACAGGAGGTAACTTGGAATTAGTCAACGTTTTCTTGGTGTGTAAGGATTGAGCATGACGTCTTTTTTGTTTTGTTTTTGTTTGTTTGGGTTTTTTGTTTGTTTTCTTTTTTCTTGAAATTCACACAGTCTGTGAGTTGTTTTGGAGCAATCCGAGGCTCTGGGGTTAGCATTCCAATATCAGTGACTGCATATTATGTCTGTTCTTTTGTGACTGGGGTTATCTAACTCAGGATGAAATTCTCTAGATGCAACCATTTTCTTAAGAATTTGGTTAAGTCATTATTTCTGATGTCTGAGTAGTACTCTATTGTGTAAATGTACCACAATTTTTGTATCCATTCATCTAATGAAGGACATCTGGGTTCTTTCCAGATTCTGGCTATTATAAATAGAGCTGTTATGAACATTGTGGTGCATGTATCTTTGTTGTATATTGGAGTGTCTCTGGGGTATATACCCAGAAGTGGAATAGCTGAGTCTTCAGGTAGTACTATATCCAATTTTCTGAGGAATCGCCAGACTGATTTCCAGAGTGGTTGTATGAGTTTACAACCCCACCAAGAGTGGAGACTTGTTCTTCTTTCTCTGTAACCTCACTAGCATCTGCTGTCATCTGAGTTTTGGACCTGGGCCAATCTAGCTGATGTGAGGTAAAATCTCAGGATTGTTTTGATTTGCATTTCCGTGATGAATAAGGATGTTGAGCACTTTCTTAATGTTTCGCAACCATTCGATATTCCTCAATTGAGAACATTTTGTTTAGCTCCGTACCCCATTTTTTAATAGGGTTGCTTGATTCTCTGGTCTAGCTTTTTGAGTTCTTTGTATACCTTAGATATTAGGCCTCTATCTAATGTGGATTTGGTAAAGATCTTTTCCCATTCTGTTGGCTGCCATTTTGTTTTCTTGACGATGTCTTAAGCCTTACAGAAACTTTGCAATCTCATTAAGTCCCATTTGTTAATCTTTGACCTTAGAGCTTGAGCCATTGTTGTTTTGTTCAGGAAATTTTCTCCTGTGCCTATGTGTTCTAAGGTTTTCCCTACTTTCTCATCTAATAGTTTCAGTGTATCTGGTTTAATGTGGAGATCTTTGATCCACTCACACTTGAGCTTTGTACAAGGAGATAAGAAAGGGTCTATTTTCATTCTTTTGCATGTTGAGTGCCAGTTGGACCAGCACCATTTGTTGAATAGGCTGTCCTTTTTCCATTCAATGTTTACGGCTCCTTTGTCAAAAATCAGGTGACCACATACGTGAGGGCTCATTTCTGGACCTTGTATTCTATCCCATTGATCCACATGCCTATTTCAGTACCAGTACCATGCAGTTTTCAGCACAGTTGCCTTGTTAAAAAGCTTGAGGTCAGGGATAGTGATTCCCACAGATGTTTTCTTGTTGTTGAGGATGGATTTCGCTACTATAGGTCTTTTGTTATTCCAGAGGAAATTGCACATTGATCTTTCCAACTCAATGAAGCACTGGGTTGGAATTTTAATGGGGATTGCATTGAATATGTAGATTGCTTTTGGTAGAATGGCCATTTGTAAAATGTTGATCCTTCCAATCCATGAGTATGGGAGATCTTTCCATTTTCTGAGATCTTCCTCGATTTCCTTCTTTAGAGGTTTGAAGTTCTTGTCAAACAGTTCCTTCACTTGCTTAGTTAGAGTCACACCAAGGTATTTCATAGGTTTTGAGACTATTGTGAAGGGTATCTTTTCCCTAATTTCTTTCTACACATGTTTGTCCTTTGAATATAGGAAGGCTACTGATTTGTTTGAATTAATTTTGTATCCAGCCACTTTGCTGAACTTGTTTATCAGCTGTAGGAGTTCTCTGGTGGAATTTGTAGGCTCACTTAAGTACACTTTCATGTCATCTTCAAAGAGTGATATTTTTAACTCTTCCTTTCCGATTTGTATCCCCTTGATCTCCTTTTGCTGTCTAATTGCTCCAGCCAGGACTTCCAGTACTACATTGAATAGGTAGGTGGAGAGTGGGCAGCCTTGTTGAGTCCCTGATTTTAGTGGGATTACTTCCAGTTTGATGTTGGCTGTTTGTTTGCTGTATATTGCTTTTATTATGTTTAGGTATGGACCTTGGATTCCTTTTCTTTCCAGGACTTTTAACATGAAGGGGTGTTGAATTTTGTCAAATGCTTTCTCAGTATATAGTAAGATGACCATGTGATTTTGTTCTTTGAGTTTGTTTATATGGTGGATTACATTGATGGATTTCCTTATATTAAACCATCCCTGCATCCCAGGGATGAAGCCTACTTGGTCATGGTGAATGATCTTTTTGATGTGTTCTTGTATTAGGTTTGCAAGTATTTTGTAGAATATTTTTGCATCAATTTTCATAAGTGAGATTGGTCTGAAGTTCTCTTTCCTTGTAGGGTCTTTATGTGGTTTAGGAAGGAGGGTTATTGTAGCCTCAAAAAATGAGTTTGGTAGTATTCCATCTGACTCTGTCTTGTGCAATATTTCAGAGAGTATTGGTGTTATGTCCGCAATAAATATCTGATAAAATTCTGCACTGAACCCGTCTGGACCTCGGCTTTTTTTGGTTGGGAGGCTTTTGATGACTTCTTATATTTCTTTAGGTGTTATGGGATTATTTAGATGGTTTACCTGGTCCTGGTTTAACTTTAGGATCCTGTATTTGTCTAGGAATTCATCAATTTCCTCCAGATTTTCCAACTTTGTGGAGTATAGGCTTTTGTAGTAGGATCTGATGATTTCTTGAATTTCCTCAGTTTCTGTTATGTCTCCACTTTCCTTTCTGATTTTGTTAATTTGTATACTCTCTCTTTGTCCTCTAGTTAGTCTGGCTAGGGTTTATCTATCTTGTTGATTTTCTCAAAGAACCAGCTCTTGGTTTTGTTGATTTTTTCAATGGTTCTTTTTGTTTCTATTTGGTCTATTTCTGCCCTAATTTTGATTATTTCTTGCTGTCTACTCCTCTTGGGTATATCTGCTTCCTTTTGTTCTAGAGCTTTTAGCTGTGCTGTCAAGTTGCTGATGGATGCTCTCTCCAGTTTCTTTTTAGAAGGGCTCAGGGCTATGTGTTTTCCTCTCAGTACTGCTTTCATTGCATCCCATAGGTTTGGACATGTTGTGTTTTCGTTTTCATTAAATTCTAGAAAATCCTTAATTTCTTTCTTTATTTCTTCTTTGACCCTGCTATCATTTAACAGAGTGTTGTTTATTTTCCATGTGTATGTGGGCTTTTTTTTTCTTTGTTGTTGTTAACGACCAGCCTTAGACCACAGTGATCTGAGAGGATACATGTGAGTATTTCAATCTTCTTTTATTGATTGAGGCTTGTTCTGTGTCCAATTATGTGGTCAATTTTCGAGAAGGTACCATTGGGTGCTGGGAAGACGGTGTATTCTTTTACTTTAGGATGAAATATTCTTTAGATATCTATTAATTCCAGTTGGTTCATAGTCTCTGCTAGTTTTACAGTGTCCTTGTTCAGTTTCTGTTTCCATCATCTGTCCATGGTGAGAGTTAGATATGAGAGTCTCCCACTATTACTGTGTGGGGTGAAACATATTTTTTGAGCTTTATTAGGGTTTCTTTTATGAATGTGGGTGTTTTTGTATTTGGAGCATATATGTTAAGGATTGAGCTTTCCTCTTGACATATTTCCCCTGTAATGTGTAAAAAGTGACCTTCTTTATCTTTTTTGATAACTTTTGGTTGGAAATTTACTTTATTTGATATTAGAATAGCCACTCCAGATAGCTTCTTGGGGATGTTTGCTTGGAAGTTTTTTTCCCAACCTTTTACTGTGAGATACTGTCTGTCTTTGTCTCTGAGATGAGTTTCCTGTATGCAGCAAAATGCTGGATTTTGCTGATGTATCCAGTCTGATAGCCTATGTCTCTTTATTGGGGAGTTGAGTCCATTTATGTTAATAGATATCAAGGAATAGTGGTTTCTGTTTCCTGCTATTATTGCTTTTGTAGGTTGAGTTGTGCCTGTGTCTCTTTCTTATTTTTGTTTCTTGCTCATGAGTTTTTTTGTTTTTACTAGGCTGTATTTTCCCTCATTGTATTGGGTTTTCCACCTATAATTTATTGTAGTGCTGGGTTTGTGGTCAGATATTGTGTAAATTTAGATTTGTCTTGAAATATCTTCATCTCTCCATCTATGGTGATTGATAGTTTTGCTGGGTATAGCAGCTTGGACTTGAACTTGTGCTCTCTTAAGGAGTTCATGATGTCTGTCCAGGCTCTTCTAGCTTTCATAGTCTCTGTTGAGAAATCGGGTGTGATTCTGATTGGTCTGCCTTTTTATGTTACCTGACCTTTTTCCCTTACTGCTTTTAGTATTCTTTCTTTGCTTTGGGCACTTGGTGTTTTGACTATTATGTGTCAGGAGGAATTTCTTTTCTGGTACAACCTATTTGGAGTTCTGAAGGCTTCTTTTATGCTCATGGTCATCTCATTCTTAAGGGTAGAGAAGTTTTCTTCTACAATTTTCTTGAAGATATTTACTGTGCCTCTTAGTTGATATTCTTCTCCCTCTTCTATTCCTATTATCCTTAGGTTTGGTCTTCTCATTGTGTCCTGGATCTCCTGGACATTTTGGGTTAGGAGCTTTTTGGGTTTTGCATCTTTTCTGGCTGTTTTGTCTATGTTTACAATGTTGTCTTCAGTTCCCGAGATTCTCTCTTCCATCTCTTCTATTCTATTGTAAATGCTTGCCTCTGTGACTCCTGATTTCTTTTTTAGGTATTCTACCTCTAGGGTTATCTCTTTTAGTGTTTTCTTTATTGTGTCCATTTCCGTTTAAAGTTCCTTCTTCCATTGCTTCATCTTTTTGTTTCTGTTGTCCTCTTGTTCTTTCAGTTCTTTGAGTGATTTTTTTGTTTCCTCTTTAAAAGCTTCTGATTCTTTTTGCTTTTCCTCCCGTGCTTGTTTAAGGATCTCTATCATTGTCTTGAGGTATGATTTTAGGTCTGTGTCTTCTTTTTCTGGAGTGTTTGGCATTCCAATGTTTGCTGTGATGGGAGGGCTGGGTAAGGGTGTTGCCAGGTTGTCTTGGTTTCCTTGGGATATGATCTTTAGCTTTCCTCCTGCCATCTTGTTGTCAGTGATATGTTCTTGCCTTTCTCTTGTACCTGGTCTATGTCCCTGGATTTCCACTGGTCCAGGTGGTGGATGGTTCAAGCCCTATTCTGTGCCCCAAAGCTGCTGGGTGGGAACAGAGGTCCCAATGCTGGGTTCCTGGTCCCAGGATCAGGCAGGGCAAGGGCATGCTTTCTGTGGGCACTTGGCAGAGATCTCTCTGCTCCCAGGCTGCTCAGATCTCCTTCTCACCGGGCTTTAATTTGGGAACTGCTGGTCCAAGTGGCAGATGGGCCAAGCCCTGTTCTTTGCCCCAAAGCTGCCAGGTGGGAACAGAGGTCCCAATGCTGTGTTCCTGGTCCCTGGATCCGGCAGGGCAGCAGTGTGATTTCCGTGTGCACTCGGCAGAGATCTCTCTGCCCCCTGGCTACTCGAATCTCCTTCTCACCAGGCCTTTACCTTTGGGAACTGCTGGTCCAGTTGGCAGATGGGCCGAGCCCTGTTCTGCGCCCCCAGGATGTCATTTTACGGTTTTCTTTCTATGAAGACACATTATGACTAATGCAAGTTTTATAAAGGACACCATTTAATTGGAGCTGGCTTACAGGTTCAGATGTTCAGTATATTACATCAAGGAGGGAGCATGGCAGCATGCAGGCAGGCATGGTACAGGAGAAGCTGAGAGTTCTACATCTTCATTAGAAGAAAGACAGAAAGGACTGAGCATCCTTAGGCAGCTAGGAGGAAGATCTCCAAGCCTACCCCAACAATGACACACTTCCTCCAACAGGCTGTACCTTCAAATAATGCCACTCCCTGGGATGAGCATATGCGAGCCATCACAGATGGTGAACATTTCTTTATGCGTTGTGACCATTAGCACCTGTACAGGATGACATGAAAATTTATGAAATTTTCCATGTGTTTACTTTTTTCTTTTCTTTCACATTTTTAAAATGAATATTTTCTTCACCTACATTTTATTTCCCCTCTGGAATCCTCCTGTCTCATCTCACCTTCCCTACTTCCATGAGAGTGTCTCCCCACACACCTACTCACTCTCCCTGCCCTGGCATTCCCCTACACTGGGGCATTGAGCCTTTACAGGGCATCTCCTCTCCTTGATGCCTAATGAGGTGTTAGAAAAAGGACTGAAAGAGCTGAGGACCTGAAATGGTTTTCAAAAACATAGGAAGGAAAACAATATCAACCAACTACCCCCCTATGTCCCAGAGACTAAACCACCAAGCAAAGAGTGAAAGAGTGCAAAGGAGGGACCCATGGTTCTATGTGTTTTCTTACCTTTCACATCATTCTGTTTTCTTTTCTCCTTCATTCTTTGATTCTTTGTTGACAGTAAGCCAGTTTGATGTACAACACTAACAATATTTGTCAATAGATTCAATGCAGATCATAAAACTCATTTAATTACAATTATATAAATCTGTCTTCTACTCAGCTTATAGAACCTAATTATGAATTTTCAAGCCTTACTATTAGGGGTGAGGGTAAGTAGTGCATTCATGAATATGTGGAGATCTGAAAATATCTTTGATGAGAAAGTGGTATCTTTCTCCCTTTGTATAAGTTGCAGGATTGAACTCAGTTCATAAGGCTTGAACAAAGTCACCTTTACAAACTGTTTTTAAAATACAAAGATTTCCATGTAAATACAGAACAGTCTAGGGACTTCATATTATTCATAAAAATTAGCTACAACTAGACTCACACACCTCAATTGTAAATTGCTACTACAGAAAGCATGATTTAATATGAGGCTCGAGCCTTAAAATATCCAGATTAATGTTAATGAAAGCTTGGTTCTTTATGCATAGCAAAATGCTTCTGCAAGAACAACCATTTGCTGAAACAGATTTAAAACGAATAAATACAGTTTTAAACTACTGAAATAAAAGTGATGATATTTAAATAATAATTTTGCTAAGTGGAACAAACCACTGCAAATTTTATTACTGTGTGGTCAATGCATATATAAATAGGACTAAGCAACATCTTTACCTCTAAACTTATTCCAGCCGCTATCTTGGGCTTCTTATTTCAGTTACTTTAAGTGATTTCATTGCAGCAATTCAGATAAAGACTTTAATAATCTTTATTTTATTATTTATATTTCTTTTTTTCTTTTTTATTGGATATTCTCTGTATTAATATTTCAAATGTTATCTCTTTTCCCCCAATCTTATCTCCCCCTCTCATTGCCTCCATGAAGGTTCTCCCTCCTCTCCCAACCACCCTCTCCTACCTCAGTACCTTGGCATTCCCCTACACTGGGAAGGAAGGCATGTCCTCACTGTACCAAAGGCTCCTCCTCCCATTGATGCCAGAAAATGGTATTCTCTGTTACATATGCAATTGTAGCCATGGATCTCTCTATGCAAACTCATTGGTTAGTGCTTTAGTCTCTGGGAGCAGTGGTGGGTTTGGTTAGTTGATCATTTTGTTCTTCCCATTGGGTTTCAAACCCTTTCAGCTCCTTCAGTCCTTTCTGTAGCTCCTTTACTTGGGGTCCTCGTGTTCAGTCTGGCAGTTAACTGCAAGCATCCTCCTCTGTATCTATATGGCTCTGGCAGAGCATCCGAGGAGGCATCCATATCAGATTCCTGCCAGTAAGCACTACTTGGCATCAGCAATAGTGCCTGGGTTTAGTGGCTGCATATGGGATGAATTTCTCAGGTAAAGTAGTTTCTGAATGATCTTTTCTCTGATCTCTGCTCCTCTATTTGTCCCTTTATTTCCTCCCATGAGTGTTTTTGTTCTACCTTCTAAGAAGGACTGAGACATCCACCTTCTGGCCTTCCTTCTCTTTGAGCTTCATAATTTCTGTGAATTGTTTCTTAGGTGTTCTGAGCTGGATCAGTGATTAAAAGCACTGACTGCTTTTCCAGAGGTACTGAGTTCAAATTCCAGCAACCACATGGTAGCTCCCAACCGTCTGTAATGAGATCTGATGCCCTCTTCTGGTATGTCTGAAGATAGCTACAGTGTATTTATATATGATAAATAAATCTTCTTTTTATTTTAACTCTAACAATTAGCTTTGTTTTCAATATTTTTAAAAATAAATGAGATTAATGTGTCTTCTTATACTCATAAGGGTTAGTAAGAAAGTCCAATTAATTGCCTATTTATTGACTGAATAATACATAACTTTAGCGTGAAAAATAAGAAATATAACTGTAAAATCTTAGGCATTATAACTATATAGATTCTCTGCATGTATCATTTTAGAGAAGACAACACAAAAGGTAGAAATTAATTAATTAAAATAAAATGTGGTATATGCCTGGATTAGTGAGTTTAGCAATAGCCAGTCTAATTTCCCTTTTTCTTCTATCCACCATTGTACTGTGCTGATGGGCAGTAAATCTCCCATCTCATAGACTCTTATCTACAGCACTGAAAGCCTATCCAGTTCCCACTCATTTTTTATCATTGTAACAGTCATGCAATAACCAAGTGAAGTTGATTTCTATTTAATCTGCCCCACTGTAAATACAAACACTTGCCTGACAAGTAACCCAGACTTTGTTATCCATTCAGACACTATAAAATCCCTGTGTGCAACATCTGGCAAGGATCAGAAGAAATAGCTTATAAGAATGGCACATGTACAAGAAGTGAAACAATTACAATAAATGTAACATCTACTACCTAAGAAAAGGATAATTACATTAAACTATCACTCAGGAAAATGGTGTCTAGGAGCCAGTGTGTAACAACTACAACAAAACAGTAATTGTCATATGTGAAGAACAAAGGGACAGCTCTTGAATTAAGTTCTGACTTCAATTATACAGAAAGGGACTTTCTCAGCATAACCTATGTAAATATTGCATGAAAGTATTTAACAATAACTGCCAAACATTCTTTCATACTTGAGCATATTTAAACTTTACTCTCAGTTAACATATTAGAATTGCATTATTTATATAATTAATAATGTATAATTTATAATGAGAGTATTGGACATGCCATAATTAATCATTTTTGAAAAAAATGGCTTTCTTTTAATTTTCTATTTTAATGAGCAAGCTTAATACATTTAAATATTTTTTTTTGCCTTCCATAGGTCATTTGTTTATATAGAACACAGTAGTACCTCATTGTGAAAGTTGATAAATAAAACACATTTGACCTAAGAACAAAGTTTGAATTATGTCTCAAAGTATTTATTTAGAATTTCTGAAATGGCCTTTTGAAAGACATTGATAGTAACACTCTAGTGAAATTTTCTACCTCTTGTAGACGCTATGCTTGACTTCAAACTTTTATTATTATTATTATTATTATTACAAAAATCAATCATTCAGTACAAGCTCTCCTAGGAAGCCTAGGAAGAAAGTAAAAAACATATATTTGCAAAAAAAAAAAATTCCAAATTAAGTTAAAATGTGCCATGTTGTATTGATGTTAAAGTATTCATAATATATTCATTATCAATGTTTTAAAAATACGATAGCTAGTACTCATTTTCTTTTCTGCAATATAAGTAAACAATTTTATGCTTATAGTAGATAATTCTTCTGATTAACTTTCTGAATGAAACTCATGTGACCTATAGAGAGGTAACATAATATGATAAACATAAATTCTTATACTTTGTGATATTTTTATTGATTAAACAAAATAGCTTAGAGAAAAAATAATAGCCCTTGGATAGACTGAGTCACTGGACACAATTTAATGTGGGAAAATGAGCTCTTTTCATTGAATTAGCTACTTGAGTAATGATTTACGAAGCATCAATTTATCTCTACATAATCTTTACGGATACTATTTCCTTTTAAAGTAAACCGTAATTTCACAACCTGATTCACCATTTTTTATGATTTATTCACCTTATATCCTAATCCTAGTCCTTGTATCCTCTATACCCTTCTTCTATGAGAAGGGAGGGGGGTTGGGCATCATGCATCCTTGGCACATCAGGTCACTCTGTAGGACTAGGTGCTTCTCCCACCAAGACCACTCAAGGCAGCTCAGATAGAAGAATGGGACCAACAGGCTGCCAACAGATTCAACACAAGACTCCATCCCAGTAGTTGGGGGACCCACATGAAGGTCAAACTGCACATCTGCTACATGTGTGAGGGGGCCCATGTGTAGCCCATTCTTGTTCTTTTCTTGGTTTTTCAGTTTTTGGGAGTCCAAAAAGTCCAGTTTAGTGGACATTTTTGGTCTTCTTGTGACATCCCTATCCCTTCTAGTCTCTCAGTCCTTCCCCATGACTCTTACACAAGACTCCCTGATCTCCATCCAATATTGGGCTGTGGGTCTCTGCACTTGTTTTGCTGGGCTGCTGGGTTAATGACAGTAATGCTTGGCTAGAGTCTACAAGCATAACAGATGATCATTAATGGTTTCAGGGACTGGTTTTTGCTTATGGGATGGGTCTCAAGTTGGTCCAGTCATTGGGCAGCCATCCCCTTAGTGATTAATCCTTCTGTTACTGCACATCTTACAGGCAGGACAAATTTTGGGTTTAGGCCTTGCAGCTAGGTTGGTGTCCCTATCTCTCTACTAGAATCCCTGCCTGGCCATGGCATGTGGTCAGTTCAAGCCCCATGACCTAACCCCATAAACTCCCTGGAACCAATCCCCCTGTCCCAGGTCTCTGGCAGAGATACACTTCCTCACTTACTGCCTACTTCTCTGTCCCCTGCTGTCCCTGTACCTGATTTCTCCACCGTTTATGTAAATTACCAGTTACATAACTTTTTCTAAGTTATCAAATGACATTAGCCTAGAAATCTGTGCCAGCACCTGTGAATGATCAGTGAGAAATAGCTACTATGTGTTATGTCTCACTTCACCAGTGAAACCAAGAATACACTACATGCATATAAAACCTCACGTCAACTATCAAGGAATATTGGGCATGGCCATGCATACTCCTACACACAGTAGATACCTGTTTTCAGAGCTCTTGTGGTTGCTGGCCTGATCCTCACCATGCTCTTCACCATTTTGCCACATTTTCCTTTTGTTTTCATCACTGATGATCATGTCTGCTGGAAAGTCACAAACCAGTGAGAATATCCTAGAAAGTATTAGTCAGTCTTCATACATTTACTAATTTCTCATTTCTCATTTATCTGTTGTGCTTTTCCTTATGGTATACCCTTCATAGAATTCACAGAATTCATGGGAAGTGCTCACTGCTCTACTGTACAGGAATTTCACGAGGAGGTATGTGTTGGGCTTCCTCTATGGCTCAGCACAGTGGTTCCATTAATACAGTCCTGCTTGGGAAAAAAAATAAATGTATAGCACCCTCTCAGAGTGTGATACACCTGGACTTTAATCACTAATAATCCAAGAGCTAAGATAATAGGCTTGTGGCAATTTTTGGTATTCACAGATTATTATGCTTAATCTATAATCACAAAGAAATCTGTTTCCAAGTTACATTCTGTCTTACATGTACTTTATGCTTATGGTAACCAGTGGAATTTGAATGCATGCTATCAAACCTCTAAAAGAATTAAGTACTGACAAAAATATTCATATAGTGTATGCCAAAATGCCTTTAAAAATCTAAATATGCATCCCTCTTTTTTTCTAAATAAAGTGATAAGAAAAAAAAATACAGTTCCTGGGGTTTCGGTGACCACAACCAATATATATATATATCATATATATATATATCATCCACTGCTACTTCACAATTGTAATTTTACTGTGGTTTTGGATTATAATGTAAATAACTGTGTTTTCTGGGGGGTCGTAGTTAACTCCTGTGGAAGGGAACAACCTACAGGTTGAAAATCACCATTGCAGCATATTCTACTGTGCTGCTTCACTAAATGACTTTTGATGACCTGGCCTTATAATTAAAGGGTTACTGTGACACTCCCAGCATTCACTACATTCTCTTCTTTCTTAAACATTAGAACCCATAAGCCAACTGCTCCTTATGTGAGCTGCAGCTCAATTTCATACAATTTCAATACAAACAATTTCATCTTTAAAGAGACAGCCTTACAACATCAAATGTATTTTTAAACATTCTGATATACTGTGTGCAAGGTCAAACTGAGGAAAAAGTCAATAAATTCATTGATCCTTTCCCATTCATTTCTCTACTATTACATCCTAATCAATAAACCTTTTTCTTTGTGTTAACTTGGAAATCTTTACTGAAGACAGTCTGTGCCATTTAGAGTATTTTCAGTGAGTGAATACAGATAATTTTAGAATTCTTTTCTTTTATTTTTTATTTGCTTTTAAGTCTATAAGTTTGAATAGCATTTATAGTGTTAGCAATCTAGACCACATTCCACAGAATTATAGAACATGGTTACATAAAGACAGACATTATGATGCCATTTTCTATTAATTGCACTTTATGTACTCACACTCAGAGACACAAGACACCCCATTCATCTATACACACAAACGCATGAATAAAATAAGGCGAATTTAAAAGGAATTGGCAGAATACCTGAGGAGGTGGAGAAGGACAGGGAGGGTGGGTGTGAACAAAGTACATTGTGCTGAAGTATGAAGTTCTAAAGGAAAGTAAACCAATGTGAACACATTGTTTCTATATCAGAAATATCAACCTGGGGCATCTAAGATGCCAGTGACAGGTACAGTGATATTGTGAACATAGCCTACATGCTTCTGTAATGTTGTAAATGAGGGACAAAATTAGACAAAGGGATTAACATTGCTTTTAAGAGATCATGTAGAATGATGGCAAAAAATATTAGGTAGACTTGAAAACTGCAAAGAGATGAAAAAAATAAAACCCAAAAATTCAAAAACATGAGAAGGGAATCTCCAGGACTTCTCTGTTTAAAAGGCTGAACAATACTGGGACTAAATTAGTAGAGTTTTTCAATTGTGAATTAGCCTTTTAATATCCTTGACTATGGAGTAGTCCTGTAGGTATGGTGTGCTAAATGTGTTTTTGATAGTAATTTTTTCACGCCTGTCATCCTTTTAACCCAAACTCTGGGATAAAATAGATTCCAAGCTTGTTTCCCATAGGAAATAATAGATTTATTTAAACAAATAAACCTTCGCATTAATAAATCTCATGGTCAAAATAAAAAAGTAATCTCTAGTTCACATATTTTAAAGTAACTGTGGAAAGCCCCTAAAATATGCTTATTTTGTCATTTTTACTCATGATAATTCAGTGAGTATCCTAATTTTTATATTAGCATTGGCTTCATTACTACAGTTAAATTATTTGAAAGCTCATCAGCAGTAGAATTATTGCATTGCATTGTAATAACAAGCATTGTTGTAGCAAAATTTCTATGCTAAGTGACTATTAATAATATAAATGTTAGTGTTGGTTTTGCAGTAGGACTACAGTTATAGACACATCTTTAATATAAAATATGGAAACAATTGTTAGTAGTTTATTTAGCACATCTTGTTCCATTTGCTCACAGAATGAAAATTTAATAATTAAAATTTAAAGCATATGTTTTTTAAATATGTTTGCTTGATCTTATTTGTGAGTACAGATAGATTTTTCACTATTATAAAATAAAGAACATATGTTTTTATAAAACATGCCCAAAATGTTTCAAATTATTTCAAAAATTCAAATGCTTCATTGAATGTCATCTTAGAAAATATGAACATGAAAGAACAGTTTCAAAATACTGTCTTTCAGTTTTGAAAGTTTCATAGTATAGCTAACCAAAAATGCATTTCTATCTATCTATCTATCTATCTATCTATCTATCTATCTATCTATCTATCTATCTATCTCTACCAATCATCTATCTATGTACAGACATACCTATATACTCATCCTTTTGAGCATTTGTCATATATATGCATGTCTGTCTATATATAGACCACAAAGATGAGTTTATCGGATATGAACTAATGATTTGGGTTTGGCTTACTGAGAGACTAGCCTGGCCAAAGGTTGTTGAGACTGTTACTCAAACTTTCACATTTGGGTTCCCACAATTTAAAAGTTATGATAGCAATGATTTTTTGCGTGAAATTATAACAGTTATTTTAAAACATGTAGTATATACTGATCCATATTTATTAATTAATATCAATTTTATTATCTATGTTTTATATCAATTATCTATGTTTATCATCAATTTATCATGTATATTGATACATTGATAGATAGTGGTTAATATCAATTTCATTCTCAATGTTGAATATTGGTTTGAGTGTTGTGTTTTCTAAGTGTCTTCAGTGTTACCCACTATATTTTTAAATCAAAATGTACCATACCATTAAAGATTGTAATCACATTTTAAATAATTGTAAAATAGCCACCTTCTGCCCAGTGCTGATACTGCCTCTTTGTGGTCTGTGATCCCCTACAGATAATAAAATTAACCTCCTAACTCTAACTGGCAATTTCCCAAACCCTAAGCTCTGTATACATTTGTTTATTTTTCCTAAATAGATATGAAGGCACCACCATTCCCATTCTCTTTTATGACCTGAATCTGCACCATTCAGAGAAATAAATTTAAAAATTGATTGACATAATTGAACTTCCTTATACATAAAATTCATTCAGTTTTTACAGAGAAAATACCTTTTATTGTACAGAAAAAAAGGGTATCATGCTTAAATTCTAACATTAACATTTTTGTTTAAAAACACAAGGAAAGATACATGTAGAATAAAGATGGTAAAGATTATAAAATGTCAGTATTAGAATAACTTAGGCAAATCTTTTATGTGAAGCTGCTTGTATCATATTATTCCGTATTGAACAAAACATCTTTATTCATTGGTACAATTCTGATGGCACTTACTCGAGAGTTGTTTACTGACATACACGGTATTTTTTTTATGTCCACAATTTCATCTTGTCCTAAATTTGAATTTATCATGAATTTATTACATTGTGCATTGTATCCATAACTCAATGCTATATGTTTTTTAAAAAGGCAAATTGTTGATAAATTGAAGTTTTGCCTTTTATGCAATACTTGGCATGCTGTGAATTTTGGTAAAATTAAAATCGAATTGACAGACTATTAGTGAAAAGCTTTCTCAAATTGTATGTGTAAGACAATGTATTTTAGTAGTTGTAAAGATAATCCATACTTATCACATCATTTTTAAAAACTTTAGACCATCAAGAGAAATTAGAAAAGATGTTCCATGAGTCCTCCCTGTGTTTTCTTAAGAGATAGTTAGTTGATCATTATTTTTTTTCTGTTCATGGTTAGTGGGTCAACATCCTCATTACAGTTTTTAATAACTAAAAGTTAATGCCCCGGCAGGATAGGAATCATTCTCAGGCACCTGGATGGGGAGAATGATAAGTCCATGACACTGTGGTATCCATGGTTACATCTGAGGCTGAACCAAACATAGTCAAGCTTTTCTATTCAGCTCTAACCTATAAACAGGTTAGCTCTTTCCAATCTAGGGAGTGTCTGGTTTTTCCCATTTTTCTTTGTTTCTCTTTTTGATTTCACAGTTCAACCATGATCCCTTATCATTATGAAACCACTAGACTTCTGCATTCCTGGACTTCAAAAACATTATGCTGTGATACACACATATACACACACACACACACACACACACACACACACACACACACACAATCTGTATTCTTAAGGCTTTGTTTAGGCAAATGTTGTAGTCTGTCATAAGCTGTGAGGTTGTTAGTTTCAAGATATGAATCAATAATATGTAAGATGTCCAGAAACAGAGATGTGCATATATTGATCAAGGCCATGAGGTGAAAGTTCAAGAGAGATATTTCACCTATAGATAATGGCCCAACATTTGCTAATTCAAAATCATGCTGGCGATCGGACAAAGCATCTGTGAGTAATGACCAATGGCAGAAGTTTATTAGGATGGCCCAAAGAATAATATAAAAAGGAAAAGAGGTAGAGGACTAATAAATAGAACTAAAGGATATTTTACCTACAGCTCACAGCTTCTGACTTTAACAGATAAGGAATAATGAGCCTCTTCTACATGACAGAGATTAAAAAACATAGGCTCGCCTCATGGACAAGGAAAAGAAACCTTTAGAGCTGAGTTATATAATGTATTGTTCAGAGGAACTGGATATCTGCTCCCTTCCTGTTGAAAGCAATGCAGCCATTGTAGAAAAGATGCAGATGGGGCACGTGGTCTTATGATGGCCCTGAGAGTTCAAAGGAAGGTCGGATCATTTCAGCATCTGTGCACCTGAGAACTTGCTTTTGCTGTTTTCTCCACTGACAATAGATATGTGGCCCTTTCACTGATATTGTAATCATGTTTTTTTAATTGAAATTGCAAATTTGGAGAAAAGGAGATATTGAGCTAAATCATATGGCTTTAGAATAGTGGCTTCTCCACTGCTCTGGAAGTTTAACATGGATTTGTAGTGACTCTTCCTAGAGTCTTGGCTAAGTTTTCATTTATCTGTCTTCACCACCAGTGACTTTGGTGGGAGGGGAGGTGCATCACTGATTTCCCTTCAAAGCATCCTAAGCATAGAATCTGAAGAGTCTTCATACTTTGCTATTCACGGTGTCCTAGGACTTATGCAAGTCTCTTCTGTTCCCTGGGTCGTAAGATGGGGAGTATCTGTTCTTCGCCAAAGGATACACTCTTTTCAGCTGCTCCTTGCCTGTCTATACCTGGCTGTGGCATTTGGATGCTTTCTGCAATTGTCTATCCCTATTTATTCTCTCATTTTCAGCCTTTGGTAATTGAATTTTTAGAATGCCTAGAGAGAAGAGATTCCTTCAAGCTCTTGAGGTTTATCTTTTCCAGGAAGACATTAAGAAATAAAGATGATTTAATCCACAATGCATTTTTCTTTATCTCTTGTATTCTTCATTGCTGTGGAACAAAGAAAATCTTGCAAATTTATAGAACCCAACATGCCTTGTACATCTTGGATACCCTTTGCTGTTTCCTTTAACATACTTCTCTCAAAAAGCATTTAAGGATCCACAAGAAAAACATTGTTCGTAAGGAGGGTGCTAACAAAAGAGCACCTCTATGCCATACTGATAAGTTAACAAATAGACACATTTAAAGGTTAGTAATATGTCAGCTTATCTTTATATTCCCTGAATGCCTCCCTCAGCTGGTCCCACAAGAGAACTTCATCTTGTATTGTATCAAACTTAACAGCCTTGTCTTCTTATGAGCATTTTGTTACTTTCCAAACTTTGTATATTTAAGAATATTTCTGGCTGCCCTGAAATCATATTTTTGTATGAATGCTGCAGTTACCATTGATTAAAATTGTTTGGATGGGATATAACAGTGTTTGTAAGTCTGCATTTTCAAACATGAAACAAAAGAATTCTTAGTTTAAAACGTCAAAATCTTTATTATCGGGAAGGGATTGATTAGGTAAAATTGTTCAAATTCTACAGAAGGAAAGCTGTAGCTCATTCTTCAATTCCTTCCTAAGGGCCCACTTAAATGGTTGCATTTCCCTGTTCTTTATTTTCCTGGTGGTGCAGATTTCTAGTTCTCTCAACTGCATGCTTAAGATACTTAGCTTGAAGCTGGAATCACAACAGACATAGCCTCCAAGACTTCCCATGCCTATTTAATTGGCTATCTGTTACCTAAGCCCCATGGCTGTTTCTTAAACTTTACTGGCTCAGGTTAAGGACCTATGATGAGAGTTTAAAATTGATTCTGCTTACTGAATGCAACAGAAAGGCAGCACCCAGAAGGCCTTGAAAATCAAAATGTAGAGATTATAATGACAGGTTCTTCCTTCACCAGTGTTATTTGTTTCCTCTATCTATAAAAATTAAGTATAGAAATTGGGGTGAAAGGTACACCCTGGGACTGGACATTGTGGTTTGCCTGTAGTTATCAATACAATGATTCTATCATTGTTAAAGACTCAGTAAAGGCCTTGGAAACACAAGTCTTTTTCCATCACATATAGGTGTACTAACAGATGCTAATTACTTACTCCCTGCTGGCATGAAAAAAAAAGTGTTCCTCTCACAACTATATATTTATTTGCTGGATGATAACTAGGAGTTCCAGCATCACTGAGCCATGTAATAAGGTACAAGTACAGCGACATGTACAAGCTCTTCAGTGGCACCATTAAAGACTAAAATCTATAACCTAAGGTATAAATGTAATCATTTAAAAGAAGCAGTTCTGAGAGTGTGACCCTCTGCATATGACATTCTCCGGGGAAGCACAAGGTAACAGGATCCTCTGAATATTTCAGCATTGGGATTTGTTTTATGTTTATGATATGTTAGGATAAACTGTGCCATTTACTAATTGGCTTCTTGTTTCCTAATCCTTCTAGTAATGCAAACATCTATTAATAGCTGAGTGCAATCAATATATATGTTTCCTGAAAATACAGGTACAGATTTTCTTCAAAGTAATGAAATTTACCAGAGACAATGACTGTGAGATTAATCCTCTGTAGGACATCATTTTAATTCTCTCTACAGTGAATGTGACACTGAGCTCTAGGTAGTAATGGCATTATATGCCTTTGTAGCCACAGAACTTTCTACTGTGCACAAGTGAAACTACCCTCAGGGTACCTCTTGAGACTTGAAGATCTGAGAAAAACAGAGACAACATAGCTCTGCCCGCCTCACACTATTGACCTCAATGTATTTAGAATCAAGAAATCATAGAAAGAGGCTCCTAACCAAGGAAAGGCATTGACAGTGCCATTGACCTTGTTAAACAGCATATGAAGACAAATATTTCTGGTCTCATGAAGCCACCTACTACCACATGCTTTTTTTGATTAGGCTTTCGCATTGTCCTAGTCATTTTCCAAAGGCAATGATTGCCTAAAAACCCATTATGACCATATTATATTTATATAATTCTGTTTTAAAGAATCCTTTCTGCCTTCCACCTCACTGTCCACACTTATTCTCAAAATTCTCAAAATCTGATGTGTGGGTCTCAAGAAGGACTTTATCATCTTTTCATGTCATTGTTTTAATGCCTTCAGTGAAACACCCCCTTCTTCTCTAACACAGGACTTAGACATTCTGCGGTCCACAACTATGTTCCTCCCCTTTTCTGCAATTCATTTTACATTGCTTACTATTGCCCTAGATCTCTTTTATGTAGCCTATGTCTGTGTAAAGTTCATTCTAAAATGCAAACAGAAAGGTCATTAATGCTAGCAATTAATGAGAAGTATTTAGTATCACCATTTTATATGTCAAATAAAAGTTATCAATTCTTTTTTATAATCTCTGTATTTACGTTTAAAATGTTATCCCATTTTCCCCCACTCCCATTTTCTCTCCATCTCCCCTTGCTTCCTTGAAGGTTCTCCATCTCTCAACCACCTCAGTACCTTGGCATTCCTCTACACTAGGAAAATGAGCCTTCACTAGACAATCCTTTAATCAATGAGGTCTAAATCATATATTTTACTCAAAGCTCCTTTGTTATACAAATATATAAAGTTTATGATTGAAGCCATATGTTATTGACAGAAAAGGCTTATAAACACCTTATGTGTATTTTACATAAAATTTAATTATTAATCACTTTATTTTCCTTGACTAGTCATGGATGAAGAGGAGTTCATGGGTTACTCTCTCTCCCTGCTGAACAATAACATACTGAAAAATGCTGTGGGAGAGCAGTCAGTATCTTCAGCTGTGTGCACACCAAGGAGGCTGAAAGGCTCCATTAACTAGATCCATACACAGTTACACAGATGACCTTAGTTAAGGTTGTTGGGACAGCAGACAAAACAAAGTAATAGAAACACTAAAAAGACCTGTAGTGAGGGTAGGCTCGGAGGGGTTTGGGGTTATGAGAGTAGACAGAGAGTAATAAGATTGCCCTATATACACATAGCAAATGTTAAATAATAAATGTAATTTAAAAACTTTAAGAGACATTCACCCCTTTAAAATCATATTTAAGGTAAGCTTATTTCCTAAGATACAGTACATAGAAGGGGATAAATAGGAGAGGACAAAACATTCAGAAGGAAGAGAAGAAGAAAAAATGAGTAAATAAATCAGACAAAGAGAGCTGGGTTGGCAAAGGCATACAAAAATTTTTCATAATACTATCCAAAAGATCCCAACACCAATATTAATATTTAAAGAAGAAAAGTAACTGTTAATGCCTATAATACAACCATGAAAGTAATGTAACATTTATTATCAAACTAAAATCTTTCCACTTATAAAACTAAACATCACTAAAGAAAGAAAGCAACGGTGCTTAGGAGCTAGGGCAAGAGAGAAGAGAGATCTTTAAAGGGAGGATCAATAAGACCAAACATTGCTACCATCTGCCAGATTCCTATCGACCACCAAGAGATAAGTGGAGCAAATATGGCCTCCCATTCCTTGTATCCTCAGTCTGCCAACATTTAATAACTGACCTGAAACACATCACAACAGTTATTAACGCTAAGAGCAACACGATGGGAGGATCTGCTTTGACTACAGCACAGTTTTATCATTTCTAAACTTTATTATTTTAAAACTAATTTGGGGGCTTATGGAAATGAGTAGTCAAAACCCAAAATGAAAAACAAACAAACAAACAAAAACAGAGTGATTGAATCCACCCTCTATCTAATCCCCAGATCTGTACCTTGAAAACAGATACAGTTAATCCCATTGACAGTATAAGTAGCTAAAGGCTATTAATTTTAGTCAATGGTTTATTTTTTAATGTAAATGCTATACTTACTGAAGATCCCTCCCTATAGTCTAAGGTAGTCATTGGGTCCACAGCAAGAAGAGAATTATATCTTGATCTCATTCATTACTAAAGGAGCTGCTTTTTTGATTCTATGTTTATACACATGGCATTGGCATTCTTTATCTTACTTACAGTTCACATTTTTATTAAGCTCAGCAATGCACACAATTCAGCACTTAGGCAAGCTCCACTTTTAAACAATAATCGGAGATTGCTTTTTAGTTAAATGCCATGTGCAAGGGTTTAGTTCAACAGCAATCAGGTATCCTTAATGCATGAAATGGCAAGTCTGTGATTTTTAAAACAATATATATTGGAAAATATACATCAGGCTAAAGAAAACTGAACATAACACTTGTTTCTCTGCAGTTACCAACATTCAAGGCCTTTAACTCTGAGATTCAGTCCAAAAACAGCTATTCAGTTCTGTATTATGCTCTTCCAAAATTACAGTCAGCACAGCCAGGAAAGAAATAACACATACATCATAGAATCACGCTCCCTGCCCTACCTACATTACAGTGTTGGATGGGTTTTCCCTGTGATAAAAAGTATTCTTAAACATACACATGTAAAGCCCACACACTACAGCATAATTGAAAATTATCACAATGACACATGCTCAAGTGTGGTCTCCTACATTTCAGTGTAGAAAAGCTCAGAGATTTGAAAATGTCTGATATTCCCTGGTTTGTGGCAATAATCAGAAAAGAACAACATAGTATCAACTACTTCAAAGAGGACAATCTGAGTACTTAAATCTCAATTAGAAACCAGTATTGCTTTTACACACACACACACACACACACACACACACATGCACACACTCACTATCGAATAATACAAGTATATAGCAGTTGGACAGTTGGGAAGGTCAAGGTAAAGACGTTAAAAACTAAGAGAATGATACACAAAAATAGCATTGTTATTTTTCTAGATGCTTTATAAAAGTACATTTTTTTTGAGAAATGGATACACTATTTCTCTGGAGTCATCCAATGCTTCTGGCTCTCCCAATGTTTTTGTCTCCTCTTCCTTGCAGATCCTAGAGCCTTGAGGGAGGAGGGTTGATAAAGACATCCCCTTTACAGCTGGTTGCTCTAAAGTCTGTCACTTTCTCCATTGTTCATTGTGGCCCTCTTTCTTAATGACAATCCACCATAAGACAAGCTTCTCCAGTGAGAGGTGATGATTAGCCACACTGAGGCTGCAGTGATATGTCACTGGGAATAATGTCGCTGCTGTGTTCTTAGCAGTAGTAGCCTATGCAGGTGACCTACCTAGTCTCATGTTTTTAGATACTCTAGCACTGTCGAGCACTCTTTCCATTTGATATGGGATGCCTTAAATTCAATTGCTAAAAAAAGAAGAAAAAATGTTGCTTACTTTCATAACATGTACCACAATTGCACCAGCATAACCTGCAGGCAGGCCTTTGTCATAAAACGTAGGGTGGGCAATATGCATAGTAGTTGAATAATTTATCAAATATAGACTTTTGAAGAGTAAGGATGTGCAGTGCTGTGAAACACGATGTTAAACAGACATCCATGTGCTGTTGCTCAAGCAAGAGCACTTTGTAACTCAGGACACCTCCGCCAATAAACACATAAATCCTCATCCACCCACTGATGTGAAGAAACTTCCCTCTATGTGACATGTTCTGGAGATAGTGGCTGTTACTGGAACAAGTGGTTGAAAATGTAGGAGCATAAGAGGCTTCCTATAATGACTGTAAAAGGTGGGTTTTCTCCACTCCTGTTCGATATGAGTGTCGTCATCCAGGCGCATGGAGCACACTGTTAATGATAGACTAGTGACTTACAAATTAGAAAGATGCTTTACTCAGCACAGGTGGAACATGGAAGATGGAAATGTACAAATACACTTTGTACAGCTAACCAGATTTTGGAACTGGCTGCTTAAACTTTGAGTATGTTTGGCACAATTTTCAAACGTCTGTCATACACTGTCCAGTGGCTACATGCTAATTTCATAGCTGCTGACCATGTGATCCGTGTGACTGGCTGATACTGCACTATGGTGATCCTTGCCCTCCTTTTCCAAGGTGATGTTCATCTTTGTTTGGAGTCCAGTTGAGTCTGAGAACAGATGGGAGAAAAGAGAGTTTGATGTGGCAGCTCCATGTGCATATTAAGAAAATTAAAATTCCCCTTTATTACCTAACTACAATGGCATAATTAAAAAAAAAACTGAAGCAGGGGACATGCTGCAGGTATGTCATTGGAAAGCTGAAGAAAACATTTAATACAAACATGGTCAATTAGTCATAGAGGAAGAGTCACATGCAATGCTTCTTTTTATATGATTTAATGAACTTAATGAGCCAATTTTCAATGCTATATTGAAATTAACATGTATTAAAGTTTATACTATCTATACATATGATTTAGTAAAAAATAAGAAAATTTCCACTCTTTATAGATAATTGGACTAATGACTAGCCTATTAAATTCTATATCATTCACTGATTGTATATGTTCACATACAATGTGAAGTAACAAAATTCCAAAGTATAAATTAAGCAGAATATGAATTATATTTTACAGTGCTATGTTGGATGTTGTTAGGAATTAATAAGGATTTATAGGGATAGACTTATCTCTGAAGTTAAAAACACTGGCAATTTTTGCAGAAAGTACAAGTTTGATTTCTGGCCTCCTCTACCTCCTGTTCCAGAAAATCAGATGCCCTCTTCTCACCATAACAAGGATCACACACATGGCAAAAACATATATCAGGCAAAATATTCATGCAATAAAAATAATTTTTTTCTAGTTGATATGCATATATTTTATATTCTCAGCAATTTACGTAAAATAATATAATTTTAGAAATACATTTAAAGAATATGTTGTTGACAAAGGCTATGCCAAATGTAACTTATAATATTTAAATCTCATATACAGATTAAACTAAATTTCTGTTCTCCAAACCTTAAACATATTCATATGTTTAAATGTGTGAACTATAAATACTAGTGTCCTTTGGTTGTAGTAGCAATTAACTTTGGGGAACCTCTTGCTTAAAAGAATGTTTCTAAATTCCAATTTAGACAATTGGAAATAGAAGGTCAAATAGAGAAACAGGGATTGGAGAAAAGAGTATTCAGAAGCTGCCTCACCCAGAGATCCATCCCATATGCAGCCACCAAGCCCAAGCCCTATTGCTGATGCCAAGATGTCTTTGATGACAGGAACCAGATAGAGATGCCTCCTCAGGGCCTCTGCCAGAGTCATACAGATGCAGTTGAGCATGCTTGCCACTAACCAGCGGACTGATCATGGGGATCCCAATGAAGGTGCTAAAGAAGGAACTGAAGAAACTGAAAGGTGTTTTCAACTTCATGAGAAGTACAGCATTATCAACCAACCAAACCCTCTGCAACTCCCATGGGCTTTTTGTTTTTGTTTTTGTTTTTGTTTTTGTTTTTTTTTAATGTCAGCATGCCCCAAGTTAGAGTCATCAGAGAAAGGAAAGCCTCAGTTGAGAAAAATGCTCACACAAGCTCTGGCTGTAAGGCATTCTTTTATTCTTGTGAGTGATGGAAACAGCTCTGCCCATTGTGGATGATGCTATCCCTGGACTGGTAGTCCCATGTTCTATAAGAAAGCATACATTGCAAGCCATCATGAGCATGCGAGGAAGCAACATTGCTTCACGGTAGCTGTTTGAGCTCCTGCCTCCAGCTTTCCTCCCTGTTTAAGTTCCTGCTCTGACTTCCTTTGATGATGCAGCTGAAGAAGCACAAACCAAATCAACCCTTTCCTTCCTGACATGCATCTTGGTTGCGGTGTTTCATCACATCAATGGAAATCCTAACTAGGACAGGAGATAAGAGGGCTAAGTGTGACAACTTGTATCTAGTTATAGAAATTGAGTCCAGACCAGAGAAAACGAACATCCCACACCAAAAAGCCAGTCCCTGTTACATGAGAGATTAAGGCTGTCTTGTTTTCATGGTTTTTAGAAACTGAAAACTGACAGTTGCTCACTGATATCACACAAGACCACTGGAACAAAACAGTCATTCTAAAAAGATTTATGGAACTGTGATAGCTACTCCTCTAGGATGCTATGAGGTACAAAATAAAATTGCAATGTCTCATAACATCTAAATTGTCCTTGTGTACTGAGTGAGGCCATGACACATCTTCTATACCTTAGGAGAGTTCCAGTGACACTTTGAATCCTAATGGAATCTTTATTCTCATCAGGACGTAGCCAAGGGTTAACAAAGTTTCTGTGCCTTCTTATTTTATAGCACACAAAGGATGGTTTATTATACTTTATCTCAGCTATCAGATGAGCTTTACTTATAGTAATACAGCAGCAGAGTAATGAATGTTGTTGCTTGGGAAATAAAGAAAAGCAAAAGATAATCAATTTCTTCCAATCTTTACTTTGTTCAACCACTTGATTTGAAACCACATATTGCTTCTCTAGAATTAACAGTTAAAACATTCAGTTGTAACTCAGTGCACATTAAAACGCATACTCAATTTTGATTATATTGAAAAACTCCATCATAAAAGATCTTCTGAGACATTTATATTTAAAAATAATAGCACTTTATAGCTAAGCTAACAAATTCAAACACACGGAAACAAGGTTTCCTGTGAAATAGTTGTATGGGCTACGGTTAACTCTGAGAATCATTATTAATTTCTTTTACATATTCTGCTCAGTTTTTGCAAAGGCAATGCAGTTTTTGTGTTCATTGTAAGCTCAATTTGGTTTTACTTCCTCACTATGTTTTCTTGGCATCTGCTTTTATGGAAATATAGCTGGTCATTAACACAGCTTTGCATGCCTTGTAACTGGGTTGTTTTTCATGCAAAATAGACATTTGTAAAATAATTACAGATGGGAAATTGCACCCCATGGAATTTATTCTTCATTACAAAAGTATCCTGTTCTGATAATTTTATATACACTTCATTACAAACAGAGCACCCAGGGAAAATAAAACATTCTGTTATGATAATAATCTTGAGAGCACTTGCTCTTTCCAAGTGAGTAGTGTGTTACAGACAAAAGTAATCATTGTAAGAAAATTATTTACTTATTATTTCTGATTTCCCTCCTTCTCAACATCCTCTCTATTCAATAAAAATTATCTCTAAACCAAAACATGAGGTTCCTGACAGAACTGTCATATGTCATAGGGTGATGGCTGAGCAGCTAATATATAGAGAAGGGAGACTTTTCAGAGTCCTATGGGATTTTGTGGTGTTGTTTTGGGGCAGGATTTCTTTATTTAGTAAAATCTAGCCTTGAACTTGCTTCACAGACAAGGCTGGCCTTGAACTCTCCATATATCTGAGAGACTCCCAAGTATTTAAACAATGGGGTTTGACAGCTTATATTCCATGCTGATGTAGGTAACTTAAACTTCACCTGGCTCTGGCTTATTTTTAGCCAAACCTACATATTGTAAGGGGCTAAAGTTGGGCTTTTTGTAGAGCATACCTTGATCATTCTTTTATTTGTATTCAAATCTACAAACACTATCTGAGGGGGTTCTAGTGACATGTTGTTGAATATAGCATCTTTTTCTTGATTTTTCCATGCCCATATATGGAACTAGAGGTAGCCACTATCAAGTCCCAGTAGCCAGGAAAGCAAGAGGTTCCCAGGACCCAACAGGGATGACATTAGCTGAAATGCCCATCAAAGGGGAGGGAGAACCTGTAGAGACCATATCCAGAAGTTATGCAAGGTCCCAGTTGGGGGACGGGCAGCATCCACTTATCTCCAAATTTTTAATCCAGAAGGGCTCCTGTCTAAAGGAAATACAGGGGCAAAGTTTGGAGCAGAGATTGAAGGAAAAGCCATTCAGAGACTGTCCATATATGAGGATCCATCCCATATACAGACACCAAACCCAGAAACTACTGTAGATGCTAAGAAGTGCTTGCTGACAGGAGCATGTTTTATCTGTCTCCTGAGAGCCTTTGTCAGAGCCTGACAAATAGAGAGTCGGAGGCTGAACACCTGGATCCCAATGGAGGAGTTAGAGAAAGGACTGAAGGAGCTGAAGGAGTTTACAACCCCATAGAAAAAAACAATATCAACCAACCAGACCCCCAGAGCTCCCAGAGATTAAACCACCAACCAAAGCATAGACATGGAGGCATTCTTGGCTCCAGCCACCTAAGTAGCAGAGGATGGCATTGTCTGACATCAGTAGGAGAAGCCCTTGGTCCTGTGAAGGCTGGATTTCTACATTGTAGGAGAATTCCAGGGTGTTGAGGTAGAGTTAATGGTTGGGAGAGGGAGTATCCTCATAGAAGAAAAGGGGAGGTGAATTGGAGAGGGGGTTTCTGGAGAGGAAACCAAGAAAGGGAATAAAATTTAATTAGAAGTTTTAAAATGTCTTTAAAAAAAAAGAGTAACCAGAAGAAACTCTTTTGTAAAGTGGCCTTTGAATTCCTACAACTTGTTGTCAGTCCCTGGAAGTCCATCTTCATCTTTAAAAATGTTCCCTTTGCTTTTTGATAGGCATTTTTTTATCTTCTTAAGACTTAAGCAATCAGAATAAAAACAGAGTATGTTACCTCCAAAATTCCATTTTATTGTATAGCATGTATCTAAAGATATAACCTGTTATATCTTAAAAGTAAATTTTTGCTGTAATTTCTTAAATGTATGTTCTCATGTATCACAGAGTAAGAAGGGCAACTATTTTTGATTATTCTTTCTTTTAGAAAGATGTGTTTTAAGAATAGAATAAGAAATATTAAATCAGAATCAATTTAATTTGCTACATCTTTTAAACAAGCTGTAAATAGTTTCACGGTCCACAGTTAAAGCAGTACAAATGTAAATTTACTTTAGAAGGAAGAAGTAATTATTAAAAATAATTTAAAATTTATTCCAAAAATCAATAGTAAATATAAAGATTAAGGCTCCTGCCCTGTCAGTATGCCTTTTGTTGCTTTGATGGAACTGTCTTCATTGTATTGATCTGAGCTGAGCTTTTTCATTGACAATTAAAACTTTACAATCTGAATATATGACTTACAGTTATGATAAGAAAAGCAGAATTCATTTAAAGTACATTGACCTCAATGAAAATACATAAATAAAAATAGTATGACTTAGAGTTGATCTGAAACAAAAGGATATTATGATAACAGACACAACCCACAAAAATTATGATAATTTTTAAGTAATAGCTTTGAAATGTTATTTATGACTTACCAAACTGTTTCTTTTTTAATATTTACTATAGTTTAACTTCAGTACAAATATCTATTATACTACTGAATCAAAATTAAAGAAAGATTTCTCTGTTCTGTATTTAAAAACAAACATGAAGATAAGAGGATCCTAAAGTAGCACAGTGATTTACATGTTCAAGATAATATTAAATGGATAAACAGGAGGAAAGAAACCATGAAACACATATTGACTTAAAGTCAGCAACAGTCTTCAACAGCTTGTTCTTAAAGACATTTCATAAAACTCCTTCTTTGTCAAGCACCCAGCCTCACTTTTCTTGTTAAGATTTTCTGTAACCAGGCATATGATCCTCCTCTCACAGTTTCTTAATGCCTGCAGACTCTCGAGTCTGCCTTGTGTGTTCTCTGATGCCTAAATGTCTTCTTGACCCTATTTCTGCTCTAATAATGATCACCAGGGGGCCTTTCAGAGATCAAAGCTGGCCTTTCCTATACTGGTTAACCTTCAGCTGATGGTGCCTGCAAGCATGCTCAGAAGCACACAGCTGTGTTCCCTCTGCTCCTCTTCATCACTCTGGTCAGTTCACAGAGACAGGATTTTTTCTTGTTTCTGGAGTCTTCCTGAGAAAAAACATGTCCGACCTCTTAGCATTTGCTGCAACATTGCCATTGCTTATTCTTTCATTTTGACTGTTTGTACGGACACCCAGATCTCAAACACAAGCTGAGTGCACAGGGCTATTATTGAAATACACAAATTCCACTTCCTCATCTATAGCCAGGCAGAATTAGAACAGGGTGGTACTTATGATAACTAATAATTTTTCACCAAAATATTGCACTGGGTTACATATGACTTGAATATAGGAGCAACTGAAAGATCTGTATCATGGCGATTTGGGTGTGGCAAATCCCAAGCAATGCCAACTGTGTCCAATAGAGAACATACTGCTGCATAAGCTGAAGCTCTACTTGTATAAAACATGTTACTGACTTTGTATGTCAATATCAGACATTGCCAGTTTAATTCTTGCTCTTCAGGGGCTTGTGGAACTTATATAAATATCAAGGTCAAACACATATCAAAATTATATAAATAACCATAATGTTAGAAATGTCTTTATTAGTGATAATTAAACATGAGAGTTCAACTTCTATTTTTTTATTTTTCTTTTTTGGTAAATGCAACAATCTCAAAACTTGTATCTATTATATATAATATCTGTATATATTTTATAAGGGAATTGGGTACTTGGCTTAGCTATGAAACATGAGCAGTTATAACTAGTAACTTGTGCAAAAATTGTTCATTTTTGATATGTGGATATGCTTACATATCTGCGAATGTATAAATACTATGAAGAAATATTATGGAGTATCAATAAACCTTAGAAGTACGATAATTTCTCTACGTGGTTACAGTCATCATCATAGAAAATAATGAATATTTACCACAATATACTTGATTCAGTATTCTGATATACACTTTTAGTATTTGTCTAAAACACTGCTTTTCATGGAATATTTTACATAAATACACACACATAATCTGACCTCTAAAAATGTCTTCAGCTCCTCAGTTCCTATTTATCTTTGTAATGACAAACATCCCATCTTCCCTGCTTCACAGCTTTTCTTCAGAATTGATCTCTCTGACTTCCTATTCAGTAAGATATTGACCCTTTCCAAAATTCACCCTAAATGTCTTCCATTTACAATTTCTCTTTTATTCCTGATATCATGTTGACTGTGACCTATTGTTCCCTTGCTTAAAAAATACCATGTCTGTCTATGTAGTAACATGTCTACACTGTATGCAGGCATGCTGAACATGGACCGCCACAAGTTATCATACATGAAGACAATGGCTTATGTTCTGCAGAAAGAAAAATAAATCACCACCAAAAAGAAAGAAAGAAAAGAACAACTTAACAGATTTTTTTTCTCCTTCAGTTTTCTCCATCTTTTTCTTGGCTTCTACATATTTAAAACTTGTCTGTTGTTGCCTAATTTCTTTTACCATGGTATCATTATATCATTACTTCCGTAAACAATGATGAATCACTTCTTACTGCCTAAGAAAACAAGGCGAAACTTTTCTGAGGCCCTACAGGGCCATTGGAAAATTAGTATTTAAAACTTCAAAAACTCTATCAAGGTCAAATTCCACTTGTTCATGACAAACTCTTTTTTTTTTTATTTTTTTTTGAACAATTTATTTTAAAAAACAAAGATAAATGTACAAATTTTAAACATTTTTGGCATAAAAGTATACAAATACATATTTGTCAACACTTGGCTTTTTTTCCAAAGGTTTGATAGTGTGCATTAAGGTCTTACTAGTTACAATGAGCATAAAGTACATGTAAAACAGAATGTAACCCATAATTAGTCAAAATATTCTTGGTGTGTAAGGATTGAGCATAATGGTTATTTCTTTTTCTTTTTTATTTTTTCTTGAACTTCACATAGTCTGTGAGTTGTTTCTGGGGTGTTCAGAGCTTTCTGGGGTTAGTATACCATTATCAGTGACTGCATATTATGTCTGTTCTTTTGTGACTGGGTTATCTCACTCAGGATGATATTCTCTAGATGCATCCATTTTCTTAAGAATTTCATAAAGTCATTGTTTCTGATAGCTGAGTAGTACTCCATTGTGTAAATGTATCACAATTTTTGTATCCATTCATCTACTGAAGGACATTTGGGTTCTTTCCAGCTTCTGACTATTATAAATAGAGTTGCTATGAACATTGTGGTGCATGTGTATGTTGTGTTGCTGTATGTTGGAGCTTCTCTGTATTATATGCCCAGAAGTGAAATAACTGGATCTTCAGGTAGTACTATGTCTAATTTTCTGATTTCCAGAGTGGTTGTATCAGTTTACAACCCCACCAACAGTGGAGAAGTGTTCCTCTTACTCCACATTCTTGCCAGCATCTACTGTCATCTGAGTTTTGGATCTTGGTCAATCTGACTGGTGTGAGGTAGAATCTCAGGGTTGTATTGATTTGCATTTCCCTGATGGCTAAGGATGTTGAGAACTCCCTTAGATGCTTCTCAGTTATTCCATATTCATCAATTGAGAACATTTTGTTTAGCTCTGTACCCCATTTTTAATAGGGTTGTTTGATTCTCTGGTGTCTAGTTTTTTGAGTTCTTTGTATACCTTGGATATTAGGCCTCTATCTGTTGTGGGGTTGGTAAATATCTTTTCCCACTCTGTTGGATGCCCTTTTGTTTTCTTGATGGTGTTCTTAGCCTTACAGAAACTTTGCAATCTCATTAAGTCACATTTGTCAATCTTTGACCTTAGAGCATGAGCCATTATTGTTCTGTTCAGGAAATGGTCTCCTGTGCCTATGTATTCTAAGGTTTTCCCTACTTTCTCATCTAGTAGTTTCAGTGTATCTGGTTTAATGTGGAGATCTTTGATCCACCTGCACTTGAGCTATGTACAAGGAGATAAGAAAGAGTCTATATTCATTTTTCTGCATGTCCCTTGGACCAACACCATTTGTTGAATAAGCTGTCCTTTATCCACTGAATGTTTACTGCTCCTTTGTCAAAAATCAGATGACCATATATGTGAGAGCTCATTTCTGGATCTTCTATTCTATTCCATTGATCCACATGCCTATTTCTGTACCAGAACCATGCAGCTTTTAGCACAATTGTCTTGTAATATAGCTTGAGGTCAGGGATAGCTATTCCTGCAGATGTTTTCTTGTTTTGAGAATGAATTTTGCTATTCTAGGTCTTTTGATATTCTAGATGAAATTGCACATTGCTCTTTCCAACTCAATGAAGAATTGGGTTGGTATTTTGATGAGGATTGCATTGAATCTGTAGACTGCTTTTGGTAAGATGGCCATTTTTAAAATGTTGATCCTTCCAATCTATGAGCATGGGAGATTTTTCCATTTTCTGAGCTCTTCCTCATTTTCCTTCCTTAGAAGTTTGAAGTTCTTGTCATACAGGCCCTTCACTTGCTTAGTTAGAGTCACACCAAGGTATTTCATATTTTTTTTGTGACTATTGTGAAGGGTATCTTTCCCTAATTTCTTTCTCCACATGTTTGTCCTTTGAGTATAGGAAGCCTACTGATTTGTTTGAGTTAATTTTATATTTAGCCACTTTGCTGAACTTGTTTATCAACTGTAGGAGTTCTCTGATGGAATATTTGGGGTCACTTAAGTACACTATCATTTCATGAATAACTCTTATTTCTTTTTGTCAAATGTTCCATTCTTTAAGAAGAACTTAAATCAGTTTTCTATGTGTGTATTGTTATAATTACTTCAAATTCTGCTTTTGTGGTTGGCATCAAACATAGATTTTGGTTATTTTCTATACTTTTAAAAATCATTTTGTCTGCCAGAATGTATGAAAAATATATAATGGCACATTTAATCTTCTGAATGGGCTCTCACTCCCCCCCACAACAGAGAGACAGATAGACACACACACACACTCACACACACACAATTGTGGGTAATAAATCAATTAATTATAAAACAAAAATAAAACAAAGAATCGATACTATTGATCCATACCTACAATCACAGCTCTTGAGAGACTATATGGTATACAACATATATGTAGGTAAAGTAAATTAAAACCATAAATCACTATACCCCCAAGAATAGCCAAACCAAACCAATCAAAGCCAAACCAAACACACAAGGGATCAAGAAGTGGCTTAAGAAATTAGGAGGTATTATTGCCCAGTGGTAGAAAAACTAAATGCTCCATGGTATTGTATACTTCCCTCCCCAGTCCCTTGAGAGGATTTTGAAAGAAAATATCTGGTAACATACTCAGCTATCAGGAACAATGACTTCATAAAATTCTTAAGAAAATGGATGCCTCTAGAGAATATCATCCTGAGTGAGGTAACCCAGTCACAAAAGAACAGACATAATATGCAGTCACTGATAATTGGATACTAACCCCAGAAAGCTCTGAACATGCAAAAACAACTCACAGACTATATGAAGTTCAAGAAAAACAAAAGCCAAAAAGAAAGAAAATGAAAAATCATTATGCTTAATTTTTATACACCAAGAAAACTTTGACTTTACATCTTGTTTTACATGTACTTTATGTTCATTGTAACTAATAAGATTTTAATGCATACTATCAAAGCTTTAAAAAAATCAAGTACTGACAAAAAATGTATTTATATACTTTCATGCAAAAATGCTTAACATCTGTACATTTATCTTTGTTTTTTAAAATAAAGTTGTTCGATTTAAAAAATAAAAATAAATCTTTTTGAAAATGCAATGAAATTCAGGTGCTGTAATTCAAACTAGTAAGAAAGTAGAGAGAGAGTGAGTGAGTAGGTCAAGAGTTTGGGACTATGAAATCAAGAAAGATAACAAGTCAATGGGCCTCAATCCTACTTTAGAGAGAAAAGAGAGCAATCACAGGAGGGGGGAAGGAGGGATCTGTGTGAGAAAGGAAACAGAGAGGGGAAAGTGGAAGGGGGAATGAACATGCTCAAGTATTGACACAGAGGGAGGCAGGAGAAGACTGAAGCCATGAGGGCCAACAGAAAGAATGGAAACAGGTAACCTCAGGAGTTAGGAGGTTGGGGGACCCTCTAGAATGGATGAGAAACTTGGGAGGTGAGAGATTCTCAGGACTCAAAGGGAGGGAGCTTAGATAAAATGCCCTATAATGAGGGAGAGAACTTGTAGGTCTATCAAAAGTAGAACAACGGGGCATTATGTATAGGTGTGGGGTTGCTATCCTACAGTCAAAATCTCTGGGCCAGAATTGTTCCTGTCTGAAAGAACTGCAGGAACAAACATGGAAAAGCACCTGAGGAAAAGGAGGTTCAGTGACAGGCCAAATTGGGACCCGAGACCTGACACCATTACTGATGCTATAGTGTGCTTACAAACAGGGGCATATCATGATTGCCCTCTGAAAGGTCAAACAAGCAGCAGAATCAGATGTAGATATTTACACCCAACCAATTAACAGAAGCTGGTGCCCCCTGTGGTTGAATTAGGGAAAGGCTGGAAGAAGCTGAGGAGGAGGGTGACCCTATAGGAAGACCAGCAATCTCAACTAACCTGAACCCCCCACCCCCGGGATCTTGCAGACACTGAGTCACCAACTGGCAGCATACACCAGCTGATATGAGGTATTTAGCACATATCAGCAGAGAACAGCTGTGTATGGACTCAGTCAAGGCCCCAGGGTGTGGGGAGGTCTGGCAGGGTGGGGTGGTGGAGTGGGGCTCGGGACATCCTCTTGAAGACCTGGGTCTGGGAGGAATTGTAGAAAGTGGAAAGGTAGGAGGGAGGACCCGCGTGGAGATTAAGTCTTGACTGTAAGAAAAAGATTAAAGAATGAATAAATTTAAAAAGGAAGATTTTAGTTAATAAAGTTATCTTCTTTTCAATACTGACTCAACCCTAGTCTAGTTAAAATAACATTTGTAAAAGTTAAATATTTTCATATCTAGTAGAATAATTTAGATATGTAAGAAAATATTTTCAATTATTGAAGAAAATTTCTTACTAGGTAAGAAAATGAGAATAAAAATGACATGCTTTGATTGAAGTAAGAAATTTTTATATAAAACTTTGATTTTGGAACAGTGTTTCCAGACTGTTTAAATGAATCATATAAAGATACTTTAGCTGAAGATTATGATTGAAATGTGGTAATGACATTTTAAAATGTTAACTGAAAGAAGAATTTCTTATCCCAATTAATTGTAATATATTCTTTACCAAATGGGTTCATAATCAAACAAAGAATTCCCATTGATTTCACATTCTGATTGTATAGAAAATATACAATATAAAGGTTCGGGTATAAATGGGGCTCTCATGGAACGCCCCTTGTAAGCTAACACATTTCTCCATATACCAGCTGTATCCACAGTAATGTTTTCTTAAGCATCTGGCATATGTATAAATCACTTAAATTTTTATCAAAATGTACAATTCCCAATAAGTCAATAGGATAAAATGTTTTAGTCTATGAAATGTTTTTAATTCAAGGCAGTTTGTTTGGAAAACAAAAACATTTAAAAGCATTCAGTTTATTTAAACATTATTTTATTTAATCAATGTGAAAATTCAATATACTATTTTGCTATTTTTACTTTAATTAATGTAATATAAATTCAGTGTAACCTTACACCTCAACGAATATAAGCCCAAATTGTCTTACCACACTAAACCATATACGTCAAAAGTGTTGAAATACTAATACAACCACTCTGGAAATCAGTCTGGCGATACCTCAGAAAATTGGACATAATACTACCTGAAGACCCAGCTATTCCACTTCTGGGCATATACCCCAGAGACACCTTAGTACACAACAAAGATATATGCACCACAATGTTCATAGCAGCTCTATTTATAATAGCCAGAAGCTGGAAAGAACCCAGATGTTCTTCAGAAGATGAATGGATACAAAAATTGTGGTACATTTACACAATGGAATACTACTCAGCCACCAGAAACAATGACTTAACCAAATTCTTAAGAAAATGACTGCATCTAGAGAATATCATTCTGAGTGAGATAACCCAGTCACAAAAGAACAGACATAATATGCAGTCACTGATAGTGGGATGCTAATCCCAGAGGCTTGCACTGCCCCAGAAACAACTCACAGACTGTATGAAGTCCAAGAAATAAAGAAAACAAAACAAAACAAAACAAAAAAATCTCTATACAACAAGAAAACTTTGACTATTTCCATGTTACATTTTGTTTTACATGTACTTTATGCTCATTGTAACTATTAAGTTTTCAATGCATACTATCAAACCTTTTAAAAAATCAAGTACTGACTAAAATATATATTCATACAATTTTATGTAAAAATTATTTTAAAATCTGAAAAAAAAGTACTGACAAAAATGTATTGTATAATTTTATGCAAACAATGCTTAAAATCTGTACATTTATCTTTGTTTTGTAAAATAAAGTTGTTTAAAAAAAAGTGTTGAAATATATTGGAGGTTTAAAGGAGAATCATTTGCTGTTTGCCTAGTTCATTGATGCTTGTGGCCCCACATACCACTTGTACGGAGAGCCACCATGTGCCCCAGATCCTTCTCTCTCCCTCCACTGCCATTTATAACTCACGTAACTCTGAGCCACTGACAAGATCCAGATGAAACCATTGACTGGCAGCTGAAATGCCACCTGAAAACTGATTTGTCCTTTGCCTTGTCATGTGACACTTTTAACAGATTCTAGCGGTAAAGACTTGGCTATAACCATCTTCTGGGTCCTACCAAAGTCTCTAACTATAAAGTATTCATGGTGCATTTTCAATTGGCATCTCACAGAAAGCTCTAATGTCTAGAGGCTTATGAGACAGATGTAATATTTAGTAGAATTGAACTTGTGTTACTGTTGTTAAATTTTCCTCAGTATATTTTAAATTGGGAGGATGGAGTTTAATATCCAAAACCTTGGATTTGTATTCACTGGAAAGTTCCTCACGGTAAGGGTCCATGACAAGTGAGCGCCCAATAGGGACACATTCCTCCCCCACCTGAACCACATGTGGGCCTATACAAATCATGCTGTAAATGTCAGAATCTGCTTTGTGCCATTCATTTTTTAAAGTTTCCTTTCCATGGCACTGAAATTTAACAACCACTGAGCCAAACAATAAACCTAAGCCTTATAGGCAAAAGTAGCTTTCAAAATAATAAAATTTCGGTATTGACATAATAAAATACCACTATATTGTTGGATGTTTTTATGATATTTTTGTAATATTGTATTTTATATTTGACATTTACAACTTATAAGTAGAAGAACAAATTTTAAGTTTCAGCCAACACTGAATATATATAGTTCAATTATGCCAAAAATGAGACATTATAAGTTCAACTGACAAAATTATTTTACAATCATTTATAAAATATAGAAAGACTACCACATGATAAATATTTTATATGCTAATATTCTCAATGTTCCAAAAACATATTTGAGTTATTGAGGTTAAAAATATATTTGAAAACTTGCTAAGGGTATATTCATTCTAAGAACTCACAAAACTATTTCCCTGGGATATCCTGTTATATATTCTCCTAATGTGATGTCAGGCAGATGATTTGATATTATTTTAATATTTTAGTTCTTCTAATTGACTGATCTGTCCAAACAGAAGAACATTATAAGCACTATAGCAGCTGCTATGATTTCCAGCAACTTAGAGACCTGGGAATATACCAATGTAGGTTTCTATGGTACTGTTGGATACAATCAATGAATTACTGACCTATTTCAAATATTTCACAACAGTGGCCAGTATATTAAAATATGTTTTTATCTCCAATATATATATATTCATTTTCTTGGTCTCCATAATATTTGTAGATTAGAAGTTATTAAGCTATTAAAAACCAGAAGTTTTATCATATTATAAACTTTTATCTCTCATATTTTCTTTAGATAATCTTAAAGTAAAAGTATCAAACATTAACAAAAATGCATAACAAAGCTTTTATTTTTTCACTTACATTTCAGGATTTCTTTGCAAATTCTTTTCTGTGGTGCTGGAATTTACAATTTGCATAGACTTTCTAAATTGCATGATAGTCTAATAAAGTTAACAAGTGAAAAGCTTCTATTTGAAGTAGTTTGTTTTCTCACTTCATTTTTTGAAGTTTTATATATTTTCTACTGCATGTCTCAAACTCCTCACTTTATACAAATTTACTCTAGAAATTTAAAAATTTATACATAGTTTATGTTGTCATTCTCTGGTAATTCCTACATTTTTATGGAATGACCATTAAGTGTTTTTTGGGTTTTTTTTTTTATTTTTTAATAATTTTTATTTTTTGCTTTTTGTTTGTTTTTAGTGTGAATTTTATACACAAAGATTATTAGATATAACAGAAATAAATAGCTATATATAAGTTAAACCTTTTAAACTAATTTTTTAAATTAAATATTCTCTATATTTACATTTCAGATGTTATACCATTTCTGACAATCCCCTCCCCCCTCCCACTACCATTGCCTCCATGAAGATGCTCCCTTTCCCAAAAGCCCAGGGTAGGGAAATGTCAGGGCAATACAGTTGGAGTTGGTGGTTGGGAGTGGGAGCATCTTCATTTTAGCAAGGGGTGGCAGGAGATGTGATGGGAGGGGGAAAAGAAGATAACATTTGAATTGTAAATACATAAAATATCCAATAAAATATTTTAAAAAGAAAAATATTTCAGTTAACAATGGAGGGGAAAAAACATAAATGTTTCTTTAAGTGCTTCTCAGCCATTCAAGATTTCTCTGTTAAAAAAAAAAAAAAACCAACCAACAAACAAACAAACAAACATAAAAACTCTGTTTTCTCCAGACCCACCGGGCTTCTCTTTTGTCTCCTCCTATATCTGATCCTACAGCAGTAGGATCAGAGGCAAAGAGAACCTCTAGAAAACCTCATATACTAGGCATGTGAGAGGCTCCCATGACCCAATGGAGATGTCCTTAGGCAAAATGCTCAACAGTGGGGAGAAGGAACCTAAAGATACAACCTCCAGTAGACATATATGGCCCCCATTTGTGCACAGGGCCACTATCCATCTTCAAATTTCTTGACCCAGATTTCTTCTTGTCTAAAAACAATGCTGGGACAAAAATGGAGTCTAAACTGAAGGAAAGGCCGTGCAGAGATCAGCACAACTTGGGACACATCCCATGTGCAGTTACCAACCCCAGTTCTATTACTAATCCTGTGTTGTGTTTGCAGACAGGAGCCTAGCCTGGCTGTCCTCTGAGAGACTTTACCATCACCTTACAGTCAAACATGGTGTCAGGAACACCATGGAAAAGTTAGGGGAAGGACTAAGGAGCTGAAGGTGGTTGCAACCCCATTGGAAGAACAAACTTATCAATTAACCTGGATCCCTCAGAGCCCCCAAAAGCAAGTGCACCAACCAAAGGAAATATAGGGACTGGCCCATGGCCCCAAATGCAGATATAACAGAGGAATAATTTGTCTAGTCTCAGTGGGAAAGGATAGGCTTAATTCTGTAGAAACTTGATATCCCAAGAAAGGAAAATGCTAGTGGACTTAGGTGGAAGTAGGTGGGGGGGGCACTATCTCAGAAGCAAATCGGAGGAAGGAAAAGGACTTGTGAAGGGTGACTAGGAAGAGGGGCAACATTTGGAATGTAAATAAACTTATTAATTAAAATGTTAAATATGTTTTAAAAGAGAGAAAGAATTCTCTATTTAGGGAGAGAAAGAAAATTATTATAGAATAAGAGGCTATGAATTTGCAAAGGAATGTGTGACTACAAGAGAGGTAAAATGACGTACATTTAGTACTCATACATGAAATTCACAGTATAATAATATAAAAACCACAATAAAAACAAAGACCTGTATTATTTTGGAAACATTTACTATAACATTTATTTATTTTATCACTATTTTTGTTTATTTAATAGCAGCTCTTGCTTCCTAACATGTTACTAACTTGGTTATAAACAAGATTCTTCTTCCTTTGTACAACTGTGCTATTGCCTTATAAAAGTAAATTAGCTTAATTATTATAATTTTGCACATTTGGGTTGAGTATCTCCTAAATCTTTATGTAGTAGAATATAATCTCTATTTCATTTAACTAGACAGCCAAATCTTAATTCATCTATACTATCAAAATTAAGAATATTAGGAAATAATTAGCATTATATGAAATTATAGAGGATTCCTCATGATTGAATCCTAAAAGATTTATAAATCAAAGAGAAAATCAGATGAAAATATATACAAATGTATGTTCTTTGTCCTTGCCTTGTCTTGTTATAAATCTGTATTTTCCAGCCAGAACATCAACGCTGGTTCAGCTTTTCAACCTGCACTTATTAAATCCAGAAAACAAATAACTTGGTTTTTATAATCTAATCTTTAGGTACTGTGTAGTAATTAAAATCAGACTACTATACATGCTATGATATATATACATATACATTACATATACATATACATATACATTACATATACATTACATATACATTACATATACATATACATATACATATACATCATATACATAACATATACATATACATATACATATACATATACATATACATATACATATACATATACATATACATATACATATACATATACATATACACATACACATACACATACACATATACATATACATATACATATACATATACATATACATATACATATACATATACATATACATTACATATACATATACATATACATCATATACATATACATATACATATACATATACATATACATATACATATACATATACATATACATATACATATACATCATATACATATACATATACATATACATATACATATACATATACATATACATATACATATACATATACATATACATATACATATACATATACATATATGTATACATTACATATACATATACATATACATATACATATACATATACATCATATACATATACATATACATATACATATACATACACATACACATACACATACACATACATTACATATACACATACACATACACATACACATACATATACATATACATATACATATACATCATATACATATACATATACATATACACATACACATACACATACACATACACATACACATACATATACATATACATATACATACACATACACATACACATACACATACACATACATTACATATACACATACACATACACATACACATACACATACACATACACATACACATACATATACATATACATATACATTTTCATTATTAATTATTTTGGTCATATGTAGAAATGTGTATTTTTGATTAGTTAGTTATAATTTCATTTCTATTTAAAAAAAAAAGAATGACTACCTAACTAATGGTACACTTGAATCTCAGACCTGCTCAGTGTTGCTCAGCAGAGGCAATCCATCAGAATCTTTTAAATTGTGCTGCCTACCTTACAGCATTCTAATAAACTGTGGCTCATTATAAAAACAATTTTCCTTCACATTTATTAGGAAAGATTTGCTATTGGAAAATTCTTTGAGAATTATTTGAACATGGGTGTAATTTTTGGATAGAAAATATTTTCATTATTAAAACTATATATATACTGTTGAGAATTATATATATATATATATGTATGTGTGTGTGTGTGTGTGTGTGTGTGTGTGTGTATACACACACATACATTGAGAAATTAGAAAGTTGGTATTAGGCTGTCAAAAGAAAGTGGATCAGGAAGGTTACTGGGTCAGATATGATTGCTGACAACTCATAAGCTACCATGGGAGCATATTCTGCTATTGCTTCCTTACACTATGACCAAGGTTTTGCTTGGTTCTTATTTGTACATATCTAAATCTTATATATCTATCTTTCTCTGTATATATATAGATAGATAGATAGATATAGATAGATAGATATAGATATAGATGTAGATGTAGATGTAGATATAGATATAGATATAGATATATTATTTCTATGAGAATTAAACTTTTTATTATACACATAGTCTAAGTGGGTATGAACATTTGCTATAAAGCTAGAGAACAGTTCAATTTCTGGGTCCCCTTAGGTAGAGAATGAGAACCAACTCCTACAACCAGTAGACAGCTTTTATGGGTACTGAAGTCTTAAAAGGCCATTTGCATCAAGCAGAAAGGGGTACGATGCTGACAATAGCCCAGAAAGGAACCAAACTATCCAGATGGAGCAGTTATACTCCAACAATGTTCTGTGAAATTCCAGGAGTTCTGAGCCAAAATAGTTAGATGCAAGCATTGGTTGAACACATAGGTACATATGCACTCATGCACATGCACAGGCATATGGGCACACATGCATGTGGGCACACACACACACACACACACACACACACACACACACACACACAAACCTCCATCGGCATGTATTGGCAATATTTATATTTTCTAAGAGATAGTTTGAGTGAAGGGGAGGTGGGTATTTATCAAAATACCTTAAATGTTCCCATTTACGAAGAATGCCGATTCTAATCTAACATTAAAGTTTAATTTTTCCCCCCTGAAGTATAGAAAACATAGTATCTGCTCTCACAGAGGATAAAGTTCAGTTAGGAATCACATCAAACAACAAATAGATATTTCTGTCATGTGTTGTTTTTGTTATAGGGAATAAAAAAAAAAGACAACCTCAGCTAGTTTCAAACAGCCCCATGCTACTGGGGATTGTTAGATGAATGGGCAGCCACTGAGTTAGGCTTAGACTGGAAAGGCTATATTATGAATTCCCTGGGTGATTCATGTATCCCCTGCCCTTGCAACAACCTTCAGTTTCTTTCCTTCTGTCTGAAACTGAAACTAAGTATATTTAATCCCTGAGATGTCCCACATATATATGTGGAGAGTGCACATATATATTTATTTATATATGTGTGTTTGTGTATAATAGATATGGTATAATTATATAAAAGCACATATAAATTATATATAGTATATTATATATTCAAATATATAGTTAATACACATTCACAATGTAAAAATCATCTGAAATTTCACAAAAATCTTTGGAAAAATTTTAGGTAACATTTAAGAAAAAGAGAAACAATTTATGTAAAGTTGTTAGAGTCTCCAATTATTTTCTTTTTCCTCATTCATAAAAGTTATTTCAATTTACTGATTACTTTTTTTTTATTTCTGTTTTGCAATTGGAGTAGGGCCTCTTTGAATGTCAGTGATCTGCAAGAGAAAGTGCTTCTGGAGGGGTTAATAAAGGGGGGAAGACTGAGCACCATATTTCAAGTGTAGGTGTTTCCATAGCAACACCAGGGCTTGGTTGTTAATGTGCTTAGAAAAGAAATCCTGCAGACATGAGAAAGAGTGGAGAGTAGGGCTACATAAAAGAGAGAGAAAGACAACACTAAGCTGTGCACATGGGAAACAAGAAAGAACCTGCTATCTCATGATTGTTAAGTAAGACTTATGCTAAAATGACAAAGTGTAACAATTCTTTGTGTTGATTATACATTGGTTTAACACAAGTTTAAGTCTCTTCTACATTATACATGTTAAACTGTAAAATAGAAAAATATTTTCAAAGGATGGTTTTCTTTCAAACCAGGAACAATTTAGTCATGGAGTATGATACTAACCTGGTGTATATCAAATTATAAATGAGACATCCATGTTGTTTCTTGCTTTCCAATACATCTTTCTAATTTTTTATGACACACCTTTTTATTCAGCAGTGCACCTATGGATATTTTTATGTGTTATCTAGAAGAGATCCAAAACAATGCAAGTAGCCATAGTGTTCTTTTATATAACCTCTCATCCCTGTAAGAGAGAGACAAAATAAAGAAACATCTGAAATAGATCATTGATCAAGAATACTATAAATTCATTCTTTTCTTATATCTATATCTATATTTATATCTATGTCCATGTCTATGTCTATGTCTATGTCTATATCTATATCTATATCTATATCTATATCTATATCTATCTATCTCTATCTATGTCTATATCTATATCTATATACGTCTGTCTCTGTCATTTTAACATGATTTTTAAAATTGTATTCATATGTGTATGTGAGTGTTCATATGCTCATAGACTACATGTAACTACAGAGATGAGGAAATTTACTGCATCTCCTGGAGGTATAGGTAGTCATAAGCTTCCTGACAAGGATCTTGGGAATTTACCATGATCTACACATATCACATAGTATAATGTGTTAAACACTGAGATATCTCTCCAGACCCATGGCTGTCACTCTTTAAATATAGATATAAATTTGTTAGTGGTAGTGTGGGTTTTTATGCTGTAAGTTTTAATATGTATGATGGCATAAATATGTGTATAAACACAAGAGAGATTTCCTTAAAACCATTAGTGATTTATTAGTGCTCAATCCTATCACAAATGTATAGTGCTTGAAGTTAGTTTATTTGTTGTTGTTGTTTATTGGAGGGGTCCAATTATTTTCAGTGTCCCTTAATGATACCTACCATTCAGATATGATGTCCTGTTGATGCTGTCATCTCCCAGTCAAAATTAAATTCTTCAATTTTACATTTGCTTTTTCATGAAATTTTCATGAAATTAGTCATCGAGTTACTATTTTATCTAATTATAACACTTGCATTATGTTCTTTGCAGATCAATAATTAATGTATACTGAACCGAGCAATCTTATCTTTGCTCTAGCTTAAAACAACATGAATAAAAAAGAGATTTTATTAGTAGTAAATATAACAAATTTACTTTTGGTAATAGCAAAAGAACATATAGAGTAAGGCCAGTACTTATAATGTAGGTTATCTGGAAATGTTTACTGACTAGGAAAACAATTAGTAAAGAATATTCCTGGAGAAAGTGCCATGCAAGTAAAGCTCATAAAAATATAGGAACAGAGTAGCAAATATACTCACTAACAACTATTGTACATACTCCCTGCAACTCTGTTAGGAAGGTACCTATGGACGGCTATCCTAACCCTGTTGCTTTCTCTCCTGGAAACCTTACATGAACTTCTTAAATAGCTGAAACCACTGCAATAAAAACAACAACAACAACAAAACCATAAGTGAGTTGAACCTTTCTTTGGTGCTCCAAAGTCTTGAGCTCTTGATTAACTCAATAAATTTCCAGGAGCTGGGGTGATGGCCCAGTGGTTAAGTGTGTTTACAGCTCTTGCAGAATATTCACATTTCATTTCCAACATATATGTGAGATATCTCACAACCATCTACAACCCCAGTTTCAGGAAATCTAATACCCCTCTCTGACCTCCATAGGCTCTCAGATGGCCATTGTTCATATACACAGACACACACACACAAACACACACACACACACAAACACACACAGTGAACAAAAAAGGAGGATGTAAAATTCAACACCTCAGAAATTGAAATGTTGTACATCCCATGTTTAAACACATTCCACTTTAATCACATAAGACAACTGTTTATCAATTAAAAAGAAATAAAATTACATGAGAGCTAGCCCTATCGGTCATTCATGTCTCTAAAAGCAGCATTTTGACCTGAATTTGTTAAACTTGAGTTTCAGGGGTATAATTCTCTTTTCCTTTACTGTAGGCATTCTGAGATGGAGCTTTTGTGATAGTAATTTTGGGTAGGTAAACCCCAGGGTCAAATTCAGAAATGTTATTCATCGTCCCTGTTAAGCTAAAGCAAAAAGTTGCAATTCCTCAATGCCAGGTCCTCTAGTCTCTATATATACCAACCACTTGAACAAAGCACAGTATGTTGCTCTGTATAACTAGCCTAAAATCTGCCCACATTGTATCAGTCATAAATTTAAAATACATACCTTTGGAGTTTTTCCTCAAATCTTTCCAAGTTAAAAAGTTATAGCTTACTTTTTATACATATATTGTCTCTAAAATGGAAATCATATATTACTTACCTAAATGTAAGTAAAATTTTACTTTGCCATATATACAGAAACAACTGATAATTCTGTTTCCAAATGCTTCCAAATATTAAAATGAACTGCTAAATACTTGTCTCTGTCAGATGACACTTAAGTTACTGATGCCAAAGTGAATATAATTCACTATGGGAAAAGCTGGTCTCAGTTCTTTATGTATACTCCATTTATAGATGGGCTGGATTCCAAAGGAAATACTTAAAGTGAAATATATGAAAGAATAATACTCAAGAACTGAGAATATTCATTTGAACCAATGCAATAAAGCACAGTATCAATTGTTGGCAGTAGTACATTATTTTTCTGAATTTTCAATTGTACCTTAAATTCCCTGATGGGAGAGCCAGCCTGTTTTATATCTGTTAGGTTCCTAGAAGATACCACAGTGCTGGGAAGAGGAAATATTGATCATTGTAGTTGTGGTGGTCAATCTTATTTGCCAACTTTGTTGGAAAGAAAAACTGATTTGTGAAGCACATTTTTTGGGTGTGTCATTGAGACTTTCCAGGAAAAAAAAAAAAGATCACCAGTATTCTGCACTAATAAACAGATTAGTCTGTGGAAGATACATAATCTTAGGACTGTCAAGGTGTGGTTTAACATAGGAAGTTGGAGGAAAGAACTGAGGAAAGACGTCCCTCTAAGCTGTGCTGGATCCTGGCCTCTTCCTACTATGTTTCTATTCTTCTTCCTTTCCAGAATGGCATGAGCTATTGCACCCTCTCTCTGCTTTCTGAAAGTCATGAAGTGAGCTGACTCTCTCTTCTGGGTTCTTCCCTACTGTGCTAAAAAGATGCCTCTGAAGCCTGAGCCAAAATAAGCCTCTGTTTATGTTTATTTCAGTTGTCAGCATGAACGGTATTAACATCATTAAGCAAGTCTGTGTGGCATTTGTTCTTGGTATATTTGGAGCGCTTCAAGAGAGCTGCAAACACAAAACAGACAAATCCTTCTATGATGGACCACAGTCAGTCCTCCAGATTCATTCCAACTAAACACTGTTCAGGAAGTTGATGCTCGGGGATGACCCAATGGGCTGCTCTGCTCTCTTTCTCTTAGATCATCTTGGCTTAAGACAACAGAGTGATAAGAAAAATGTAATTTTCTTTTTCATTCACCCCCATCTATTTCAAATCAATGGCTGACATAGTCTGTCTTCCTTAGTCCGAGGTCAGGGCTTTCTGCTGCCGCTTTGACCTGTGCTTATGGACTTTTATCTTTTTCCTGTAGGATAGTCATTGTATTTCTCAGGCATACGCAGGCTTCCCTCTTAACATTCTGAACACTTCACTAATCTCTAAATACCACTTGTATGTGTCAAGGACTACATGACATAAGATTTTAAGTACTTGTCCTGAAGCTTATCAATTAAAATAATAGTTAAATGAAATAAAAACTGTTATATTGCACCTATCATATAAAATATGATATCTGTAGCATAAATATCATGTTAGTAATATTAACATCTGTTAGCAAAAATGTTTGGGTTGAATGATGGATAATATCCCTATATTCAATTTCTGAAAACCAAGGCACTCTGGTTGCTAAATATGAGAATTTTGCTTGTATTAAAGAAAAACCAGGTAAGGAAAACAAAATCATCACAAGCACATGAATTGTCATTATGTGGATAGTACTCAGTGAGTTACAAGGGTTGATGCAGTTACAACTTGACAAAATTCAGAATTTGCGTAGATGATGTTCTCATAATAAACTAATATTTTTCTAATGACCTCAGTGACTTTCATCTATCAGAAATAAAGCTTGTCACTGATGTTAAGTCAGCAGTCAGTGAGTGAAGAAAGAACAGATTAGCACATAGTAATATGCTAGTATTCTCAGATAGGAAACTAAAGGGAAGGTCTGACCCATTTCAAAATCATATTTCTACCAACATGCTACACATTTAAACTGTCTTTACAGTGCTTACTATTTCTTAAATGTTAATTATTTAAATTAAATACAACAAATATATCCTCTACAGATAATTTAGTAAGATTGCATCTTGTCTTCTTTCTACTATTTCCTTTATCAGAAATGTAAAGAAGCATTTACATATTTATCATGTGGGACGTGTGTGTGTGTGTGTGTGTGTGTGTGTGTGTGTGTGTTTTCATGGCATGTATGTGCAAATGTCAGAAACTTTTTTATTTTATTTTATTTTAATCATTATTTATTTTTATTGGTTCTTTTGTTTATTTACATTTCAAATGTAATCCCCCTTCCTGTTTCCTCTATGAAAATACCCCAAACCACTGCCTTTCACCCTGCCCCATGACAGTGGTCCCCCACCCACCCACCTAGTCCTACTCTACCACCCTAGTATTCCCCTACACTGGGGCATCAAGGCTGCACCGGACCTCCTCTCCCTTTGATGACAGTTAAAGCCATCCTCTAGTGAATATACAGCTGGAGCCATGGGTCCTTTCAGGTGTTTTCTTTGGTTGGTGGTTTAGTGCCTGGGAACATTAAAGGGTCTGGTTGGTTGATATTGTTGTTCTTCCTATGAGGTTGCAAACTCCTTCAGCTCTTTCAATCCTTCCCCAAACTCCTCCATTAACACCCCTCTGCTCAGTCTTATGATTGGCTGCAAACATCTGCATGTGTATCAGGTAAGGATCTGGCAGAGCCTCTCAGGAGATGTCCATTTCAGGCTCCTGTCAGCAAACACTTGTTGGCATCAGCAATAGGGACTCTGTTTGGTCTAGGTTTGGTGGCTGCATATAGGACAGAGGGGCCAAGGACCACTCTCAAAATTTTAACTCAGATTTTCTCCTGTATAAAGGAAATACAGGGAGAGAGAGTAGAGCAGAGAGTAAAGGAAAGACCATCCAGATACTGCAGAGAACATTTTTTTCTGGCATTGTCTCCGTTTACCTTCATGTGACTTCTGGATTTTAAACTCAAATGTCTCTGCATACAGGGAAATGGTATTATCTACTGTGGTATCTTGCTGACCCATAATCTATATTTATAAAGATAGCTAAGCTGTACCAAAAGCCCCGTAAGACTTGTAAGGAGTAAATTATTGGAAGAAGTAATGGCAAGGCCATGCTTTCATGAGGCCTGTTGCTCTCTTATATGACAGTGGGTTCCCCTGTCTCATAAAAATCAATGTTCCTTGTGAGAGACTTTCTCCTATTTGATTTAACAATGAATTTGAAACAAGAAGGGCTGAGGGAAAAGAAATAGGCAGAAAAACTGGCCTTTTTGAGCACTGCTGTAGTGTACCCTGGTGTAGTAGAGAATGGACCAGGAAAGCAACAGTATGCGAAAACATATTCCCATTTTGTGATATATTACTCTTTAGAAATCCCTCAATATTCTCAACCAGAACTTTCACATGGATCCAGTTGGTAGAAAGATATAGTGAAGGAAGTTAGTAACCTTCCATTGTCTGTTTCAAGCCCCACAATGAAACAAGGTTGTAGAAATAGTTGAACATTCACTCTGTGTACAGGCTTCTGGAAAATTCTGGGTTTCAGCAGAGCTTAGATAGACAGAAGCCTGCAGCAGCTGAAGTGTTTGTGTCAGCCTTAATCGCAGAATAATAAATAAAACATACACACACACGCACACACACACACATACACACACACACACACACACACACACACACACACACACACACAGAGAGAGAGAGAGAGAGAGAGAGAGAGAGAGAAAGAGAGAGAGAGAGAGAGAGAGAACACTCAAACACCTTATTGTCAAAGAGGCAACACAGAAATCAAGAAGAAAAACAGGCAAAGCACTCCAACAAATGGAAATTTAGTGTTTCTTTTAAATATCATACCACAATAACATATTTCTTCAATTATTCCTGATATTTGCCACTTACTATGGAATAACTAAGATAGTCAAATAACCCTAAATTCAAGTTTAAGTGAAAATCAATCTTACTTTTTTTATTGAAAGGTGAGTTAACAACTTTCATCTTCTAAGCTATATGTGTTTCTCAATTACACAAATGTGGCCAATGGAAAGACCCTAAAATTTCACTGCTATTTAAGGAAAACTTTCTACAATGCAATGCTGCATTCAGTGAAGAATATTTAACTTGGCTTGTGATAAAAACAGTCTCTATGTAATATTAGAAGATTCCTGAAGTTTGTGGTAACAAATGAATGCCTTGGAACTCCCAGGATAGTTTTACATAAAAAATAATTGTTTTTCTTAAGTAACAAATTATAACTGATTATATTCAATATGAACCCAACCAATGTTCAGAATCCTGGAATACATTTCTGTGATATATATATATATATATATATATATCCATGTCCTTTTGGTTACAATTATCACATATGTACTCATAGTTAAAATAATCTATGTGAAATTAATTAATATATAAGTGTTAAATTATAAAATGTGGATATTTGAAACTTGTGAAAACAATTAAATGAAAAAGAAAGGGATAAAATCCAACTTTGTGACTAAAAGATTGAAGCTTAATTATTAAGAAGAAGGATTCTAATCTCAGCCACTCAGCCCTCTAAGAGTTTAGCAAAGCCTTCAGCATTGATTCTAGGTAACTGTCATGTCTTCTGCTCCATTGTGTAGAAACTAGGATATCCAAGTCACACCTACTCAGTCTTTCCTCTTTCTCTAGTTGAGATGATTTTTATTTGTATTTGACCTTCCCTTCCCTTAAATATTTTTTTTCACATTTTTTTCTTTAAAAAAGAAAAAAAGAGTGAGGAAGAGGGGAAGGAATTTATGAGAGTAGTATGATATTTTGACTGAAATTGGCCACTAGAGGTTCATATATTTGAATGCTTAATCTTTATGTATTGTGACTGCTTAAGGATTAGAAAGTGTGGGTTGGCTGGAAGAGGTGTCTTCTTCCTGTGAATGAGCTTTGAGGCTTTTCAGTTTCAAATACCCACTTCTACCTCAGTCTCACTTTGTTTCTTCATGGTGGCTTTGAATCAGGATTTAAAATTTTAGCTACTACCCCAGTGCTATGACCGCATTCCTGATGCCATTTTCTAGCCATGATGGTCATGGGTAAACTCTGAAACTGTAAACATCTGATTAAATGCCATCTTCAATAAATTGTCTTGGTTATGGCATCTCTTCACAGTAATAGAACAGAAGATAAGACAAACAGTTTTTAAAGGTATTAAATAGAGATATGGTTATTGTTTATGTTATGCTATTTTGTCACTAGCTTTGGAAGTAAAAGCTACAATTGCAATTGGATGTCACAACCTTAACATGCTTGAAAAAACATATCAACAGTCAAAGCTGGGACAGAAAAAAACAGCAACAGAATGTTTGGGGGATAATATTTTCATATTTGCTACTGCTAAATGACAAAGCAAGTTTGAAAATATGACAAGATTTCATGAGAAAAATGATACTGGATATGCTTAATTTTAACACTGACAAAGAATTAACTTAAAGCATTTTAAACCCCAATTATTTCTAGCAGATAAAACTGTTTTGTAATATTTTTATTTTATCTTCATGTTACATTTTATTGAGAAGAACTTTTGTAAAATATGTATTGCCCAGAGAACTGCTGGATCATCTGACTGGTTGCTATGAAGGTTTTCTAATCCAATCCATTCGTCTGCAGAGAGTAGCTGGGGTGCCCTCATTCAGTACAGGCTAGAGAGAGGAAAGCAAGACTAGAAAGCTGCATGTAAGTGTCCTTACACTTGGATTGCTCCCCTCTTCTCCTCCAGGCCCACAGGAGAGTTTGTATTTCTACTCCTCTCTCAGATGACTCTGGCTTTCCCCTATTTCTAATCCTTCCCAGTGATTAAGTTTTTCACGCTAAATCTCTCCGGTGTCTCTAGTTTATGACACAGAAGTTTCAGAATCAGGAGGAGTCAGTCTGGATAATTCTTTGAAGTGCAACAGACTGCCTAAATCTTATAAATGATGAGAAAATAAGACACTGTTAACAACTGTGTAGAGGCCACGAGAGCGTGACTTGGGCTATGGGCAGCAATGTCTCATATTATATCTGACAGTTGACTGTAGCACACACTGTAGACAATTTCTACACACTTTTTTTGAGTAGTTTGAGTTGGTTCAGAAACAAACATGCTTCCTGAAAGCTAGATCTACTTCATTACCTAATGAGTCATGTAAAACTAGCTGAAGATATATCACTTAGTAGCTATCCAAATACTGTTTCAGGAATGGAGAGACAGTCTTAAAAGAAAAAGAAAGAGAAAACCACAGTTCTTTTCTATACAGAGCTCTCTCATATTAATGATACTTCTGAGAATCTCCAAGAACTCCACAAGTGTTATATTCCATTTGACTAATTCTCAATATGCACGAGTTAATGTAAGGAAGTAATTATGTTAAGCTCAGTTCAGAAAGGCCAAAAAAGCACAGCTAAGTTAATGAGGTTTTCAAGATTAAATCTGGATGATGGTGTTTGGGTAGAGCATGGAAGTTGGTGACCTTAAAATGATTCTAATGTCAACATGTTCTTACAATCCATTATGTTTGAAGTAAAACGTTTGTTTCTAATACATTTTTTTTATCATTTTATTGGATATTCTATGTATTTACATTTCAATATTAGCCCCTTTTCCCTTTGCTTCTATGAAGATGCTCCCACTCCAACCTCATTGTCCTGGCCTTCCCCTACCCTGAGGAAATGAGCTTTCACTGGACCAAAGGCCTCTCCTCCCATTGATGCCAGACAATGCAACCTCAGTGGCTCTACCAGAACCATACTGATATAGATGAGGATGCTTGAAGCTAACCATTGTACTGAGTACTAGGACCCCAATGGAGGAGCTAGATAAATGACTGAAGAAGCTGAAAGGGTTTGCAACCCCATGGGAAGAACAACAATAACAACAACCAACCTCCCACTCACCAGAGATCCCAGGGACTAAAACACCAACCAATGAATACACATGGGAAGACCCATGGTTCCAGCCACATATATATTTTGTTCTTAAGCTGATTTTTATTATATAAAATATTTATTGATTCTGAAATTTGTTTTTAATCCCACCCCTCTTTCTCCTTCCCCCCTCTCTCTCTATATATAAAATATATGTGTGTATGTATATATTAATAATTAATAAAACAATTAAGTGAACAAAGTCACATAGATGACAGGTATGTGTACAAAGTCTGTGTAACTAAGTACTAAAACTTATTTTTAAAAGGGACCAATCAAATATGTACAGAGCACTTATTAGCTGAGTTAATCACTCCTTTCCTTAAAAATGATGTTGAATTTAATGGGGTTATTAAATTATCTACCTTGACTCATCTTCCCACTAGAAAAAAAGCTATATACCACTATTGGAGTATAATGACTCCCTTGAGCGACAACTGGAGGAACAATTAATTAAGTCAATTTCAAAAGTATCTAAGCATAGCTTAACACCTGTATTGACTTTAACTATTAAGATGTATGTGAAGTCAAAAAAGGTATTATACATAGAGATTTCTGTCCTATGACTTTTCAAACTTGTCTCAATAGAATAGTCAATGCCATAGAGATTTGAAAATGAAAGATGTTTCAACACTTGTATAAATTTATTTTTCAATTGTATGTTATTTTATCTTAATTCATTCTATTTAAACAGCTTTATTTTCAACCAGATTTAGAATAATTAAGTACCTATATAATGCTCAGTCAGCAAAAATGAATTTTAAGAAAATATAAACATCTGACATTTGAAGCTAAACTACCAGCAGACATTCATAAAATACTTGATATGAGATATCAGTAAAGCTGTTGTGCAATATTTGAATTTAAATAGTAAGTATATTCTGCAATCAGATATTTATATAAGTCATTCAAATAATCTGGAAAGCATCTTTAGAATATCTTAGATTGAACAATAAAATTGTCATTTTCATATGTATTTAGCTGCACACTTTATAGTATCTCATGTGAATATAGAATAGTATCAAGCCAAACTCAGACTTATTCTGTATATCCCAATCTATCCCCTCTCATCATTGGTGAATTATCTGCTGTCTCAAGTTGTTATTTTGCTTTTATTTTTATTTTGGTTTTGTATTAAGTCCTTTGTATTTGCTGGAACGCATTTATCATAATAAACCAAACTCTTTCTGAAAAAAAAAAAAAAAAAAAAAAAAAAAAAAAACAAAACAAAACAAAAGAAAGTCCATTTTGGAAGAAATAAATTTGAAAAGAAATAAAATGCATAAATTTTGATTTCTTAAAGAAAAATCAATAATATTAATGGATATTGTGAATCAAAGTTTGTCAAATTCCTACATCAGGAAGCTTTTGCTTATATTGTCTAATCACGGAGTGCAGGTGCTCATCTGCCTTATGTCCTTCCTGTTTTCAAGAACCTGTTTACTACACTCTTTCTACCTCCTCTTCTGAGATGATCCCTAGTCATTTGGAAGAGGGGTGTGATGTATTTAGACTTTGGCACTACACAGTCTTTTGTTTAATGTACCTTGACCGGGCAGATGTCTCTGTGTTGATTTTTATCTATTTCAAGGAGCTCTCCTGTGTAGAGTTGAAAGGTGTCCTGACCTATGGATAGCACTGAGTCATTAGAAATCATCTAAATACTATGTTCTTTCCACTGAATAATACTACTGGATTTACCCCTAGGACTCAAGAGCTGTCTGGTCAGAGATTCTTCATTGCTTTAACACTGTCAGACATGGCTTCCATCCAATTCATAGCCATCAAGCTGCCCTGTGGTTTATAGGAAGCCATGTGAAAGAAACATCCTACCAATGAACACTTAAGGCTGCTAACATCTTAACAATGAACTTACAAGTTCTGTTGTCTCTGTATTCATGAAGATTGGTTCAAAGATCTTCTGCTTATACTGACACCCCTACAACTTAATAGCACTTACAAAAAAAATACAGCTGTGGTATTTGAATAGGACCTATATACATTCTATCATATATGTGACTCTAATCATTTCTGCTAGTGGTAGGAAAGAACTACATAAGTAATTGAATTACTCAGAAATCTAGGGAAGATGAGGAGGAATAAAAAATATATATCCAGTTCTGATATTATATGTGTCATAAAATTATGTTCTTGCCTTTGGTTGGTTGAATTTATAAATGTGGAAAATAAAAACCACCTTCAATTTAAATATTGAGAGGTTTGTCAATATATGTGTAAGTGGATGTGATGCAGCCAATTCCTTCAGCCTCATCAATAAAAAGACCTGTACCTTTGTTCTTCTCCTGATTGTATTTAGAAGACTCTGTGCCAGGGAAGGTTCCTTTTCCCAGTGAAGGAGAAAGCCAAGGGCTGAGGTACGAGATGGTGGTTGGGAGAGGGAGCACTTTCATTTAGGCAATGGAAGGGGGAGGGAGGATGGGATTGTGGGAAAGGGATAACATCTGAAATGTACATGCAGAAAATTTCCAATAAAAAATATAATTGGAAAAAAGAATTGACAAGTGGGACCTAATGAAATTCTAAAGTTTCTGTAAGGCAAAGGACACTGTCAAAAGGACAAAACAACAACCAACATATTAGAAAAAGATCTTTACATCCTATATTAGAGAGAGGGCTAGTATGCAAAAATACAAGAAAAACGCAAGAAGTTAGACTCTAGAGAATCAAATAATCCTATTAAAAATAGGGTACAGAACTAAACAAAGAATTTTCAACCGAGGAATATCAAATAGCTAAGAATCACCTAAAGAAATGCTCAACATACCTAGTCATCAGGGAAATGCAAATCAAAACACTCTGAGATTCCACCTCATACCAGTCAGAATGGCTAAGATGAAAAACTCAGATGACAGCAGATGCTAGCAAGCATGTAGAAAAAAAAAAAAGAATACTCCTCCACTGTTGGTGGGGTTGCAAGCTGGTACAACCACTCTGAAAATCAGTCTGGTGGTTCCTCAGAAAACTAAGCATAGATATACCTGAGGACCCAGATATACCACTCTTGGGCATGTATCCAAAAGAAGCTCCAACATCTAACAAGGACACATGCACAACCATGTTCATAGCAGCCTTATTTATAATAGCCAGAATCTGGAAAGAACCCAGATGTACTTCAACAGAGGAATGGGTACAGAAATTGTAGTACATACACACAATGGAGTACTACTCAGCTATCAAAGACAGGGCAAATGGATGGAACTTGAAGCTATCATCTTGAGTGAAGTAACCCAGTCAAAGTTATACTCATACTATGTACTTACTTATAATTGGATACTAGCTTGGAATACCCAAGGAATCATCCACAGAACTTATGAAGCTATTTGTTGATTCTTGATCTTAGAGCATAAACCATTGGTGTTCTGTTCAGGAAAATTTCCCCAGTGTCTCTGTGTTCTAAGTTCTTCCCCACTTTCTGTTCTATTAGTTTCAGTTTAACTGGTTTTATGTGAAGGTCTTTGATCCACTTGGACTTGAGCTTTGTACAAGGAAATAAGAAAAGATCAATTTGTATTCTTCTGCATGCTGACTGCCAATTTAACCAGCACCATTTGTTGAAGAGGCTGTCTTTTTCTCATTGAATGTTTTTTAGCTCCTTTGTCAAAGATAAAGTTACCATAGGTGTGTGGAATCATTTCTGGGTTTTCAATTCTATTCCATTGGTCTACCTGCCCGTCTCTGTACCAATACCAGACAATTTTATCACAATTGATCTGTAATACAGCTTGAGGTCAGAAATGATGATTCAAGCAGAAGGTAAGATGGCCATTTTTACTATGTTGATTCTTCCAATCCATTAGCATGGGACATCTTTCAATTTTCTGAGGTCTTTATTAATTTCCTTCTTAAGAGACTTGAAGTTCTTGTCATACAGATCTTTAACTTGCTTGGTTAGGGTCACCTCCTAGGTATTTTATATACTTTGTGACTATTGTGAAGGGTGTCAAGTCTCTAATTTCTTTCTCAGCCTGTTAATCCTTTGAGTAGAGGAAGGCTACAGATTTGTTGAAGTTAATTTTATATCTAGCAACTAAGAAACAATTCACAGAACTTATGAAGCTCAAAGAGAAAGAAGGCCAGAAGGTGGATGCCTCAGTCCTTCTTACAAGTGAGAACAAAATGCTCGTGGGAGGAAATAAAGGGACAAATAGAGGAGCAGGGTTTGGAGAAAGTATCCTCCAGAGACTGCCTTACCTGAGGATACACCCCATATGGGCCCAATAAATCCAAGAATTATTGCTGATGCCATATAGTGCTTACTGGCCAGAACCTGATATGGATGCCTCCTCAGAGGCCCTGCCAGACCTATAGTTATACAGAGGAGTAAATAATATCAAGTCCATAAAACAATCACAGTAGTCAAAATCAGCTCATAGGTATTAATTGTTGAACTTGCAATGCATAGTCTTATTTTTTTCTATAAATTCTTATAAGACTGCCCTTATTTCAATATCTGAGACATTTCCATGTTCATGAACAGTTGTTCTATAATACATATAAAATTGAAAAGGTGTTTCTAACACCTATGTAATAAACATTACATCCAAAACACATTTCATTTAAGAAAGAAGTCCTTTTAATAAGTAAACTGCTGAAATTATTAAAATTAGAAAGCAAAATGCAAATGTATTAATAAATTTAGAAAAAAATCTAATTTTAACCAAAATCAATTAGCAGCAAATTGGATGTTATAGTTTTTACTTTTATTTAAAAACAGCTTTATTTTGTGTTGTACTGAGACTCAGTATCAGATAATACCTTCTTTTGATAAAGTTTAACAGATTATTGATGAGATTTTTCAACAGTTCCCAATTTGAATGAATATGCCATCTGTTTGAATCCTACTACAGTGCCAAATCTTGGATATCCAACTGTCAATATATTAAACCATGCTCTGCTTTTAAACTATTGAGTTTGTTTAAACATATACTTTTCTTTTTCTGGGGAATCAAAATACTTCAGAACTCTCTTGCAGAAATTTTCACACTTGTATACCCTGAGACTGAGATTAAGAGTGACCCATTTGTTAAATAAATTCTGCAGGCACCAGCCTTTAATCAAAACTATTTTAAAGATTTTTCTTAAAAGCAAAATGGAAACAACCACTATATATGCTTCTAAACTGTATCTATGCACATGCATTAAAAAGTGTCATAACTATTTACCCACTAGTGGGGGAAATGGCCATATGTGATGCCACAGACCAATAAATAAATAACAGACCCTGAGAAATTAGTTATTCTTTTGAAGTTGTTGTCTAGGGGGTTTTAGATGGCCCCAAACATTGACAGTTACTGTCAATATTGCTGGTTACCTTCAACAAATTGAGTATACCATTTAAGATATATTTTAATGCATCTTACTATTCATGAGCATCATTTTATTTGGAATGAAGAAAGTACTTCAGAAAACAAACTGTTGACCAAAAGACTTACTTTGATAAGAGAAAATGGAAAGATGCATTTGGACAGTATAAATAGTGCCTGGAAAACAAAGTTCTTGACACAGAGAAGCTGTATACTGCACACTTTGAATGGTTGGAACGTGATTAATCATATCTGAAAAAGAACAGAAAGGATGGAGACCATCATGTTAAAAAGGTAGAAAGACTGATGTGTGTCCTGAGGCAAAGGTGTGAGGTAAAAAGTGCATGGATGAATGGAAATGCCTGAATGTTAGCTGTCTGATTTCTGGAGATAGCATTGCTACAGGTAAAAACCAAAAGAATATCATCAAATCACTTGGTATCTTACTATGAACTACAGAAGTAGGCCCATTACTTTAGTGTGTTGTTTATAAAATCCTATGTTCCAGAGAACAGTCATACCATTCAGCTGGTTTCCTCGTTGGGGGTGGGGATTCTGTATCAGTTTAAGATACCCTCATGTGGACAATATCAAGTATTAATTATCTCACATAAACATGATCAATTTTACTGTCTTTGAATAGGTGGAATATAACTTAGCAAATAGAGGCAGATTGAATAATCAGTGGATCATTGTAGATGGCAAGACATGGGCTTTGTACTCTCAAATATAAAAAAATGATTAAAGTAATTGAAGATTATTTTTGTATCAAGTAAAATAAAGCAAGAACATGTAGTAGAAATTGTGCATTTCAGTGTCTAAAACCACCATTCTTTTTTTTTTTTTTTTAAGAATTCAAATTTTTGTGAGGAAAGTTTTATTTTAAAGAAGCCCTTTTGTGGTTTTTTTTCTTTTCTTTTCTTTTTTTGGCTTAGAGCACAAAGACTTTTTTTTTCTTGTTCATATTGCACTTTTATTAGTTAATCATAATTAGATCAATGCTTGCCTATCTTTTTTTTTCTGGTATAAAGATAAACGACAGTAAAGAGATTAACTTGGTAATGAATATAAATAAGAATACAATATTTAAAAAGTTTTTACTTTTTAAATTGTGTGTGTCCTCACACACATGTCCATGGAGGCCAGGGGTGTTGAATCTCCTGTAGATAGAGTTACAGGCAGTTGGGAGCTGTCTGATACGGGTGCTGGAATCTGAACTGGGTCTCTTTTTTTTTTTTTTTTTTTTTTAAACGACTTTATTTTACAAAACAAAGATAAATGTACAAATTTTAAACATTTTTTGCTTAAAATTATACATTTTTGTCAGTACTGTTTTTTCAGACATTGAAATAATTTTTACATAAAACCATGTGAATATATTTTTTTAGTCAGTACTTGATTTTTTTCAAGGGCTTGACAGTATGCATTGAAAACCTAATAGTTACAATAAGCGTAGAGTACATGCAAAACAAAACGCAACATAGAAATAGTCAAATTCTTCTTGTTTTGTAAATATATGTATATTTTTTTGTTTTCTCTATTTCTTGGACTTCATACAGTCTGTGAGTTGTTTCTGGGGGAGTGCAAGCCTCTGGGGTTAGCATCCCACTATCAGTGACTGCATATTATGTCTGTTCTTTTGTGACTGGGTTATCTCACTCAGGATGATGTTCTCTAGATGCAGCCATTTTCTTAAGAATTTGGTTAAGTCATTGTTTCTGGTGGCTGAGTAGTATTCCATTGTGTATATGTACCACAATTTTTGTATCCATTCATCTTCTGAAGGACATCTGGGTTCCTTCCAGCTTCTGGCTATTATAAATAGAGCTGCTATGAACATTGTGGTGCATATATCTTTGTTGTGTGTTAAAGTGTCTCTGGGGTATATGCCCAGAAGTGGAATAGCTGGGTCTTCAGGTAGTACTATATCCAATTTTCTGAGGTATCGCCAGACAGATTTCCAGAGTGGTTGTATTAGCTTGCAACCCCACCAACAGTGGAGAAGTGTTCCTCTTTCTCCACAGCCTCACCAACATCTGCTGTCATCTGAGTTTTGGATCTTGGCCAATCTGACTGGTGTGAGGTGGTATCTCAGGGTTGTTTTGATTTGCATTTCCCTGATGGCTAAGGATGTCGAGCACTTCCTCAGGTGTTTCTTGGCCATTCGGTGTTCCTCAACTGAAAACGTTTTGTTTAGCTCTGTACCCCATTTTTTAATAGGGTTATTTGATTCTCTGGTGTCTAGCTTTTTGAGTTCCTTGTACACCTTGGATATTAGGCCTCTATCTGATGTGGGGTTGGTAAAGATCTTTTTCCATTCTGTTGGTTGCCGTTTTGTTTTCTTGACGATGTCTTTAGCCTTACAGAAACTTTGCAATCTCATTAAGTCCCATTTGTTAATCTTTGACCTTAGAGCTTGAGCCATTGGTGTTTTGTTCAGGAAATTTTCTCCTGTACCTATGTGTTCTAAGGTTTTCCCTACTTTCTCATCTAATAGTTTCTGTTTGTCTGGTTTAATGTGGAGATCTTTGATCCACTTACACTTGAGCTTTGTACAAGGAGTTAAGAACGGGTCTATTTTCATTCTTTTGCATGCTGAGTGCCAGTTGGACTAGCACCATTTGTTGAATAGGCTGTCCTTTTTCCATTGAATGTTTACTGCTCCTTTGTCAAAAATCAGGTGACCATATACATGAGGGCTCATTTCTGGATCTTCTATTCTATTCCATTGATCCACATGCCTATTTCTGTACCAGTATTCTTATGTAAGAATACTGAATAGCAGTGTATATCAGCTAAAATATGTACAGTAAATAGAAAATAATTAGTAATGTGCTGATTATGTATTAATATCACCAGAAATTGGGAATTAGTTATGAAAATGCCTGACAACATATTCAGTTTTCACATTAAATTTCTGGTTTAAATTTTAAAATTTATAAATTTTGCTTATTTATCATGAAGAAAAGCAAATTTAATTTTGATGACCATTAAAACTATTTATATACTAGAAACTGATTTTTCTGACTCTTTAAAGTTGGAAATACTTTTATCTGCTACTCATAGAATAGATTGATCCTTGAGATTAAACCAAGCAGACTCTTATCACATGACACTGTATTTCTGTATGTGATTACATCAAAAATTATATACAAATCTTTAAGGAGTATATTAAATAACTCAGGCTATATAAACATATTGAAATATGCAGTTTATATAAGCCTCAATGTCTAGGTAGCTGCTATTCATAATTTTAAATTTATCACACAGACAAAATCTAAACTGTATTTAAGTTAATTCAGCAGGTTTCTCCTAAAAACAAGGAAAAATAAAAGGAACTAGGGAGATGACTCAGCTGATAATGACAATATTGGTTCAACCTGAGGACCTGAGTTCAATACTTAGAATCCAAAGGACTCAAAGAGATAAATGACTCCTAGGAATTGTTACAGTGGTACACAGATGATCACATGCATGCTCACACACAGACACACACACACACACACATACACACACACACACACATTCAAAATAAATAAACAAAAATGTTTGTCATCATTGATATCACTTTTTTCTATTTTGGGAGAGTTTTACATACCTATATATTATATATTTTAGCCATTTTCACCTCTTTTGTTTTCCTTCATCCCCTTTGCTCTCCTGATGAATTCCTACTTCCCATGAAATCCCCATTGTACATTCATGCCTTGTTTGTATATGTGACCCAGAGCTTAGAGGATCACATGATCATGAATGGGATATTATTCACTGGGGAATGGAAGATGGCTATACCAGTGCTGAAAGAGAGACTCCTTCCCTCACATAGCCTAATGGTCAGGAGTCACTCAGGGAAAGATGGGGCCTCATGAATCAGAGCTCTTTCCATGCATGTTGAAATAAATGTTGTTAAAGTAACTTTTAAATGCCAGATGTAATTGTCATCTCAGAGGTTTATAGCTGAATAAGCTTACTTTGTCTGCTTTTAAGTTTTGGGGTTTTGTTGTTGTTTTGTTTGTTCTTTTGTTTTTCTATAACTTGGCTGGCTGTTTAGCTGTTCTGGTTCTCTCCAAGCTGACTAATTTAGTCTAGCTTCTCTGTCTGCTTATCACTGAATTGCTTGGCTTAGCCTCAAGTTAACTGGCAATTTGTTCTAGTCTTCTGGCTCCTTCTCATTCCCTGGCTTGTTTTATCTGCAACCTGTGTCTAGCTCATTCATTATGCAACATTCCCTGTTCTGTTCTCCTAAGAGTTGGGCATAATTTATCTCTGATTCATTGGCTCAAATCTTTCTCTGACTCATGACTTTGTGTGCTGCTCAATTGTATTTCTCGTTCAAGCATGGCTGCTTCCTTCTACAAACCAACCTTCATTGCTTGAGACTAAAGGTGTGTACTGATTGTCTGTATTCTAGCCAGCTGGATTAAAAGTGTGTGGAGTGTCTGCATTAGTATTGGATCATACAGACATAGAACTGAATATGATCTTTTGCCAGAGTAGCCATGCGGCTGAATTATAATTTTTCTACAAAATGTTCTAGGGTTCAACCTTTCACAATTTGAACTAGAGCTGCAGTGAGTAAACTGCAGTGTAGGAGCTGTGTCATGTTCAGAAGACACTGTTTTCTTCTGACTTCATTTGAGCCTATTAGTGATATTCCTTGAGTCTAGGCAGAGGCATAGATATCCGATATAGTGAGGAGCACTCCACCATCTCATGGTGCATTGTTTGCAGCACATTGAACAGTGTGAGCCTCTGCACTAACCACTAGCAACTGCAACAAGAAGCTACACTATCAGATGCTGTGGAAATCAGTGTGGAGATTTTTCTCAAAGCTAAAAAAAAAGAAAAAGAACTTTCAATTAATAACTGCAACATATTTATATGATGGTATAACAGTATTTTTGATCATAGTATTTTATGTTGAATTTCTATTATAAAGATTTTTAATTTGCTAAAATGCCAAGCATGTTATCAACTTTCCTATGAACCTCTCAGAGTCATTGGGAAGTAATTTTTCTTAGCCCGTAATTATATGAATTTTAGAGATTTTTATTATTTTTTATTTTAAAAACTATGATTGTATTAAAATAGATTTATATCATATTTTCCTCTCTATTTTCCCCCCAGCATTTTCTAAGTTCCTCTTTTCTATTCTTTCTGCAAACTATGTGCACACAAATGACAAAATTGGACTCAACATGCTTAATAATATATATATATATAAATATTTACATATATGTGTTTATGTTACAATAATAATAAAGAAAAAGAGACTAAGTTCTCCAATTCTTACTAGTCTCTTACAAAAGCAATAATAACTCCATAGTCCTACCAACATACCATTTAGCAATAGTTTTCTTTCCCTATTTAATACTATAAATCTCTCTAAGCTTTGTCCACTCATCAAAACCCAATTTTACCATAGATATTAGATACTTTTAGCATAGATGAGAATACCACAAACTTCTTTCTATTAATCATTCCATTTGTTTACATGTCAAGTGACATCCCATTTCTCGGTTAGCCCCTCCACCAACCCCTCATCCCAGATCTGCCCTCCCTGTTCCTTTTGCTTGTATGAGCGTGCTCTTGTGTTAGTGGCTAATTGATATAAGGAGTTAGATCTTAAAATAATTTTAATTGAAACAGTGATATTCTGTCATGCTTTTTGACTTGACCAATTTCTTTTCTCTCAAAACTTGTAATAATATTTCAAATCAATTTGCACTGTGTTGAAAAAAATTAAGAGTCATCTGATTGATAGACTTAACAGGAATTTTGTGAGTAGGATTTCATAGTTGTCAGTTTTCAGTGAGCATTTTCATGTTTGACGACTTTTTCTTTCTTCCATAATGCCAAAGCTACAAACATAAATCTAGGATAACATGAAATCTGTGTACAAGACCCTGGAGTCCAGTCATTGATTTTATTGGGAAAGAGAGCATAGGATCTATTATATTCAGTGCTTGTTTCACGACCTCAAATAAATAAAGCAAATCTAGCCCAGTTTCTCAAAAAGAAAAAAAAAATAGAGACATGCTGAATTTTCTTCCCATACCATGTGTAGGAATCAGACCTGTTAGTTTTTCATTTTAGTCAAAGAAGGTTTTCTAATTTTGTCAAAACTCTTTAAGCTTTGTATTCTCTACACTGTCCTTGTATATGTGATACTGTCTCCTAAATTGGTAATAACTGAGTTGAAAATATAGAGAGAAATTTATTTTAAAAAAAGATGGTACCTGAAAACTTATAACTAATTATACTACTGTGTAGCTAAACAGAGCTCTAGCATACATGTACATGCATAAATTAAGTTATCCATCAATCCCTCTGAGATGTTTCCCACAAGAACTATATACTAACAAATGACTATACTCTCTGTCTGTCTGTCTGTCTGCCTGCCTGCCTGTCTGTCTGTCTGTCTCTCTCTCTCTCTCTCTCTCTCTCTCTCTCTCTCTCTCTCTCTCTCTCTCTCTCTCTCTCTCTCCTTCTCTGTATCTTTCTCTCTGTGTGTCTGTCTCTCTTTATCATCTCTCTCTGTGTCTCTCTCTGTCTTTGTATGTGTGTGTGTGTGTAGTCATGCACAGTTAAAGCACTTAAAAATGACAACACCGTGAATTGGAAAGAGAACAAGGAGGTTCCATAGTTGGAAAGCAATCTATGATAGTTAAAGCAAGTTCCATAGTGAAAAGTAACTCATGATAGTTAAAATCAAACTACAATTTGTTTGAATTCAAATTACCTGGAAGGCAGTAAGACAAAAGACTTGGATGTTGGTGGTTGTATTTTGCTTAGGAAATGATTATGAAAACCTTGTCCTAATACAAGTATTAATGTCCTGATGGATTCATAATAAGATAGCACTGTTGCTGGGTATGGCAGCTTTAATGTGTAACCTATTTGGACATAGTAGCTCAGTGGGGCATATACCATTTAAATGTGTATAATAAGGGTATAAACGTTATAAAAGCACTTTATAAAATTAAAATATTAGCACATTAAATGTAAAATAAAAAGATGAGAGGAAATGTAAATTGGTTTAGCAATAATAATATTAAAAATTAAGTAATAATATTAGAAAGTAAACTGTAGGGGTGTGTTTGCAATACAAAATAAGTATAGTAAATACCAAGTAAGAATTATAATATTATCTCTAAGAGGGTCTAAAATAGGAATTAACAATAAAAATGCAATAATATTTTTGTGGAATTCCTAATGGTGGGAATGGAGGTTGTGTCTTACTCTTTATTTTCTGTTCTCAAGAACCTTTGCTTTCCATTGGAGTGCCTCAGTTTGATAAGAGGAAAGTTTGTGCTTAGTTTATTGTAACATTTTTAATCATTTAATTGGATATTCTTAATATTTACATTTCAAATGTTATCCCTCTTCTCTCTCTGCTAGCTTCCATGAAGATGCTTCCACTCCAAACCATCCACTCCTACCTCAGCATCTTGTCATTCACCTACACTGGGACATAAGCCTTCACTGGAAATATTTTATGCCATATCTGATTGACATCCCTGGAAGGCCTTTATTTTTTCTGAAGGGAAAAGGGGGAGTGGGTCTTGAGAAGGGGAAGGTAGGATTGGGATTTTGAAGAGTGAGGAAAAATTGTTGTCAAAATTTATCATGTGAGAGAATAAAAACTTAATATTTATATACATATATTATCTAAATAATATATAATAAATTTATATATATAATATACATATTCAGAGTAAAAGCAAACTAGAATATTTGAAGGAGCAATACAATTAACAACATTATTTTAGTATAATCTGCAAAGACAGGGAATCTATATGGTTATACATCTCACACTTAAAAATAAATCTATACATCTAAAACAAAAATATAAAATTCCCACAAGTAAAAGGGAGAAAATCTAGATCATCTTGTATCTTATATACAAGTCAAAAGCATAATTATGAAAGATGAAGCATCATAAATTTGATATTTTTCCTACTCAATAGAAGAGAATATTTGCAGAATAAAGAAAAAAAATCAGATCTTCTTTCACTGAGGCCAGACAAGACAGGCTTCATATCAGCTGGTATATGCTGCCTGGTTGGTGGCGCAGTGTCTGAGAGATCTCGGTGGGGTCCAGGTCAGGTGAGACTGCTGGTTTTCCCATGGAGTCTCCCTCCTCCTCAGCTTCTTCCAACTTTTCCCAATTCAATCACAGAGGTCCCCAGCTTCTCTTCATTGGCTGGGTGCTAGTATCTGCATCTGACTCTTTCAGCTGTGTGTTGGGTCTTACAGAGGACATCCAAGCTACACTCCTGTCTCCAAGCACACCACAGTATCAATAACAGTATCAGGGCCTCAGGGCTCCTCTTGAGCTGGATCCCAATTGGGGCCTGTCACAGGACCTCCTTTCTCTCATGCTTTTCTCCATTTTTTGTAACTGCAGTTCCTTCAGACAGGAAAAATTCTGGGCTAACACTTTTGACTGTGGGATGGCAACCCCATTCCTATACTTGATGTCCTGTCCCTTCCCCCTGCCCACTACAGAACACTTCATCCAAGGGACCTCCCTTTGAGTCTTGAGAGTATCTCACCTCCCAGGTCTCTGCTACATTCTAGAGGGTCCCTCAACCTCCTACTTCCTGAGGTTGCCTGCTTTCATTCTTTCTGCTGGTTTATTAAAATTCATAATTCTACTAACATGAAATGATAAAGTAGAGAAGAAGCAGTAGAAACTTTCAGTCATGAGGGAGGAATAGAAAAGGCCACAGCCCCTTTAAAGGACACTTTGCTCATTTAACAAAGAAACCTAAGCATAATCATATCATATGATCTAAGGATCAGTATTCTTAGTATTGCCCAGAAATAGTTGGATATTCTATTTCTGTTATAGATTGAATTTCCTGTACCATCATAAGACTTTGTGTAAAGGTTTATTGGGTGCAGGAAACCATTAGCAGGAACGTCCTAGTGTTACTGCCTAGTGAGTTCTATTAAATGTTGACTTCCAGAGGAGTAGAACTTTAGGCTGTGAAGCTGCTCTCCTCCTTTTTCTCCTCTTCTGTTTGGTAGCAAAAGGAAGTCAAAGGGATATAAATCAGAAAGAAAGAAGTAAAAATATCATTATTTGCAGATGATATGATAGTATATTTACGTGACCCCAAAAATTCTACCAGAACTCCTACAGTTGAAACACAAGTTCAAAGTGGCTGGATATAAAATTAACTCAATCAAATAAGTAACCTTCCTCTGCTCAAAGGATAAACAGGCTGAGAAGGAAATTGAAGAAGATCTCAGAAGATGGAAAGTAGAAAGATCTCCCATACTCACAGATTGGAAGATTCAATATAGTAAAAATGGCCATCTTACCAAAATCAATCTAGAGATTCAATGCAATCCCCACCAAATTCCAACTCAATTCTTCATAGCATTAAAAAGGAAAATTTGCTAATTCATTTGGAATAACAAAAATCCCAAAATAGTGAAAAATATTCTCAAAAATAAAAGAACTTCTTAGAGAATCACCATTCCTGACCTCAAACTGAATTACAGATCAATCCTGATTTAAAAAAAAAAAAAAGTGTATGGTACCATTCTATAGACACAAGCAGGTATATCAATGGAATAAAATTGAAAACCCAGAGATGAACTCACACACCTGTGGTCACTTGATCTTTGACAAAGGAGCTAAAAAACATTCCATTGAAAAAGAACAGTCTTTTTACCAAATGGTGCTGGTTCAACTGGCAGTCAGCATGCAGAAGAATGCAAATCAATGCATTCTTATCTCCTTGCACAAAGCTCAAGTCTAAGTGGATCAAAAAACAGGCACAATGAAACTATTAGAAAAGAAAGTGGGGAAGAGCTTAAAACACATAGACACAGGAAAAATTTTCCTCAATAGAATACCAATGGCTTATGTGATAAGATCAAGAATTGAAAAGTGGGACTCCATGAAAGTACAAAATTTCTGTAAGGCTAAGGACACTGCCAAAAAGACAAAATGACAACCTACAGATTGTGAAAATATCTTTACCAATTCTACCTCTGATAGAGGGCTAGTATCATATACATACAAAAAAACTCAAGAAGTTACCTCCAAAGAATTACACAATCCTATTACAAAATGGTAAACAAAAAATTGTCAACTGAGGAATAGCATACGACTGAGAAGCACCTAAAGAAATGTTCCACATTCCTAGTCATCTGGGAAATACAAATAGAAACTCTAAGATTCCACCTCACACCAGTCAGAATGGCTGACATCAAAAACTCAGGTGACAAGGGGCTCAGGCCATGTGCCACCAAAACCAGCAGAGATCCAGGGTCACAGGCCTGGTGAGATGGTGTTCCGAGTAGCCAGGGAACAGAGAGGTCTATGCCAAGTGCTCCAAACGTGCGCTCCCCCCCCCCCAGTTGGTTCAGGGGAGCAGGAATCCTGCCTTAGGGTGTCCGTAGAATCAATGGAATGGAATAGAAGATCCAGAAACAAGCCCTCACATATATGGTTACTTTGACAAAGGAGCTGTAAACATTCAATGGAAAAAGGACAGCCTCTTCAACAAATGGTGTTGATCCTACTGGCATTCAGCATGCAGAAGAATGAAAATAGACCCTTTCTTATCTCTTTGTATAAAGCTCAAGTGCAAGTGGATCAAAGATCTCCACATTAAACAAGGCACACTGTAACTATTAGAAGAGAAAGTAGGGAAAACCTTAGAACACATAGACACAGGAGAAAATTTCCTGAACAGAACACCAATGGCTCCTGCTATAAGGTAAAAGATTGACAAATGGGACTTGATGAGATTGCAAAGTTTCTGCAAGGCTAAGGACACTCTCAAGAAAACAAAATGGCAGCCAACAGAGTGGGAAAAGATCTTTACCAACCCCACATCAGATAGAGGCCTAATATCCAAGACATACAAATAACTCAAGATGCTAGACACCAGAGAATCAAACAACCCTATTAAAAATGGGGTACAAAGCTAAACAAAAAGTTCTCAATTGAGGAATATCGAATGGCTGAGAAACATCTAAGGAAGTGCTCAACATCCTTAGCCATCAGGGAAATGCAAATCAAAACAACCCTGAGATTCCACCTCACACCAACCAGAATGGCTAAGATAAAAAATTCAGATGACAGCAGATGCTGGTGAGGATGCAGAGAAAGAGGAACACTTCTCCATTGCTGGTGGGGTTGTAAACTGGTACAAACATTCTGGAAATCAGTCTGGTGATTCCTCAGAAAACTGGACATAGTACTACCTGAAGACCCAGTTATTCCACTTCTGGGCATATAACCAAGAGAAATCCAACATACAACAAAGACACATGCACCACAATGTTCATAGATGCCCTATTTATAATAGCCATAAGCTGGAAAGAACCCAGATGTCCTTCAGAAGATGAATGGATACAAAAATTGTGGTATATTTACACAATGGAGATACTCAGTTTCAGAAACAATGACTTTATGAAATTCTGAAGAAAATGGATGCATCTAGAGAATATCATCCTGAGTGAGATAACCCAGTCACAAAAGAACAGACATAATATGCAGTCACTGATAATTGGATACTAACCCCAGAAAGCTCTGAACACTCCAGAAAGAACTCACAGACTATATGAAATTTAAGAAAAGAAAAAAAGAAAAAAGAAAAGAAAAAAACCATTATGCTTAATCTTTACACACCAAGAAAACTTTAACTAATTTCAGGTTACTTCTTGTTTTACATGTACTTTATGCTTATTGTGACTAGTAAGACCTCAATGCACACTATCAAACCTTTAAAAAAAAAAACCAAGCCCTGAAAAAAATGTATTCGTATACTTTCATGCCAAAATGCTTAAAATCTGCACAGTTATATTTGTTTTTTTAAAATAAAGTTGTTCAATTAAAAAAAAAACTTAGGTGACATCAGATACCAGCAAGGATGTGGAAAAAGGGAAACACACTCCTCCACTGTGGGATTGTAAACTGGTACAATCAGTCTGGATATCAGTCTGGCAGTTCCTCAGAAAATTGGACATAATACTACTGAGGATTCAGCTATAATAGCCTTTCAGTAGAGAAGTGTTCTTTAATATTATATTAAATTCCTAGGCATATACCCCAAAAATGCTCCAACACATAACAAGGGCACATGTTCTATCATGTTTATCACAGCCTTATTTATAACAGCTAGAATCTGCAAAGAACCAAGATGTCTTTCAACAGAGAAATGGATACACATTTACACAATGGAGTGCTACTCAGCTATTAAAACTATGACTTCATGAAATTCCTAGGCAAATGGATGGAACTAGATGCTAAAATCCTGAGTGAGGTAACCCAGTCCCAAAAGAACACACATGGTATACCCTTGCTAATAAGAGGATACTAGCCCAATAATTCACAGTCCTTATGAAGCTCAAAAAGAAGGAAGGCCAGAATGTGGATGCCTCAGTCCTTAGAAGGAAGAATGAAACACTCACAGGAGGAAATACAGGGAAATGGAGGAGTAACAATTGAAGAAAAGATCGTTCAGATATAGCCTGACCTGGTATCTACCACATAGGCAGCTACCATACCCAAGCATTATTTCTTATGTCAAGTGCTGTTTACTGGTAGGAACCTGATATGGATGCCTCCTCAGAGGCTCTACCAGAGCCATACTGAGACAGAGGACAATGCTTGCAGTTAACCATTGGACTGAACACAGGGACCCTAATGGCGGAGCTAGAGAAAGGAATGAAGGAGCCAAAAGAGTTTGCAGCCCTCATGGGAAGAACAACATTATCAGCCAACTAAACCCTCCAGAGTTCCCAGGAACTAAAACACTAACTATTGAGCACACATGGTAAGGTCCATGTCTCCAGTTGCATGTGTAGCCAAGGATAGCATTGTCTAGCATCAATGGGAGGAGAGGCCTTTATTCCAGTGAAGGCTCACTTTCCCAGTATAGAAGAATGCCAAGCTACTGAGGTGAAAGATTAGTTGAGAGAGGGATCACCTTCATGGAAGCAAGGAACAGGGAGGGGTGTGAGATGGGAGTGGAGAAAAAGGGTATAGCATTTGAAATGTAAGTACAGAGAATATCCAACAAAATTTTTTTTTAAATCTGCTTTTTTCAAATAGATGGTTTTAGCTTCTTTGTCAAAGATCAAGTGTGTTTGTTCATTTCTGTGTCTTCAATTCTATTCCATGGATCTACCTGCCTGTGTTAGTACCAATACCATGTAGGGTTTTTTGTTTGTTTGTTTGTTTCTGTTTGTTTGTTTTATCACTATTGCCCTTTAGTAGAACTTGAGGTCAGGGATGGGATTCCCGCAGAAGCTCTGTTCTTGCTGAAAGTAGTTTTTGCTATCCTGTGGTTTTGTTTGTTTGTAGGTACAAATGGCTTTGCAAATTGTTCTTGCTAACTCTACCATGAATTGAGTTGAAATATTGGTGGGTATTGCATTGAATTTATAGATTTCGTTCAGCAAGATGGCCATTTTTACTATATTAATCCTGCCATTTCATGATGATGGGACACTTTTTCCATCTCCTGGGTTTTTTGATTTCTTTCTTCAGAGCCTTGATGTTTTTGTCGTGCAGTTCTTTTACTGGCTTTTCTATTTATTGGTAATTTCTGCCTGATGTGACAGTAACAGAAAATTAACTGAATGAAATGATGACAGTAAAAAATCTTAGGCATAAATATCACTGGTAGCTTTATGTATAATTTTCTAGTTGTGAGAACAACTGTCATATCCTCAGTGGGCTGGAGGATAAGTAAACTTTGACGTTGTAATATGGTGGGATATGTACACAGTGAAATATTATCCATAATAATAAGAAATGAGCTGTTGTTCCTCTAAAAGTCATGGATAACTTACTTCATCTCTTTCTGTATTGGAAATGCAGATGAAATATGTTTAATATATTGCTTTCAATTGTTTAAATATGACTTCCAGAATAGTAAATATTTACATTTACTTCTTCAGAGATTATTTTATTCTTTTCATAGCAGAGGCCCCATTTTCTTTTTCTAAGAACAGTTCAAGAGTTATATACTCATATATTTACCAATGCTTCTTTTGTTTCCTTTTCTTTATTTTCTTTTTATAGAAATACATGGTCATAGGTGTTTGATAATATTTCATTTGTGTTTCACTTGCTTTTATGATATTTATTAATAGATCACTGGATAAAATAAAATATGATATATCTATTAATTAGAGAAACCTTTAAGGAAAGAAGATTCGGGAATAAAGTGTGATATGAAAAGATATTAATATACTGTGTAAAATAAAGTAGCCTCATTATTATAGAAATATAAAATAGTGAAGATGTGTTCTAGCAGTTAAACAATGGCTGAACTTTTGTTTAAGAGCCAGGTATTATCACATTTATAAAATGTAAAAATTCCAGTGATTAACCACACAGACAGATTATTCTATAGTACCAGACTGAACACTAAAAGTAGCAAACGCATTTCCACAGTACTTTGTAAAATTTTAAATATTCAGCTTTTTCCAAATCTGTATATTCAGTGAAGCTGTCAGAAGCATATTACTGTGTATAGAAACCATTTTCTATATGCTTTCAACTGTATTAAATTCTTATTAGAACAATCACCAGGTTATCGAATAGAGGGAAAGTAGGAAAACACAAGTGGGTGACAGGAATTTTCCAGAGCACTCAGACTAGTATAATTTGTAATGTACAGTAAAGGCCCTGACATTTAATATCAGTTATAGAATTTACACACATAAAATGATTTTTAAACAACTTTAAAAGGTTTGCGTTAACATTCTGTAATTGTTTTTGACCAAAGCAGCACATTTATAGAAGGTCACGATAGTGGGGTTCCATTTCTGGGAATCAGTGTCAGGAGGTATGTGTCAGAGGGTAGAACAAACCTGAGGGGTCAGCGTTGCTGGGGACATGCTTCCTGCTGCTTTCCAGTTAACTTTTAGATAGAGGTACTGATCAAAAGTAAAGTCTACTAAGATATTACTTTCAAAATTAAAACAAAAGGCAGTCAACTGTTGACATATGTAACCTTACTGAGAACATCATGCTTCATGTTCTTTTAAAGCATTGAACCGCGTGTTCTATTTAGTGCCAACGCCATTGCAAGTCCCCACCGTCCAGATGCACCAAGCTTTCCATATTTATCTGCTCATTCCTCAAAAGAGCTCTACTACCATTGGCTTTGATTTTGTGGATACCTAAGCTATCTAACTTCAAAGTTGCTTTTACTGATCATTCTTGGTTTCTCAGGCTTGTTCAACTGTTACCTTCTTAATAAGTAAAGTCTTCATTGATCACCCAAGATGAATAACAAGAATTTTTTAAAGGCAATTAACGTCTTTCCTCCTGTATTTCCTTATAAATTTTATCATTTTCCTTATTAGAAACCAATCTAATTGTCCAGTCATCTAGACTAGAAATGTCTACAAAAATATGAATAAAAATAAAAGAAACATCACTAAGATGTAAGAAAATAAAGAAGAGATAATTTTACAGCTAAAATTTTTGAAATTGTCATACTATGATTGTAACTGTAAAACCAACATTCAGAATTATTTTTCAGGCTTGCTAATCCAGCAACATGTGACAGATATAGACATCCTGAATTACCACTTATTTTCAAACTTATACTTGTAGCCTGATTTGTTAATCACAAAATTTTCAGAAGTTTAATTTGTTTTATTTTATATTATTTTATGGGGAAATTATATGAATTAATGAAGAAAGGACTTGAGGGTATTTGGCTGAATTATTTTTTAAATGGGATTGGGAATGCTGAATTTCAGTTAGAGTTATTGAAATCTAAAAATACCCCTTCTGTTTATCATGATGGACTCAACAAACACCCTTCCATTTATGCATCAGAGGTATTCATAGAGGGGTCTGTCTGAAAAGCACATTCCCACAACAGATTAATCCCCATGACATTTTGAATCTTTTGCTGTGCAGTTGCTTTAGGATAGAAATTAAAACATCCCATTATCTGTCTGCCAAATGGAGTTCAGGGCTGCAGGCATTACAGCTTGTCTAAAAGTCCTGCAAAGGGTATCTGTTTTGTAAATGTCTTCTGTAGTAAAGCATAAAGGGGTAAGTTTAAATGTTCCAATAAAAGAATAAAAGTATATTAAGAGCTATCAAACCACAAATTTTAACACATGATACATGACATCTTCTTAAAGATTTATACAAGATGTTTTAAAGAAAAGTATGTTTACTTTTTAAATTGTTATTTAGAAATAAAAATTTCTGTGAAATTTGAGGTTACTTTCTGTAGCCTCTGTATTGTACCAGAAGGTTTGTTTTGCAAAGGTTTAATTTATTTTCCTGGATGGATAATCTCTGCTTTCTTTGAAACAAGTTTTGATAATTTTAATAGACTGTGATATTGAGTGCATTCCCAATCATATTTAACTTTATGTCATTTTTCTACTAAAATCAAACTATATATACCATATGTGTGTATACACATGTGTATATTCACACACAAATACAAGAGTATATATGCTTACTTGATATATACATCGACATGCATATGCATATATTAATCTATAGATCTATAAGTATATTAATGTGCATATTGTTTATACCTAGTGTATATATATGCATGCATGTATGTACATATATATGCGTGTGTATGTATGTATGTATATATGTACACACATAGATAAATTTCAAATATTCTAATCTTTCAGCAAAAGAACAGAAAAAATTTTGTTTGTGATCCAGCCAGCAAATCATTTCCCCTAGGAGCACCACTTGATTCTGAGAGCTGTGTTCTCTTGGTATCATCAACACTCAGGTTTCTACAATCTTTCTACCCCTCTTCCATAGACTTCCCTTTGGGTCTCTGGAATGTTCTTCTTAGCTAAATATAAATATTTTAATCTTCCTTTGAGTAATTTAGCTAGTATTATATGCTTTGAAATTCCCTTCATAATGTGAGATACCAAAGAAAAAAACTACCAGTTTGTTGTAAGAAAAAAAATTGGTTAAATGTTGAACAATAGCTGCCTAGCAATATGCAGGTAGAATATAAATTACTCATAGATTCATGTATATTCATTTTATTAACACAATATATGTATTTTCATCATCAAACCTCAAACAATTATTTAACTACATCTGATTTCATAAACCCTGCTATGGATGATGGCATATTAAGTGACTTTATTCTCTATTTTGAGATTAACAACAATACTTCAAGTAGGTAGGCACACATGTTTGAATTTTATAGGTTAATTTTTGGTAATATATACATATATACTATATAATGTTTATTTTATTATTATTATTATTAAACACAATTCTTAACATTAAAAGACCAATCAAAATAAAAAGAAATATATCATCCTTCATTCTTTTCCTTCTTTCATTTCCATATTCAGTATATCTTATATATCAAACATATTTAAAGTATATTCATTACTATTTGTTCCCCTTCTTGACATCAAACCAATATCAGTTACTTAGTGAGAATATTTATTGGCTTGTTTTTCTGAAAATGAAGTCAAACACCTTGTTAGTAGAGCTTTGTTGCCAACTACAACGTTATTTTTCTTGAGATGATATACTGCTTATCCAAACATTCATCTCATCTCCATGGTCAGTTTTGACTTTTAGGAGCCTGGTGAGATGCTTTTTTGTACCTGCCTACCTCATACTTTAAAATTTAATCATAGTCAATTCCAACACACAATTTTGGCAAATGGAGTGCTTAATCTTCCCACTGAAATTTTAGTGGAAAATCACATTTAACAGATACTTGCTCTATGTTCATGTGCAGATATTCAGCATTTAGTTTTAATAAACGATTTGGTAGTGTTGTCGTATAATGACATAATTTCTACAAAATGGTTTCTTATAAAGACAGCAGCACATATTCTCACAAGTTATGTTTTCATTAATGAAAAAAGCAAACCTAATCTTGCATGAATTAAAATATTCTGTGACATTCGTGGAAGATTCTGTAACTGGAGTACAGCAGTTTTGAAAGACAAAGTATGCATGCCCTAGCATAGATATTTCACTCAAAGTTGGTTGACGCACACTAATCAGTGAACAGCCATCATCTTACTTAATGAAATTAAGCTCAAATAGCATCCCATTAAAGTGCTCCACTGAAGCTTCTTTCTTACAGTATAAAGTATAGCGACTCTAGTAAAAAGAATGCAAAGAACCAGACAAATAAAAACTATCAAACTTGTTCTGACTCATCTGCTTCAGTGATGCTTTCAAAGAGTACATGGCATGCCTCAGAAATGCATCTTCCCTCATTAAATATGCAGGTGATACATGAACAATATTTGAAGGAAAGTTAAGAAAAACAAGGGTAAGATCATTTGTTCAAAGTGATAAAATGTTAAATTATTATGAAAACAAAATAATGGCTTCTATAAGTTAGATTTCAAAGAGCAGGTACAAAGAATAGTATATCACAAAGGACCAGGACTGGCCACTCCCATTGCTCTTCAGTACCCAGGATTCCTTTCAGACAAAAATAATATAACTTTCTCCTTAAGAGTTCTGTCATGCTCAGAGCCTCATTCTTTTTGTTTTGTTTTGTTTTGTTTTTTGTTTGTTTTGTTATTTATACACATTAAGTTGGAAGGTGGATATCATGTACAGTATAATAGCATCACAGAAAACTGTCAAAATGTCATGTATACCACTTTCTGTAATCAAATTTACTCAAGTCCTCATTGCAACACTGTTGTTCAGATTAAAACTTCTTTATTGAGAAACTATGCTGAACATGTGATACTTTGAAGGGACAAGTATGTCCCTATGAAACAGTATATTACTGAGGTCCCAGCATTTAGATTTCAGGGCTGTGTAACTCTGTTTAGTAAGATAATCTAGAGAAATATATGACAGGGATTTTTTTCTTAGGCTCTATTAAAGGATACGGGCTAGTTATCCAGCATATTGAACCTTCTCCCCAAGAATTACGGCAAAAATTGGCCATTTGAACTTCATAGAATGTATCTACTTGCTGGAAGAATTGGCTGGGAGTCTACTCCAGTACTTACCCCTGAGGTTTGTCATAGAGATTGTTCTTTGTCTTCTGGAAGAAGAAAGCAACAGGTGAGCTCAGGCGACCATAGTCTCCATGGGAGAACAGTGGACTAAATTTAACTCTGTACTTAGTGTCTGATTTATACTCTGCAGATTGTCAGATCTCAAGCTCTCCATATGGAACCATGATCTAAGAATATTATCCTGTTTCAGTATTTGGGGTATTATAGAGTTAATTTAACTTCAATGCTTAAAATAGTGCTAGAATATTACAAGTGGGGGCTAGAAACAACAGGAATGTTCCAATGAACTTTCTTTCACTTAAAAAGAATCAGTGCAAAATAGATATTAGTTAAAATGTAAATTCTATTGAAAATAATTCTTTAGAAATGATAAAGGAATACAAGAAAAGAATGTTGTATTTTGGGTGATAAGTCTGCTGTTGTTAATCCTAACTAATTCTGAATCAATATCTTGAGAATGTAACAAGGACTTTGTTCACTTCAAGCTTTGCCTTTCTGAAATGACAATTATCATATATGTCTTTTGTTGGAAGAAACAATAGCAGAACAACCTTTCATGCAAGAAGGCTGGACTGTTACAATCTAGAAAGATTAGAGTTGAGAAAATTAAATATTTTAATCAACTGTTTTGAAGTAGAAACAATATTTTTTCATCTTGGCTAGTGTGCAAATAAATTGCTAGCTTAATAAAGACTAATGTGTTTGGATTATTACTGAGTGAAGTACAGTAGGTGAGGAAGAAGTATTTTTCTTATACATTATTTTAAAATATGTCAGTTACTGTTACATGCTTTGGAAATCTGTCTAAAATTTTGCTCATGTATTACTGATATATATGTTTTATTTTATACTGTTTTATAAATAGATTTGTGCCATTTTTAATTGCTTCTTTATATCTTATAGTTTCTCTTGAGTGAGAGGTAGCAGCCAGTGAACGGTGAATGTGGCTCATTATGGCCATTGTACTGATGCCTTCTGCTTATAAATTCAGTTTTCAAAACAATTACTTGAGAATTTTTGTACTTATAATTACCGGCATAATCTCTCTCTGTCTTTGTCTCTTTATTTGTCTCTCCCTCTGCCATCTCCCTCTCCCTTTCCTTTTCTCTCTGTGTGTGTGTGTATGTGTGTGTTTACCTTTCTATCTCTTTTGCTCTCTTTTGGGAAGAAATTTTGTCTTGTATTAAGCTTCAGGGTAACATTCTTCTTAGAATAATTTCTTGGAATTCTATTATACCATCTTCCTTCTTGAATGCATGAGTACATGAACACACCAACAAACACTCACACACGCACAAACACTCTCTCTCTCTCTCTCTCACACACACACACACACACATACACACATACTACAGAGTTTGACATAAGTCATTATATACATTTGCAATTATTTTTTCACTTCTGTGTGAAATCAAGGCACCCCCAGTCCAGAGTCAGTTCAAATGTCAGGGTCTGTATAAATTTAAAGTTAAGGCTCTGTCCTTGAGAATTGATTGTTCTTTTCTGACGTGAGGGTTTTATTACTAAAGCAAGTTACTCTCCCTGAGCTTTCATTTCTGTTCCTTGAGTTATCAGGCCTGTGAAAAGTGATTTTAATTTCTATGAATTATGTGCTTTTCTCCTCCTCCCCCAACACCCAAAATACTCAGAATGATACTTTGGATTTGTTTCCCTGCTTCTTCACCCTCCTGAAGACCAAGGTCTGGTTATTCCTTGTAATCACTTCTTTTATGACTTCAATATTGTATCTGTCTACAGTCTAGAATTAGCCTCAGCAAAGAGCATGGTCTAAATCATAGTTGCTCTCTTCATAGAGAAATATAATGTCATTCATAAATGTATTTTAAGGGGGTGGGTCGGTTTTATACAAAAAAATAACAAGAACAAAAACTAAGATGATGTGCATGTATTGACCATGCTTTATTGATTACACTTTGTAGGAGACCAACTGATCCATAGGTCAATGTTTTACTTCATACAACTATAAAAAGCACCCAAGGAATGGCAACAGATATATCCTGGTCACACATAGATTCTTGACTTGACAACCACTTTTTACCAAAGGTGGCCAATGATTATGATTCCTAAATTGTAACAGGAGAAATGTTTAAGGTAGCTCCAGGCAGTTAGTGTACTTGTCCAGGCAGTTAGTGTACTTGTTAGCCTGTCAGTGGATTTGTTCATAAAGAGTCCTTAAATTAATGCTATTTAATTCTCTTAAATCTAATTGAGTTATAGCATGTGTGTAAAACCTACTTTGAAAATGCCATTTTCTGTCTTCTTATTAATTGCTAGACTTGTACTCATGAAATTTGAATTGTTTTGCTTGATATCTAGTATTTTTAGCTTTATAAGAGTTCTGTACAATACCTTGTATCCCTTTTTATATTATGTGTTGATAAAATTAAAGTAATTTTGACATAAAAATCTTCATTTAAGGACAGAAAATATGTTATAAATTTGAATAACATTAATATACCTCCTAAATAAACATGAGGGATTTAGAAATGCCTTCTTATTTAAAAGAAATTCAACAATAGACAGAAACACATCTATGACTTTACATATCATAATAAAGTTTAAAAAACATAGATATGCCTCATTTATTTGGCCAGACTATTTTCAGTATATTACAATCAAATTTAAAAGTTTCCTTTAAGTTAAAATTAAATCAAATATTTCCTATATAATACTTAAATAACAATAGTTAAAGAGGCCCAGATTTTCAATGCTTGATTTATGAAATCCAAGTGAACAAGTGATATTTCTTTCAAAAGCAGTATTACATGTTCATGCAAAGGAAGGCTGTCTGAGATTTAATGAAAACTTTATATTGTAGCTTCTAGCTAATGACAAAGATGGTAACTTCAAAGAGACAGAAACTTCCTGGAATAAAAACGATAAAAATAATAACAATCAAATGCCTATCATACCCTAAGGCATTGGGAAAACAAAAATTCCATTTGTCTGCCTGGCAGAAGGTTTGTTTATGGTTTTAAGTATCAGATGCTGAAAGCAAGATAATTGTTTTTCAAAAAAAGATGATTTGCTCTTCAAGCTCTGTTGGTAGGAATGATTAAACTTTCATCTGAGAAGATAAAGGTTTTTCTTATAAGTTAAATACTATTTAAAACTGGTTTAAATATATGCAATATATTCAGTTAAAAACAAATGTTTCAAATTTTGCCAACTTCCATTCATGATAAACTTCTGTTTCCTTGGATTTAAAGGAGGTGTTTATAATAATAAAAATGCCAAGTTATGAGGGGTGAATGGCACCCAAGTTCCTCTGAGCATCATTGTTTAGCTGTGGGCTTAATCCTCACTCTGAGAAGGCTTCATGAACCTCAAGAGCATCCTGCATTTCTGGATCCTGGATCCATGGAAACCTTCAGAAGGCCCAAAAGTAACCAGCTTATAACCTTGCCCAACCTTCATTGTCTGGACCATGGCTAGCCCCACCTCCCCAAGAACTCCTGCTGCCATCAGGATCACCCAACCAACACCAAGTGATCTAGATGCCTACAGGAGAGCGGAGGAAGACACTCAGCAAGACCCAGGACATTATGGCAGTACCAAGGCCCAAGTATCATGTTATTACAAACACTGAATATCCAGTGAAACTGAAGCCCAAGAAGAGGAACTTAAATCCAATTATAAAGATGATAGAGTCCTTTAAAGAGGACACAAACAAATTCTTGACGAAAATGCATCCAAGAAAGTAGAGGCATTAAGAGATAAAGCAAAGAAATACAAAGTGATTCAGGAAAATGCAATCAAAATGGTAGAAAATATGTACACCACAGTCTAAGGCCTGAACAGGGAAATAAAGTCAATAAAGGAAACATAAACTGAGGCAATCCTGGAAATGGAAAACCTAGGAAATATGACAGGAACTACAGATGCAAGCATCACCAACAGAATGCAGGAGAAGGAAGACAGCATCTCAGGTGTAAAAAATACAATAGAAGAAATATATCACACAAAGAAAATTCAAAATATAAAATGTTCATGAAACCAAACATCTAAAAATTTTGGAATGTTATGAAAAGACCAAATATAAGAATAATAGGAATAAAGAAAGAATATTCCCAGCTCAAAGAACCAGAAATATGATCAACAAAATTGTAGAAGTAAATGTCCTTAACATAACAAATGAGATACCCCAAAATGTACAAGAGGCTTCCAAAACAGTAAACAGATGGAACCAGAAAAAAAAAAAAAATCCCCAGCCAAATAATAACCAAAATAGTAACTATCTAAATATACAGAACAAGGAAAAACCTGTAAAAGCATTAAGGGCAAAAGGCCAACTAATATATAAAATCAGTCCTATCAATCTTATACCCAAATTTCTCATCTGACATTCTAAAGGCTGCAAGAACCTAGAAACATAACTTGCAAACCCTAAGAGGCTACAAGTGTCACCCCAGAATACTCTGCCCAGCAAAACTTATAACCACTATAGGTGGAAAACCTAAGATATGCTATGACAAAACTAAATTCAAACAATACCTTTCCACTATCCCAGTCCTACAGAGAGTAATAGGAGGAAAACTCTAACCCAGTGAGGCTAAATATACTTAAGAAAACACAAGGAACAGATAATGTTACAACATTAATACCAATACAAGAAAAACACACTCACAAACATGCACAGTCTCTCTCCCTCCCTCCCTCCCTCCCTCCCTCCCTCCCTCCCTCCCTCCCTCCCTCCCTCTCTCTCTCTCTCTCTCTCTCTCTCTCTCTCTCTCTCTCTCTCTCTCTCCTTCCCTCCCTCTCCCCCTCTCCCTCTCCCTCTCCCTCTCCCTCTCCCTCTCCCTCTCCCTCTCCTTCTCCCTCCCTCCCTCCTCCTCCTTTCCCACCCCCTCTTCCTTTTCTCTCCTCTTCCATTCTCTCTCCCTCCCCCTTCTCTCTCTTTCTCCCTCCCTCCTTCTCTCCCTTCCCTCCTCCTCCTCCTTTCCCACCCCTCTTCCTTTCCTCTCCCTCTTCCTCCCCCCTTCTCTCTCAACCACAAGAATTATAAGAATAACAGGAAGTAACAATCATTGCTTATCAGTATCTCTCAAAATTAATAGATACAATTCCTCAGTACACAGACACAGTCTAACAGGACAAATGTGTAAACATAATCCATCATCCAGTTGTATATAAGAAACAGTCTTTGCAACAAAGAGAGTCATGACCTCAGTATAAAGGTCTGGAAATTAAAAAAAGGTTTCCAAGCAAATAGAACCAAGAAACAAGCTGAAGTGGTCATTCTAACATTTAATAAAGTAAACATTCAATGGAAAGTAATCAAAATAGGCAGGGAATAACAGACCATACTGACCCCCCAAAAAAAAAATCCAACAGAACATATCAATTCTCAATATCTATGACCCAAATGCAAGGGCACCCACATTTGTAAAAGAAATACTGCTAAAGCTTAAATCAGACATCAAAACCCACACATTAGTAAGGGGAGACCTCAACACCCCACTCTTACCAATTGGCTGGTCATGGAGTCAGAAACTAAACAGAAAAATAACAAAACTAACAAAGCCATGATTAAAATATACCTAACAGATATTGATAACATTTCACTCAGCACAAAAGAATACTTTATTCTCAGCACCATATGGAACCCTCACAAAGCAAACCTCAACCAATATAAGAAGTCTGAAATAACCCCATGTATCTCTTCAGAGCACCATATATTAAAGCCAGACTTCAAAAACAGACACAACAGAAGCCTATATACTTGTGGGGACTGAATGACTATTAACTCAATGCTACCTGGCTCAGAAAGAAATAAATATTTAAGTACTTTCTAGAATTCAATGAAAAAGATGGCACAGGATACCCACACTTAAGAGACACTATGAGAGCAGTGCTAAGAGGAAAGATCACTGCAGTGAATGCCCTCATTTTGAAATTAGAGAAATCTCATACTAGCATACTAAAGAATTAAAAGTACAACTGAAGGCTCTAGGAAAACAAACAAACAACACAACCAGCAAGAGTTGATTGCAGGAAATGACCAAACAAGGGCTGAAATCAACCAATTAGAAACAAAGAGAACAATACAAAGAATCAATGAATCCAACAGGGGGATATCAATAAGGTGAACAAACTTGAACTAAGGCAGGGGGATTACCCCAATTAACAAGTACAGATAACTATGCTATGACCCAAAGGAGCCAAATAAAAAGGAGGTCAGCTTGGTCTTCATGTAGGTTCCCCCCAAACAACTAGAGCAGAGGCTTTCCTTGAGGCAGCATCCTGTCTGCCTAGTGGAATAAGTTTACTTATTCTATTAGCATTTGATTCAGTTTCTTCCAAGTTTTTATTCAAAATGTACTGTTAAGTGTTTGGGACTACCAATGTTTGTCAAGGAATTAGCCACTCTTTCCTGACACACTTGTTGTCCCCACTGGCCAGATTCTAAAGCAGCAGCTGATTCATCTCTCCTCCCATCAACACTCTAACCCCCTTCTCAATTCAGAGAAAAATAAATCATTAATTTATTAGAGTCACAGGTCGAGCATGCTGAGCTCTTCTCATATTTGCTGGATAATACAAATTAAGATGCTGTTCTGCAAAACTTCTCAGGAGGTCGAGTCTCCTATTTTCACAGGTTGCAGTCCGTGGTTTTTGGCTCTGTTGCTTTGGTGCTTTGATAACATGGAGTATCATCATGGTTATAAATTATTTCTAGATGTATCTATTTAATGAATGTTCCGCCATCTCTCAATAAACACAATAGTCAAGGTATACTCTAGAAACTAAGGATGGAGATAAATTTGTAATATAGACTGTGACAGCCACCATGAAATCTTTTGTGCTTAAAGCTTTTAATAATTAATATTCCTCATGTCCTTACTGTGGCACAAATGTAGATATGAAGAACTTTATTATGTTAAGGGAAGATGATGCTATTCTGGCATAAGGTATTTGTTGAGTAGAGAGATAGAGAGTTAGGTCTTGGCCTGTTCTTTATTCTTTTTTTTTTTTTTTTTTTTTGTGTGTGTGTGTGTGTGTTGATTTTATTTTTTATTTAATTTTTTAACAACTTTATTTTACAAAACAAAGATAAATATACAGATTTTAAGCATTTTTGCATAAAACTATACAATACATTTTTGTCAGTACTTTTTTTTTTTAAAGATTTGAAAAGTTCTTTATTCTTTGTACTAAAATAGTTGACCATAAAAGACTAGTTTCCTGTAAGTTTCTCCTTAAAAATTCTGGTTATTTCTCATTCTTATCTTAATATGATCTAGACTAGAGTTGATACATTTGAATAATAATTTATTTTAATATTAATCCATATTGTCCCTAACATTTTATCAATCTGGTTATCTGTTAACTTTGCCTTATGTTGCAGTTTCTTCAGGGGAAAATGATACTTAGCCATTTTGCCTGTAAATTCAATTATTAGTGATGGTATTTGGGAGGGAGGACATTTAACCCCTGCTGCCTAATTCTCAGGGTCTTGATAAATTGCACTGTTTTATTAGATCATGAAATTCACAGTGTATTGTATTTTGACTAATTTTGCCATTCATTGCATATTAATATGAATGTAACTATCTAAGAATCTTTATGAGGTAATGTAATAGTTTAAAAAGTTTTAGAAGAGCACTGAATCTTCTTTCAATTATGAGCTCTGGAAAGATCATCTTCTGCTTCTTTTGCTATTATTTATAACTTTATCATAGATAAATTCCAGAAGTGTCTCTGTGTGAGAGCAGATTAAAAATGTTTTGCATTTTTTCAGTTAAATAATGGATTCCATTTCAATTGTATTATAGATGACTCCACTCCATATTACAAACCAGAATCTCAGAATCCCTGATGTTATACATCATATATGACTAATATAATACAATAAATATTCCTCATCTTAGTCTAGTGTGTGTCATCTGTCACAACATACCCACAGATTTATTTCCATGGTAATTCCAACTACGAGTAACCTATCAGACTCACTGGAAAGATTAGTCACCACATTATGTGTGCATGCTTTTTTTCTTTACCTGTACAAAACCTCAGACAATATGTGAGATTGATACAGAAGCTCTCTGTATGTTCTGAGGTACTGTCATGGAATGGGACCTTCTCAGGCATTGCTTATGTAGAAGCAAAATAACATATGTGAAGTTAAAATCCTCCAGGAAACATGAGTCAAAATCATACGCCTGTGATATTTTTCGCCTTAAGGAGCATTACATCGAAAGGAATAAACAATTCCATTAAAGATTAATCATTCATTCTCTTTGCAGTGCTTTTTTAATGTCCTTTGCCCTGTCTCTTTAACATCTAGTATTTTTCAATGCATCTAGTCCTGCTACTGATGAAAGATGGCAGGCAGATCCAGGACTCCAGTGCTGAATCAGGACAGCCCTCAGAGGGAATTGGGCAGCACTGTCTCTCATCTCAACATTTATAAGGGGCTAAAATTACAAACACTTCAAAACGAGAACAGAGTCTGCAAGGGCATTTAGCAGTTTTAGCAGAACATGAAGTTATCTGAAAAACAAGTAATGGTAATTGGTTAATTAGAAGTTGAAGACTGGCTAGGTATTAAGAGATTTCTGGAAAAAGGCACGAACATGAAGGAATAAAATCTCTACTACAAAGATAAATTGCCTTTTAATGTTTCCAGTTCAAAAAAAAGTATCAGTGATCTTTTAGAAGTTAGGAAATAGAACTGTGTAGAAGATAGTAGAAGTAATTAAAACAGGATCATTATGGAGAAGCATAAGGAGTTGGCTTTATTCACTGATGATCCGCCAATGTAAAAAGTCCTCTATGGAAAAGTGATTTAGGTGTTGACATTCTCTAAGCTGAAATTATCAATAGCTCAGAATTCCACTTATTCAAACAGGTCCAGTATTCATCCTGATTGGAATGAGCTGCTACATGATGAGGATTTACCTGTTTCCAAAAGATCTGTATACTTCCCAATTTAAGGTTAGTTAGACTATTTAAAACACAAGGTAGAAATAAAAATTTAGAGTTACATGTAGCAACATTTCCTCAGGGCTGTGTTATTTTTTTCAAAATGTTAATAAATGGCAAAGTCTGGTACAGAACAATCTCGTGAGAAAACACAGATGGGGTTTCTTTTCTATGCATGTGTTCTTCATTTCCCCCTTAAATGTGGATGGTCACTGAAGTATTGCTATCTTTCTGTAAGTGTAATTTCCATGAAAAAAATAGATTCTAGATTTCTGAATTTATATCTGTTCTTTTTTTAAAATTGGATATGCTCTGTATTTACATTTCAGATGTTGTCCCACTCCCCAACCTCAGCCCCCTCCCCCTCCCATTGCCTTCATGAAGGTGCTCCCTCTCCCAACCACTCTCTACCTCCTCAGCACCTTGGCATTCCCCTACAATGGGAAAATTAGCCTTTGCTAGAACAGAGGCCTCTCCTCCCATTGATGTCAGAAAATGCCATCTTCTGCTGCATATGCACCTGGAGCCATGGGTCTCTACATGCGAATTCACTGGTTGGTGTTTTAGTCCCTGGGAGCTGTGATGGGTTTCATTAGTTGATAATTTTGTTCTTCCCATTGGGTTTCAGACTTTTCAGCTCCTTCAGTTCTTTCTCTAATTGCTTCATTGGGGTGCTCATTTTCAGTCTGATGGTTAGCTGCAAGCATCCTCATCTGTATCAGTATGGCTCTGGCAGAGCCTTTGAGGAGGCATTCATATCATGTTCCTGCCAGTAAGCACTAATTAGCATCAGCAATAGTGCTTGGGTTTAGTGGCTGCATATGGGGTGGGTCCCCAGGTGGGGCAGTCTCTGTATGATCTTTTCTCCAATCCCTGCTCCTTTATTTCCTCCCATGAGTGTTTTGTTCTTCCTTCTAAAAAGAACTGAGGCATCCACTTTCTGGTCTTCCTTCTCTTTGAGTTTCATAAGTCCTGTGAATAGTTTCTTGGGTATTCTGAGGTTTGGGGCCTAGTATCTGCTTATATATGAATATATACCATAAGTGTTCTTTTGTTACTGGGCCTCACTCAGGATGATAGCTTCAAGTTCCATCCATTTTTCCAGGAATTTCATGAAGTTATTGTTTTTAATAGCTGAATAGTGCTCGATTGTGTATATGTACTACAATTTCTGTGTCCATTCCTCTGTTGAAGGAAATCTGAGTTCTTTCCAGCTTCTGGTTATTATAAATATGGCTGCTATGAACACAGTGAAATGTGTCCTTCCTAGATGTTGGAGCTTCTTTTGGGTATATGCCCAGGAGTGGTATTCTGGGTCCTCAGGTAGTACTATGTCCAATTTTCTGAAAAACCACCAGACTGAATTCCTATTAAAAATTGGGTACAGAGGTAAATAAAAAAACTCACAACAGAAGAATATCAAATGGCTGAGAAGCACCTAAAGAAACGCTCAACATCTCTAGTCATTAGAGAAATGCAAATCAAAACAACTCTGAGATTCCTCCTCATACCAGTCAGAATGGCTAAGATCAAAAACTCAGATGACAGCAGATGCTGGCGAGGATGTGGAGAAAGAGGAACACTTCTCCACTGTTGGTAGGGTTGTATTCCTTCACTTGAGATTTATTTGTATTTTTATAAAAAAAAATAAGTGATTCTTTTATTTACTAGTATTCTAATATGAAGATGTGTGATAATAAAATCCATTTATTTGTTTTTTCTAACTTGGCAACATTTGTTTTTCTATAGGAATTTAAATAGTTGAAGAAAGTAGATTGTACTGGCTCTGATTTCAATTTTCTCTTTCTTATAAAAGCCAAAGGGATTTTTTTTTCAGCCCAACATAACACTTTATTGATTCGAATGAAAAGCTTTTGTGCTGGGGTGGGGGTGCCTACCTTCCCACAACAACTTGCAGGACCCTTCAAAGTGGGTGGAACATTTTCATCCAGGCTTTCTCTATAAGGTGGAGCTGGGTGGGGGCATGCAGGGATTTACCATAATGTCCTGAGTATGAGACTCCATCATTTAGCTGCTGCGGGTGAGCATCCATATTTAGGCATGGTAGCTGACACTGAGAACAAAGTTAAGGATGTATGTGGGTTGGCCCGATGGATTCGAAAGGATGTCAAGAGCCTCAGAAAACTCATGCAGAAGTCGCCTTTCTTACAATGACAATGTCTGATTTGATACTACAGTGCAATTGATCAATCGAGGCCACGATACATGTCACATAGTCACTGCTATTATGAAAAGACTTTTTTCTATTTATAACCAGAAGAGGGTTTCAGAAAAATTCTCGTTTATTAGTGAAGAGATAACACGAGATAGATTCAACTATGTCAGTCTGTTATAGCCCTCCACCAGTTATCACAATAAAATCAGAAGGAAAAGCAATTCTGTGAACACACCACACAAAACACATCACGCAACTTTCAGTGACATATTAATTAGATCAGATAAATAAAAATTATATTTCTGGGAGCAGGAAGAGGGGTTTTCCTGTGGGCTCATTGTGCACACATTCTAGAATGTGAATCATGTTGCTTGGACATCCAGAAACATCAAGTATCAATGAAGTTGCTGAGTTAATTATCTGAAATAGTCATATAGCATTGCCTAGAGAAAGGCATATTATTTTATTCCATATGTCCTTAACTTGTGAGGGAAGTGTAGCTTTGGAAACACCTCATTCAATATATTTCATACTTTGAAATCCTTCTCCAATTTTATACATTAGTTGTCAGCAAGTGAGATACTGTAGAAAGAGTAGTGGCTGGAATTGATGAGTACTCCTGGTAGTTCTTCAGTAAATGAAATCTTCACATATAAAAGGCTAAGGAACTGGCATAGGGAAAGTTTAGGAAGTGAATATTTCCCAAGAACATTCCAACTGTAGTCTGGTGACAAAGGAAGGAGCATGGAATATTGTGCAGCCCCTGTAATGGTTTTAAACCATAAACCTTGTAAACACTTTCTAAGTTATTTATAGAATTTATTTGCTTTCAAAATTATAACTAATGTAGGAAGTTCAGCTGTAGCAGTAAAGTCTGTGCCCTGTCTAAGCGATGAGACAATCTGACCTGCCGTAGAACCTTAGACAGAGATTTGAGGAGGTTCTATGTGGATAGATGTATAAATGACGGGAAAGAGACTGATGTGATGTGTTAAGCAGAATTAAAATACATATTTATCAAGACATTTTCTTCATTGATTCAGAGAAGTGTTAAACTTTCTAAAACATATTTTTATCAATTATTTGGAAATTCAACACAAATCATTCTGATCACCACTACTTCCCAGCCCTCCCAGTCTCACCATTCCCATTCCTGTGGCCTTCCCCAACCAAAAATTTAAAATAAAAAATAAATAAATAGGCCCTGCCTGATCCAGGGACCAGGAACCCAGCATGGGGACCTCTGTTCCCACACAGCGGTGCACGGAAAGCGCTCCCCTGCCCTGCCTGATCCAGGGACCAGGAACACAGCATTGGGACCTCTGTTCCCACCCTGCTGCTTTGGGGCTCAGAACGGGGCACAGCCCATCTGCCACCTGGACCAGCAGTGCACAAAGGTTAAGGCCTGGTAAGTAGGAGACCTGAGCAGCAAGGAGGCAGAGAGATCTCTGACAAGTGCACACAGAAAGCTTGCCCCTGCCCTGCCTGATCCAGGGACCAGGAACCCAGCATTGGGACCTCTGTTCCTACCTGGCAGCTTGGGGGCGCAGAACAGGACTCGGCCCATCTGCCACTTATACCAGCAGTTCCCAAAGGTAAAGGCCTGGTGAGAAGGAGACCTGAGCAGCCAGGGAGCAGAGAGATCTCTTCCAAATGCACACGGAAAGCATGCCCCTGCCCTGAATGATCCAGGGACCAGGAACCCAGCATTGGGACCTCTGTTCCCACCCGGCAGCATTGGGGTGCAGAACAGGGCTCAGACCATCCAACACCTGGACCAGTGGAGATCCAGGGACACAGACCAGGTACAAGGGAAAGGCAGAAACATATCACTAACAACAAGATGGCAAGAGGAAAGCGAAAGAGCATATTCGGAGGAAACCAAGACAACCTGGCAACACCAGTACCCAGCTCTCCCATCACAGCAAACATTGGAATGTCAAACACTCCTGAAAAAGAAGACACAGACCTAAAATCATACCTCAAGATGATGATAGAGATCCATAAACAAGAATGGGAGGAAAAGCAAAAAGAATCAGAAGCTTTTAAAGAGGAAATAAGAAAAAACACTCAAAGAACTAGAGGAAAACAGAACCAAAGAGATGAAGGAATGGAAGAAGGAATTTAAAACGGAAATTGACACAATAAAGAAAACATTAAAAGAGATAACCCTAGAGGTAGAACACCTAAAAAAGAAATCAGGAGTCACAGAAGCAAGCATTTCCAATAGATTACAAGAGATAGAAGAGAGAATTTCCAATAGACTACAAGAGATGGAAGAGAGAATCTTGGGGGCAGAAGACAACATTGTAAACATAGACAAAACAGCCAGAAAAGATGCAAAAACCTAAAAGCTCCTAACCCAAAATGTCCAGGAGATCCAGGACACAATGAGAAGACCAAAGCTAAGGATAATAGGAATAGAAGAGGAAGAAGAATATCAACTAAGAGGCACAGTAAATATCTTCAACAAAATTGTAGAAGAAAACTTCCCTACCCTCAAGAATGAGATGACCACGAGCATAAAAGAAGCCTTCAGAACTCCAAATGGGTTGGACCAAAAAAAGAAATGACACATAATAGTCAAAAGACCAAGCACCCAAAGCAAAGAAAGAATACTAAAAGCAGTAAGGGAGAAAGGTCAGGTAACATATAAAGGCAGACCAATCAGAATCACACCCGATTTCTCAACAGAGACTATGAAAGCTATAAGAGCCTGACAGACAACATGCAGACCCTAAGAAAGCACAAGTGCCTGCCCAAGCTGCTATACCCAGCAAAACTATCAATTACCATAGATGTAGAGATGAAGATTTTTAAAGACAAAAATAAAATTACACAATATCTGACCACAAACCCAGCACTACAACAAATTATAAGTGGAAAATTCAATACAATGAGGGGAACTACATCTGAGTATAAATAAGAAAACTCCTGAGCAAAAAAACCAAAAGAAGAAAGAGACACAGAAACAACTCAACCTACAAGAGCAATAATAGCAGGAAACGGCAACCACTATTCCTTGATATCTATTAACATAAATGGACTCAACTCCCCAATAAAGAGACATAGGCTATCAGAATGGATACATAAACAAAATTCAGGATTTTTCTGCATACAAGAAACTCATATCAGAGACAAAGACAGACACTATCTCAGAGTAAAAGGGTTGGAAAAAAAATTCCAAACAAACTTCTCCAAGAAGCAAGCTGGAATGGCTATTCTAATATTGAATGAAGTAAATTTCTAACCAAACGTTATCAAAAAAAAAAAAAAAAAAAAAAAAAGAAGAAGGTCACTTTTTACACATTACAGGGGAAATCTGTCAGGTGGAATTCTCAATCCTTAACATATATGCTCCAAATACAGAAGTACCCACATTCATAAAAGAAACCCTACTAAAGCTCAAAAAATACATTTAACCCCACACAATAATAGTGGGAGACTTTAATGCCCCACTCTCACCAATGGACAGATCATGGAAACAGAAACTGAACAAGGACACTGTAAAACTAGCAGAAACTATGAGCCAACTGGAATTAATAGATATCTACAGAACATATCATCCTAAAGTAAAAGAATACACCTTCTTCTTAGCACCCCATGGCACCTTCTCGAAAATTGACCACATAATTGGACACAGAACAAGCCTCAATCGATATAAGAAGATTGAAATACTCCCATGCATCCTCTCAGATCACTGTGGTCTAAGGCTGGTCTTAAACAACAACAAAGTCAACAAAAAGCCCACATACACATGGAAACTAAACAACGCACTGTTAAACAATAGCAGAGTCAAAGAAGAAATAAAGAAAGAAATTAAGGATTTTCTAAATTCAATGAAAACTAAAACACAACATACCCAAACCTATGGGATGCAATGAAAGCAGTACTGAGAGGAAAACTCATAGCCCTCAGCACTTCCAAAAAGAAACTGGAGAGAGCATACATCAGCAACTTGACAGCACAGCTAAAAGCTCTAGAACAAGAAGAAGCAGATACACCCAAGAGGAGAAGATGGCAATAAATAATCAAAATTAGGGCAGAAATAGACCAAATAGAAACAAAAAGAACCATTGAAAAAATCAACAAAACCAATAGCTGGTTCTTTGAGAAATTCAAGAAAACTGATAAACCCCTATCCAGACTAACTAGAGGCCAAAGATAGAGTATAAAAATTCACAAAATCAGAAAGGAAAGTGGAGACATAACAACTGAACCTAAAGAAATTCAAAAAATCATCAGATCCTACTACAAAAGCCTATACTCCACAAAGTTGGAAAATATGGAGGAAATCAATGAATTCCTAGACAGACACAAAATCCTAAAGTTAAACCAGGACCAGGTAAACCATCTAAATAATCCCATAATACCTAAAGAAGTAGAAGTCTTCCAAAGCCTTGCAAACCAAATCAAAGAACACATCAAAATGATCATTCACCATGACCAAGTAGGTTTCATCCTGGGAGGCAGGGATGGTTTAATATAAGGAAATCCATCAATATAATCCATCATATTAACAAACTCAAAGAACAAAATCACATGGTCATCTCACTAGATGCTGAGAAAGCATTTGACAAAATTCAACACCCCTTCATGTTAAAAGTCCTGGAAAGAACAGGAATCCAAGGTCCATACCTAAACATAATAAAACCAATATACAGCAAACCAACAGCCAACATCAAACTTAATGGTGGGAAACTTGAAGCAATCCCACAAAAATTAGGGACTTGAAAAGGCTGCCCACTCTTCCCCTACCTATTCAACATAGTACTGGAAATCCTAGATGGAGCAATTATACAGCAAACGGAGATCAAGGGGATACAAATTGGAAAGGAAGAAGTAAAAACTTCAGTGTTTGCAGATGACATTGTAGTGTACTTAAGTGACCCCACCATTTTTACCAGAGAACTCCTACAGCTGATAAACAAGTTTAGCAAAGTGGCTGTATACAAAAGTAACTCAAACAAATTCATAGCCTTTCTATACTCAAAGGACAAATATGTGGAGAAAGAAATTAGGGAAAAGATATCCTTCACAATAGTCACAAAACTATGAAATACCTTGGTGTGACTAACTAAGCAAGTGAAGGACCTGTATAACAAGAACGTCAAACCTCTAAAGAAGAAAATCGAGGAAGATCTCAGAAAATGGAAAGATCTCTCATGCTCATGGATTGGAAGGATCAACATTTTAAAAATGGCCATCCTACCAAAAGCAATATACAGATTCAATGCAATCCCCATCAAAATTTCAAACCAGTTCTTCATTGAGTTGGAAAGATCAGTGTGCAATTTCATATTGAATAACAAAAGACCTAGAATAGCGAAATCCATCCTCAACAACAATAAAACATCTGTGGGAATCACTATCCCTGACCTCAAGCTATATTACAAGGCAATTGTGCTGAAAACTGCATGGCACTGGTACAGAAATAGGCATGTGGATAAATGGAATAGAATAGAAGATCCAGAAATGAGCCCTCACGTATGTGGTCACCTGAATTTTGACCAAGGAGCTGTAAACATTCAATGGAAAAAGGACAGCCTATTCAACAAATGGTCCTGGTCCAACTAGCACTCTGCATGCAAAAGAATGAAAATAGACCCTTTCTTATCTCCTTGTACAAAGCTCAAGTGTAAGTGGATCAAAGATCTCCACATTAAACAAGATACACTGAAACTATTAGATGAGAAAGTAGGGAAAACCTTAGAACACATAGGCACAGGAGAAAATTTTCTGAACAAAACACCAATGGCTCAAGCTCTAAGGTCAAAGATTAACAAACAAGACTTAATGAGATTGCAAAGTTTCTGTAAGGCTAAGGACATTGTCAAGAAAACAAAACAGCAGCCAACAGAATGGGAAAAGATCTTTACCAACTCCACATCAGATAGAGGCCTATTATCCAAGGTATACAAGGAACTCAAAAAGCTAGATACCAGAGTTTCAAACAGCCCTATTAAAAAATGGGGTACAGAGCTAAACAAACGTTCTCAATTGAGGAATATCGAATGGCTGAGAAACATCTAAGGAAGTGATCAACATCCTTAGCCATCAGGGAAATGCCAATCAAAACCACCCTGAGATTCCACCTCACACCAGTCAGATTGGCCAAGATCCAAAACTCAGATGATAGCAGATGCTGGCTAGGTTGCAGAGAAAGGAACTCTTCTCCACTGTTGGTGGGGTTGTAAACTGATACAACCACTCTGGAAATCAGTCTGGCGATTCCTCATACAATTGGACATAGTACTACCTGAAGATCCAGCTATTCCACTTCTGGGCTTATACCCCAGAGACACTGCAATATACAACAAAGACACATGCACCACAATGTTCATAGCAGCTCTATTTATAATAGCCAGAAGCTGGAAAGAACCCAAATGTCCTTCAGTAGATTAATGGATACAAAAATTGTGGTACATTTACACAATGAAGTACTACTCAGCCATCAGAAACAATGACTTAACCAAAATCTTAAAAAAATGGTTGCATCTAGAGAATATCATCCTGAGTGAGATAACCCAGTCACAAAAGAACAGATATAATATGCAGTTACTGATAGTTCTAGAGGCTAGGACTTCCCCAGAAACAACTCACAGACTGTGTGAAGTTCAAGAAAAAAAGAAAACAATACAAAACAAAACAAAAAAAAAAAAATCATGCTCAATCCTTACACACCATGAAAACAATGACTAATTCCCGGATACATGCTGTTTTACATGTACTTTTTGCTCATTGTTACTAGTAAGACCTCAATGCAGAGTATCAAACCTTAAAAACAGAAAAAAAAAAAAGCCAAGCACTGACACAATTGTATTTGTATACATTTATGCGAAAATGTTTAAAATTTTGTTTCTTTTATCTTTGTTTTTTAAAATAAAGTTTAAAAAAAAAAGGTGTGTAAATGACTTATACATTGTGTATAAGTGACTTAAAATGGCTGAAGTGACCTGAATAAACAGGAAAAAACTATACAGAATGTAAAAATAAATAAATAAATAGATAGATAAATAAATAAATAAATAAAATAAATCACAAAACAAAACAAAATTACAATTTTGTATTTCCCATGTAGTCAGTAATGCATGGTCAAATTTCCAGTGACTTATCCCTTAAATTAAAGTTTATCTATCCCCACCCCTACCTCCACCAGTGGCCATCTGTTGTGGAGAGCTATACTTCAATACTCTTATCATAATTTTTAGGAGTTCTCTTTAATGTTTTTCTGTCTAGGTTATTTTTGGGGGAGGGTGTAGATTGTCCTAAATTGGTTTGTATTTTAATGTTAATTGAAGTTCCCTAAGAAGTGCTGCCTATCAAATACTCATGAAGTGACTTCATCTGAATTTTCACATTTTAATTATTAAAATAGGGGAGAGCCAGTGACTGGGCAGGGTAAGGGAGGTGAAGAGAGAGGGTCAGAAGTCAGAGAACAAAAGAGGACCAAGGAAAGTTCCAAGATGGAGGTTGAGAAGGATGAATTAGATCCAGTTGGGCTTTATTGGCGATAAGTAATTATGAACATTTTAAGGATTTTATAGGTCGTATATCTCATATAGAAGGGCAGCGTGTATCTTTGTCTATTTGATGTAATCTTATTGTGTAGAGGGTTTGTGGATTGAGAGTTTGATATATACTTGTATGATAAGCTATTGAGCATTAGAGAGGTGTTTGTGTTGGGTTTGTGGTAAACAAACACTCCAGGACGGAGGCGGTAAACAGGCAGAGTAAAACCACATGGGAAGGGAGAATGCAGATGAAGAAAGACAGCAGAGCTGATAAAGAAATAAGCCATTTTATTTATTTATGTATTTATTTTAATTTACTGCAACAGGAGAGGAGTATGGGAGATGTTATTGAAGGCATCTATGTCTCCTTGCAAATACAAGTAGCCTGTACTTTCTTTTTTTTCTCCCCATTGTCCATTTTATTTTATTTTATTTTAAATTTTATTGCATATTCTCTATATTTACATTTCAAACATTTATCCTTCCTCTCCACTTCCCTCCCTCCTCCTGCTCAACTTTCTTCCAGGCAGGTGCTCCCTCTCCCAATCATCCTTTCTACCCTAGTGCCTTAGCAGATGACGATGTTGTTCTTCCCATGAGGATGAAAATGTTTCATCTATTTCGGTCCTTTCACTAGCTTTTTTATTGGGGTCTCCATGTTTAGTCTGATGTTTTAGCTGCAACCATCCTCTTTTGTATCTGTATGACTCTGGGAGAGCCTCTTTCACCTGAGCCATGTTTAATGTCTGTGGTCAGTGTTACAGTCAAGAATCATTGATATCATTACAGAACAATATTCATTGTCTTTGTAGTCAGTAGGTGCTCTGATCCTGGACTTTCACATAGAATCTGGCAAAAGCACAAATATCAAACACTGTCCAGGTCTCTGGAGTCAGGACCTTCCAGAGACCTTACCATGAAATCCAGTATCCGTACATACCACTGACACCAACAATGTCCCTGGTTGGAGCTGACCCATGGACATTAACACAGGTTTAGGTGGCAAATCACACTATGGACTTCCATGGCTTTTGGTCCTAACACAGACCATAAATATCAAGTCTGTTGTGGCTGTAGCAGAACCAAGGATATGAAACATGGCTCATTTGGAAGTACAGATTGCTTAAATCTGGAGGACTCCTATGGCATTGATGTGTAAAACCTGGTTTTATGCTGTAGCAAAAGCCAAACACACCTACAAGATTTTTGGTAGATACATGGGCTCCATGTACCACATACACTCCAGTAGGACCTTGGATTCAGACTTAGCTTCTGGTGGCAGCAAGACCCTTGGAAATCAACAAAGCATCTAGCAGCTTCTGGGGCCTCAGACACTCAAATGGTTTGGCCTCTATCTACAGCATATGCACTGCTCTGTCCCCCATCCTCCTCACCCCTCCATCAAAAACACATCTTTCAAAGTGTCAATGGAAACTGGACCACTGCGTATATACTTTTAGCCCACAAAGCTCTCTATGGTAATACTCATTGCAAGAAGTCATTGGTGTCTGAGGCACCATAAATACTGAACCATCACTGCATCATAAATACTGGACTACCCCTGAGACATTTTTGTTCACAGCCATGCTTCAGATTTTCTGCTTCTGTGGAGGTGACATGCTCTTGGTGCTCCTGTGTCTGGTTCTACAACCCCAGATCCTTCCTCACCAAAGTCCAGAAGCATAGATATAGATGTTGAGGTTGATGAACTAGATGAAGGAGGTGTTTGGATTGACTGACACCAAGGGCTGGATCTGGACACAGCTAGCAGCCATTTGTCAGGCTACCGCTGGTAGAAAGCTATTCCAGGTGTCAAATATGAAATTTTCAATAAAGAATCTCTCAGTGTTACTGCAACAGGGAATGATGGGAGACTAGAACACTCAGCTTTACAAAGTCTCATGATCCTGTCAATCCAGTAGACATTTTAGTAAGATGACACAGGTGAATCAAATGTTCCATACAAGAACATAGGGAGATTACAGGTGTCTATGTCAATGGGTAGTTCAAGACTCCCATGTTATCCATCACTGTAATGAGCACAAACATACAGCACTAGTTCCTCATGATTTTCATGTTTTGTTTCATTAGGTGTACTATGTTAATTGGAATAACTGAAGAAGAATAATGCTTATACTGCATGGTCTCAGTCATGTTGGTCGTCAACATGATTGGTTAGACAATTTCATACAAAACAGGGGGATAAAAATACTGATTAACAGAGTCTCTAGAAAATAAAGCTATATGGAGCCACATAGAAAGTGACCAACAGTAAAAATAAATAAATAAATAAAGTTGTTAACTAACATGCTGAGTAATGTTTATGCATTTATTTCCTGAGTCAATGTAAACAGAATAGGGGACTTTGAATTATTCCATAACAAATACTTATGTTGATGGATGGGCTAAATAACCTGATATGGCCAAAAGGCAATGTATCACCAGGACCTACAGAAGAAACACAATTTAGTTAAAACAAGATTTAAAAATATTTTGTTTTATGATGTTTAAAGAAACCCAACCTAGAGAAGACAAAGCACGGTGGGTCTGAAATAAGCACAAAGGAATTGGGTGAATACGGTCAAAATATATTGTACAAAAATTTCAACTAACTAAACAAAAGAAAAAATTCAGTGGTTGTTACAGTATGGTGAACCTATTATGTGTGAAGCATATTTTATTTAAATTTTAGGAGATACATATTATAGAGTTTGAAAGTAAACACGCCACTCTGACTGGTGTGAGGGGGAATTTTAGGGTTGTTTTAATTTGCATTTCCCTGATCACTAGGGATGTTGAGCATTTCTTTGGGTGCTGCTCAACCATTCAATATTCCTCAGTTGAGAATTCTTTGTTTAGCTCTGTACCCCATTTTTAGTAGGATTGTTTGATTCTCTGGAATCTAACTACTTGAGTTCTTTTTATATAGTGGATATTAGACCTCTATCAGATTTGGCATTGGTAAAGATCTTTTCCCAGTCTGTTGGTTGCCATTTTGTTTTCTTGACAGTGTCCTTAGCCTTACAGAAGCTTTGCAATTTCATGAGGTCCCATTTATCAATTCTTGATCTTAGAGCATAGGCCATTGATATTCTGTTCATGAAATTTTTCCCTGTGCCTATGTGTTCTAAAGTTTTCTCTGCTTTCTCTTCTAATAGTTTCAGTGTACCTGGTTTTATGTGGAGATCTTTGATCCACTAGCACTTGAGGTTTGTACAAGGAGATAAGAAAGGATCAATTTGCATTCTTCTGTATGCTGACTGCCAGTTGAGCCAACACCATTTGTTGAAGAGGCTATCGTTTTTATATTGAATGTTTTTATCTCTTTTGTCAAAGATCAAGTGACCATATGCTTGATGGTTCATTTCTGTCTCCTTGATTTTTTTATTATTCCATTATTAATTAAATTTGAACATATACAATGTATAACTTTAATTTAAAATTATTTGCTATAAGAATTAATTAGTATTTCAACACCATTGGTTTAAAATGAGACAAAATATCTTCCCATACTAATGATTATTAAATACTTTTCCCCTATGGGTATAAAGTATAAATACCTTGCTATAGTAGATCCACAACAATAGAAATGATATTAGCAATAGAATAAAAATAAAATGTCAATTTTTATCATGCCTGGTCTCAATTTGTTGTTATGGGGCTTTGCCAAAAGTACATAATTAAATAATAGCATGAACCATACACAAGTGCAATTAGGCACAAAGATAAAACTAAATATTCTCTAGTGTCAACTGTTCTGTGTTTCTAAAACTTCACAGCCCCTGAAAATGAGACCATAACCATGACATTTCACATCCTCTGAGCCACTGAAGCACAATTAATGCCAATTAAATTTTCTTGACATTTAATGTTAGATACGTATTCCTTGTCATAACATTGTCTTATTTATATCTTTAGGCTATTACGATTCACTTAAACATATAATAATAAAATATATCTGCATGTTATTCTTTCATCTGTGTATAATCTGCTGTAATTCTTAGAACTATATCTACTTTTTTTGTAGAGGAATTTTTAAATCAATAAAATGGCTTCTCTGGAGAGGGATTATATCCAAAATCTTTCTAGGTCTATAAAAATCTGGCCAGGACTCAGACACATCCTTGATTATAGTATGTTCTGACAAGAATATGGTGATACCATTAGTAAACATCTTTAATCCCAAATAATGAAGGTATATTTAGTGAGTAGAAGGAAGCAGATATGTTAGAGAGTGACTTCTAAATGATGGACAGATTGACAAGTCAGAGAAAGATTGTAGAGACATGGGTGGTGGTGGTGGTGGTATTGGTGGTTTTGGTGGATAACAGTCTGACCTTGACAGTTGTACGAAAACAGGTTGCTGAGAGAAAAAGCTAGACACAGGAGAAGACAAGGTAAACCAGAGAATGAGAAGGAGCCAGAAGAAGAGAACAGATTTCCAAAGTTAGTATGATGTCAGCAGAAGAACATAGGAGGAAGCTGATTGAGTGAAGTCAGATCGAATCTTTCAGTTGGAATATTAGATTTCCCGAGATCAAGTGATAGAGAAAACAAGGTTTGATGTTCAACCCAAGCAGTGTATTCACACAGTTTGGGCATGGCTCTCATCTCATCCCTAAATTTGAGGACACGAAAGTAACATTTATAGCTTTTTAAAGGGTGTGTGGCACTTGTTTAAAAGATGATGACAAAGGAAATTAGGACAATATACATCCAAAAACTACAGAGGAATTATGCACAGAATATATTGATTAAAATACACTCATGGCAATTTAGATATCACAGTAGTTATTCATGTCCAAAGGCTCACAATCCCAAAGAATAATCAGTGTCTACGGAGATGGTAATTTTAATTTGTTTAGACAAGGCCATTTTGTACTGAGACCATGTATTGAATTATCGTACTATACCCCATCAGTACATTTAAGTCTTTTTTTTTTTTTTTGTATTTTCAGGGTTTTTTTTTTTTGATATTTTATTTATTTGCATTTCAAATGTTATCCTCTTTCTTGGTTTCCCTTCTGGAAACCCCTATTCCATCCTCCCTCCCCCTGTTTCTATGAGGGTGCCACTCTTTCCTTTCTCTCTGCCTCACTCCCCTACAATGGGTCATCCAGTCTTCCCAGGACCAAAGGTCCTCTCCTCCCATTGATGTCCAACAAGGACATGCTCTGCTACATATGCATCTGGAGCTCTGAGGCGGGTGTTTGTTTGGTTGATATTGTTGTTCTTCCTTTGGGTTGCAAGATCTTATGTATCACTTTAAAAGTGTTGGTCTCAAGGTTGATCTTTGAAAATAAAAAATGAAAGAAAAAATCAGAATAAAATTTAATATAAATTTCATATTCAAAAGTGATGTCAAGTTTTGTGAGGTTTGTGTTCAAAATTAAAAAGGTAGAATTATTAACATATTTGTTGTATTTTGACAAATATACAAAATACTGACCTATAAATCGAACATTAAAAAGTTGTCTTATTTTCACTGTTTACTCTTTAGTATTACATGGAGTTGGTACAAGAGATTAGGTTCTACTTATTTCTGACTTTACAAAGATAATAGGGTCATAGAGAATCTCCTGCTAAAAGTGCATGCTAAGAAAGTACCTTATGAAATAATTTAATAAATTATTATCTTTTCTAAACTTATGACCAAAAAACAAGACACAATTAACCATCACCACAAACACTTCAACAGCTTTGTGGCAATACCATGTAACATGTTTTAATTTATCAACCTTTAAAGATTCATTTGTAGTGAATTCATCACTGCTGTTCAAGGTATGTTAAGATAATCCTTATGTATATCTGAGAATTCATACATTTTGTACAATATCATCTTCTTCCACTCACTTTTGCCACATACCTATCCTTAGAGCTTAGCTTTTCTTAATGTTTCCAGTGGTTTAATGTGTTTAAATTCCACATGTAAGTGATGCCACACAGCATGAATATTCACGTTAAAAATGAAATGACTTTCTGCCATAATTGAAAGCTCTAAGCTTGGGATGGGGAATGACAAATGACTCTAAAGGTATAAATATATAACTACTTTTTACAATATGCGATCAGTGATTAATGCTAATAGGAAAATAATTGTAATAGTAATTATGTAATTACTCTACTGTAAATATTATAAGTATTAATTTACAATGAATATTAATTTTATAATGTAAGAGAGTAACAGTTGTTTGAGAAGAAACAACAGAGGAAGGAAGGATGGATTATGAAAAAAAACTAACTAGTCAATTTACTAAGAATCAAGATACATTCATAACCATATACTCAATAGATGGTACAAATCACAGAAATGCAAAGAAAATTTGTAATTGAACCCATTTTCATGTATTTTCATGCTTAATAGAATTAGGATTTTCCTGCTATGTTTGTTTCATTCTTTCAATGGATTTTGTTTGAAAAGCTCTTATAGGTGTGTGTAATCTGAAGGAGGGGTATTTTAAATCTGTTTAGAATAAGAAAGTTCGTCTTAGACCGTAGAGATTTGGGACATTCACAGATAGCAATGTTCTTCCTGCTGTTCTCAGAACTGACATGATATCTCCTTAATAGCAACCAAAACATAGTCCTTAGCAATGGGCAGACCTTGGAAATGCATTGCAAGAATACTTGATTTAGTTTTTAAATCTCTAGTACTTTTCTTCTTTTAACCTAGATAGAGTATCACTAAATTGCTTACTGCTCAGTTAATGGCCAAGATTATAAGCCTTAGTCACCTAAACAACACATTTTAACTGTTTCCTGCATGGATTATATTGCTCAGAAACATATCACTGTGTAAATATATAGTAGATGTTATTCTTGAACTGAAGTTTGATTTGATATATGGCCAGTTTTCTGCAGAGAAATGAATCTATGATTAGTCCTCCAGTGCCCCAGCAATGTCATATTCAGAAGATACTCTTTGCAGCAGCATTTCAACTTTTGCTTCTTACTTTTGCTTGACTTTTTCCCCTCTTTTGTGATGATTTTTGAAAATATATATTCCATTTAGGGACAATCATATGAAAATTAATCATTCTCTATACTCAGACCAGATGTGAGTATCTCAGGTAGTTTATGTTCACTGAAAATTAATTTTTTAAATAGAATTTGAGAGCAGCATTCATCTATAGATATAAGATTCAGTTTATTATGAGTTTGTTATGTCTGTTTATCAAAATACTAGCAATAGATCCTTCCCTGATGCGATTACCTTCTCAGTCTTGATTCATGGCTGGGCTTACAATACCCTGGAAAGTTCTAGCCCTCGGAGTGACTCTTAAATCCAAATAAAAGTATTTGGTAACACCAACATTTGTACCATGGTTGCACAAATGTGTCTATCTTACGAGCTTGTATTCTAGTGACAGGAGAATGGTTTACAGCTAGTAAGACAATTGAAGAAGTTTCAGTTCAGCAACCTGACATGCACATTGTCTGGCATTATAAAAGCTAACAGACAGGGAGAAAGTGTCCAAGTAATAACTTGATTTATCTATGATCTGACACAAGCAATAAAAATTAAGTAATACTTAATGCATGATGAAGTAACCCCTGTGCATTTTATTTAAACATTTGCTATAAATTAAGCAAAAACTGATAGTGACACATTACCAAGCCCTTTTCAAATGTAACTGATTGTTCTGTTCTATATGTTTTGCTATATACAATAGTATGGAAACATGTATACCTATACATATAAATACAAAATATGTTATTAATTTGCTTATACATTTTTGCCTTGTTCATAGGATAATGAACTAGAAATTTAGATTTGTAGTTTAAGATTCGGTTTGACAATAAGGGTTCCTGTGATATCTAATTTACCCACATCAGTTAATTTTGTGAATTATTTTTGACTATGATTTTACACAAATGCTAAATTTTATTTTAAATATTATAAACTTGATTTTGCTTCTTTGTCACTCAGCACTCATGGAATGAGGTAAAATTTTCTTAAAAAAATAATATGGGAATTTAAACATGGAGAATAAAGTAGGCATTAACCTTATTAATAACTGTGTCCATGATACTTATTATGTTAAAAAAAATAAAGCATTTGAAAACTTAAATGTAATTATAAGGTGTTTTAACCATCTGATGGATTCTCTAATAGTCTCCCTTTTGATGCTAACTGTAAGTCAGGCGATATTCTCTAAGTGATAAGCTAGAGTGAAGCGTTCAAGTGCTTTCGCAGGTTTTTTTGCTTGACATACCTCACAGCATGTCTTTGGTTTTAAGTTCCTTTAGAAACACTGTAACTTTACCAGAAATTGCACCGACATATATATATATATATATATATATATATATATATATATGTCCTGCTCCACCGTCTCGCCAGCAAGAACAGACGCGGTACCCAAGGATCCTTCTGCAGCAAAGCTTTATTGCGAGTGATGGAGGAAGACCCCGAAGGGAGGGAAAGCACCCATTTTTATACCCTTGGGGAAGCGTGTCTCTACCTGATTGGCTGCTCGCTGGTGGTCTGATGATTACGCCCCAAGATGGGCTGTGACTTTGGCTCGCCTTGCTCTTCATGCATGAGCTTTTAGGTTGTTTGTCAGTTTTAGCTGACTCACGGCCCCGGAAACCTGCGCCATCTATGCAGGGCGTTGGCTGCGGCCCCTTACATATATATCCTAATGTCAGAACATAGCCAAGAAAACCATTCAGTTCCACCAGTGTGGCAAAGCTGCCTGAGAGGCATTACTTCTAAACCTTTACATTCTAAAGTTAGAGGGAGCTGATTCCAGAATGCTTTGAAGATCTATTCAAAATCAGGCATCTGCCTCAGAGTATGTTTTTTTTTCTTTTATTTATTTATTTTTTTCAAATACATTTTTTAAGGTTGTAATTAAGTATTTGTGGGTACATATACATACACATATGTATATATGTAACAATAATATAGGAAAAAAGGCTATTAATTTGAGGGGATAGGAGAGAGACTAGGAGGGGCTGTAGGGAGGAAAGGGGGATGTGATACAGTTCTATTTTAATTAAAATATATTCTTTTTTTTGAGCTTCACACAGTCTGTGAGTTGTTTCTGGGGTGTTCAGAGCTTTCTGAGGTTAGCTTTTAAGTGAGTCTCACACATTGATTCATAAAAGTGGTCAGACTAAAGGAGATAAGGAACTTACATAGGTTCTCAACACAGTACAAAGAACCAAGTTTTATTTTGTAATTTTATTTTTTATGAAGTTAATTAGACAGTGAAGACAAGTTAAACAGCTTGTTGCATCTGAGAAATATCACTAAGGCAATCCAACTCTGACATGGCCCTAGTAATGATTGTCCTGGAGCACAGAAGCCTGGATTTTATACCTCATATGAAAGAATGCACTAAGACTCATAAAGATGATATAGCAAGTCCAACTTATCAAAAATTATTAATTGAATGTATTATCATGTATAAGAGTACATAGTTAAAAATAAACACTACATTAATACAACTCTTAAATTGAAGATCTGGTTTAACTCTTAAAGAAAACCAGAATTGTGTCAAAAAGCCATGGGAAGTAATTTTAAATATGGAAGAGCCAGTTAAAGTGTTACTGTGGTATGTTTTAAAGCCATATCTAGTAAGCATATTTATCTTTCATTTCTACTTGAAGAAATGTAAAAGCAGAAGCTGGTTAAATGTCAAAATAAAATCACTGGTGATAAAAACATATGTTATACAGAAATACGTAAAAATTATTTTACTCATTAGCAGCAGGTGTGGCAATACAGTAATTTAAAATTTTCCACTGAAGTAATGTTCCTTACATTTATCTCTGAGCTCCCAAGTTCCCAGAGTGCCACTGAAGTAATTTCTTAGAGAAAAATTGAAACTTTTCTGTGTGTTCAAGGTTGGATAGACCTGCAATTTATTCAAAAGTCTGAGAACTTCATAAAATAATTCACAAGATAATTTTTAAAAAGGAAACTCTGTGACATTTCACAGAAATTACACAATTCTAATTGCTTTTCAGTTCCATTTTCTGTGTGAAGTTGACCATCAAGTGATCTCCCGTGAAAACTTATAAACCCTGTGTGAATTTTGTATTATACAATAGCATTGTTTTTAAAGTAAGACTGGGAGTTCCAGTAAGAGTAAGAATTGAACAATTTAAGCATTACAATTTTTCATCAGCATTGTTTACTTTTTTTCTTTTGTGTTATTTTATTTATTTACTTTTCAAATGTAATCCCCCTTCCCAGTTTTTTCCCACCTCTAACCACCTATCCCATCCCCATTATTCCCTGATTCTCTGAGGGTGCTCCCCCACCTACCCACCTACCTCTACATTGGGGCATCTAGACTCCCCTCCCATTTATGCACAACAAGACCATCCTCTGCTACATATGCATCTGGAGCCACAGGCTTCTTCATCTGTAGTTTTTGGTTTGTGGTATAGTTCTTGAGAGCTCTGGGGCATCTAGTTGGTTGATATTGTTCTTCCTATGGGATTGCAAACCCCTTCAGTTCCTTCAGTTCACCTTCTAACTCCTCCATTGGGATCAGCACAATGGCTGACCATATGAATCCACATCTGCATTGGTCAGACTCTTGCAGAGCCCCTCAGGAGACAGCTATGCCAGGCTTTTGTCAGCCAATGCTTCTTTCCATTAGCAATAGTGTCTGAGTTTGATGTCTGCAAATGGGATGGATCACAAGGTGGGCCAACCTCTGTCTGAATGGCCTTTTCTTCAGTCTCTGCTCCATGCTGTCCCTGTATTACCTTTAGACAGGAGAAATTTTGGGTTAAATTTTTTGAGATGGGTGGATGGCCCCATCCCTCAATTGACGACTGTGCCTAACCTCTGGATATGAACTCTACAGGTTCTCTCTCAGCTTTTGGATGTATTTTAGATAATGTCATCCCTGTTGGAGCATCTTTCTTTCCTGGCATCTGGGACTTTCTGGTAGCTAACCCCAGTTCCCCATCCTCCACTGCTATACACCTCTATTCAATTTCCTGACCCTCTGTATACTTCCCCTGTCTCCTCCAATGCCTGAGCCGGCCACCCCCTTTTCACTATCTTCCCTCCCTCCCTCCCAATTCCTCCCATCCTCTACCTACTTGGATTATTTTGTTTCCCCTTCTAAATAAGACTGAAGCATCTGAACTTTGGTTGTCATTCTTCTTGAACTTCATATGGTCTGTGGGTTGTATTGTGGGTAATCTGAGCTTTTAGCCTAATATCCACTTATCAGTGAGTACATACAATGGGTATGCTGAGTAGAAAAGAGCCTCAACCACAATGGCACATGGGAAATTTTCCTGAACAGAATGCCAATGTACCAGGCTCTAAGATCAACTATAAACAAATGGGATCTCATAAAATTGAAAATTTCTCTCAGGCAAAGGATACTTTAATCAGGAAAAATATTGGAAAAACATCTTTACCAATCCTACATCTGATAGAGGGTTAATATTCAATATATACAACAAACTAAAGAAATTAGACTCCAGAGAACCAAATAACACTATTAAAAATGGGGTACAGAGATAAACAAATAATTCTCAGCTGAGGAATATCAAATGGCCAAGAAGCACGTAAAGAAATCTTTAACATCCTTAATCATCAAGGAAATGCAAATCAAAACAACTCTGATATTTCACCTCACTCAAGACCAAGTGGCTAAGATCAAAAACTCAGGTGACCACAGACACTGGCAAGGATATGGAGAAAGAGGAACACTCCTTCATTGCCTGGGACTGCAAGCTGCTACAACCACTCTGGGAATCAGTCTGGAGGTTCCTCAGAACATTGGACAAAGTATGACCTGAGGACCCAGCTATACCACCACTGGGCAAATACCGCAACAAGGCTTCAACATATAACACAACACATGCTTCAGTTTTTTGTTTTATGTTTTTTTTTATAGCAGCCTTATTTTTAATAGCACCTTACAGCCAAATTTTGTCAGTAAGGACACTTATTCTTCCAGATCAAAGCCATCTTATATGATGTCTTATGGTTGTGCCTTTTATTTATTTTTCTGAGCTTGTATCAGAGCCCTAAAATTACCACATATAATTTTGTCATTTACAGATTATTTTGGAAATAATCTATAATGTTAGGTTTAACATAAAATACTGCTATAAAGTTTGGAGAGTGGTGTCTATAGCTTTTATTGAAGAGTTTTATTTAAACAACTCATTTCCTCATTTCTCAGGGCTGATAGTCCAGCCCCAGTAGACAATAGGCTAGGTCCCAGAAGGTAAAGTTTTCATGAAAATACACAGACATAATGGCATTTCAGACAAAGTCAGTGTAATTAAAACTATTAATACAGAACACAGGACTTAAGTGAGAGACTTTGATTCTCTTAGATCCCTATGTAAGTGAGTCATTTAACTGATTTGGGTATTTTATGTTTAACTGGAATTTTATGATATAAGAAGATAGATGTCCATCAAGTTCAGAAAAATTTAATAATGCTAAAATTATAAGTCAGTTTTCATTGGCATTTATGAGCTGCCTTTGAGCAAATAGTTGTATATATGTGATATCAGAATGGACTACAGTATAATTTTAGTCTGGAGTACATTTTATAACCTTAAGCCTTAAGGATAAAACATAATCACCGTGGCTAGGGAGATGGTTCAGTTGGTAAATGAACTTGTGAAATCCAGTAACCCTGAGTTCAATGTCCAGCACCCACAGTCATGGAAGAAGGCAACATGTAAATTTCAAGTACTTGAAGGCCAGCCATTTTAGCTGCCACTGTAAGCTTCAGTGAAAGCCAAGGCAATATGGCATGGAGTAAAAGAGAAAGACACACCTTCCACTGGACTCTGTATGCATTCCTTTGCCTAGTTTTACCTACTTAATATATCATAAACTATATCACAGGAATACACAGAGTACACAGTCTGTCCATTGGGCTCTCTGGAAAATGTCTCAAAGAATTTCTGTGAGTGGAGACAGAATATTTAGCTTTATGAAGATGAAAACTCATACTTCCCTTAAATATTGTTGACCAGCTTCAAACTTGATTCAGTTTAGGACCAATTATTTAAAACAAACAAAATAAAACCCCTATCAAAGGAGAAAAGAATATAAGAGATTCTTAATGAGATGTTAATCTTTGTCCTGATGTCCTACAGGGCTGGGGGTCCTTTCAAAGTAATATTTCTCAAACAAAGACTGATGATTTTACTTAGAAGACTGAAACAGAGACGTGAGAAAAATTACCCTGTTGGCTTTGTTGAATATGAAATACTCATGCTGCAGATATTCTGAAACTGTCCAGCTGTTCCTGTCTCTGTGGTGAGCTCGCTGCCTTAGCTTGCCTACTGTGTGTGCAGCAGTTTCAGGAAATTAGCAGTCAGAGATGGTTACAATAAGCACTGACCTCACCAAATTAAAAAAAAAAAACAAAAAAAAAAAAACAAAAAAAACAAAAAACAAGATGCATTTAAACAAAAAGTTTTAAAACATGTCCAGGAGTGTTTAGTTGCATGTCCTTGGAATGAAATGAAGGGTGCCAGGCACCTTCTCAGCAAAGGAATTATTCTGGCTGTGACAGACCAAAGTCAACACTGTCACCAAGGGAAGAGATTGCAGTCATGTTGTCATTATGTCATAGATATTGGAGGTCTCTCTTTTGTAGTATACTTGCTTTTGTCTTTTTCAAAGAAATGTAATCTTTATTATAAAAATTGTACAAAAATATAAAGGCCTCACATGCACAAATTAAACTGATCTAAATTCTATACAACGCAGTGAATTTTGATAGGGTTAGAATAGGCATTCAGAATGGAAGCTACAAAACATGGCATTAAGTTTTACACTTGCAGTGTCAAATATATTTTTTTGCATTTATGTATCATCAAAGCATAAAGTATATGACAGAATCAGAAAAACAGCTAACTTTGTATTTTCTCTTTCATATCTTCTGCCCATCACCTGATTTTGGATAGTTTTTAGATTATATAGTATTAAAAACAAATCACATTGTCTCAGAAAAAAAGAAAAACAAGTGTTCTCCCCCATTTGTGGAATCAAGCTAACAACAATAATAATATATGTATAAGTACAGACCTGGGATGTATATTATATGTATATTATATATGCAGATAGATCATGGAGTAAAGAGAAAAAAAACGTGATAAATGAGACAAGGCAGTATAGCCTCTTTTTGGCCAAATTCCTGAGGATCTGAGGAGTAGGCATGGATTTCTAGCTTTTGATTTTACCGTTTGGTTTTTAACTGTTCATATCACATTTTTATCCTCCTACATTTGATCCAGTGTCCTAATAAAATTTGACCATCACCTCTGCTACATTTTCTCAGTAAGTCAAACCATTTTACTTTGTATCCACCCACTAATTATTCTAAACCATTAACTCCAAACATAGTATGCTTCTAAAATAGCCTAAAATATCAAATCCTATTATCCCTGCTAGTGTAGAGGTTGGTAATGCCTTGTATAATGATGTACGGTATGAAATAAACCCTATGCCTTAACACTGAAACCTAAAGTACAAAACAGTTTTTGATTGTTTTGTTTTGTTAGTTTGATTGTTTTTAAATGTATCATACCTTAGGGGGGAAAATATATATATGGTGATCTTGTGATGGGTTTATATATGTTTGATATGTTTGGCCCTGAGAGTGGCACTATTAGTAGGTGTGGCCTTGTTGGAGTAGGTGTGTCACTGGAGGTCTGGGATTTAATATCCTTGTTCAAGCTGCCTAGAAGCCAGTATTTTTCTAGCAGCCTTCAGATGAAGATGTTGAACTTTCAGCTCTTTCTACACCATCCCCTCCTAGACACTGCCATTCTACCCCCTTGATGCTAATATACTGAACCTCTGAACATGGAAACCAGCCCCAATTAAATGTTGTCTTTCTAAGAGTTGTCTTGGTTATCGTGTCTGTTCACAGCAATGACTAAGACAGACATTGGTACCATGGAGTGGGTTATTGTAAGATGATTGTGGATTTTGGAATTTTGGAAATCAGGGGAATGCTTTAAATGGGACTTGAAGAGCCATCCTATTAGAAATATAGAAATCATAGGTGATGAGGGAGATTTAAACTGTGCAGACCTGGCCCAGGAGGATTCAGTGGAGAAGAATTTCAGTATGTAGTCTAGAGATTGTTTTTGTTTTGTTTTGTAGTATTTTGTTAAAGAATGTGGTTGCTTTTAGCCTTTGTCTGAAGAGTCTACCTAAGGCTAAGGTAAAGGTGATTTATACTAATTACATTGAGAAAGGAAGTCTCAAAAAAAGCCTAGCAGAGATTTTGTGCTCTGGTTTAGTCTCATGAAGAGTGCTCTAATAAATTGTAGCAATCTGAGAAAGGAAACATATAAATAATATGATTGAAGTATTAAATGAGTACCAGCAAGTAGAATGGAGAGGACTGAAGGGTTTATGCAAAGAAGTTGAGGCTTGTCACTATGAAGAGAGCTTATGAGAGCTACTGGTAAAAACCAGTTTCAGCCGAAGAACCCAGTGTATTGGAAATGCCAGTACTATGGGATATCCCCAAAAACAGAGCAGAAGTAGAGTGGAATCAACCAGAACCTAGAGTGTGACCCAAGCTCCTTGGAGAAGCCTAGAAGATCACATTTGGGTCTGAGACATTGGAATAAGAAGCTGTAACTGTTGAGGTTGTTTTGGAGATCTCAAGATTTTCAAGATGCAAGAGCCATGCTGCTTAGGAAATCTCTTATTAGGGACTGGAAACAACCCAGGAGAAAGTGGTTTGTTGCAGTTCACAAAGAGGAAAAAGTAGTTAGAGATCTGAAGAATGCTTTGTCATCAGACATGATGATGCAGAGTTTGGAGTTACTCAGCTTGTTTCCTGTCTTGCTTTGCGAATTCCAGTTAAGTGATTGTATGAACCTCAGAAAAGATTTTGTACTCTTTGTATTTTTAACATTGTTGGGAATTTATGGACTATGGGGACTTTGGAAGTTGGACTAAATATATTTTTGCATTATTCTGTGCTTAGGGATGGCCCGCCACAGACTCATATGTTGGAACAAGCCTATAGGAACCAATGAGTGGAATTTGATGTGCTTAACCTAGGTAGTGCCACTATTAGCAGGTCTGGCCTTGTCTGAATAGATGTATCACTGTGGATCTGGGCTTTAATACCCTTGTTCTAGCTGCTAGAAGCCAGTTTTCTAGCAGTCTTCAGATGAAGATGTAGAACTTTTAGCTCCTCCTGCACCATGGCTGCCTGGATGCTAGCATGTTCCTACCTTGCTGATAATAGACAGAACCTCTGATCCTGTAAGCCAGCCCAATTAAATGCTACCCTTATAAGAGTTGCCTTGGTCATGGTATCTGTTCACAGCAATAAAACCCTGACTAATACAGATCATTTGAAATATTTTTTTTATTTTGTTTCTTTCTATTCCTACAAAAATCTGTATCCTAGACCATGGGTAAATTTTATCTTAAAACAACAATTGTACCCAAGGAAACATAAATGAATAATCTATGCCTACATAGAATAAGAAGGGACATAAACAACTAAAACAAAACACCTGTGAAAAATTGAAATGGCTAAGAACCAATGTGCAATATTAAATAACAACATTAAGTAAGCTGAAGTGATTATTGCCAATAATGTTTATATTTTGAAATATACTTCATTTTCTTTCTGTTTTGGAAAGAGACATTTTAATGTCATAATGAAGTAGTCCAAAGTGAGCAGCCGAATCACAGGACAGGGCTGGTTTTCAGCACTGATACAAACTCTCTTTTGTTCTTCTGCCCAGTCTTTCCACAATCCTGTTAAAGTTGTTATGGGCTCCAAGCTGATCACTTGTCAAGTTCTTACATACCATCTCCTTAGAAGAGTTAGACTTATCAGACAGCTGCAGCAGTTCAGCTTACAGGAAAATGCTGAATGTCATTTTCAAGGTAAGTATGCAGCTGTCTTCCTGTCACTTAAGGTTTTTTAAGACAAATCTAATTAAATGTCTACCAAAGAGGGCTGGCAGAATAATTCTTAGCATACTAATGAAATTTGTCATAAAGCTAGAAGAAAAAAAAGGGGGGGGGGTCTTTTGCCTGTGGTTTGCTCCTAGCTAGCAAATCCTGATGCCCTTCTTATTGCAACTAAAGTACATAAACATCTTCTTAACTGTGTTGCTGATAAAATATGTAAAGTTATTTCATTCTGGTAGGAGCTTCTCCCTCTTTCTAAAATCTATGACACATCTATGTCACCCATGAAACAGTCCCCAATGAGCAAGGTTCTTCTTGGGTCTCATTCCATACATTTGGTGTTTTCCTGTTTCAGTTCTCTCTCTCCTTCTCCCCCTCCCCCTTCCTTCTCACCCTACCCCCTTCCCCTTCTCGTTCACCCTTTAATTATGGAGCCAAATGCACGGACTCTGTCACTCAGTCCAGGAGCTACACTCTCCATGAGATTCCCTTCCCAGACAGTTCAGTCCACCTGCCCTGGTTCTTCTGCCTTGGGTGGTGGTTACCACCCTGGTGTGATTCTTTACCCTACCACCTGGCACAAAAACGACTGTAAGGCTGGATAACTTTTCATACAGGTTTATAATTACATTCTCAATCCACAAACCCATCAAATGGACAAAGATGCAAACTGCCCTTCTATATAAGGTAAAAGGCCTATAAAAATCCCTTAAAATATTTCTACATACCTATTTCCAGATATAGCCATCAGGATCCAGGTCTGCTTTCCACAGCTCCATCTTGACTTCTTCCTCGATCCCTGTTCTTCTTTTCCTACCTCTTAACCACCTACCTCTCCACTATCTAGTCATATATCAACTTAACATAAATCTACACCCCTACCCATCCTCACGTGTGTTTGTGTGTGTGTGTGTGTGTGTGTGTGTGTGTGTACTGTGGCTTCCCAAGCCTGTTTTGTCTAGATGTATGTAATTCTAAATGCTTCTTCCTCATCACTTTGACCTGGGAGGTAGGAATCCTACAGAAGAACATCATCTCTAAGTTCTTCACATGTAAGCACCAGACAGCAATTACTTTATGATGGTCACCTGATATGGTTGATGAGAAATGAAAATCTGGGCCGAGTAAAGAAGTCTCAGAAGATGAAGAGAGAAAAGTTTATAAGAAATGGGGTACAACGGTGGTTGCCAAGATACAATGATGTTTGCAGGCTATACAAGGAACACAGGATTAATGTCAAAGACTAATTGCTCCATCAAGCTTCTATAAATTTTGCTGCGTTCTAGGGAACACAAAGAAACACTGGTGCTTTGAATGCTTTCATTGCATGAAAGAGTGTTGTGTTTTCTCAGGAAGGAATAAGAACCCATGCCCAAGGAGCTATGAATTCTAACCTGAGAGACCTATGATGTATGCCTCTCAGGGCAGCTAGAACATGTCAACTTCATTACACCCTGTATCCACAAATCTGCTACATATTACTATTACTTACTGAGCAGGTGTCTCTGTTGAATAAACTTATTTGATTTTCTTATTTATATGCATACCAATTAGATTGCATAGTGAGAACAGAAAAATGCTGGTGTTTATGTATTCATTTTATTTTTACTTTTTATTTTTATTGGTTATTTTATTTATTTCTATATCAAATGTTATCTCACCTCCCTTTCAACTCCTTCAGTTCTTCCCCTAACTCATCCTTTGGGTTTGCTGTGCTCAGTGTGATAGGTGGTGGCTGTATTGGTCAGGCTCTGGCAGAGCTTCTCAGGAGACAGCTATAGTAGGCTTCTGTCAGCATGCACTTCTTGGCATCAGCAATAGTGTCTGCAGATGAGTGGGGCACTCTCTGGATGGCCTTTCTTTCAGTCTCTGCTGCACTATATATACCCTCATTTCCTTTTGACGGGAGAAATTCTGGATTAATAATTTTGAGGTGGGTGGTTGGGCTCTTCCATCAACGAGGGGTGTGCTTATCCAGTGGTTATGGTCACACACACACACTCACTCTCTCTCTCTCACACACACACACACATACACACAGAGGGGGGATGAAAGGGAAGGGTAAGGAGAGAGGAAGAGAGGAAGAGAGGGAGAGTGGGAGAGAGAATTGAAAACTGTTAAGTCCATTTGGTCCGTAGCTTCTGTTAGTTTCACTATGTCTCTGTTTATTTTCTGCTTCCATGATCTTTCCATTGTTGACAGGGGGGCCTTGAAGTTTTCTACTATTATTGTGTGAAGTTCAATGTGTGTTTTGAGCTTCAGTAATCTTACTTTTACAAATGTGGCTACCCTTGCATTTGGGACATAGCTGTTCAGGATTCAGAATTCCTATTGGTGGATTTTTTTTTCTTTGATGCGTATGTAGTGTCCTTCCTCATCTATTTTGATAACTTTTGGTTGGAAGTCTATTTTATTGGATACTAAAATGGATATCAGCAGTTTTCTTTGCACCATTTGCTTGGAGTATTTTTTTTTTCAGCCTTTTACTTTGAGGTAGTGTTTGTCCTTGTTGCTGCATTGTGTTTCCTGTATGCAGCAAAATGCTGGGTCCTCTGTATGTATACAGCCAGTTATTCAATGTCTTATTGGTGAATTTAGTCCATTGATGCTGAGAGATATTACTCACCAATGATTGTTGCTTCCTGATACTTTTGTTGTTAAAGGTAGAATTATGCTTGTGGAGATATCTTCTGTTGGGTTTGTTGTGAGATTAGCTTCTTGTTACTTTCTGGGTGCAGTTTTTCTCCCTTTGTTAGAGTTTCCCTTCTATTATCCTCTGTAAGTCTAGATTGGTGAAAAGATATTGCTTTAAATTGGTTTTGTCATGGGTTATGTTGGTTTTTCTCACTACGGTAACTGAGAGCAACATACTTCAAGACATCCCAGAGTCCTTGGTGGCCAAACAAGATGTACAAAAGGAATGTACTGATGCTCAACTAGACCAAAGCTTTGAAGGTGTGCTGGGCAGAGATTTCTGCATTCCTGTATCTGGCAGGGGTTGTCTTTGTTATGTTTGGTGTAGATTTACTTTTTGTTGTTTTAAAGTGTGTTAGGATTTTTTCAAGCTGTATTTCTTTGAATCTCCTCTGTAATTCAGTTGGATTTTGCAAATGAATATAACATGGCTTCTGGTCTTTTAAATTAAATAAAACTATTAGTAGTTAAAATATAATCCTCTTGGATTGGTTTCATATAAACATAAGACTATGGATATTATACAGTTAAGTATTCTATAAATGTCTATCATGTTCATGAGATGACATTTTTTCATTCCACCTATACTCCCAGTGATTTTTCAACATTCTGTGTTTGTCAGTCATTGAAAACGGAATAATCATGTATCTAACTATATAATAAAATGTATCAGTGTTTTCTTTGGATTTGCATCACTTTTGCTTCAAGTTTTGAAACTATTGATTCTTTCAGAATATACATTTATTATTACGACTTCTTCTTTAGGAACATACACTTTTTCTCAATATGGAATTTTCTCTTTTTAAATTGATTATTTTATTTATTGACATTTTGAATGTTATTCTCCTTTCTAGTTTCCCCTCTACAAATATCTCTTCTTACCTACTCCTCTTTGCCTCTGTGAGGTTGCTCCCTCACCTACCCACTCACTCCCACTTAGTCTGGAATATCATTTTTCTTCTTTCTTCCTATATTTTTTATTTCTATAAAAGAATCTAGTGAGTCCAACTTCCTTTGCATTTGTTTTGTTCATTCCTTTAACTTATTCTTATCCGAGGTCCCACATTTTTCTTCTGTGCCCCGTGTTTTATAGTTAGTGCTGACATCTTGTTGACTCTGTCATCTTTGTTTCTGTTACTATGTTGTTTCTCATTTATAGACTCTTCTCCTCTGCTCACAAGGTTGCTGTGTTTTATGCTCTTATCTTTCTCTCAGAGCTTTCAGCTTATCACAGGTCCTGCAGCACCTAAGTGTCTGACTTTACTCTCTCTTATCATATTTTGTTTTGTTTTTTAAGCTTCTCCTTTTCTCATAGGAAAAATGATGACTTGGGGGAATAGGGAAGACATGTCCCTTTACAAAGATTTTTCTTCGCTCTATATGACAGGTAATCCACATTTGACATTTTCCTTGGACTAGAATAATCTCCACAAAAATTCTTAATTTTTATTGTTTTCTGTATTGAGCTTTCCTAAATGCAAGACTACCAAAACTCAGCCTTCAATTTTGTATCAGACAGAGCCTTCTTGAAGCATTTATCAGTTCAAGAGAAGAAATACATTCTTAGAGAAATCGTACAGAGTTGGTGCTGTGGTAAGGGCTGAGTCTTGCTTCTTGTTTCTATTTCCTACTAAATCTTAGTTCTATTTATATAACACCCTCCTGGTTTTTTTCTAAAATGCAGACTTCATACAACTCTGCACTATTCACAGCTTCAAAACAAAGCTCACCTAACTTGTCCATTATTTTAAGAGAAAATATGACAACTAAATATGTCTTCAGTGTATCTTGTATTCTTTTGTTTTTCTGTTGTTGTCATTGTTACTTTGTAATACAATGTTTCATTTGCATGTATGAATTGTGCACCACATGTATATCTAGTTTCTGAAAAGATTAAAAAAGGGTGTTGGATGCCCTCGAACTAGACTTCAGGGTGGCTGTGAACCACTCTGTGAGTTCTGGCAACATAATTCAGATGCTCTACAAGAGAAACAAGTGGAGAGAATGACATTTCTCCAGTCTCCAATGTATACTTTTTCTATATGTTTAAGTTACCTTTTTTTTAATAAGAAATTATATAATGCATATAGAGGATATGGTGTTCTAGAAAAATATTTTTAATTTACAATATTTATTTGTTACAAAAATACTGTATAAACTTATTTTCATTTCTACAGTGATAGGCAATTACTATAGAAACATATGACATTCCTTAGACATTGGTAACAGGATCTAATATAGTCTGTTTAAATCTAAAGAAGTTTGTAATGAGTTTCATCTAAGGCTGCTTTTGTTATGTTAATTAGTCTCCCCCAAATTGCACAAGAAACAAAATATCCAAACTTCTGCATGCAAGACAATGAGGAAACCTGCCCTCCCCCATCCCTTTAGTTTTGAATGGTAAATAAAGTTACTGGTATCCCAACACACCAGAAAAACAAGACTTGGACTTAAAATCATACTTCATGTTGATGATGGAGGGCCTCCGGAAGTATATGAATAACTCCATTAAAGAAATATAGGAGAACACAGGTAAACAATTAAAAGCCATCAGAGAATCACAGTTAAACACAAGTAAACGTGAAGGAAATGAACAAAACCATCCAGTATCTAAAAACTGAAATAGAAACACTAAAGAAAACACAAAGGGAGACAATGCTGGAGGTAGAAAACTTAGGAAAGAGATCAGGAGTCACAGACACAAGCATCACTAACATAATACAAGAGATAGAAGAGAGAATCTCTGGGACACAAGATACTATAGAAATCATTGACTCAGAAGTCAGGGAAAATCAAAATCAAAAAGTTTTTAACCCAAAACATCCAGGAAATCCAGGACACAGTGAGAAGACCAAACCTAAGGTTAATAGGTGTCCTGTTGAAGACAGGGAAGACTCACAATTAAAAGACCCAGTAAATATTTTCAACAAAATCATGGAATAAAACTTCCCTAACCTAAAGAAAGAGATGACTGTGAACATACAAGAAGACTACAGAACTCCAAATAGATTGGACCAAAAAAGAAGTTTCTCCTGACACATAATAGTCAAAACATCAAATGTTCAAAAGAGAAAGTATACTAAAAGCAGTAAGGCAAAAAGGACAAGTAACATATAAAGGCAGGCTGATCAGAATTACACCAGACTTCTCAACACAGATTATGAAAGCTATAAGATTTTGGACAGATGTCATATATACCCTAAGAGAACACAATTGTCAGCCCAGGTACTATATCCAGCAAAACTCTCAATTACTGTATATGGAGAAACCAAGCTATTCCAAGACAAAACCAAATTTACAAAATATCTATCCAAAAATCCAGTCCTACAAAGGATAATAGATGGAAAACTCCAACATAAAGAGAGATACTACACCCTAATAAAGGCAAGCAAATAATCTTTTTGGCAACAAAACCAAAGGAAGAAAATTGGTACATTTACACAATGGAATACTACTCAGATATTACAAACAATGACTTCATGACATTCATAGGCAAATGGATGGAACTGGAAGCTATTATCCTGAGTGAGGTAACCCACTCACAAAAGAACACACATGGTATGCACTCACTGACAAACATATATTAGCACAAAAAATCAGAATACCATTACATAATTCACATACCTTATAAAGCTCAAAAAGAAGGAAGACCAAAATGTGGATGCTTCAGTCCTTCTTAGAAAGGAGAACAAAACACTCACAGGGGGAAATAAAGGGACATATAGAGGAGCAGGGATTGAATAAAAGATCATCCAGAAACTGCCTCACCTGGGATCCATCCTATATGCAGGCACTAAATCCCACACATTATTGCTGATGCCAAGAACTGCTTACTGGAAGGAGCCTGATATGGATGCCTCCTCATAGGCTCTGCCAGAGTCATACGAATACAGATGAGGATGCTTGCAGCTAACCATCACACTGAACATGGGGACCACAATGAAGGAGCTAGAGAAAGGACTGAAGGAGTGTTTGCAACCCCATGGGAAGAATAACATTATCAACCACCAAACCTTCCACAGCTCCCAGTGGAAGCTACACCAACCAATTAGTAAGCATGGAGAGACCCATGGCTTCATTTGCATAGGTAGCAGAGACTAGAGTTGCCTGGCATCAATGGGAGGAGATACCTTTCATCCAGGGAAGGCTTATTTTCCCAGTATAGGGGAATGCAAGGCTCTGAGGTGGGAGAGGGTGGTTGGGAGAGGGAGCATGTTCATGGAGGCAACAGGAGTGGGAGGGGAGTTAGGAGAAGGGGGGGATAACATTTAAAATGTAAATACAGAGAACATTCAACTAGAAAAGGAAAAACAACAAAAGAAAGCAAGATTTACAAGAAAAGTAAATCTGTGTTTTACTTTATAAGGATTTTGAGAAATGGATTATGATACATATTTACTAGTACCATACAGCCATTTCCCTTGGTATGTTGTCTAAAGCACTCAGTGATATCTCATGATTTTGATAGGCACTGAAAGAGAAATTATTTCACAAGTACTTTCTTAAGTGAATATTTGGTTTCTATTCTTCATTGATTTTTATTTTAAATTATGAGTGGAGATTAGTGAGTCCCCATAAATCCCTTATACACACATGCTTGCAAACATTTTTATTACTGCCTTAAGAAACACCCCTTCCTCGCACTTGAGAATTTTCATAACGCCTTTTGTTCCACCCGTTCTTGAGGAGCAAAGTAAAAGCCAAATTAAGCAATCTATCACAGGGAAAGCACTGTTTTTAATGATAAGCCCTTTCCCAAGAACATGAAAAAAGAGATCTCTTTCATTAATTGTTTTAACGGGTTCTTTTTATTTGACTGCATTATTCACTTTGGGTGCATGAGATACTCCATGGTTACTCTGTTGAAAATAATTTCTCACTACTAGTTAGACACACAGTTGATTACTAAATGCACCCTCACAACTACTTTTGAATTGTTGATATGTAATAATACATTTATATATAGAGAGATACCTTCCCTTGTAAATACTATTAAGTGTATCTTTGTATCCATTTTCTTGTAATTGATAAATTAGCTAGATGCATATTTGGTCTATTTTTGTTGTTTATTCTCTATACATACCCATATAAACTCACACACTTTCACATATGTGTATGCACTGCACTCTTTATTTTTGTTATTTGTATGAACACTGTAGGACCAATCTTTGACTTATTGTCTACAGTTATAAAAATATGTGCCAGTTTAATTAACAAAACATGGAGGCATTTGCTAGAACAGCAATGAGACACTAATGCTCAACTTTCCTCCATTCTGACATGGACTTTCAAATAAATCTAATGTTGCAAAAAGACTTATGAGGATAAATAGTATTATTCCCCGAAAGATTGTAATACTCTGTAGTATATATTAAATTCCTAGAATGTGAGGAAAATAGTCCCTTTCAATTTTAATCGGATATGTTAAAATTCTTATTGTAAGATGCCCTATTGTTTTAGGCGAAAGATAAAGAAAATAAATAATTAACGATGTGAATCAATGCTTAGTCGAATACGCCTGCATAGACAAGGATAACTAGGCTACCAACATGAGTATCAGGAGCATAAATCTATTGCGTTGTCAAAATTTATAAGACAGAGAGCAGAAATAATGAAATTTGGAAGTCTCAGAATAACTCTAGGAAGATAGAGAAAAATTAATTTCCTCCTGAGAATATAAAAGGCAAACCAATATTCATTCAATGAATTCTAAATGCTACTGGAGTGCTTGGGGGAGGTTAAAAAAAGAAAGCAAATCTTAGAAAAGAGGAAATTGAATCTAAAATAGTGTCAGGTTGTTAGGTTTTGTATTCAGACACATACTGTCTCTTTTAAAATGACGATTCAAACTATGCCAACCATGTACACAAAATCCCTTGGTTTCAAAAAAAATCTTCAGAGTTGCTAACGTTCTTTTAAAAATTAGTTCTCAGAATCTATAAAATGTACTCTGTTTTGTTTTTATCACATTCTTTATGCTTCTGAGAGTTACTTTACTTATTTCTGAAATGAGTATGTGTGCGTGTATGTTTGTGTATCATCTAAATATATCTTTGTTCTTTGTGCTGTGCATAGAGGTGTGTGTGTGTGTGTGTGTGTGTGTGTGTGTGTGTGTACTGGTTAGTCACTGTATTTTCCTAACTTTTCTTTTTTTGTCTCCATACATCTTTTAAGCACATTTTCCATTCCACTTTAAACTTCTTGTTTTGCTTCTGTTACTTAGTTTGGATATATTAAAGATGAAGTAATAAGTAATTAATAAGATTGGGAAAATAGAGTCTCATGAGTAACATCATTGCCCTTGTATGCAGAGTGATGATGTCATGTTCTTTTCTTACATTCTCAAGTATTAAAATAGAATGACCTGCTACTTAGAACAGGTATGGCTGTTTCCTGAGACACTCTGTCAGCACCTGACCAATGCAGATGCTCCCAGCTGGCATCAGACTGAGCACAGGGGCCCAAAGGAAGACTTAGAGGAAGGATTGAAGGAACTTAAAGAGGTTGCAACTCCTTAGGGAGAAAAATAATATCAACTAATAGGATCCCCCAGAGCTCCCAGAGACTAAACTATCAACCAAAGAATACACATCGAGAGAGCTCCAGTTGCACATGTAGCAAATGATTGCTTTATCTGGTGTCAATGAGAGGGGAGGACCTTGTTCCTGAGGAGGTTCAATGCTCCCACATAGACGATGCTAGGATTGTGAGGCAGGAGTGTGTGGGTGGGTGGGGAAGCACCCTCATAGAGGCAGGGGGAAAGGGGTATAGGATAAGGAGTTTGTGAAAGGCAAACTGGAAAGGGGACAACCTTTGAGATATAACTAAATAAAATAACCAATAAGACAGGAGCCTCCACATACTGGCAATCTGCTGCTGACTTTGAGACAGTAATAAATACAAGTAAGGCTGAGTCTAGAGCTCTTGCATGTCTTTAGATAGGAAAACTCAATATACAAAAACAAAAAATAGTACAAGTATAAAATAAGTTAGACCATATTCCACCTTTTCTTACCTTACTGTTAGCACGCTCACTCGATAGGAAACAATGAAGACAGTTTTTTAACATTCTCATGGTCGGTCTTCCTCGTGTCATCTCTGAATCCAGCCAATCTTTTCATTCAACCTCAAGGGCTATGTGTGTGATTCCTTGCTTTTGTGAGTCCCAATCTTTGACTGTTTCATATCCCCATAACACCTCTTTAAATCTGGTAAGATCTAAGCTTTACTAATCCTGACTACTGCTAATATTTGAGTATTTGCCCCCCTCATTATAAATTATATTAAATCACCCAAGTGAACCAAAATGACCTGAAGGCACTACAGTCCCAGGGATGGAGAAGAAAAAAAAAAAAAACAAATTTAACCAATCCATGTTAATGTTAAAAATGTAATGAGGTTGACTAATAAGGATGCCTGATGCATATATCATGGAGGAATTCACAGACCATTGCTGTAAATGTGAGAGTTACATCTGCCATTTAAATTGGTAAGTAGGCTGCAAAAAGGGTAACTGGATTCATTCCATGAGCTTTGGGAAATTTTATTTATTGTCAGACAGAAAAATAATTGCCAGTTCTACAGAGAGCTGAGAAATGAAAGGTCAAAAGAATGAAGACACATATCTGGAACAGGATAGAAATGTGATTATGGTTTATTCTTATTTTAATTCTATGCTGTAGAATGCAGATACCACAGAATTGGAAATATAAGCTGATATTTTTGCAGAGCTAACTAGGTGACCTTTTGCACTGGAAATGTCCTGACAGATTTCAGCTAAAATACATGTGCAAGGTATTTTTTTCTTTAACATGGAAGTTAAGTTTCTAGCTGACTCTGTTAGGAGCTGAACTGCATTGCTCTTGATCTTGCCTATTTATCTAGTTTAACTCTTATGCTAAACTATAGTATTTATTTCAACCTTAATGCTCACACTTAACATGGAAATCTAAAATGTGCATTTAATGGCAATGAAATTCTTAAGTATTACTATTTTATAATGTGAATCTTTTCAATAAAGTGAATGAGTGTGTGTGTGTATGTGAGTGTGTATGTGTCCATGTATGTGTATGTGTGTGAGTGTGTGTGTCTGTGTGTGTATGTGTGTGAGTGTGTGTGTGCCTGTGTCTGTGTGTGTATATTTAAGTGTGTGTCTGTATGTGTATGTGTATATGTGTATGTGTGTGTTTGTCTGTGTGTGTAAAATCACTGCCAGGTTGCTCTGCTATCTATACTTTTGCCCTACTCAGAAGGCTTAATGAGTTTATTGGATAATTTGGGAGATGAAGCCTAAATCATACAGCTTATTTCATTTGAAAGTCTAAATGCAACATTTCACCTTTGGTGCTTAGTTACATAATGGTTACCACAGTTAATCCATCTTTCCTTGATGATAATTCTGGCTTTTTCTTAAAAGGTATCATAATTTAAATGCTATAAATCCAACAAGTAGATGCTAATTCTCTATAGCATGATGGGGAGGCAGCTTGAGAGTAACTGATGAGTTTCTATTACCATCTGCCTCATTCAGGGAACCATCCTCTGTGGCTTGAGTTTTAATGGGAAAATGAATAGGTTTACATATATTGCTGGTTAATTTGGAGCCAGATACATCTCTTAAGAATCTCTGATACTTTTCAGATGGTGTAAATCCTGAGACAATCACAGTGGGGCAGGTGAGAAACACAGGGAACACTCCACTAAATGGTGCCTGTAAACAATCAGAAACAACTGAGAAGGTTTCCCTGATTTTGCAAGTTGGGAATGTCAGCAATTTGTTACTGCCTGTCCCAGATGGGAACTCCCTGAAAACAGCAAATTGATGCTTTACATGCTGGCAGACTATAAAATGCAACGTGCTTTCATTTCCTTTTCTAAGTGATAGGCCAATGTGGAATTTTCCTGTCTTTGCTGAACAGTGGTCAGCATTTTTCCTTTTGAAATATGTCACCTTCTGAACTATGTGTAAAATCTTACTCACTGATATTTGTTGTCTTTCAGAAAGAAAATTGTTAAGCACCATTTCTAAGAAATGGAATTTTGAAACAATGGTAATATTCAAAAGGCATCATGACACATGAAAATAGATGCAATTCAATCTTAAATAATACCAACGTTATATGATGCTTTAAATTTGAAAATATAACAGAAAGAATATTTCATATCACCTTTTGGGAAAAAGAACCCTAATATACATAAATTTTAATTAGTCATAAAATAGTTCACTGTTAATACTGATAAATTAGCCAGGCACAATTCTACATGGCTATAATTCCAAGGCATGAAGGATGAAATTACCTTCAGTATGACTGAGGTAGCCTGAGCTACACAAATCCTTATCTCAAAAAATAAAAAGGAAAATGCACAAAAAACAAAAGTACATTTTATCAAAAATAGCAAATCCTTCAAGGAGTTAGACAACAACTCAAAGTCTAACACCCTTTCCTGATCCCTAACCTTCTTCCATGTATATAAACAATTATCAAAATAGGCATATATGAGATACTTTGCTTGTTATCAAAAAACAAAATTAAACATGGCAAAGCAACTAAAGGAAAGGCGTTTGTTTCATTTGATAGTCTAAGTTACAAAGTATCTTGTGGGGATACACATTGTTTCATTTGATACTCTAAAGTTACAATGTATCTTGTGGGGATACACATGGTGGGGAGCACATGATTGCAAGAACGTAAGACAGATAATTAGGTCTTATAATCTCATCAGAGAGAAAAGAGAGACCAATGCACAGAGTCAACTCAATTCTGCTTTTGTCTTTACATTCATGGGGCCTTTTTCCTTAGTTAACCTATCTGGAGGCCCTTTCAAAGTCTCAACCAGACATTTGTCTTCTAAATCATAACCATCCAGCCAAGCTAACAATGAAGCTTAAGAATCCACAAAGTATTTGAAATTCTCTGAAATTACATATAGATAATTGTAACAATACATTTACCCTGACATTATCTCTGGTATAACTTGCATATCATCAATAATCATAGTGACATTGATATGATTCTACATTTCTTTTTCAGACTGCTCCTGTGCCTCATCTGTTTCTACAGGCAAGATTAATGTAGAAATTGAGAATTATAGGTTAACCTTGAAGGCTGATCATGAAAGTTAACTGATTATGTTTCAGCTAATCTTTAGAACACTCTCATAACGTAAAAGTCTTGCCCTAGGAACCAGTAATGGAGGAACAACCCTATCTTTATTGATCCCATTTTATGCATTTTTCTGTGAAACGTTTAAATCCCCTTATCTAAGGATTGCTTTGTAATACTAAAATAAATGAATTATCAGGGAATTATGTAGCCTCAGGTCTTCCAGGGGAATTTGAAACTTGGAAGTTATACCCATGAAATACACAAACATGGTTATATACCTGGCCTCTCGTCTCTTAATGAGTAGTAAGTGACTTGATTTGGTAAGGTGCAGTTACAAAGCTAGTCATCGATGTACTAAATAAAGTACTTCAAGACTAACGACATTAGGAGTAGACTGGTGGCTGGTTCTAGGAACAGCAAGATAGAAAAGCCAAGGAGTTTTAGTGCTGGGATCTCTTTGAGGGAGAATCAAAATTTCACATTTCTGTCCCCATACATGAGAGACTACAATAGACACTGTGCCAATGATACATTGGAAAACAACAGGGGAATGGGGAGATGTACCACATGACCCAGCTTCTTGTGGTTTTCCAAACTGCATCCTTTCTTATATCTAAGTAGGTTTAATATTTAGAAAAATCTGTACAAACCATGCATTTGACTGTAGGCTCACAATAGTTCTAGGGGTACACAGTATTTTAAGACAATTTTTAAAATCAATTCTCTTCCTAGTACAAGAACAGTGTTGTGATGTTGATGCTTATAATTAATAATACAAACATGAAAAGTGCAATACTTAAACAAACTGGGAGTTGTAATTAGTAAAAATCATAGAGACAAATACAACATATTTTGTGGTGAAAGATTTACATATTGTCTGTAACAGACTGTGGAAGTGTACAGTTAATTTCACTTCCCCAAGGAAATGTGCTTACTGTCTGTTCAAGATCCAGGTTCTACCTAACAGGAAATGGATAAAAACAGATTTTGCTTAAAGAGATTTATATTTTTAGAATAATATAAACTAAAATGCTTTCTTCAGAGTCTGAAGAAAATTAGTTTAGATAAAATAATTAAAAATAAATTTAAAAATTCTAGAGAGCAGCTATATCACAGAGAACACAATGTAGTTTGAAATAATAAGGTATTTCTATGTTTCACAGTAAATGGTATTTTTAAATATTTAAATTTAAGGATTATATTTAAAAGTAAATTACTGTTTGGCATTTTTTCTTGTTGCAAAAAAAGATAAATCATCTTTCTTTATCCTATATTAATTTATCATGGGTCAAAACAGGGAGACCAGTCACTCAGCAATATTAATCAGCAGTATTACAATAACAACATAGTTACAATGTATCATAGATATATACATTTTAAAATTAGAAAATGTATAAAATTTACAGTAGAAGTGAATCTATTCTTCACATATGTATAAATCTAAAATTTCTTTTAGTATTTTTTAATTGATTCTTTAATCTTTCTTATAGTACAAATGTTATCTCCCTCCCAGTCTACTCTCTGACTGTTCTACATCCCTTACCTCCCCCTTCCTGATCTCCAAGAGGATGTCCACACTGCATCCCTACCAGATATCCTACTCCCTGGGGCCCCAGGTCTCTGAAGGATTAGGTGTATTGTCTCTGACTGAATTCAGACCCAAGAGTCCTCTGCTGTATATGTGTTGGCAGCCTCATGTCAACTGCCTGGTTGGCGGCTTAGTTTCTGAGAGATTTTGAGGGTCCATATAAGTTGAGACTGCTGGTTTTCATAGAGGGTCACCTTCCTCTTCATCTTCTTCCACCTTTTCCCCTGATTTAGCCACAGGGGTCACCAGCTTCTGCCCATTGGTTAGGTGTAAATACCTGCATCTGACTCTTAGGGCTACTTGTTGGTCATTTCAGGGGACAGTCATAATGGGACCATGTTTGTAAGCACGCCAAGCTTCAGTAATACTGTCAGACTTTGGGGCCTTCCTCTGAGCTGGAACTCAGTTTGGTCTTGTCACTAGACCACCTTTCTTTCAGGGTCTTCTCCATGTCTGTCCTTGCAGTTCTTTCTGACAGGAACAATTGTGGATCAGAGTTTTAGACTGTGGGATGGCAATCCATCCCTCCACTTGATGCCCTTTGAGTCTTGAGAGTCTCTCACTTCACAAGTTTCTGGTCCATTCTAGAGGGTCCCCCTACCTCCTTCTTCCTGAGGTTGCTGTTTCTATTCTTTCTGCTGACCCTCAGAGCTTAGCCCTGTCCCCCCATAACCCTCCCCCCAATATCTGATTATGTTCCCCTTCCCCTCCTTGACCCCTTTCCTACCCAAGTCCCTCTCTCCCTCCTGTGATTATTTTCTTCTCCCTCACAACTATTTTTGAAACAACCTCACTTTGGCTTGTTATCCTTCTTGAGTTCTGTGGATCGTATCCTGGGAATTCTGTATATTTTGGCCAACAACCCTTTATTAGTGAGTACATACATGCATAGCCTTTGTTATCTGTGTTACCTCACTAAGGATGATATTTTCTAGTTCTATCCATTCGCCTGAAAAACTCAGGATGCCCTTGTTCTTAATAGCTAAGTTGTATTTCATTGTATAAATAAACCACATTTTCTGTATTCATCCTTCTGTTGAAGGACAGCTGGGTCCTTTCCAGCTTCTGGCTATCACAAATAAGGATGCCATGAACATAGTGGAACCTGTGCCCATGTGAGATGGTGGTGCATCTTTTGGGTATATGCCCAAGACTGGTATGGCTGAATCTTCAGATAAATCTATTTCCAATTTTCCAATGAAGCTCCAGATTGATTTCCAGAGTGGTTTTATCAGTTTATAATGTCACCAGCAATGAATTGCATTATATGTTGTCCTTGGCAACATATGTGGTCACCTGAGTTTTTGATCTTAGCTATTCTGATTGGTATAAGGTGGAATCTCAGGATCATTTTGATTTGCCTTTCCATGATGACTAAGAACTTTAAACATTTCTGTAAGATCTTCTCAGCCATTCAAGATTCCTCTGTATAAATTCTCGGCTTAGTTCTAAATCCCATTTTTGTTTGCATTTTTTGGTTTGTTGGTGGTTAGCTTCTTGAGATCATTTTTATTTTGGGTATTGCTCCTCTATTGGATGAGGGGTTCGTGAAGACTTTTTCCCAATCTGTGGGTTGCCAATTTGTCTTGTTGACTATGTCTTTGGCTTACAGAAGCTTTCCAGTTTTATGAGATTCTCTTTCTTAATTCTTGGTATTAAAGCCTGAGCCATTGGATTTCTTTTTAGAAATTTCCCTTTATGTCAATGAATATGAGGCTCTTTCCCACTTTCTCTTTAAAAATCTTTTCTTATATATTGTTGTGTTGTGTTTAGTTGGTGTGCCCAAGAGTCCTGTTCTTTTCTAGGAGGATAAATTGGGGTCTGCATCTCAGGAACATGGAGGTAAAGGGAGCTGGGAGGTGTGAATGGACAGGAAGCTGAAGTCTGGATATACTGTGTGTAGGAAGAATAAACAGTTTTTTAAAACCTTAAAAATTCAAAATGTTAAATTGATGAAACTGAAACCACTACAAGAGACACTACAAAAAATATGTCTATGTTCAGAATGTGAAAACATTGGTTACTCTATAATAGACTGTAGTAAATACATTTTCAACAATTTGGTAAAGCATTTGAACCAGCACTTTGTGAAAAATTGCACATGGATGAAATATGATCAGAGTGTAATATCAATAAAAAAATGAGGCCCTGAAAATATTTCATACAAATCTTGGCTCAGTTCAATTGAGAGGATAATAATAAACATTGCTCTCTGTTTGTGGTGATGGGACCCACCATTCTAGCTCTTATATGCTGTATGTACTTTAGACAGACGTCATAGAGTTTTTATATAAAGTCATGGTTACGGTTATACATCATCTCTCCCCGAGTCAGGGGAAATGTGAAAATACTTGTATTCTGAATAACAAAAAAAAAAATGTTTTCCATGAAAAAAATGAACAATGAGTCAATATAAGTGAAAGGTGAATAAAAATTACATTTGATTCATGCAATGTAATAATACTTAATACACAATGAATTAAGTTACTAGTGAAATATGAGTTACAACAGCATTATCCTAGAAGATAAACTGGATATGAACAACTATGGACTGGGATGACTCTTGTCATGGAGGTTTGCTGGAGAAGTAACTCTGCACTGACATAAAGTAAAACATCTTTTCTCGGGAGCCAGCCTGTGTGGCAGTACTATGAAAGGGAAGAGGAGAAAGAGATTTTGGAGATGACATATCATTGTTCTGACAGCAGTATGGCACTGATTACATTTATTCACATATAGCTAATATTGTGTCCTAGCTAGAAACATTATCATATGAAAATTTATCTCAATCCTTTTTTAATATATATATAATTATCAATATTATTATCATTATTGTTATTGCTATGATTATTACCATCATTATAGTTGTGTGTAGAAGAGAGAGAGATGCATGCATGTGTATCGTGGACTTGTCTAAGGTCAGAGGAAGAACATCAGGAACAAATTCTCTCCTCTGTCAATGGAATTGGACTCAGATTGTCAGCCAATAAGTGCCTATATGTATTCAGGGGCACCTCTACTCTGTCTTCTGTATTTGTTTGTCTGTTTGTTTGTTTGTTTGTTTCACAAGAAATGATAAATCAGTGTTTGTCTTGCTTTGGCTACTTTATAATAGGTCAAAGGGGAAAGAGCCCTATTTCCAGAAGAGAATTCAAACTTCTGCACAACTACCAAAGAGAATTCTACTAAGTCCTGGCAGAGTGATTGTTGCTCTAAAGCTTTGCTCAGGCCTCTAGTGGCATCTGGCTTTTATAAGGACTCCTGTTCTTTGCTCTTACTACGATTGCAGACATATTAGCCCATCTTTTCTTTTAAGGTTGAGAGAAGTCATCTAAGCCATCTGGGCAAGAAGCTAAACCTGATGAAACCAGAAACCTGTGACTATTTGAGAAAACAAAACCTGGCTTACATCAATTTATTCATTGCATTCTGAACAGCATTGTACTTCCTCAGAAGGAAGGCCATGAATTAACATATGTACTATCACTCTACATCAGAATAAATCTATCTACAAAATGAAGAACAACACTGCTTACTTGGAATTTTACCTGGCCCAAATCCTTCCTCACCTCAATTCACTTTCCATTTACTATCTAATTTTCGAATAAAACAGTCTTAGGTTTTATCTCTTCTGCTTCTACAACCTTAACATCCATAGCAATGAGAGCCGGTGTTAAGTTCTAAAAATCTACAATAATAGCTTCTCACTCCATGTACAAAGAACAAAACCTCAAATTTTCAGCTTTTCATCAAAAATCTGAAAAACATATCAGGGTTACATGATGTATTACTTTGGTTTTGACCAAATGTCTGAAAAAGTAACCTAAAAGTGGAAGAGTTCATATTAGTTAACAATTTAAAGGGATAAAATCCATAATGGCCAAAATCGCATGACACACTGATAGCTTGTCACCCTGAGTCATATCAGGCAGAAGAAACAGAGAAATTGATAGAGTTCTCACACTAAAAGTCCTGCCTCAGCAACTGTCTTCCTCAATAATCTCCACTTTGTAGAGGTTTAACAAATTTCCAAAACAAAGCCACTACCTATAGACAAAACATTCAAATACATCGGTCTATAGCAGACAGAGCCCAGCACGGGTAATAAGGTCTATACCTAGAATTTAGAGCTTGTTCTAGAACCATCAGGGTATCAAAGGGCTATGGAAGTATACCCTGTACCTCCAACTGTATTCATCAAGTGCACATAACCTCTCTTTTGGGTCAAGACACACTCCATCGGTTTCAGTGGTTGGAAACTCATGATTCTAGCATCTCTAGGATTAAGGCATCTTCATTATAAGTTATATTTTACCTCCTGAGGTCATGAAATAGCCACAGTTCATCAGGGCTCCTGGGATGAGTGTCTGACAGTTCACACATTACATGGTTTTCATAACTTTCTAAATCTTGGGCTAAAGTCTCCATGCTTTAGCTTGGGCTAAAGACTTGCATGTAAAATATGCCCTAGAACAATACCATAAGGACCATACTGAAACTTTAAATGTCAGCCCTTGTAAGAGGCTGGATCCCTTGAACAAAAGCTAAAATGATTTGGTAGCTCAGTTTGAGAAAACTAGGTTTAAAAACTGAGGAGTTTTCGATTTGGGTTTTTTCCAGTCTTTGCGGGATAGATTTTTTTTTTTCTTGGTTATTTGTTGTTCTGACCAAGAAAACACTTTCCATTACCTTATAATAATGAGGCATGGAGTATCTTTTTATTAACATGCTAGTCTTCTTAACACATTTATACAGCTTCTCTCTCAACATTCACCTGTTCTGTAATTTTAAATTCCTCATGCTACTTTCCATACTAAATCATAGTTTTCTATCTGCTTTATTTTGTTTTTGTTTTTTTTTCCCACTCTTGTATTTGTCTAACTTCCTCACTGTAGACTGGTTACAAGCAAAGGACAAAAAAAAAAAAAAAAAAAAAAAAAAAACTATGGTGTGGCCTGAGTACTGCCCAGTCTTGAAAAAATAGTTTATTGCTTTGTAATTTATCCCCACACATTCTCAAATCATGTAAGGAATAAAGCCATACATATTTAAACAATGATCTATATTTATCTCTAAATCTACATCATCTACATCTATACCTACATCATCTACAACATCTACATATCTACCTTTATTTCTACCTCTCTATATTCCCATTTATATATATGTACACACCTCTCTCTCTCTCTCTCTCTCTCTGTATATATATATATATATATATATATATATATATATATATATATATATATATATATATATATCCCTATCAACCTACATATATATATATATCCTATCAACCTATATATATATATATATATATAATACATATACACATACACACATATGTATGTGTGTGTACTTGTATGTGTATGTGTTTATGTGTATATGTACTATCTGTTTGCCAGAATATAATAGGAGTGACTTGAAATCTCCAGATAGATCCTTATTTTTCCCTCAATGATACATGAGCTGGGACTCTCAGCACTCTAGACATGTCAACTTCCAGGATGACTCAAACTCTGCTTATAGTACCCAAAAAATATATTTAATGCTAACTCCCCCAAATTTTCACTTTTTTCCCAATTCAAAGGGCGGGGGTCTCAAAACACCAATGACCAGGCCTACCCTGCAAACAATGCCATGTCTCTCAATAGCAACTTTCTACATGTTTTATTTTGTCTGTGTTTTCTTTTTCTCTTTGTAGTGACTTAATACCCGACCACAACCAATTCAAAGGAAGAAGAGTTTCTTTTGCCTCACAGTATAATAGTGCTTATGATCCACTGTGATTGCAGTCTCAAAGCAGATAACAAATAATAAAACTGGGATGTCAAATCTCAAGACACATGTCAATTACACATTTTCTCCAATAAAATTTCATTTCTTAAGGGATCCACAAATTTGGAAAATGAGAAAGTGACCTAGGGACCAAATGTTTAAACACATAAGACTATGCATATTTATATAAAATTAACACCACAGAAGAGTAATCCATACTGGATTTAAAACCACGACAGTCTACATCTTCTGTAAAATGTGTGACTAGATTTGTGTCTTGGTGATTTTATATTTTATGTATATATATATATATATATATATATATATATATATATATATACATAAAATATAAATATACATAAATATATATACATTATATATATGTATATATACATAAAATATAAAATGCTGCTTTTCTTATTCTCTTGCCTTCACTATCTGCTGCAACCAATATGGCTTTATCACTTCACTGTTATTAGAAATGGCTCACTACAGGAACCTTAGGATATACATCTTCTATAGAGAAATAAACTGTCCATTGTTAAGTTTCTCTTTTTGTTTTTTAAGAACTTAAGCATAATTATCCTCAAAAATAATTTGAAAATCTGCTTTTCTCATGGAGAAACATTTTGCATGTTTTTTTTCAGGGGTGGAAGATATAACCTAAAGTCAACAGGAACGTTAGCAAATTTTGCATATTAGCTTTATTCTATTAAAACATAATATTTCTAGCTGAAAGCCACACACTGATGAATTTCCTCAATCACTAATCTCTGCTGGAATAGCACAGTACCCTTTTCTTTTGCAGGATCATTTCTCCCTTGTCTCTAACTCTGTTGTTGAACTGGGAATTACCAATAATCGTGACCAACAAATCTAATGATACTTTTGGAGAGTTGAGCAAGTATCAGACTCATAAGTGTATTCCTCTGTGCCTGGTTAAATCCAAGGACTACAGTAAAATGAGAAATGTCCCTTACACAACAAAACTGAAACTATGCTAACTAGGGAATCACCAATGCCACCTTTCTCTGTAGTAAAGAACTAGCTAGTCAGCAACAAAACTCTGAATAATGTGAGAGAACTCGTGGAAGGAAATGTAGCACCTTGTTATCTTTCAAATTCTGGGCAGGAGCCCTAGCTGAGAAAAGCTGATGTTCTGTGACTTTCATAATCTCATTAGGTAAGACATAAAGCATGAATCTGAGTGAGTTTCAGTTGTGTTTTCTGGCATTTCCAAGCAAAATGATCTCTGCCTGGATATTCTAAGAAAATGTGCACTTCTATTTTCCTAGAGTGGATTTTTCTACTCTCCAACTACATTTTGTAGCTGTGTATTCTAAAAGAAGTTTAATGTACATCATAGACAGAAGTCATTCAAAAGTGGAAGACTGTCAATTACATAGTTTGTGGTAGTTAATTGGAAGATTACAGCATAAATTCACCCCCTTTGACAGAACCAAAATGAAGACAACAAAAAAATGTTAATATGTATGAATTATAAGTCCTCAAACAAATTGAATTATTGCTCAGCATTTTAATCCAAAAATATTTTTTCAAAAAGTGATTTTCTTTCTGCTCTATCTTTATATTTTCATACCTGGTCTGTCATTTATTCATTTTTTAAAACAAATATTAAACTCATTAAATTTTAGAATCATAGTAAAGTATACTATCATCCAAACTTTGAAAAATAAAGCAATTAATGTATACCACTTGTTTCAAAATTTAATTTGTTAAACATATAATTTTACTTGAAAAATAAAATGTTATTAGCAACCAATATCATCATGTAATTGAATTTTATTAGGAAGTCAAAATAATCACATAATTTATTACATGGAATATGAGAAAAAGCTAATTGTGTGTTAAATTCAAAGGTAAAAGAAGACAAATTGGTCAACTAAGCTATTGGTTGGATTTCCACATATGTGCTGTGATACACATGGACATACACACATTAACAAAGATAAAATATAAATAATACAAAAAAATTGCATAAAACTCTTTGCATTTGTATGAAATATCATTGCACAAATTTTAGCTATTAGTAAATATTAATTTGATTCAGTTTTATCAAATCAACATGTGTCTGTGTAAGTGCACACATAAACATTAGTTACTCTATAATAACTTTCAAAAATTTCAGGTCATTTTTATTATTGCCGATGGTCTAGACTGCTCTTGAATCATATACCTATAAATATATGAAAATGTAACCTTATTATTAATGGATATTTATGACTTTAATTTTGATAAATTATTTATTTACACAATTTGAAGAAGCTTACTTTATCCTGAATATATTCTGGAGTAATTGTTTACCAGAGGTTTTTAGAAAGACCATGTATATGTACAGTTTTCCTTTATGATTAATGATAAAAATACTGATTAATCATTGTACAGAATCTATTGTGTACCAGAAAATAGACCATAGAATGTGCATTTGTATATTTTACATATATTAATTTATTTATGACATATATGAATGCATGCATGCATGATGCACATGATATATACATGTATATATATACATATATATATATATATATATATACATATATCACTGTAAACAAATCAGCATAGGACAGAAGCAGGGAGGGGGGAAATCACATCTAGAGGACACAGAAAACCAAAGGACAATTCCAAGGTCATGCGTGTGTTTCAAATACCCTCTGGCTGAGACAAACTCAAAGTGCCAAATGAGGTACTTCAGTAATATCTCCACTGGATGGGCTCCTCTCTGCTCTAATGTCTCAAAGGCCATGGAACCCAACATGTCAAAGGGAGTTCCCCAGACTGAAGCATGGGAGGCTACAGTTCTGTCAAAGTCAAATCCGAGAATGAGATCAACCAGCTGCATTTCTCACTCTCTAATTGATAATGTTGTGTAATATTTCATTTATCATATAGCATTTTATTTAGTAAAGTGGTCTTTGATTACAGCTTAGCAAAGAACAAGGACAAAAATCTGCCTTTATTTTCTCATTTTGAGAGGACAATTCTTAAAATACAGATTATCGTGGGAGAAGAAACAAGTTATAAGGAACATTGCAAATGTAGTATTTGTTCCCCGGTGTCAGTGATCTAATGCCTTATGTTATTTTGAAAGAGGTAATCTGACTGACAGAAATGGTACCTTGAGAGGACCTGTAGTGAATGAGAGGAATGAATGGAACAAGTAACTATACACATTATATGATTCTTGGGTGTTGTCCAGGGATTACAATTTCTGTAATACAAAAAAGTAAGTAAAAATAAAATTATGTTGTGGCTGAGACAATTTTATAGCCACCTTGCCAGGTAGAGAGAGGGTCCCTCCATGTGTGCTCTTTGGTTGGTGGTTTAATCCCTGGGAGCTCTGAGGAGGGTGGGGGTTTCAGTTGGTTGATATTATTGTTCTTCCTATAGGGTTGCAAAGCCCTTCATTCCTTCAGTCCTTTTTCTAACTCCTCCATTGGGGCCCCTATGCTCAGTCCAGTTGTAGGCTGGGAGCATCTTCATCTGTATTTGTTAGATTCTGGCAGAGACTCTCAGGAGGCAGTTATATCAGGCTCCTGTCAGTAAGCATCTCTTGGCATCCAGAATGGTGTCTGGGTTTGGTGGCTGCATATTGCAGGGTCCCTGGGTAGGGGAGTCTCTGGATCGCCTTTCCTTCAGTCTCTGAACCACACTTTGTCCCTGTATTTTCTTTAGACAGGACCCATTCTGGGTCAAAAATTTGGAGATGAGTGGGTGGTGCAATCCGCCAACCGGGGCCGTGCCTAACCACTGGATATGGTCTCTACAGGTTTTCCCTCCACTTTGTTTCTTATTTCAGCTAATCTCAATCCTGTGGCATCCTGAAAGCCTCTTGCTTTCCTGGCATCAGGAACAAGCTGGGGGACAATCCCAGTTCTGCATTCCCCATTGCTATACATCTCTGCTAAATTTGAGACCCACTCATTATTATCCCTGACTTCTCCCATAACTGATCCTGCTCCATTTTTCTTCTCCCCCTCCTCTTCTTCTGCCAAATGCCTCCACCCTCCACCTCCCATAACTATTTACCCCCTTTAAGGATTGACACATTCACATTTTGGACTTCTTCTTGAGCTTCAGATGGTCTATGATTGAATCTTGGGTATTCCAAGCTTTTGGGCTCATATTCATTTATCAGGGAGTGCATACCATGTATGTTCTTTTGTGACTGGGTTACCTTACTCAGGTTCCATCCATTTGCTTATGAATTTCCTGAAGTCATTGTTATTAACAGCTGAGTAGTAATTGTGTAAATGTACCACATTGTCTGTTTTTATTCCTCTGTTGAAGGACATCTGCACATTCCCTCCAGGTTCTGCCTATAATAAGGCTGCTATGAACATAGTGGAGCATGTATTCTTGCTTTATGTTGGTGCATCTTTAGGATAAATGCCCAGGAGTTGTATAGCTATGTCCTCTGATAGTACTATGCCCAATTTTCTGAGAAACGGCCAAACTGATTGATGTTCAGAGTGGTTGTACCAGCCTGCAAACTCACCAGCAGTGGAGGAGCATTCCTGTTTCTCCACATTCTCACCAGCCTCTGCTGTCACCTGAGTATTTGATCTTGGGCATTCTGACTGGTATGAGGTAAAATCTCAGAGTTGTTTTGATTTGCATTTTACTAATGACTAAGAATGTTAAACATTTCTTTATGTGCTTCTCAACCATTGGATTTTCCTCAGTTGAGAACTCTTTTTTTTTTTAAGCTCTGTACTCCATTTTAATAGGGAAACTAAACCCTTCACAATAGTCACAAATAATATAAAATACCTTTGTGTGACTCTGATCAAGCAAGTAAAAGATCTGCATGACAAGAATATCAAGTCCCTGAAGAAATTCAAGAAGATCTCAAGAGATGGAAAAATCTCACATGCTCAAGGATTGGCAGGATTAATATGATAAAAATGAACATCTTTCTGAAAGCAATCTGTAGATTGAATACAATCCCCATGGAAATTCCAGTTCAATTTTTTTCAGAGTTAGAAAGTGCAAGTTTCAAATTTATTTGGAATAACATAAAATACAGGATAAAGAAAACTATTCTCAAAATAAAAGAACTCTGGGTGGAATCACCATCCCTTGCCTCAAGCTGTATTACAGAGCAATAGTGATAAAAACTACATGGTATTGGAATAGAGACAGGCATACAGATCAATGGAATAAAATTGAAGACCCAGAAATGAACCCACACACTTACAGTCAACTTGATTTTTGACAAAGGAGCTAAAACCATCCAGTAGAAAAAAGATAGCATTTTCCCACAAATGATGGTGGTTCAACTGACATTCAGCATGTAGAAGAATGCAGATTGATCTATTATTATTCCCCTGTACAAATCTCAAGTCCACGAGTATCAAAGACCTCCACATACAACCAGATACACTGAAACTAATAAAAGAGAATGTGGGGAAGAGCCTTGAACACATAGGTACAAGGGTAATTTTCTGAACAGAACACCATTTACTTATGCTTTAATATCAAGAATCGACAAGTGGGACCTCATGAAATCGCAAATATTCTGTAATGCAAAGGACACTGTTAGTGGGACAGAGCAGCAACAACAGACTGGGAAAAGATTGTTACCAATCTTACATTCTTTAGATGACTGATATCGAAATTATACAATGAACTCAAGAAGTCCAGAGAACCAAATAAACTTATTTTTCTCATGTCAAGTTTTCTTTCCCTTATACTCTTACTTCTGGCCTCCACAATAGAAGAAATGGTTATGTGCATTGATAGACAAGTAAAAGAAGGTACAGTGTGAATTTAGATCTGCCTAATTTTGAAGCTTTCAGCTCATAGATATATTTATATCAGGAAAAAAATTCTCAGATCATGCCAGACATGCTCAAATCATACTCTTATGAAATAGAAAATTTTAATGGAAATAATACTATTATTTTACTAAATATAATATTGACATAATGCTTCTATTATTCGAAAGAGTCTAAATTTGTTCACTGAATCTGATTTCTCTCTCTCTCTCTCTCTCTCTCTCTCTCTCTCTCACACACACACACACACACGTGTGTGTGTATATATATATACACATATGTGTGTATGTGTGTGTATGTATATGAATATATATATATATATTTGAAAGACTCTAAATTTGTTCACTGAATCTGATTTCTCTCTCTCTCTCTCTCTCTCTCTCTCTCACACACACACACACACACACACACACACACACACGTGTGTGTGTATATATATATACACATATGTGTGTATGTGTGTGTATGTCTATGAATATATATATATATATACATATATATGGTTATATATACATATGAACATTAGAGTGCTTCATGTTTAACATGTAAAATTTTATTCTATACATAGAAAAAAAGAGAAATAGACTTTAATTACAGGTTATTATAAGATTGTAAGATCTAATTCATACCTATACAGAGACATACACACAACATTAAGTACAAACTTTTAAAATGATCTAATGATAAGGACAAACCAACAATGGTAATAATGGTATTATTAATAACAACAACAATAATAACATCAAGGCTGGGTATAGTAGCACTCACTTTAATCCCAGAACTGATGAGCAAATACAGACAGACATCTGGAGTTCGATTATGGCCTGGTCTATACAGACATTCCAGGTCACCTAGGGCTACATAAAAAAAAATAAATAAATAAACAAATAAATAAATAAACAAATAAATAAATAAACACCTTTTCTCAAAATAAAATAAGGAGAAGAGAAGCAATAAAATAGAGGAGAAGCAGAAAATTATAAATGGGGGTGGTGGAAGCAGAAGGAACTTGTTTTTCTCTGGACTATTCTGGACTCCTGCCTGGTTTAAATCAACTTATGTTCAGATCTACTCTTGTCCTCTTTGTGGAGTTTCAGTGTTTGCTGCAACTGTTTTCCCATTTGAATCTTGTCTTATCTGTGCCGATTCTCCAGAGTCTCACAGTTTTATCTTTGGAATTTTATACTCCATTTTAGTTTATTTCTACTTGTATTTATTCTAAGGTCCTCTGATGAGTTATCTTTAGCTTTCTTAAACTGGTAAGCCTCAAGTTCTTCATATAAGTAAACTAGAAACTTGGGAGTTTACTATCACTAGTGGCTAACAATCTTATTCCAATTTAATACATTTTATCTCAATGTATCAGTCAACAAATTTATCAAAAACCTCTTTAATTAATATGCTTATGATAGTGTTAATGGTATAATTGCAAGCCTATAATTAATCCTTCAGTATATAATTAATAGTAATATTTAAAGTATATATTATAGTTGACAAGTTTCTGATTAAATGAATGAACAGAATTCTGCAAACATTTATATGCAAATCTAATAATTAAATGAATACTGTGGGACAATGACAAATAAGCTCCTTAAAAACAGCAATAAAACACCCACACTAGTGTCATGCTTTGATTTGCATACTGAGGAAACATACTGAGCATGCCGTATATAAAACAATTAACAGTGTGCATGATTGTAGTTTATTTCAAGAGCAGAAATTTTCTTACAAAGCGATGATTTTATCACATTTGTAGACCATATATGCACCTGGTCATTGATATTCATTTTTTCCACTGTAATGTAGAATCGGCTACCTACAGCATATATATTTACAATGCAATGCAAGACTGAGTTTAGCTAAGTTCTAATAGAATGTAACTACAAAAACTCACTAAAAAGAAGTACCTGAATTTTCCCCCATGTTATACTTCACCAATTCCTTTCAAGGATTATAATATTTTATATGCTGTGTGCACACAGTATAGTATTGAAAAATTACTCTTATTTTGGAAAACCTTTACATGTATGTGTAAAAGTTATACTAATCCTTAAGGAATGCAACAAATAATATTCCACAGTTAAATTCTCTAGAATTAATATCATCAAATATTTATGATATAACTCATGCTGAAGAAACAATAGGAAATTAAATAGAGAAAAAAATAGCAAATGAACTTCTTTCTTCAAGCTTTATTCTAAATTGATCACACTAACTTCACAGGGCCAGCATAACAATTGCTATGATGGCTTCAAACACAATAATTTCATTCACTCATGGTATGAAGACAAAAGTCAGTGTATCTTAGGGTCATGATCCTCCTAAGGGAATCTAGGAAAGAACTGTTAATTAAATATGCTCACCCATTCTTGTCTCTCAGCCTTTTAGCAGTTTGCAGTTTGAGTTCTAGCCCTACAGCCATCTTCACATGAAATTTCAAGATTTCCATTTTTGTAAAATCACCAGTAATTAAACTAAAGATGACCTTAAATTGTAGATGACTATGTGTTGAAATATCCTGAACTGTCAAGATCATCAATATGTCTATTTCTAAGTAAAGGTAAACTGTGGATCCAAATGCATATGAATATTTTGTATGGAAAGCAATACTTAATTCACTACCCATCTCTATGTTTGTGTTATATTTTTACTTAAGTATATATTGATCATTTCTTCAATTTCTTCTATATGTAAAACTTTGCTTTAAAGAATCCAATACCTTTTGTTAGGAAATAATTTGCATTTTTGGATGGAAACAGAAAAATAGCTGATTTTAACACAGTCAGTTGTAGAAAAAATAGACAAACACAAATAATGAAGAGATAGTATACATGTCTGGAAATAGAAAAAAAAATCATGGAATGACAGAAAAAATTGAGTTCTATAAAACAGCCTGCCATTCCAATACTTGGATCCATCAGAACTGCTGAATGAGAACAGCACTGACTGTGATGTTAGAACTGAAGATGGTCTCTCAGATTGCTCTTTACCGCCAAAACCTTCTCATTAATCAGATTCCCTCTTCGCTGTCACTTTAAAATCACCAAGAATTGTCTTTCACTGTTATAATTAATATTCATCCCCAGCATTCCTTGATTTTTTAATCCGGAAGGAGGCTCACTTTTGGATGTGTCTTTAGAAGTCATTTGCAAAGAAGTTTAACTAAGAAGAAAGCATCACTCTGAAAATGGGTAACATCAACCCATCCAGTGGAGTCCTCTCTTGAATTTTTTAGGAAGAGGAGAATGTGAACTGAGCCCCAGCATTACTTCTCTCTGCGTCTTAACTAAAGAACATAGCCTAAAATGATAGTCTCTGTCCTCAAACTGTAAAGCCAAACTTTCCTTCCTTAAGTTGTCTTAGCAATAGGAAAATAGTACTGAAAAATGGGTCCATGACTAAAACTGCTTTACCATGAGGCTTGTGGTGTGTTAGAACTGGCTTGCACCTTTAAGCATATAAAATGCCATGATCAAAGCTCAAAGTTCTGTTCTGGTGGGAATGTGGTAGACTCAAGTTCTGAAGTAAAGTAAGTGGCGAATCGTGTCACGATGCATCAGAAAAGAACAAAACTTCTGTTGGAATCTGACATAAAGACTATTTATATTACATTCTATCAATGATTCTGGTATTTTATACCTTTGTGCCAGATTATTAAGTGAGAATGTTTTCAAAAGTAATGAAGTAATTTAATTCACAAAAATAATACAGAACACAGGAATATTCAAGCTCTTGCATGGGTTATAATCACTTCTCTGTTAGATAAACAGTAAAACATTTTTTAAATGTTAAGTTTGGCAAAGAGGGGCTCAAGTTGTAAACTGGGTTAGTGTGCACAAAGTAGCTACAGTGCTTTTAATATATTACTTTATTAGTTTTTATATTGTAATCATACTACAGTGCCCCTTCTCTCCCTCCTCCCCAATCCTCTTCCACACCCCTCACCTCCTCATTTCCCGTTACCCCCCCCCCAGTTTCCCTTCAGAAAAGGGCAGGTCCCCAAGGGATATTAACCAAACATGGCATATCAAGTTGCAATAAGATTAGGCACCTTGCTTTATTTTAAGGCTGGACAATACAATCCTGAAGGAAGAAAATAATCCCATAATTCTTAAAGAAATTAGGTCACTGTAAGAAGGGCATCCAGCTAGGACTGATACAATAGCCATGAACCTTTGGGGCAAGGACTTCCCTATTGAAGGCTCCAGCTTATGTGTGATTTCAAATCTATTTGACAAGAATCAGAGCACTGAAAATGTCTCTGACCTCTTTCTCTACTCAGAGAACAACTATAAAAGTGTTTTTCTCAGCTTAAGCACATGAAATATCCATAAGCTAGTATAGCTGTAGTTGAAGTCCAAATTGTATTTCAAGATGGCAATGGGATTTCAGAATTTTCTACAGTTTCTGTGTCCTTAAATATTTGTCTCTTTACAAAGGTATCTGTCTCACAGTTTGAGTCCCATTCTGATTCAAACATTTCATTCAGTCTTTATAACATGAAAAATCTATGACTCCTAATAATGTAGTCACAGGCTCCAGGGTTTGTGTTATCAATACATCTTTCTGCAGGACAAAATGTAACTCTCACAGTAATAATGTTATTATTTTTTGTTATAATAGTGGGATTCTCTGGCAGTAAAGAACAAGAGTTGAAAACAATAATATTAAAATTATATTAATAGATTCATTAATATCATGAGAAATTAAAATTATAGCATAAAGAAATTCCAAATAATATAATAACATAAAGCAGATTCACAGAAACTCACTTCTCAGAATTGGTAAAAGGTGATAAGAAAAATAATTATAGCCTGAAAAAGGACTCTTATGCTTGAGACTCAGTGGCTCTCTATGTCTCTCCTAGTTTTCCTACAGAAGTTGAAATAGGCTTTTAAAATGTTAGTTACACAGAAAAGTGCACAACTAAAATGTGGTATGCACATATAGTGGAATTCTATTCATCTGTAAAGAAAATTCAAATGTGTAAATAAATGAATGGAAATAGAAAAGGATTATATCAGGTAAGCTAAATCAGGCCCAGAAACACAAATGTTCCTGATCATCTGTGGCTCCTATCTCTAAATGGAGTAGACAGGAAATTATAAAGGTACCATAGGTTTGGGTGGGGGGCTTTGGTAGGAATAGTTAGGTATAGGTGATATAAAGTGGGAAAGAGAATAGCTGAGAGAGGGTCTCAATTGGGGTAAGTAAAAGAAATCAATATGGAAGAGGAAGCAGGTAAAAAGGACAAATAGCACCAAGGTTTTATGATAAAGCTCCAATAAATCATATTATTTTATAATTACTCAAATAATACACAGAACATTATATATGCACAACACACACAGACACACAGACAAGATTAAACCACTTGGGCTTGTAATACTTACTATAAGAACCATAAACCCAGTACATGTCATGAGAACATTCCTCTTGAATGCTTGGTCACAGTAGTTTTCATGAAAAATATAGGTTGCTGAAGTTGATCTTGATTGCTTCTCTGGGGCCAGTTCCTAATGATGAAGACGCCATGATATTTGGACACAGGACTCAGTCAGTAACTAGATAGACCTGAACTGAATCTCTTTCTGCAGTCAAGCTTGAATGGTTTTAGAACATACTGTCCACACTACCAAGGGATGGAACCTGTAACATTCATGAACTACCACAGTAACCAGTATCTCAAAATGTAAAGAAATATACAAGAAATGACAGTCAAGTGTTAGTTAACCAATGGCCCATGCAGAAAGAAAGAGATTGTTCTGAAGTCCTACCCAAATCACTGGACCAGTGAGGTCATGTACCTTAAAAAATAATCTATTACTATCACGTTATTAGAGCATCATGATTGCTTACTAAATTTTAAATTTTATTTTTTATCCTTAAAGTGAAATGTGTCTTTTACCTGGAATCAAATTAGTTTCTCTTTACAGAAAATGATACCCACCACAGATTAGATTTTCATGAAACTATCTATGTATGTCAAAACTTTGAATTAACACTGTGATAACAAATATAGTAACATTTTTAGGAAGACATCTTATATCAATGAACATAGTAATAAAGAAGGAAGAAAACTCACTTCAGCCTCTATCCAAGCAACTACGGAATGTGTAGAAAAGGAAAAATAATCTTCCCCTGAGAAGTGCCCTAATCTGGTTATTTAATATGAAGTGATCAGTTCTGAGTGTTTATCGATAGATAGATGGTAGATTGGAGATAGAAAGACAGATGATAGATGGATACAAGATGGGTTAGAGATAGTAATGTAGACAATAGATAGATAGATATAGATAGACAGACAGACAGACAGATAGATAGACAGACAGACAGACAGACAGACAGATAGATAGATAGATGATAGATGATGGATAGATGATGGATAGACGATGGATAGATAGATGATACATAGATAAATGATAGATAGATAAATGATAGATAGATAGATAGATAGATAGATAGATAAAAAGTAGATAGATAGATAGGTAGATAGATCGATAGATATATAGATAGATAGATAGATAGATAGATAGATAGATAGATAGATAGATAGATAGATAGACAGACAGACAGACAGACAGATTGACAGATAGACACATAGATGGATGAAATCAGAACTTGAAGAAAAATAGATTAGGAAGTTTACATAGACCAAGAAGGCAATAAGACAGGTTAGTACAAAGAAGGGAAGAAGGAAGTGATGTAATTATTGTATACTTTCTAAATAGTTGAATATTCTGTACTTAATTATTGCATCATGTTAGGAGGTAGTTTATGTAAATTCAGATTACATTTTAAATTATAGCAAGAACAAGGTAAAACCAACCAAAGAAGCAAACAGAAAAGCAAAATGACAGTAAAAATTTTTCTAAACTTTCATTAGGTTTAGATGAGTTATTTTATTATTTTAAATAGTAATACTTTGGGGTAAGTACTGTTTCTGAATTATCCATTGATCACTTGCTGCTGTGCATATCATACAAAACACAATCCTGTTTTCCTGATTGTCCAACAAAATTTGTGAGTAAAATTCAGTTTTTATTCAAATAATTATGCAATGTTTATCACTTCACTATTTTTGGCAAGGACAAACATACTTGTGATTTTGACAGTGAAGCTATAAGGTCTGAGAAAAGAAATACTAAACAATATTTTTTGGAAAAATATGTAAAAATAAAATCCAGCTGAGTAGCTTTTTTTTTAAGATGGATATGTAAATGTGTAAATACATACCCAGCTGGTCCTGGTGACCAAGAAGGTCATTATCACATCCTGCACACTGTATCTCTTTGTGTCTGTCTTTGAAAATGGCACAAGGTGAGATAACTCTGGGAAAACATTCCCCTGTGTTTGCGCAGGATGTTATTTCTGACAGTACATGTATAATCTCTAAATTTGGCTTTCATTGGTAGAAAGTTTCCAAATCTACTCACATATTTGTGAGTTTCTTAGTAACAAACAATAAGGATTCTCTATTAGGGTACCTACTGATAATAGCCCAAGTTACTGCTAAAAAAATCTATGAGGATCAAATATATCTAAAAACCTAGATACAAGTATAAAAACAAATTTACCACAAATAATTCACAAAAAGAAATTCATGTAAATTTTTTTCCAGGACTACTTTTGGTGCATAATCTTTCAGGAATCATTTAAGGTAAAAATCCCAAGTAATGACACTTCGATTTGATAAAATTCTGAGTTGTCAAATCATTGACGTGTAAAATATAGTTTCCATCTGCATATATTTGATATAATGAGGTGCCCCAGTTGAAACTGTCAAATACAGCTTATGAAGCAAAAATAGATTTCCCCAACAATGTTACTGTAGAAAAAAACACTAGTTCTAGAGTTTAACCAGCACTTTGAAGCCAGCCACAACCTTCAGATGTCTTGAAGGAGCCTTATTGGAGTGATTTCAGGGTATTCCATTTGAGTTTTTTTATTTGGAGAAGCAATAATAATAATCACTTCAACTTCATACTTAAAATATATAAACATTTAATCCAGTGCTAAACGTGTATACAAGAATCCATAAGCCAGTTGGCATTCCTTGACGAAGTTTTAAGTGTACTCATTTCAAATTAAAGAAATAGAGGCCTGGCAGGGTGGGTAGTATCAGACATTATTGTGGAGATGGGGGGCAGGGAGGAGGTATGGGATGTTGAACAGTGAGAGGGTGGACTGGAAGGGTAATAAAATCTGGAGTGTAAAAATGAAAAGTTTTTTTAAAAAATACATAAACTTTGGCCTTTAGTCTAGATTCATACAGATGGAGAAGTCATTTGTAGATCTGCCTGCACATGTTTTATAAGGGTTAAAACTCTTTCAGAACTGGCAAGATCGCTCAGTAGTACTGGGCACACCATGCTTTGAAAGAACCAAGTTTATCCCAGCACCCACACAGAGCAGGATTTCAACAGCCTGTTGCTCCCATTCCAGAAGATTGGTCTCTACTGTACTCAAATATGTGGCACAGGCTCACAGAGAAACACACAGATACACACATATAGGTAGAGCCAAAATTGAAAGTGTGTAAAATAAACTGTAAAACTCTCTAGTAACAACCACAGGAAGTACAATTCTGCTTAACTTTTAAATGGTGTTACTCGTCTTTATTCACCCTCTGCCTTTCTTTCCATTACTATCCCTTTGAAATGATGCTTTCAAACCCAGACATTTCTAATGGCAGGCATTAGATGTTAGCTTCATGCTGACACTGCAGTAGTTGATAGCGGTGAAGGTAACCGCATACTAGTTCACCCTAGTCAGAGATACTAACCACTCCTTTTGGATGAAACAAGCATAAAAGCATCATTGTCCTAACAGGTAAAACTAAAATCTACATATGACTGGAGCTCTGCCATTACTGTACCCTCTATGAATCCACCTGCCCTTCCCAAAGTTTCTATAATATGGGAAAACATCCCAGAACTCTGTGACCTTAGCCTTGTTATGAAGAGCTCAATACTGAAGGAAAAAGAGGCATTTCTTTTTTTCTCATGAGCACATCTGAGTACTCATGGCTCATTTTTGTTCATTCTGAACATCCTTAAAGGTTTGATTCATAAATTATTTTCGAAGTTGTCAATCTTGAATTTTTGATGTTATTAACCATTTTAACACTAAAATATGAAACAGAAAAAGTAAACACACAAACATTAACGTATTAGCAGGTCAAAAGAAAACTGATTTTACAATTGAAAGCAACCATTTTATAGAGTGTAATATACTTAAAACTTCCTGTTGGCAAGTCTTTGAATCATTCGTTTGAAATTAAATGTTGTACTAACAAATAAAACCCACAAATGTGAGCGCATGTTTTATAGGTATAAATATGAAGTTGTAATTTATTTCATTTGGCATTTGGAGATTACTAATTTACTTTTTGGGAGAGTCTGGTAGTACTAGGTTCTGGTGTGACCATGGTGAGGGTTGACTATGCTGTGAGGATGATTTGACTCAGATGTTGATGGCATGGGTCCCACCCATACCCATGGGTGAGTTCATTTACTCTGTTATTCATTTGAATTTCTATCACAGGAAATTTAATCAATTTGCTTCTTAACATACAAGATGCCCTGTTCAGTATGGCATGCCATTCCCATCTTCCTTGTTTGTCTGGGATTCCCTTAAATTTATCACCATCATCACCACTTTTTTCAATTATGTAACATTTTTGTCTCTAGAGAAGAAATTTGTAAGGTCCTACAATAATAATAATGACATTGAGCAAGTTAAATAAATGTTGTTCCTTTCAAAAATTTTATATGCCATTTTAGAGCAAAAAAAAAGCAGTTAAATTATTTTTTTTTACTCAAAACTAGATGTATTGAAAGCAGATTTCTCTACCTATCATCTACATTATTGTGTCAGAATTTTGCAGTTTTTCTCAGAGACTCATGTATAAGCACCAATGCCATTATGCAGAACTCCTTTACTAAAAATCTGCTGCAAGGATGTAAATCATTTTTGCTGAGTGTCACAGAGGAAGACCATTGCTTATCATCACACGAGTCTGATGAGCCCCAGTTTTCTCTTTCATTATTTTAATTATATATTTTAATTGGATATTCTCTACATTTGCATTTCAAATTTCCCCCTTTTCCCCCCCACTCCCATTCCACTCCCCATCCACTTGCTTCCATGAAGGTGCTCCCTCTCCCAACCAGTCTCTCCACCTCAGCGTCTTGGCCTCTTCTCCCATTGAGGCCCGACAAGGCCATCCTCTGCTACATATGCAACTGGAACCATGAGTTTTTCCATGTGTACTCACTTGGTTGTTGTTTTAGTCCCTGGGAACTCTGGAGGGTTTGGTTGATTGATAATGTTGTTCTTCCCATGGAGTTGCAAACCCTTTGAGCTCCTTCAGTGCTTTCTTTAGCACCTTCACTTGAGTCCCCCTTCTCAGTATGATAGTTATATGCAAACATCCTAATTTATACCAGTATGGCTCTGGCAGAGCCTCTGAGGAGACATCCATATCTGCACTTCTTGGCATCAGCAATAGTGACTGGGTTTAGTGGCTGCATATGGGATGGATGCCCAGGTGAGGCAATCTCTGGATGATATTTTCTGCAATCCCTGCTTTTCCTCCTGTGTCCCTTTATTTCCTTCTGTGAGTATTTTGTTCTTCCTTCTAAGAAGGACTGAGGCATCTACATTCTGGCCTTCATTCTTTATGAGTTTCATAAGATCTGTGGATTGTTTCTTGGGTATTCTGAGATTTTTGGGCTAGTATCCTCTTATCAGTGAGTGCATGTGTGTTCATTTGTGACTAGGTTACCTCACTCAGGGTGATAGCTTCTAGTTCCATCCATTTGCCTGGGCCCCAGTTTTCAATGCAATTCCTTTCCAGAGAAGAGAGAAAGGGTGAGCAACCAGTGCTTCATAATGATAGCACCTCAACGGTTTAAAAAGAAAACAGAAAATCTGAGCTATGATAAAACATTCCTATACATCGTTCCATTTAGGGGAAAGTGTTTATAGTGAAGTGAGCAAGGAAATCTATAGAATCTTTATTTGGGCCTGGGCCTGCTAACATGTGGTTAGCACAACATATTATTGGTGTCTTCCAAATGACTATTAAAATTCTACCAGGTGTTGCAGGACAACACTGTGAATTCTAGCATCCAATTGGGATGCAAAGGCAAGTGTGTCTCTGTGTTTGAAGCCAGTCTGTTTTACATAAGGAGGTTAAAGCCTAACCAACGTTCATTTTTCTCAAAAGAAAAAAAAATCCTAATAAATTTTCATTATAGTTATTGTCGTATTGAAAAATATGTTGCTGAAATTCTAAAGGAAGATCATAGATAGAAAGAAGTGTTTCACCAAATTCATGGAAGCAGATATTATGCCTTGAATTTTTATGTTCATTTTTTATCTTTAATCATAGGCAGTTTGAGTAGGTCTCCTCTGTGCAACTGACGCTGTCCTTAATCATGAGATCAGTTCATTTGTGTTAGAATACAAATAACTTTCTCCCCCGTGTTCATAAATTATGAGCATCATTCATTAGTTTAAGATAACATGATGAAGTTTGGAGGCTAGATATAGTAAAAAAATCAGTTTCATCAGAAATAACAAAGAGATTGTGTAGCAGGGCTATGCTGGAAAACAGGGCATAGAACTGAGAAGTGGCAGTGTGAAGACTCGGAAAGGGAAGCTACAGTCTAAACACATTAGCACCCGCAGCCAGGACCATATAACGCTTAGTGAGAACCGCAATAAAAGGACATTTATCTGTTTTCACTGGGAGACCGAAGTCTAGAGCAAGACGCAGTTACTAGTTCATCGTAGTGAGGAAATCACAAGCCATTTAAAGAGATGAAAATTCTAAGTTTAAGGATATATATTAATTTTAAATTGACAAAATAATTCAGTATGCATACAATAGTATTAGATAACTGTGCCACTAAGCACCATCATCAGCATTAGTATTGAAATAACTGTTTGCCATGGGTCAAGTATTATCTGGTGCCTAGCAACTCCTTCAAGAAGCTGTTCTCTGCAATTGACAGATAAGTAAATTATGGCTGTAGGAGTTCCCTGCATCCATTCCTCAAAGTGGGAGATAATTTGCCTTTCTATAGGGTGGAACTAAGCTAGAGTCCCAGTTTGCCTTAGCTCCCTTCTTAGTCAATTGATGTTGTGAGTGACCTTAGGCAAGTACCGAAACTATTTAACCAGTTATTTAACTTTATTACTTTTAGTTATACTCTATAATATACATGTTTATTGCACACATGTGGAGAATATATGCATACATGTGTGTTCCTAATGCAGCAGTATAATATTTTAAGACTAAGGAATATAACAGGTTTTCTCATTTAATTGTAAATATGATTTTTATTAGGTTAATACTTTCTGAGATATACTTTATATAATAATAGTTAAATAGTTACATGCATAGATGTGAAATTCAACAATAATGGTATGTTTTTTAAATACTAAGTATATTATCTCAAATACAAATGTGCATATAATTGGTATATACTTACTATACAAATAATATACACATACACATATATATACAAAATAATAGCTTAGGTACAAGATGTAATTTGAATTTTCTATAGATCTTTAAAATATATTTTGCAGAAAAATTAATAATTTTGTAAGTATCTGTGTTATACATCTTTGAACAAAATAGGATATGATTTATTTTTATGTTTTACTTACTTAAAATGAGGTTCAGAACTATAGCAATAGTTCTATATCTATATCTATAACTATCTATAGCAATAAACAAAAATATCAAATATGTTAAGCTTCTTTCATTTTTGCTCCATTTTCAAGATTTTTTTTGTAGCAAAGAAGTTGATTCCATTCTTTCTAAACATGTGATCTGGGTCATTTTAAAGTATAGATTATATAATCAATTTACCAACGATAAGATAAAAATAATTTTATTTTGTGATAGATTGTGTCCCAGGTTTCTTTCACTTGGTGCAAAATTATTAAATATATCATTAAATATAATGTAATCATTAAATATAAGATCATGTGAATAACCAGCTAAGTCACTTATAAAACAAACAGTTAAACAGAGAAACTATGACAAAGAAAAAAATAGAATAATTATCTTATTCTTGGATACCACATAGTAGACCCTGGACAAAACTAAACCTGAAAACAAAATATAATTATCAAATATTAAAATACACTTAAAATATTTTGCTTGCATTTAATTATTTGTTTTTAGAGCTCTTTGGTAATTCTAGTGACATGATCAACACCATTGTTCCTTCCATCCATCCTTGCTTCCTTGGCATATTCAAGAGCTGATGGATACATGCAATCTGAATCCCCCCCACAGCTGTTTGCCATCTATAGTGAGACAGCTCGTTTGTAACTTTTTTCAGTTAGGAGAGAATGTACATTAATGTTGTCAGTCAGTGAAATTTCATTTTGGCAACCATTCTGTGTTTCACAGAATGTTTCTCCTTTCCTGTAGCATAGATTCAACAGATCACATGACTTTTTGGAAGCCCGTTCATTCTGATTCTGCTTTTGGGATCTTTGGCATTCTGAGGAAGAGAAGGGTGCAGCTTGGTAGCAATCATCAGTGATTGAGTCCGGTTCTGCCTATCAGTGTCAGGTAGGGCAGAGACTATGCTACCAAGTTATATTCCCAACAGAAACTGACGTAGATACTAACTCTGGGCACAGTCGCATCTGTATCTGTGTAAAGGGACCAATTTGAATGCCATCTGGCACCAAAGAGCTGAGCTACTTGAAGTCTTAATGGAGACATTTTGGCTCTGGCACTCAGGGTTACAAGTATGTGGTGAGGTCTCACAGAGACACACTGACAGGAGTGTTATGCATCCACCACCACCCCTGACATGAAAGAAAGCAAGCCCAGGGGGCACTGAACCATCTAAAATAATGACCAGAAAAGTAAGGGATCAAAGTGAAGAATTTCTCTTCTTTTGGAGGACCCAGAAAGGTTTGGATTTCATATCAATACCCTCTATTGAAACACTTTAAGTCAGTTTTCATGACATTATATTCAAGAGTCAATTACAAATAAGATGGGCTGGGGAGCCTGAAATGTTCTTTCCAAGGTGCAACATACTGTGTCTGTAAGTAGCAGCTTGAGAGAAAATTACTGTCATTAGGGCGCAGTGGTAAAGAGTTTTTATTTCTATTTAATTTAAATTAAATCTGATTGAAAATACAGGGGGAACAGGGGCGGTTATTGCCGGGAATGCCATTATAGCTTCTGTTAAGCTTTCCACAGTCCTTTCATTAAAAGGAGACTGACAGCTTCAGCCCCTCCACTGCTATTCTGTTTAGATATTTTCCCCATGACTCTCCATGTTTGAAAGTAAAATTAGGGAGCAGTGACAGTGAATCAGAGGAAGGGAGTCCTGAGCACAGCAACCCCTATCCATGTTTATGCAGGAGGAAGTAAGGCTTCTTACATGGTCTCCAAGCTTGGGTTTAATGGAGGAACCGATCACCTTCATTCCGATATCTATGGACTTTAATTCTCATACTAATCTCGATTGATTTTTAAGCAAAGCTTTTTTTTTTTAACTGTGATAGATTTAAGAAATAGTTTGCAATAATTCCCGTGAGGTTCCTTGTTTATTGCTCACTGTTTTTTCTTATTCTTACAGTCTTTGGTTTCTTTCTTTAAACCAACGAGAGATGTTATTTGCAACTACATGTGGTTCTTTACACACTTCTCTCCTCCTGTCTTTGTTACTGTTTATGTTTATTTCCATGAGCATATTCATAATTTTTTTTGTTACTCTAACAAAGTACATTAAAAGGACACAGATGTAGAGTTGCTTAGTTCTGATGTCAGAAACATTGAAATCACTACGTCCATGGGATGGGCTTTGTTGAGGACTGAAAAAGAGAAATCTCTGTTCCTTTTCTAGCACATGTCGATCTCTGTTTGATATCTTTGGTTTATAAAGAGGCCTGTGATTATCCTGAGCCCACCTGGAACATCCAGGTTCATCTCCCATCTTAAGGTTCTTAATGTAATCACATCTGTGATGATCTCTTTGTCATATAATACAACATAGTTCCAAGGATTGAGGTATGGGCCGTTTTACAGGCCATTTATTTATTTCACCTGCCATTTATGTAAAACAAAAGACTAAATGATCCCATCAGAAGGTGACAGTGACACCCTTAATTAATGCCCTGATAAATTGAATAAGCTGTCTGTCATCATCAGTAAACTGTTCTTCGATGAAAGAAATCACAAGTAAGTAATACTTCTGTTCCTAAAGATGCAGAGATCCTATAGTTCCTGAGTCTTACACAGTATTCAGAGACTGGGAGAAAGAATGTTTCTTTTCTATCAGATTGAAATCTCCTGTTTTGAGGAACGTAGGGAGATATGGAATTGTTAAGGAAGACAATGTGACCAGGACCATGGAAGTATGCAAAGTTCAGCAGGGAGTCCACAATGAGCAGAGGGCACATCTAGTGAGGACCAGCAGGCGGGTTTCCTTTTGTGTATTTGAGCATCCTGCATGAGATACATCCATCCTTGCATTTCAGTTATCTCTTATGAAAGCAAATAATATGGCTGTTGCCATTATCATAATCATTATTATTTGACATCATTCAAATTTGACAGTGGAAGAAGTTGAGGCACTAATAAACTAATGTTCAACAAGGTGAAATAACTACAAAGGAATGTGAACACAGGAGGGTTAGTGTAGGTTCTCTTCCTAGGCCACATGCTAAACTGCAGGGACATAAATCAATGTTTACTGGTATAGTAAATAAATGTGTTAAAGTATAGAGTTTTAAAGGAGAGAAACAAGTAACCTTTGAGTTATAAAAATGGCGTGTCTCAAGGAAAAAGAGGAAAGGAGCCTACAGATGTTCAGGTGACCCTCATGAAAAAATTATCTTTCAGAGTCTGAAGGTTAGCTTTATGCAGTATTGTACTGACACATTTATGAAGAAAATAATCCCAAGACACTGGGCTGTGATGCTTGTTTCAGGTACCTTAAGGAACAAATTATATATCTGAATCTTTGATTTGAACAAAGTGTGTATCCCATGGAAACTTGATTTGATGAATGCTAGTTCACTGTGAGTTACCTGTAATGATATTAGACTGTTTTCTGCTGAGGACTTGACTTCTCAATTCTTGGAACATTTTCTTACCACAATAATTATACGTATTATTTGTTAGTCCGGTGTATAAAATTCTAAGACTCGATTTACTCGTCTGTAAGATATCAAAATTAACAATCTCATTCTCTAAATGGAGATTAGAAATATTAAAAATCATGTTTCAAATCCAAAATTTCTAACCTGGTACCTGTTGGTTACTCATTAAATAACCGATTTTCTCATCGCCCTGACATGACAAGAAGCATCTGAAGGAAAGATGGAATTACAGACCTTTCTCACAATCACTTTCTTCCTCTAATGCAGCTTCCGCATGACTTTTTGCATTAATGTATGCAAGGTAGGCAGGGGAATTGTGATAGGCCTTCGTAGACTCTCTGTACTCAGTCTTTTCTGCTTCATATTCATTTAAATATTCTTGTTTCTCTTCATCAGTGAGATCTCACCACATGCTACCAATAACCTTGCCAATCTCCCACAGCTTCAGGCCAGGGTTAGAAGCTGTACTTGGTCCTAGACCTTTCTGATCTATCTCATATAGGGCATCAGCAGCTTATCTGCTGGCTTTGAAGGCTTTGGAACTGTAATGCCAGAGGAGGTCGTGACCTGGCCATTGGTGCCCGGGTCCCTTCCAGCCTGTAGTTGTTGTAGTTAAGATGACTGTACGGATTGTATCCCACAGACCCTGGTATGCTGGGCATTTGTGTCGGAGGAGCTGGCGTGGGAGGTGGAGCATACGATGGTCTTTTTGACATTTAGGAAGATTAAGTTCTCAGTTCCTTAAGAATGAATCTGAGACACCACGGGCGGACAAGGTACCTGCAGCTCAGACTTTGCTTCCATTTGTTCCACCCCCCCCCCCCATTATTTTCTAAGAAAACGGAGCTTGTTCCAAAGGAAAGAAATAAAATAATTTGATTATAACCATTTCTGTATTAGTTAAATTAGTTTGAGAGGTTCAGGGCTCTGAGGCAATATAGTTTTCCTGAGATGTGTTGGATGTTGTGTTGTTTGAGGCTTTTGAAGGTATTGGAATGTGGTGAATTGATTTTGGATACAAAGTATGCAGAGACCATCAGAAGGAAGAGGATACAACTGTTTGAATAAAATCAACAAAGATCTATACATTATAACTGTATGAGTCCAGCATGACACTCCCATACTTAGAAACCAGCCTATGAAGTCCTGTTTGGGTTCTCCATCACGAAACTAAACCTGGACAACACAGATGGATGCTCACAAGCTTCTGCACATAGGAAACAAGGTGAGAAAGATAGTAAGGAGAAAGATGGTGAGATGCAGAAAATACCATACTGGACAGAGGTGACTTGAAAAATTAAATGAACTCTCACATTAGGGATGCAAATATTTTTAAATGTTGGTGAATTCACAATTAGATACTCAGAATCCTCAAAAAAAAAAATTCCTAATATCTTGATTTTAGTTTGATTCATTTTCTACTTATCTACCATAACTTTTAAAAGTCAGTTTCTATCATTTAAGCCACTAAGTTTATGGGTTGTCCTTACAGTGTCAGTAAAAAACAAAGGCAATGGGAACCCATCACTTTAGGCGTTTTGCTCTGAGCCTGTCTTCCGAGGAACCCATGTAATCCCCCGTCAACCCTTCATCACTGTGTGCTACCTACTCATTCCCCAGCATTCACACATTCATCACCTGCCAATGGTGTCCTAAAAATTAGAGAAATGTCACGTGTAAATACTTCTACAGTGTAAACATTAATTTATGCACCAATTAAAATATTAGATTAAAATGTAAAACAAGGAACTTCATGTTGTTAAAAAGTCAGTTTTGCATCAGTATTATATATTGCTTTGAAGGCCAGGAGGGATCTACTCAATTAATTTTCATGTAGAGATCTAGGGTGATGATGAAGCACTTTCCCAGAACACTTATAGTTCCTGTGACACACACACACACACACACACACACACACAAGGGAAATGTAGTTAATACTATGCCAGTTGCAAGGTGTCATAGAATGACATAAAATCACAATTTAACTCTACTCATGTCATTGTCCAAAGCAGTTCACATGGCCTCCCAGGTGGAATCTTGTAGGGAAGGGAATCTAGTATAACAGGCAGTGGACAGCTAAGAACATCAAATACATCATCTCATTGAAATTTGGAACACAGGTATATTCCATTTTCTACCTTAAATGGAAATGCTGATTTGTGAGCAAACCCTTAGGTGTAATCTGTACTTCCTGTAGCCAGTATCCATGTCATGTGATGTTCAAAAGCACAAAGTACAGGATTCTGAGACACAGGATGTGGGTAGTAAATCCATTTCCCTATCCATGCTTGGCTTCCTTTCACATCAAAACTACACCCATGCTGCAAGAAGTTTGGGCTATACATTAAAGAACCAGTTTCAGGCAATATTGCTAATGCCTTAGAAAATGAGAATGCAAGCACAGTTTTACCTCATTTATAAATAGCTATATGAAAATATGCCTACCACATAAGAAAATAATCGTAACACAGAAGATAAGTACGCAATAACAATCTTATCTGGAAATGTAACAACAATGAGATTCCGTTTCAGAAATGTGAAAAGAAAACCCACTCAGGACATAGTTTGATTACTGCTTTGTAACATGTCGGTTTCACAAGAATATTCAAATGTGTGCCCACAAAACTCTCCCCAATATTTTATTTTTATTTTTAAGTACTTTAGGAGGGTTTTTTTTAGTAGTTTTATTTTTAACCAAGTATGTTTATGTACATATATGATTGCTGGTGCCTACAAAGTCCAGAAGAAGGTGTCAGATACACAGAGTGTAATCACAAGCAGCTGTTAGCCAGGCTAAGTGGTTTCTGGGAATGGAACTCAGATCTTCCATGAGTGTAGTATATGCTCTAAACTATTGATCTGTTCCAGAAGCCATTGTGGTTCTTGAGGTAGGAAATGTAGCATACTGGCCTGGCACTCATAAAGTAGCTCAGCATGATTTGAATAACTAATACTCTCTCCTATTCATTCTGTGGTCTGTGATGACATATAAACACACCGTGCTTGGCTTATGCCCTTGGTAGTAGGAGATCTGCTTGGTGGGGTAAGCTGTAGATACTATCTGCCCCGTTGTGTCAAGGGAAGGTCCTGATCGAGGAGAAGAACAGAGGTGGGCTGATAGCAGCACAGATTTCACTGTGGTTCAACCATAGAACTGCACAGTAATCCTGGTGCTGGAAATTAGAAAATGGTAAAGAATGGATGAGAAGTAATTAAGTCACACAGAAGATGAAGAATCCACATGATTACTAATTTAAATTGTACAATAAATTTTCAATTTCACAGCATCTTTCTAAGTACGTTACAGGCTTACAGGGAGAGCACAGCATTTTGTAAACAGCAAGCTGTCCAAATTAGATAGCAATGATACAAATACCATGAATACTGCTGAACCTAAGGCCACATAGCACAAGACGTATTAAAAATCCATGATTCTTTAAAGCTTCTGAGGGACAGGGTAAGAAATGAACTAATGAGAAGAATGTATACTGGGCGATTACTCTCATAATGATGACTTAGTGACCCTCTAATAAATGCTTAATTTGTTTCTTGGCAGGTAACACCCTTGGAAGGCCTAAGGTGATATGGTCAAAGTAATATGAACAAAAATTGCCTTTTAATAGCTACATAATGAAGCCTGAAGGATTTAAAAACACCAAAATAAACTTAAGTTTGCCACAATGTGGCCTGGTCTTTAAAAAAAAATAAAGTGCAGAAACTATCACACTGATGTAAATGTACTATATTTACCAATGGTTAAAATATATGATTTTTCTATTTTTCATTGGATGTGTGAATAACTCTACCTTAAGAAATAATTATTATTCTTTATAATCCTGAATGCAATAGAAAATTTAATAAATTAATCACTTATTTTAAAAGTTTTAGATATTACAGTAAATATGTTTCTGTGCCTGACTTGATTATCTGGGTTTTTGTTTTTGTTTTTGAAGAGGAAAGCGTTGATTCAGCTTATGCTTCCATATCCATGTTCATCACCAAAGGAAGTCAGGACAGAAAACTCAAGCACAGCAGGAACCTGGAGGTAGGAGCTGGTGAAGACTCCATGGAGGGGTGCTGCTTACTGGCTTGTTTCTTCATAGCTTGCTCATCTGGATTTTTTGGAGGCATTCTCTCCATCGGGGAGCCTTCCTCTGATGACGCTGCCCTGTCATTTCCCAGTGCTACCATGCTGTGGCACCTGTACACCTGCTTCCATGTGAGGTGAGTCACCGAACCACTGTGTAGTGGGACAGGCTCACCTGATTAAACAGCGGCTGTGTCACAACATAGCCAAGCACATGGTGTTGTGTGCACACCTGCTCACAACCACACAGTGTCCCAAGGCTGTCAAGTGTAGGTGCAAGCTTGCCTGTTCATGTGTTTGTCCTGTCCCGGCACTGCCACATGGTGGAGTGGCATGCCAATAGACCTGTCCCCACCTCACCACGTTGATGGGATGGCACACGTGCCTGCGTGTGTACTGTGTATCAGTACCAACATTTATCAGCTCAGGAAAGATGCTTTACAACTATGCCATGTCCAACTGTCACCAACTGGTGGCAGGGGCTTGACTGTTGATACACCTGCCTTATTCCAGGACTGTTCATGGTGGTGTGGGCTTGTCTTTTCAAATGCCTGTCATGCCTTATCACTGCCACATGGAGGAGCAGTAATGCCTGTTTCCATGCTTGCTGTGTCCCAGGGCCATGACTGTAGTGTTATGTCATCATGACACACATGGGCATACAAGTTTGCTTATTGGCTGTGTGGGCTGTGTCTCAGGTCCACCACTTGGTGAGCTATACACACCTGATTGCACACATGCTCTATCCCAGAGACAGAGCATGGTGCCACGGGTCTGTTTTCAAGACCATGTCATATGGCACCACTGGTATTTCTGCCCCTCTGCTCTTTCTAAGAATAGCCACGTGGCAGGACCAGCGTGCCTGTCTCTATGCCTTCCCCGCTGCAGCACAACTGCAAAGTGACCTGGGCACACCTGTTTGCATCCCTATGGTGCTCCAAAACCACCACCTGGTAGCCTGCCACGCCAGTTCTCATCCCTGCCACATTCCAGCACCTCGCATGAAGTTGCAAGCACACCTGTTCACATATGTGATGTGTATCCACATTTCTGTCAGTGCCATTGTTGTGTTGTTGTAAAGAGAAAATAGGACCAAGGCAACTCTTATCAAAGAAAGCATTTAATTGGGGGCTTGCTTAACATTTCAGAGGGTTACTCCATCATCATATGGCAGGAAGCATGGTAGCAGGCAGCCCAGCATGGTGCTGGAGAAGCAGATGAGAGCTAGATCCTGATCCTCAGGCCAGGAGATAGATACTAGACCCAGCTTACTTTTCTTACTATGTTATATTATCGAAGATCTGCATACTTACAAATATAATTCTTACAGTGTTTTTGTTGTTGTTATCTTTAGCTAAATTGTTTGTAAAATTTTGATACTATCTGTGTTATGGTTTTTATTCCATCTGACCTTTGATTTTGATTATATTTAAGATTTTATTTTGTTTGCAAGTGAAAGCAATCCAAAATTGTAAAGTAGTATACAATTTAGTTTTGAAGGGCATAGTAGAAGAAGGGTTTCACCTGACAAAAATCTCAGTTTATTTGTGTATTAGGAAGGGTCTCACTCACTATAAACTGGCTTAGAGTTCTCTAGTTTTCTGGGGCTGATTCAAGCTCTTAGAAATCTTCCTACTTCAGCCTCACAAGTGGTCAGACTCCAGAAAAGAGCCATCGAGTCCACATGCTTCTAATTCTTTCTTATCAGTGTCACTGAACATTATTCAGTGTCCTCTGTCATATTTACCAACATGGACACACAGGAGAATCTGAATGCTCAATGGGGGAGGGGGGCTATAAATTCCAGCATGTCAGTTTGAAGGCAGGGAAAAGCAATGTCTCCTGTGACAAAGGGAGAATGAAAATCCTCTTTCCTAAGTTATAGTTCAATTAAAGCAATCCAAACATTAACAGGACAGCCTACTCAATCCTGTTCAAATGTCAACATAAATAATAAACACTCCCACAGACATACTCAGAGTTATTCTAATAGAATATCTGGTGGTCATGAGTCCATTCGATCCCATTCAGCATAAATTTTACAATTGTACTCTACGTTTTTTCAAAAGTATAACAGAATTTATTATATTTAGTAATTTCACCTTTTAAAAGTTATTTTTATTTTTTTGGATTTTATTGGATATTTTATGTATTTACATTTCAAATGTTATCCCCTTCCTGCTGTCCCCCTCTTCCATACTCCCTACCCCTGCTTCTATAAGGATGCTCCCCTTCCCAACCACCACATTACCACCCTGGTATTGCCTAACACTGGATTTCTAGCATTCCCAGGACCAAGGGTCTCTCCTCCCACTGATGTACATATGTAGTTGGAACCATGAGTCCTTCCATGTGTACTCTTTGGTTGGTAGTTTACTCCCTGTGACCTCTGGGTATCTACTTGGTTGATATTGTTGTTCTTCTTATGGGTTGCAAACCCCTTCAGCTCCTCAGTCATTTCTCTAACTCCTCCATTAGGGTCCTTGTGCTCAGTCCAATAGTTGGTTGAAAGCATCTACATCTGATTAGTTAGGATCTGGCAGAGACTCTCAGGAGCCTTATCAGGCTCCTGTTAGCAAGTAGTTCTTGGCATCTGAAGTAGTGTCTGGGTTTGGTGTCTGTATATAAGATGGCCCAAGAGATGGGGCAGTTTCTGGATGGCCATTCCTTCAGTCTCTGTTCCACACTTTGTACAGAGACAAGCAGGTAGATAAATGGAATATTATTGAAGAAGGAAGAATGAACCCACACTCTTGATCTTTGAAAAAGGAGATAAAACCATCCAGTGGGGAAAAAAAAGACAGCATTTTCAAAAATGATGGGGGTTCAACTGGCAGTCAGCATGTAAAAGAATGCAAATCAATCCATTCCTATCTCCTTGTACAAAGCTCAAGTTCAAGTGAATCAAGGACTTCCACATAAAACCAGGTACACTGAAACTAATAGAAGAGAATGTGAGGAAGAGCCTTGAACATAAAGGAACAGAACACCAATGGCTTATGCTCTAAGATGGAGAATCAACAAATGGGACCTCATAAAATTACAAAACTTCTACAAGGCAAAGGACATTGTCAATAAAACAAAATAGCAACCAACAGACAGAAAAAGACCTTTACCAAATCTACATCTGATAGAGGGCTAATATCTAACATAAACAAAAAATTCAGGAAGATTGGGGGAAAGGGTATAACATCTGAAATGTAAATACAGAGAATATCCAATTTTTAAAAAAAAGAAGTTAGACTTTGGAGAACCAAATAACCTCATTAAAAATGTTTTTTACAGAGCTAAACAAAGAATTCTTAACCAAGGAATTCTAGACAGCTGAGAAATATGTAAATAAATGGTCAACATCCTTTGGCATCAGGGAAATGCAAACCAAGACAACCCTGAGATTTCACCTAAAACAAGTCAAGATTGCTAAAATCAAAAATCTCAGGTGATAGCAGATGCTGGCGAGGATGTGAAGAAAGAGGAACACTCCTCCATTGGTATTGGGATTGCAGGCTGGTACAATCACCCTGGAAATCAGTCTAGCATCTGGTGTTTCCTGAGAAAACTGGACATAGTACTACCTGAGGACCCAGTTATACCACTCCTGGGCATACACCCAAAAGATGCTTCAAAATATAAAAGGACACATGTTCCACTATGTCAGAGCAGCCTTATTTATAATAGCTGGAAGCTAGAAAGAACCCAGATGTCCTTCAACAGAGGAATGAATTAATGCAGAAAATATGGTACATTTACGCAATGGAATACTACACAGCAATTAAAAATAATGACTCCATTAAATTCTTAGTTAATTGGATGAAACTAGGAAATATGATCCTGAGTGAGGTACTGAGTAACAAAAGAACACACATGATATATACTTATTGGTAAGTGGATATTAGCTCAAAAGACCCAGAATACCCACAATAAAAATTTGCAGACCACAGGAAGCTCAGTAGAAGGAAGACCAAAGTCTGGACGCCTCAATCCTTCTTAGACAGAGGAGGAAAATACAGGAGAAAATATGGGGACAAAGTATGAAGCAGTTTTCTTAAATATTTCTTTTACTCCTAGACTGTGTCCAGGTGTGGATAAAAGGCTAGTCTGCTTTTCCTAAAATATTTACTTTTAAAATAGGTTTTTAATTGAAATACTATTGCATAACTTCTTTTCTCCTCTTCCTCCCTCATATTCTCTTTTCTGTGGTCTAGCCTTGATGACAACATGTTACAATGGTACCATGGTACTCTGGCATGATGCCAAGGGAGGAAAGCAATTAAACAGCTCTACCCAGCTGCAACATATGAGAACCATAGCAATTCATAGCATGGTAAGATGCACAAAAGTATATTAAGTTGCTCTTACATATTAGTGGTAGACAACAGCTTTGTATTGTACTTAAAATCAACTTATCGGGAGGGAAATCTTGCCTGGTAACAAAAGTTTAGACATCATGTTAGGCTAGTGATGTCATGGCCTCAGAAAAGACTCCACTACTAACACACTGACAAAAGATTTTCTTTAAGTTGAGCATGAAATTCCAATTTGAGAATAAGCAACATGAAAAAAGCAAGAGAATGTGTTTTCGATTTTTCTCTTTTGTGAATTGACTTTATCCCAATGTTTTATTATTTGTATCTTTCTAATTTTGTGCTGAACAAGCACCTTTTCTCATATTATTCGAAGTAAAGTAAGCATAGTTTAACTTTTAAAGTTTCTTTGAGGTTATCATTCCATTCTACTTCAGAATTTTCAAATGACAGATTACTTGAAGACTATATTTTTTTTTTCACTTACCTAAGTTTAATATTGACATTTCAGAACTCTAGTATATATCTTTTGAACTTATTCCCATATGTAGATCACAGTGTAGATTATATAATACTGATATATTTGACACAGTGAAATTTATTTTGTGTCATGGTTTTAAGTAATGTATGAGAAAGAAAAGAAGAAAAATATGTTTTGCTCAGAGTCTGTTACCAGGATACTGTGCTGACTCCCTGTTCCTTGTGATTGCTGTAGATTGAAGTCAGAGTAGATACACAGATTCCATCACAGCATAATCCAAAGGTGCCATTGATGGAAAGAATATACTCATGGAGAAAAGGGGGAAAAGGTGCGGAGAGACCACTTTACAGAATACACCCATTACTGCTTAGAGTTGGCTGTGGCCATATAACAATTTTGTGAAACATATTCTATTTTTTTTAGGCAGGCTGTTTATTTAGTTTCTGGACAGATAGTTGCCTGATGCACAGTTGACTGTCCAGGCAATTAGCTGGCACTTTAGGTGACAACTCATTTATTTATTCATTTGGATACTTAAGACACTGTCTCCTGTATCTGAAATTTGTCTTCATCTGTCTATATAAACAAAGGAAGACCTTGAATTGATGACAAATCTGCGTCCATTTAGCCATGTACTAGAATTATAGATAAACACCAGCTCACCTAATTTACAAAGCTCTGGAGGTTGTCCTTAGGGTGTGCTGTGCAAGCACACTATCAAATAGTATCAGTTTATATCCCCAGGCTCTGAACTAAGGGAAACATAATGGTGTGAATCCTCTTTATCAGAAAACACTTGCCTGCATAACAGTCTTTCAGGTGGGTGATGATATCTTGTCTCCATCCATCCCATTCTTTGAATTAGTAATCAAAGTCCCCAATGTGATTTCCTGTGCTTACAAGCTACTATTGATGAGGTAATAACACATTCTTAATCATCTCCAAGTCTGCTAACATCAGACAAATTGCGTAAAGTAATTATTCATTAGATGTTATATTTTTGTACCTTTGTAAAGATATTAGTATGTCTATATAAATTTATAATAGATGAGTACATATTATCATTTTATTTACAGCAAAATAAGCCTATTGTAGTTTGTAAAGTTTTCTTTGAGATTACCTTTCATGAATTTACCAAGTTTTCAAAAGGCAGATTACTTCAGAATTATATTTATTCTCACTTACTAAATTTAACATTTCAAAACTGTAATATGTTTGTTTTGAAATAATCTCCATAAAAATACACAAATACACACAAAACACACATATATGTGTTAATATATATATATATATATGCATATATAGATACACACACACTCAGTGAAAGGAAAGTAAATGACAAAGATATTCTGAGTGTAGAATCCAACATGCCTGGAGGCTTTACTAAATGAGTCTTCCAGAATTAGGAACACATTATATGAGTGAAATTTCATTAACAAGGAAAAGCATTTCGGGGCCCTTTAAGGCTTTGAGTAGTGTATTAAAGTTATTTAGAAACTAGGCACTATTTCTGCATCTCATTTACCTAACTGATGAGAGATAAATGATCCAAGCATTTAAAGCAATGCCTTGAGGGACTTTCTGCACATGAACAAAACTCTGTCTCTACTAAAATCCAAGAGAATCATTAACTTTCTGCTACCAGAGTAACAATAGCAGCCACTAACCTTCCCGGCCATGAATAATTTTAGGAAGAGTAATAGAATAACTATACCTCACTACTCTCATCTCTGATTAAGTTCATTTTTGCATTTACAAACCAGAAACTCTGCAAATGGTTAAGAGTGTATTACACATAAAGAGGATATCATTATTTATTTAAAATGTCATTAAATATTACTGTGATTGTGTGAAAATAATTCTTCCTTCCTTTTGGGAGGTCTTTTGAATTAAGCAACTGAGAAGTGAATATTCTGTAGATTCCTTTTATTCAGCAGATGAAAGTTCCATTTACTCAGGAGCGAGAACATCAGCACCTTCTGGACTAAGATGAGACTTGAGGTTGTTGCCAAGACTTCTCTCACTGTTATTAATAAGGGGTCGATGTTTTCAAGTCCACATTAACAGAGAGATGGAATGAATATTAATTTGAGGATGTGACAGTTTTCTCTAGGGTGTTCATTCTTGTACAGTATCACTGTACATTACTGCATTGTGAGGAGTGTCACAGACAACATCACAGGGTAGCTAACATGAACTTCGATCCCACTTTGTCCCTTCAGGACGTCTTTTGACAGCTAAATCAGGGCAGATAATATGAATGTCAACACAAAGCTGTGGTTGTGAAATCATATCTTCTCATTTCATATTAAAGCCACAAGACCAAGATACATCAGAGCACATATTAATAGAAATGTTTGGATACTGCCTTTCCTAAAACAGGAGACCTAAATGAAACCATATATTCAGCTTCTTTATTTTCAAATTTTTACAGCAAAAATGTGTGTTCATTATTTCATTTGTGACAATTATTTTTCAAATGCTTTTTGAAGATTCAATTTGAGTTTAGTTTGATAGAAGTGCTGAAGGATATGGTTATTAAATGGTAAGTTACAAATGAATGTCATATTAAACTCTATTTAATTATCATGTATTATCTTTTATCTATAGATTTTTCATATTATGTTTACAATTTAGCAAGTACATATTCAAAGAAATTCTTTCTTAATTAGCAGGGAGTTATATTTTATAGACATGATTATAAAATCCTCATTGAAGACAGTCATTTTTTTATTATCCAGAAGTCAATTTTAACACTAAAAAAATTCTTAAGAGATAAACAAGTGGAAACATCTGGCATCATTATTTTGTTTGTAGGAATTATACAAAGTCCTTGATATACTTCAGTAATGAACATCTGTCATATGATTCTGATAATACCATTTATTTATCTGCCAACTTTGACCCAAATAACTTTTCTTATAAAGAGTATCTAGGGATGTCTTTGGTAGATTACATGTAATAGTATATTCAGCTTAGAAACACACGGCTTCTCTGTTATCTACATGGTCATATATTCACTTCCACCATTGGTTCATGAGGATTCCTTTAGCCATGTCTTTATCACTAATGTATGATGTTGCTTTAATATATTTTTATAGATTAAAAGATTCACTATTGTTGATAGGACAATTCTATTGATCTAACCATATATCAGCAATACAATATCATTAAAATAACAACTGACCATATTGTAGACATCACCTAGGTTATTGCTAAAGTTTAAATGGCAAAGCAGACTTGGATTTGTCAAAACAATACTGAAGAAAAGGACTTGTACTGTCTATTTATATAACAATAGAACACTATAACTATCAAGTCAGCATATGTGCAATGAAAGATAGTTCAACATTTGGATGCTTTATTTCTTCTTAGAAGGGGGAACAAAATATATACAGGAGGAATTATGGAGACAAATTGTGGAGTGAGACTTAAGGAAAGGCCATCCAGAGACTTCCCCACCTGGTGATTCATTCATATACAGTCACCAATGCTGGGGACAGCATACCATGACAGGGACTGCATGTAGGCCAGGATGGAGACATCTCAGTAGCCCATGGCAGCTCTTTTTTTTTTTTTTTTTTTTTTTTTTTTTTTTTTTTTTTTTTTTTTTTTTGAAGAACTTCATTTTTTAAAAAAAACAAAGATAAATGTACAAATTTTAAGCATTTTTTGCATAAAAGTATATGAATACATTTTTGTCATTGCTTGGCTTTTGTAAAAAAAATAGTTGTTCCCATTTTCTCTAACCTTAGCCCTGGACAATAATGGCTGTATAGATTTCATTTGTGAGTGACTACTTTTCAGTTGGCCTTGGTGTACATAATTATTTCACTATATCTGACTTTCCTATTTCTTTCTCCTTCTGCTCTGGTGGATAGTGTGAAACTAGATGTTCCTTGATGTAATGACTCTTAAACAATTGGAAATTGAGGCACAGGGCACAGCACAGCACAGTCCTAAAGCCCAGGTGCATTCTGGGTGTTCTCATCTTGGAAACAATGTAATAACTCCACAATGGTAGTTCCAGATTAATGGTTGACTTGCAAAGAAAGTCTGAAGAAGTTATTAGAAAGTGAATTAGAGCCAACACTGGGATATCAAGAAAGTATAGAATTCATGAAATTATATACTAGTAAAACTAAGTCAAAATATTGGTATTCTTAGGAGAGTCATTGTGTGTAATGTACAGGAACAGAAAGCTGGAGGAACAACTGAGTAAAAGGTTGACTTGATTCTTTCTAGCTACTGCCTGGAAGATTTGCCCATGTCATTTATCATTAGAGCTTCACTAGAAAATGCAATTAGCTGACCTCACATCTCTGAGCTCTGAAGAATAATAAGTTAAAGTTAAAATAATGATAAGTTTGAAATTATTATTATTATTTTGGGCACAGGCTTGGGGATAGGGGAACCTTGAAACTTTGGGGAAAAATTGTAATTCTTAGCTCTTTGTGGGGTGCAGTTATTCTTTTGGTATTTTATTTGGCAATAATTATAGTGTCTTTTATTTCTTACCTGTTTTGGGAATATCAATAAAAGATAGGGGCAAGAGAGAGGTAAGGGAGCAAGTGAGTGAGTGAGCAAGAGAGTAAGAGTGAGAGAGTGAGCAAGTATGAGAGCATGCATGAGCATGTGCGTGTGTGTGTGTGTGTGTGCGTAAGAGAGAGAGAGAGAGAGAGAGAGAGAGAGAGAGAGAGACTTTAAGCCTTGAAAAATTGTCTGTCAGCTCGTACAAAGAGTAGTCTGTGTTCATTTATTATGCACCAAACGGATATTCCTGCTTCCGTTGAGAACTCCAGTCCTGTGTCAGGCTGGACCCCAACACACCAAACCTAGATAATATTGAGGATGTCAAGAAGTACATGCTGACAGGAACCTGATATGGCTGTCTCCTGAGAGGCTCTGCCAGAGCCTGAGAAATACAGAGTCAGATGCTCACAGCCAATCATTGGAATGAAAATGGGATCTATAATGGAAGAATTAGAGAAAGTACTGAAGGAGCCCAAAGGGTTTGTAACCCCATAGGAAAAATAACAATATCAACTTCCCTCCCCCAGAGCTCCCAGGAACTAAGCCACCAACCAAAGAGTACACATGGAGAGACCCATGGCTCCAGCCCCATATGTATCGAGGATGGACTTATTAAGACATCAACAGAAAAAAAAGGCCCTTGGTCCTGTGAAGGCAGGATATCTCCATGTAGGGAAATGCCAGGGCAGGGAGGGATGAGTGGGTGAGTGAGTGGGGGAGTATCATCATAGAAGTAGGGGGAGGGGGAGGGGATAGTGAATATCTGGAGGGGAAACTGAGAAATGGGATAAGATTTGAAATGTAAATAATAAAAATATCCAATAAAAGAACAAAAAAGATAGAAAAGAAAAAATATTATATATAAATATAATATATATATATATATATATATATATATATATATATATATATATATATATATATATATATATATTTGAAAGAAAGAAAGAGTAGGTGCACATGACAATGAAACAGAAATGAAAGCCCAGAAAAGCCTGCCTGCCTTAAAGTGTTTTCTCTCACAATGGAATATTTCTGCCATTGATTGCTTATTAAACTCGGGGATTATTGTATGAAACCCTTCTCCACATGGCTATTTTTTCTATGATAAATTTGTGTCTACTGGGTCATCCTTTAAAATAAGTAGCCAGCTAACAAATCTCTGTCTCTATTTGCACTGTTTGGAATTCAACTCCCTCACAGCTCAAGGCAGAAAATCTGGTAATTCACATAAATTAACAGACTCCACCATCCTAAGGTTTGGTCCTATCCCCTGATCTGAAGAATTGGTCCTATCACTGAACTGAATCTAAAAATCATAATTTTAGCAACTCATATTGGTTAACTGTTCCCCAACACAAAACAGAGATCCTATGTAAACCGACCTCAAAATGCAACACAGAGATAATTAATGCCAGGTTTATGAATATCCTCAGTGTAAACCTCATAATTGCATCTCAGTGACTCCAACATTAAAAAGAAAAAGAAACATTTAGTCTTTCTGTAATCAGTCTCTTATCAGAAATCTGGGAAGGAATTAATAATCATTTCTACAGAGAACAAGAAATTAACTGACATGGTAAAACAAAGTATTTATAACAAAGCCTAATACAGACACAAACACACACACAGAGGGGGAGTTCTACTTAATTATAATGTTCACATCACACAGTACAGCTAAGCTGTCATATTATTCTTTGTAAATTCAGAGTAAACTTAAGTCCACAGTTCTTCAAGTTTCTTGTTACTAGTTAATTTACCACAGAGCTGCCACATTGATTCACTCTTTACTATTCCATAGAAAAAGGACACTGCATGGGCATTTTCTAAATATTCCACTAAGCTTTGCTATTATTCTGAATTTTGAGAACAGTAAGAGACTTAACGATTAGATACTTAGACAATTCTCAGAGATTTTCCCGCATAGAGACTCCATTCTCACATCCGTGGGTTTACTGTATGCCCGTTGAGGGTGCAGCCTGATACAATTACTTTGATTTTCAACCATCCTGCTGCTTATTGCCACTTTCCTTCTCAGCTTTTTTGGGATAGCACTGTACCTAAATTCTAATAAGAGTGGCAGGCTATTTATATTTGCCTCTCAAAGCGAGTGATATTAAATTAATTTCAAAGTTCTGATTAAGTAGTAAATATCAGAAATATCAGACCAAACTTCTGCAATAAAATAGAGTATGTTGTTTCTTGTATATGAGAGGTAGAGTATTTCCAAGTTGGCTTAGTTATCAATGCCAAGTACCAGTAATATTTCTGCCCTTTATGTCTGCCACCCTTAGTATTTGCTTAATAAATTACCACTACTTTAGAGGTAAAAATTGATTTAAAAAATAGACTATTGTACATATGTTTGATTTTCCAGAGGTCTCCCGCCATTATCTCTTATCTTATGAATTATAGCAATATCACTCCTGAAACATGTATTTCTAAACAAAAGGAAAGTAAGTCCTTCAATCACCCTTCCAATGGTATTTACATGGTAGTAAAGGAAATTACATTCAAGGTCTAAAAAACTCTTGTAAGTTGGGGTACTCTGTAAGCTTAAAGGCCCAGGACTGAGAATGTTGTAAAACAAGTCCAGGCATGCCCAGCTAAGCCCATTGCGAAAACACCCAGAGGCTAGGTTAACTGACCTTAAAGAAGAAAGGAATGCAGAAGCTGGCCCAGGCTGTCTTTTACAACTGAGTCTTCAGTTAAATGAGCCCCTCCTGAGCCTATTCAATAGTAAATTAGATGTTAACCACTTAGATAAGCATCTGCTCCACCAGTCTCCTGACTTCCTCATTGCTTGTGAGCTATGGGTATTGGGTGGACTTTGTACTAATTCTTCCCAGCTCCCAACCCTCTCTCCCAACCCCCTCTCTATAAAACCCCCCAGCCTCTTGGTTGTTACCTCTGTCTCCTTCAAGAGACAGAGCTCCGCCATTAAACTACCTTGTGCTTTTGCAGCAAGAAGGTCTCTCGAGTTTCACTTTTCATTGGGTAACCCCGTGTCCCAAGACTTAAGTGAGGTCCCCGAAAGGGGTTCCTGCAGGTACATAGGAAAGAAGTAGACATGTGCTTATGTTTGTTTGTCTGACAGAGTTCTACTTATTGTTGATAATAACTTTCATAAAATTTTAATACATTTGAACAGGACTTTTTAAGCAGCTCATAAGCACTTTTTTATGGAATGTGGAAGATGACTGGATGTTTCTGTTTCATGTATCTCAAATCATATAAGCAGATAAAAACTACAAATGGAACAGTAAATGTCTATGATACTAAGAGGTAATCCTCCATCCTCAACCAAAGTCATCAGAGCATATGTGCCTCAGCAACTGGAATATTCACACAGAAGCCTTTTGCTCCGAAGGTGAATGTGTCAATGAATAAGAGAGAAGATGCTCCATTTAATACAAATCTGGAATGTCCAGTTTGTTTTGTTTGTACTTTAAACCATATTTTCATACTTATATAAGTATGGGAATAAATTATGTCTTGCTAGAGTTAATATTAAAGAGAGAGGAACTGTGATATTGTCACTTATCAGGCTGATAAGTTCCAGAATCATCATGGAAATGGGCTTCTGAACTGACTATGGATAATTGTTCTGACTCTGTTAATGGCATGAAAAGACATGCCCTCTTTGAGTGACACAATTCACTCAGTTGAGATATTAAACTGTGTAAACTGGAGAAAGATAGAAAAACACAAATCTCCATCACTTTCTGGTTTGTGATTGTGCATGTGATAGGTTCAAATTCTTCAAGCTCCTGCTGCTTAGACCTCCCATGACCATGGTTAACGGTACCCTTGAACAATGTCTACTTAAACCATGTCTCCCTTAGTTACTTTTGTCACTATATTGTGTCACATCAAGAGGAAAAGTAACTAAGGCAGGAAGTAATATATGTCTTTGGATGAGAGGTTAGCATCTTTGTGTAGCATCTTTAAAGTACAATATCTGTAACAAACAGCATAGAAATGGGTTTATATTCCTCTTTGTATTTGCTATAGGATTTACACTAATGGTGCCAAATTGGTGGTTTATTAGAAAAGATTGAAAAAAATATCATAAAAATGTCTAAATAAATCATTCACAGAAAAATTTCTAGGCTAGGTTATAAGCCCTTACATGGAGAAAAATCATATATAAACACACTTGACACACATACACACACACACACACACATACACACACACATACACAGGTGAAAATTTAAGTCTCTCTACCACTCAGCTTTCAGATGTTCCCAGTAGCATCACAGATTTTTAAAGCCAGCTTCTTGGAGTTCAGATACCATCAACCTCTTCTTACAGCAGCTTGAGTCTAAGTACTGAGTCCACAAGAGCTTATTTTCAGCATTTGTAGCTATCCAGACTGCTTTTAGGTAAGCATTAGAGAGCTAAGACTTAAGGTTCAGTTCAAGTAACTTTCCTTGGGTCTGCATATCATTTTATAAAGAATTCAGTATTCTTAAAAATAACACTCAGATGATGATGTGAGGACAAGGCAGCATTGTTGGTTTCGTCTGCTAAAGCTGCTTTAATAAGATCATCCAGTCTAGGTGACTTAAACACAGATATTTATTGCTTATAGTTCTGGATGTTGAGATCATAATACCATCATGGTTAGATTGTGGTGAATAGTGGCTTTTTCATCAGCTTTCTGTACTGGAGTGAAATATGATGACTGGTATAATTTAAGGAAGAATGAAAGGCTTTATGTTGTTTTGTGGTCCTAATAAGATGAGTAAAGAGAAGGACTCAAAACCACCTATACAGAAACAGGAAAAGGGAGCTAAGAATGTACATTTTCAAAAGCAAGAACGAAGCAGATAGAACAAAGTAGAAGCAGGGCGAGACTATCAACTCTCCACGTCTGTCCCCAGTGATGCACTTCTTCCAGCAAAGCTCTGGATCTTGAAAATAACCTCCCACAGCAGCATCAATAACTGGGGACTGAGTGTTCAACTGTCTTAGACTCAGGAACCATTTTCTTCCAAACTACAATATATTGCTCCTTGTCATTAGGTATTTACCTGTGTATTATATCTTCCCATATTCCAGTGATAGCTTTAATTAATGTATGTCCTTAGAAGCACACAGAACACAATAATACTATCCTAAAGCATAATTCCCTTGACATTTTCCATATCCAATTTGCTCCCCAGAGACTCCACCTCCTGAATACAACATAGTTGATTATGACCCCAGCCATTGTAAAAGGATGTAATGCATATAATGAGTTCATAACAGACACAATTTCATGCAAAAGATGATGGAAGAGATTAAGACACATCACAATAAAGCTCATCCTAGGGAAACATAAAGGACATGATCAATAGTGATACTCTGCTGCACTCATAGGTAGGTTCCTTGTACAATCATAAGGGAGACTTCCTCCAGCAGCAAATGGGAGTGGGTGTAGCAACCCACATCAGACATTATGTGGACAAAGAGTCTAAGTTGGAGGTCTCCATTCAGTCCCTCCCCTTGGAGATCAGGGGACCCACTATAAAATAAGTCTACACTCCAGAGGGAATAAAGGCCACCAGGAGAACATGGCCCACTGAATCAATTAAGCAGGATTCATATGGGCTGTGGACCAGCACACATAGTAGCTGACCTACACTGTATTAGGTTGTCTCTGTATATGTTATGGCTGTTAGCTTGGGGTTCTTGTGAGACTCCTAATAGTAGGAGGAGATAATAGTGAGTGTTTACCTGCACTAGCAATTCTTTTTCCCCTTTCCAGTTGCCTAGTCCAGCCTCAATATGAGGACTTTCGCTTTGTCTTATCACATCCTGTTTTGTTTTGTTTGCCTGGCATCACTTGGAATCCAGCTCTTTTCTGAATAGGAAAATGAGAAGGAAAGAGTATTAGAGAGAGTGAGGATGGAAAAGTTAGGAGGAGAGTATGGAGGAGGAAAAACTGTGGTAGGGATGGATTGCATGAGAATCTATTTTTAATTAAAAAATGAAACATTGATACAAATGAAATGATGTGAAAAAGAAATGATACAAAACAGTCACAATTATTTATAATAAAAACAATAACAGTCATAACAATAACAAAACCAAAGCTCATAAAATCACATGTAATATGTGCAGTCTGTAAGAGGTCAGAATGAAACCTTGAGATTCACCAGCAGTAGTCAAAAAGACAGAAGATAGTGTCTCTTAGTGAAGAATGGGAAGAAAAATGGCATTATTTTATTTGATATTTAAATGAAATAAAAAGCTATCATTAGAGGAATGACTGCAAGTGCATTTTTAACATTGTTAAAAAGTAAATCTATCAAAGTGAAATGTGTAGCTATTTTAAAGATGTAAGAAAATAACCTGCTTTTGTGGAGTTCTTAGAAAACTTTTTCGATACTCCAGAGAAAATGAGGGCAGCATCTTATGAATCCTTATGTGTGTGCTCTGAGGATGTGTTTGTAGATTGAAGGTGAGAATGATTACTGTGAGAACAGTTGGAAGAAGTGAACTTTAACGGAGGAAGGGTCAGATTTTCCTCTGAGAGAAGAAGGATGTAGACGGATAAAAACTGCAGGAAGAGAGCACAGATGGAATGTAAATGGTTTGGTAAGTATGATTGACAGGTAGGGGTTTATGAGACTTCAGAATACAGCATGTCTAGTGTGTGATGCACAGTTCAAACACAGACAAAAGCCCTCATGGCTAGGCCAAGCATAGAGGTGGATTGAATAAAATAGAGTTCAGCAAGTGAATGTAAAGAAAGAAAATCACTTTTTCCTGGTATTTCCCAAATAATGTCAAAGGTTAAGAAACACATTCTCATTGCTCTGAAATCTTTAAAACAGTTTCTATTTCTGTCATTAACAAAATTTATCCCTTAGATCACAACTAATTTCCTTTAAATCTCACTCCTTCGCTATAATTCTCAACCTTGGCTTCATTTCTTTAAGCCATTATTTTTGTAATTCTACACAAGGTAGACAAAGTCTTTCCTAAAAATTCACAATTTATGTGCACAGTACTTCTGCTTGTTTCATATTCACTGTGTTCTTCTGGGATTTACCTCTCTTACCTCAAAGTTCTATCACACAAGCCTCAAGACAAGCTAACACAAGAGAGATGCTCACTAGGCATGTGTAGACATGGAGAACAAACCATAGAAAACTAGAAACTTCTTCCCAAGCAGGAGGAAGTGAGCAAACTAAAAATTCACAGATAGGTATACCTTGTCAGACATGGGAGAGGAAGCCAACATTGCAAATGATTTTCTCGACACACTGACAGAATTGCTAATATATTAGTGATCCTTCAAGTAAAATTCAAGCACTATATTTTAGTAGTAGAAGCATATCTTATGAATCAATTATTTAAATTTGATCACACACTAAATCCCCATGAACTGCCTCCTGTATCTCATCACTTTCTATCACTAGATGTGGATGATGTGATTCCTAAATTCATGAAAGTGTAATGTTATTATATTCATCATAATGACAGCTTCTCAAATATAAAACATGTGCCCAATTCTCCGAAGCATTTACCTATAATAACCCTAAATTGTTGCAGTACCTACATTACTTTTACAAATGAGAAAAATGTCAGTGTTAAACTCAATTAAACAGGGGCAAATGGAGTTGAATGAATACCTACTAATAAAGGCAGAATCGCAGTAAGAAGAGTTCATGTCTTAGATATGAAATGCTTCAAATACACAGATGTGGAGTTTGCACATGTGTTTAAACTCTGTGTCTTAGGATCAGAATATTATTCTGAAATTCCAGGTGACTTCAGTTCAAGGATAATGTATAAGACTCGGAGCTAGAAAAAATTAGTTGATTGTATTAAAAACCAATTCAATCAATATCTCCACAAGCCAAGGAAAGCATTCAGTCATGAATATTAAAATGAAAAGAAAAGAAAGGATGAATTTATTTCCTAAAGTCTTTTCTTTGTTGTTAATTTTTAGGAACAGAGTATTAGAGCTTTCCTTTGTGCAGTTTGGGCGGAGACTTAACGCTGTGATCACTGCTCCCCTTATTCCATTTTGAGTGAGGCTTCTTTTTATGCTTCTTATCACTTTAAGCACAACCCTTGCTTCCAGCATTAAGTTTCCAGAGCGCCATCAACTCTGTACTTTGTGTTTCTCTTTGCTCTACCTGCTCTTCCCCACTTATACAGCTTTATGACCGTGATGACAAGTAACTACAGAACAGACTCAGCATTAAGCTGCATTGAAATCTCCTCTGTTAAGATTAGTCCAACCCTTTTAAATTCAGCCTCAGTCAAAATTTTATAGTTACATTCTTTGCTAAATTAGCTCAAGGATGGTCTCAAACCTACTTGTAAATACTGTTCCCCTTCTAGGACATTTTGAGCTGGAGCTTCTTAACCCATATTGCTGTCAGCATTTCTGTCATGCAAGGTCCTATTAGAATGGTCACTTATAGCATTCAATTAGTTTCCTAGACCGAATTTCTAAGTCTTCCACATTCTTCCAATGAACAGCATGATTAGGCCTATTACAACCATAGCTAACTGGTGCCAACTAATGTCTTAGTTACTTTTTCATTTCTTGAAGGAGACACCATGTTTAGGGCAACATAAAAAAGAGAGGGTTTCATCTCTGGGTTTGTGGTTATAGAGGGTTAAAGAGTCCAAGGCCGCCATGATGGGGAGCACGGCTGTGTAAATCTATTGGAGCTGTGCTAAATGCTTTCCAGGTTTGGGTAGAAAACCACTTCCTCCTAGAGGTAGACATTCTAGGACCAACAACTAAATAAGTGAGCTTCCCCTTCATCATTGTTCAGTTGTCAGCCCATCCAGTCTAATTCTGTATCCTAAGTATAAAAAAGGGCATATTTTTTCTTTAAAAACAAGCCATACAAATTATTTCCCTGGAAACTATTATCAAACTGCTACACATGAGTCTATTGGGGATATTGTTTTCTATTAAATCAGAATATAAGGAAAAGATGAAAAATTGGAGCAAATTTGTTAATAGAGTATTATAACTTTATAACCAAGCTATGTAGCTAATTTATTAGCTAGTTTTTGGTTCATGTGAGGGACTCAGCCTCAATATACAAGTTCAAGATCAATCAAAGAAGATATCTAAAATCATCCTGCGGACTTTCAAGTGAAATAAATACACAAGTACCTCTATATGCAAACAACATATACAAATTGTTGCATATCAAAACACAGTCTTACTATCTGTTTTTAAGATTCCAAAAATATGCATCTTTCTTTCAAAATTTTTAAAGGTTCATTTTTTTGTTTACTTTTTCAAACATGAAACAAATACACATCTGCCATTAATTGTCAGGTACTATTCAGGCCCTGAGAATAACATAGCAAATAAGACAGACAACCCCTTCTCTCAAGAACCTTGAATTCTAGAAGGAAGTTAGAAAAGCATGTGGAAAAAAATTAAGATGGTACCAACCCAGTGGGATACAATGAGCACCATGCCTAAGAGCTATTCAAGAAAGTGAGTGACTTAGAAAGAGCTCTACCCATGACATTAAGCCACATTTCCTGTAAAAATATAAAGCAGTTGCTGCCAGGAAACATTTCATGATGTGAATGTATGCCCCTGACGAAGGTGAGGATGCCACATAGCAGAGAAAAAAAAAAAAAAACGCACCATGGTTGAAGTGTTATAACGGAGGAAATGTGAGAGATGAGGATATTAGTTATGCAGTGACAGATTGTGGAAGACTGTAGCGTGGGGCTTTACTTCCTTGTTTCTCAATAGTTAACTTAAGATTCTCAATTCAAACTTCACTACAGATTCTCCCAAACTACCACACTAATTACTTCATATTATCAGATCATATGGATATGCTGAGATTCAATTAATCACTCCCTCATAACTGTACACTTCGGTTATGATTTGGCCTAAGTCTCTCTTGTATTAATTGCTGGAGTAGAGAGATCCACCTTTTTACTGCTTCTACCAAATGACAGTTAGGAGCAATTAGTATTCACTGAAGATGATACACACTATTGAAAAGTATAATCAGATAAGAAATTTGCATTATTTTCACTGATGTAACTTATTTTGACATGTGTGAAAAATTGTAGATGCTAAAATTAATCTCCTGCGTGTTTTAACTGTCCCATGAGAGCTATTTCAAAACGAGTAAGTGGTTATGCTAGTATAAATAATGTCACAATTTTAAAGCATTTCGTTTGAAGTAAATAATCATTTCACAGAAGGTATTCAGGAGATATTAACGTGAAAATGTTACACAGATTCTTAAAAAAAAATCACAAGAGAGTTTGGGAGTGTATTTCAATGGTAGAGTAGATACTCTCAGGATAGATCTTAAGTTCCTCTCATAGTACTCTATTAAGGGAAAGAACAATCAAGATTTATATTTATAGAGGATCCAGCACTGCTTTTTAGATACCTGTTAATAAAACATGTACTCACAGTGTTGAGGGCTCCTGATGCTGTTGCCATTTCCATAATTCTGAGCTTTGAATTTTATCACAGCGGTTACCAATTCGCCTGCTAGTAGAGAAAAGCCCATGGATTCCTTCCCAAATAACTAATTTAGGCACTATTAAATTAAATGCAAGGTGTTATGGGAGAAACCATTTCTACTGGAATGCTATTCTCTCCTTCACCCTGGAACTCCGATGAAGACCAAGGTTATAAGCTTCCTTTAGATAATTTAGAAGCTATAGTAGAAAAATAATAATCCTTGTTTATTTACATAAAATTGCGTAGATATTTTGATATTAGTTTAGTATATAATTACATAAAAAGGTTCCCTTAGGCTATAGGATCCTGGGTATCATTACTATATAAAATAATTCCAAAAGTAGCTTAAACCAATTTCTTGCAGTACTTGGCTTTTGGGTTGATGTTGCAGAACAAAGAGAGACTTTAAGCTAGCATCCTTTCTGTCAGTTACTATGATGGATGTAGCATGAAAGACCTGTTATGATAGCCATGCAAGAAGCTTGCTATCAATACAGAGGAATGACGTGTTACCATTATTGCACATATTGGGTTCCTATAGAAGCATCTTCTACACTAACCCTGAGACTAAATGCTTGAGCCCTCCTACAATGGAGACTCACATTTGGCTCTCCCAGTATCCCCTCCACGGAGGTATTAGTTTCCAGTCTCTGTTTCTTCTCTCATTAGCCCAGGACAAAATGTGTAAAAAATCTACTCCATAGTTCAACCGCTCAGGTTAGTTCATATTTTGGACAGAGTTGAATATCTTTGCTGTTAAAGACTTGGCTTCCATTTGGAGCTTCTATTGTCTGTGATGTTGCTATTGTTAATTTTAGGTCCCACATCCAGGCAGAAATGCCTGTTCTTCTGCCCCATATACCAAAAAAAAAAAAAAAAAAAAAATCTTCAGTCTCTCCCAGTACTCATCTTCCATCCCTACTTTCTTTATTTATGCCGAGCTCTATCTCCCAACATCCCAGCAATGAACCCAAATCAATACCAATAGTTTGTGACTACTGTATTTTTATTAAATCATTTTATTTATTTACATTTCAAATGTTGCTCTCCTTTCTGGTACCCCGTCCCTGAGTTCTTTACCCCATCTTCCCTCACCCCTTGCTCCTTTGAGGGTGCTCTTCCACCTGCCCACCCAATCCCATCAGCATTCCTCTTCCTGGGTCTGTCAAGTTTCCACAGGATTAAATGCATCCTCTCCTACTGAGTTCATATACAGCAGTCCTCTACTACACATGCACCCAGGGCAACAAACCAGCCCACGTATGTTTCTTGGATTTTGGTTTAATTTCTTGAATCTTTGAGGGCTCTGGTTTAATTGACTACTTTTGATGACAATGGTTGGATTGGTTACTAAGACCATTGGTGTGTGCTTCTATCTGGGCAAATCACAGGAAGCATTTGTACTTATTAATTTACTTGTCATTGTGACCAAATCATTGACAAGAAACAAATTAAGATTGAAATTGACTACTATTTTTATATTATAATGGCACAGACCATCATGGCAAGGAAGGTTGGGAGCCAAGAGGATGAGGCTGTGAGCTTACATCTGTGTATATCCAGATGTTTGTTTTTAATAATCCACATGGTCTGCATACCATCATGGTTCCCACCTATAGACAATTACAAACCATTAAAACAGTGCCAGGTATTAGAGACCAAGGGCAATCATGGAAGCCTGTGAATGCTACATGAAATCTAAACTATCTCATCAATTGCTTTGAAATCATTAAGATTGGGCTATAAATAACTGAATGAGTAAACAGGAAGTCTGACTTGGTATAAGAAAACATCCCAACTGCTGCAGTCAGAGTGCTCTAAGATCCCAATATTTATTTCTGTGGTAATTTAGTTAGCTGTTCAAGCCTTCATCTGTCTCTCCTTACACAAGAATGTATATTATTATTTGAAGATTATACTGTTGGCGTCATATAAAGCATCAATAAGTCTAGTCAATAACTGCAAAACTTCCTTACTTCAGTTAGCAAGTGTTGCTTTTAAGGCTTTGAATGCTTAGTAATCCATTTTGTATAGGTATATAAAAATAACAATTTGTATTGAGTATGGATTATGGATTCTTGCTTTATATACCAAAGGAACTCTTCAAAGGTAGGGAGAACTGAGATAACTATTAAAAACGATGAGTTCATGAAATTCCTAGGCAAATGGGTAGAAGTTGAAGCTATCATCCTGAGTGAAGTAACCCAGTCACAAAAGGACACTCATGGTATGTGCTCACTTATAAGCAGATACTAGCACCTCTACCCTTACCACCCCCCCCAAAAAAAGAGCTCAGGACAACCAAAAAAAAAAAAAAAAACCACAGAACTTAGGAAGCTCAAAAAGAAGGAAGAAAAATATGTGGATGCCTATGTCCTTCATAGAAGGGAGAACAAAACAGGGGAGGAAATACAAGGCCACATAGAGGAGCAGGGATTGAAGAAAAGATCTACAGAGACTGCCTCACCTGGAGAATCACAGCATATGCAGCCATCAAACCCAAGCACTATTGCTGAAGCCAAGAAATGTTTACTGGCAGGAACTAGACATGGATGTCTCCTCAGAGGCTCTCCCAGAGTCATACAGATACAAATGAGGATGCTTGCAGATAAATGTCAGACTGAACATGGGGACCCCAGTGAAAAACCTAGAGAAAGGACTGAAATAGCTGAAAAATTTTCACCCTCATGGCAAGAACACACAGCACAGCAGCAAAGGCACTGAGGTGTAGAGGGTAATTGGGAGAGAGAGAGCACCTTCATGGAAACAAGCTGAGGGAAAGGAGGGAGGGGAGTGAAAGGAGGGTATAACATTTGAAATGTAAATACAGAGAACATCCAATAAGATTAAAAAAAAAAACTGCAAACAAAAAAATGAGATAGTTATCAAAATGCAGAAGACAGATGACCTTTCCCATAGGTACAGTTTGGAGGAATTAAGAGGTAAGAAAATAGTTTGTTATTGGAGAAAGCGTGCTGAATCAATATCATACAAAATTTGGAGCAGGTTGAAAGTGGTTCGGAGTAACTGTGTACTGCTTAGATAGGAGCTTGGCCTCTGGGAACATCTTACTGTTCCAGCTAAAAGAGTCCCAGCGTCATCTTTTCACAAAATTATTAGCATACTCACACTGGCGACTTATTACTCAACTTTCCAGTGTTTCCCAGAACCTGTTCACCCAGGAATCATAGAACCGTTGTGCAACATGGCCAACTTATTTTGTTCTGAGGATAATTCTTTTTCAAACTTTCACTTGGTGAAGAAATGTCATAAAACAAGGACCGGGATGAGTCTCACTTTCTGTGGGCTGGTGCTAAACTGCTGCATCCATGTTCCCTGATTTGCTGGCATCACATAGATTATTTTTTTGGGGAAAACCCCATCACATTTTTGGAATTTGTTTCAAGATCATGTATAAAGTTAACAGCCCTGAAGGAGTCCCTATGAAAATAGAATTACCCTGACATAGTAAGTATTAGCAACAAAAGGAAACTAGGCAGAGCATGTAAAAGAAAAGGTTTGTGCAGAGAGTTGATGGTAAATGTCTAGTTCTTACACTTGCCTTGGATTTTAAAGTTAAAAGAGACTTTTTTTTCCTCTTCTAGTATAGTAGTTTATCTTCCGAAAAGGAATACAGATTATACTGCAGTTGAAAGAACAAAGACAATGATAAATCAAAGTTTTCCTTAACATGACTTAGTAAAATAAAGCAAGAAAGAGAACACGTCAGTGCTTGTTCTGGGACATATCTCATGATATTAGGTGCTTGTCACAAAAGTGTGAAGTCCTGAATCTAGACTCTCAGAACCTATTGTAGAGCAACTATGTCATCATGGGGCTTCTACAGATAAAAGGGGGTTGAAGAGAGACTAGACAGTCCTGGGAAATTCATGGCTTATTTTGTCTGCATTTAAGTGATAGGAAAAGACAAGGAACCTTATCACAAAGCTCATAAAAAGTGGAAGGCAGAGGCAGACTCTTAGCTGTCCTCAGACTCATATATAGAACATATCAAGCACAGAATAATGCTTTTTTAACATACTAACCCTGAAGATTACTAATTATTTAATTCCACACTAAGAGATGTCAGAGGATTCATCTAAAACGGTTACTTCTTTAGGAATTACTACATTAAGAATTGGTCTCAGGTGAGTTTAAATTCTGTCTGTATATAATGCATTCAAATATGCTAAGTATACACATAAATTATAGTGAGTTATAGATTATAATTTATCTTAATCCATCAGGGGCAGCTGTACTATGAAGCTTTTCCATTTTGAGTGTATTTAGATTCTGTTTATTATAATTCTGCCAATGGTGTGCTTTCTCTTTCTTAAATGGTTGACTACTACCCCTTTATTACCAGGATGATCTATCAATCACCCAGTTAAAGCAATGAAGCCAGGGTTATTTTACACATAAGCCAATGTCATAATTGTATGTTGCTTTTATTTTCATCAAATATCAAAACTTGTCTCCAAACATATTCTATAAATACACATTTTCTCAGCTGAGTTCCCATCTTGGCACAAAAAGACTTTGCGTGCACAAATTGGATCCGAGGTTAATATCAATAATGTGGGAAGCAGCCCTACAAAGTCTTTAAAGCCTGACAATACCCTTAATCTCTGGGCAATTTCTTTTGTTAAATATAGTCACCTTGTCAGTAAGAAAGCCAGTGCCAAAGACCACTGAAACTAAGGTCTGAGCAATATTGATCCCTTGAACATTAATTTATTTTATTTATGTCAGTGAACACCACACTTTTTTGACTTATGATTGACTCACTTTTGTGGTGTTTAACATTTAACTTGAAGCACTTATTATTTAATAACTCATACATGCTTTCTCACTCATTTGAAGAACATTTTTAAACAGAATGGATTAGCTTAGAGAATGGGTGTATCAAACAGCAGAAAGCCTCTCTCACAAGTTCCTGTTGTGTTCCCAGCAGACTAGACACCGCAGAGTGGAAGCCCTCGCACCACTCTCCAGGTCTCGGGTGTGGCTGTATGCTTCAAATTCTGCAGTAAGTTTGGTAAAGAAGTGAGCCCAGAGCCATTTTTTCCCTATGAGGTGCTGGAGTGGGTCAAACCCCGAGTTGTCCTAAAAGCACTCAGAGACAGCCCCCAATAGCTCAGGGTAGTTCTAATAAGAAATAGTAATGGTTGTGTTTTTTAATAGATAATGCAATTTATTGGATACTTATACCCAGAAAGGCAGTAACAATTCAAAATAGCCAGACATTTATATCCATGGACCCAATCCACCATGGATCAAAAATATTTTAATGCTAAGCCTGTACATACAGCCTCTAGTCATATTCCCCAAACAAACACAGTGTAACTAGCTACAGTGTGTTAGATATTATAAGTAACCTGCAGATGGTTTAAGAAGTAGTATACATAATAATATATATAAGCAAAATGCATATACTATACTATCTTATATAAAGTACGTAAGGATTCATGGGTTTTGGTTTTTTTGAGGGTGTGAGGTAGCCTAAAATCAATCACCAAATGATTCCCAAGAACAAACATCATAAAGTGTCTGTTGTCTCCTGTTCTATCCTCTTGGTTTCTGTAGCTATGGCTTGTTTTTGCTGCTCATAGTGTTAGCCAGGAAAAGAGCAAAGTTAAAATTAGAATCATAGTTTCAACTAAAAACTCATTAATTTTGCATGATTTTATGTTTTAAGACAAATTTAAAACCTGAGCTGAGCAGTGACTCATCCTTTTGTCAAGAATATTTTATTTTTATTATACAACTAAAGATCACATTAAGGCTGTACTTGTATGATGCTCCTGTTCTTGAGTTGGTCCTGTCTTGTCTTTGATTTTCCCCATGTCCCAGCTTATGCAATGCAAGGTAGGAGGCACTGCTTATTAGCACTACCAGAGGTCTAGGCATCAAGACAGGGATTCCTTGGCCTTCTGTATGATCCTCAGTCTCCCTGGGGTAAAAGGTTATCCAGACTTAGAAGGTGTAGTTCAAAGACAGAAGTTACAGGTGATGTATATAGACAGGCTTCTGGATGTGTGACAAGCTCTCACTGAATGGCAATGGCCAAGTCTGAAGATTCAACTTGGCATCAAAGTTTCACATGGTTTCCCTGGATCCCCTTACCTTACCTTCACGCTCTCATGGACTATAGCTAGAGCTGTTTCCTTCTTTGGACATGCTGGCTGGCTGAGGTTGACACCATACATTTGAGGCTGGATATGGCTGCTCACTTTCATCTCACCATGTGAGAAAATGAGAAAAGTATGTGGTTGGGTTCTTCCCCCTCACAACCAGGCTACTCTTTACAAGATAGTTGACATGCAACACCTGGTGGTTACTTGAAATGAATTTAGAATTCTGTGTCTATGGTTACCTTGGGTGGAGCCCATGTACAGATTTTTCTTTGATTCTATAATATAATTTTACTTTATCACATTCTAATTTAATGGATGATCTATATATAAAGTCAGCTAGAGGAAAACTACTCTAGAGAAATGTTTTTTTTAATAATGACTACTACATTTATAACAGAGACTGGTACAACTTTTGTGACAGTATCTTGTTGCCACAACCACATATTTAGAATAATATGTAGGGACACAGAGAATAAGGAAAATATTTTATGTGTTATATCTTTTATTCTGTTCGCTCCCATATTCCATGTAAAAATAAGAACATTTTTTAGGTATATTTTTTGTATTATTGCACTAACAATACAGGTATATTTTACTTCTGTCTCAGTTTTTACGTAACTCCATAAGTAGGTAATTGGGTCTTACTAATGATGAATTCATATGAATTTTAAAGTGTATTATGTGAGTCCCATTGTGACATTTTTTCAGGAATTTTTTAATAAACAAAGCATAATACAATATCAAAACTTTCAATTCAATTTTTAAAATGTTTTTCTATATTTGGTATCTGTCATTTTTGTCTTCATACTTGGGTGACATATATTCTAGATATTTTATAAAATCTCCTATTTAATTTAATATACTAAAACGTACCCATTAACAGAGAGACAGCTTCTCTGGTGTCTAACACATGGACCAATAGCAGATTTTACCACTTTGTACAGTTTCTTACTCTACCATTCAACGTTGGAAGCCTCAATATTGATGTATTCAAGTGAGATTTTAAAATGGTATAAAAGAGTATGCTGATATTCCTCAAACTCCTGTTGAACAAAGGAAGTATTCAGTTTGATTTTATTGTAGGTGGAATATTATTTAAACTCTCTTTTCTATTCTAAGTTTTGTTTATCTGATATATATTTCTCTTCCAGATGACATATTCAGAGAAGTGTGATCATCTAAGTAAAGAAAATACTAGCATAGAAATATGCATAGTATACTTTAATACTATTTGTAAACAAATAAAAATGGCTACTTAAATTCTCTATATTCTGTTTTGCATTATGTTTTTATGGCAAGAATAAATCCAAGGTAGCTGGTTTGTTTTAAGGGTCTGTTTTAATTGGATTAGTTACTATGAGAGGATTTTCTAAATCTCATGATTTTAAAAAGCATCATCCTCTTTCCTATCTTTGGTTCTTTCATTTTTCGTTCCAATAAAAGACTTTTGCAGCCAAATTTAAAGTGCAGAAACTCTAACTACAGCTTTAGGCCTTTAACCTCGCTTAAATGCAAGTTCCCCTTGGCAGAAAAATAATTAAAGAGATTACTGTTGATAAGCTCCTCAGAGGGTTTCTCCATTGAAGGTATTCAGAAGAAAGGATGCTGAACTTCAGGAACAAAATAAATACTGAATGAGGAGCCTTCACTTGCTTCACCTTTTTCTGAGGTTAGACTCTAGAAACGAACCGTAAGATTGCACAGTGTTTTCTAGAAGAGCTTGTTACTGTGGAATTTTCAGCCAGATGAAATAGCTCCCAACTCTACAACATAAACAGGCAGAGGGTCTTCTGATCTATTGAATTACAAAAAAGTATAGTAACCTAAAAGTGCACATTTCTCAGAACCTACGAAATTCTACACATAGAACTGGAATTCAGAAAAATTAAAGTTGTTAAGCAATAAGCTGATGTTGGAAGATATATGCAAACATCACTGATGAATATCATCTTAAAATTTTACTAGCACAAAGCGTAGTATGATGTTTAGTTTGCAGAGTTGCATATATTTCACATGAGGTTTTTGTTTGATTGTGTAGTCCTCAGTATATAAGAGGACAGGAAACCTAGGCTTAGTAGCTGATGAAATCATAACACAGCTCTTACAAAAATGAATGGTTCTGTTTTTTATAGTAAGGCTTATATTCCTTTGTATTTATCCAATAAAAGAAATGAAGATACCCGTTGTCAAAACGTTTGTCTCTCCATGTTAATAGAAACTTTATTCATATTTTTAAAGGCAGAAATATAGGTCTATAAAATACTAGTGCAGCTATAACTTAGCAAGAGATATTCTGATTCATTATAGGATACTATTCTGAATTACTACGATTTTAAAAGCATTAGCCTCTGATAAATGCAGTGATGTGTCTGAATCTTCAAAGCTGCATGCTGAATGAGAAAAGCCAGGAACAATAAACTACACATTATAAATGTGATTTGATACTGGTCTGGTCGATGACACATAAGACTGTTTGTGGTAGTGGACTGGGTATAAGGAGCCTTTTCGCTTTATGTCCAATAAATAGGTCCAGGAGAATTGTGAGATGATTCAGTTGCTAAAGTAATTACTGTTCTGGCATAAGGATGTGAGTTTAGATCCCCAGTAACTGCATCACAAGCCAGAGACTGCAGCACACAAATGTAATCCCAAATAGTAAGGCAGAGATAGGTGGATTCCTAGAACACACTGGCCAATAAGACTGAGGACAAGGTTCAGTGTGACATCTTGTCTCAAAAAGTTAGATGGAGAGTAAATGAGAAAGAATCGTGATGTTAATGTTTGGCCTTCACATGCACACTCATGCTTTCCTGTTTGGCCATATATGCAAGCACAAATATACTTATATGACTACATTATACATACACATATGCAATAAGCACCATAAATATATTAAGTATAAATGCCAGTTTTTCAGATGAATATGCATTTCCACTTAGAACTATGATTAGTAAAACAGAAACTACAGTCTTTGGAAAAAATACACCAGTATTTCATATTCTGAGGAAAGGAGGGTCAGACAGAATGTTCTCTCTCTCTCTCTCTCTCTCTCTCTCTCTCTCTCTCTCTCTCTCTCTCTCTCTCTCTCTGTCTGTCTGTCTCTGTCTCCCTCTGTCTCTCACTGTCTCCCTTCTCCCTGTCTTAATCTCCCTCTCTCCCCTATGTATCTGTATGTGTTTATGTGTGTTTGAAAAAGAGGAGAAATGGTCAAGATAAAAGTAAAACAAACATACATGAAAATTTAAAGGAAATAGTTTTCAGTTGTTTTTGTATTGTAGTAAATTTCAAATACATTTCTGCCTATAGAAGGAAGCAAAAAAAATATACATTTAGTAATAAATGAAAAATATTCAGAAGTTCTAAATAGATGGGCACAAAGTAAGTACAAAGCAATATTTTTTATAATTTTATAAAATGTATACTGCTTACCAAAATATAATTTTATTTTAATTTCTGAAGCATTTAATTTTATTTTAACTGCCAAAACATAAAAAAATAAAACAAAGGGTGAGGTGAATTTACAGAATTCTGAAATTTTATTCTCTGAAAGGTGATAAAGCATGAAAATTAAATAGATATACAAGATTAATTATACTGTCATCATTTATATGACTTCTAAAAATTAACATATGCACAAAGAGCCATGAGTACCTTGGACTTGACATCAAAATATAAACAAAAGTCCAAAGAATGCGGAAAGTTTGGAACAGAGGAGAGGCAGAGATGTGGAAACCTGAGAACGAGCTGAGAGGAAAGTAGCCAGAGGACACCATCTCCAACTCAAAAGCTATCTCCAAATGATAACTCTTTGCATAGGAAAAACTAGGTTTCCCCAGTGGAGTCTCACTGAGAGTACAAACCATATTAAGGGCAAACTCTCTGCCCAGCACTACATGGCAAACACAAAATCACCTCAATGATATTTTTTGAGATTTGTTTTGGGTTTTTTGTTTATTTGCTGGTTTGTTTTGCTCTTTGGTTGTTTTATTTTTAATGCTCTGTTGGAGAAATTATTTTTCCTTACAAGTCTTTTGTTTATCTATATTGTAGTTTCCATTTTAGCATGGAGCTAAGACTTATAGACGACATATTCATTTGTGTTACTATGCAGCAGCAAAGAGGAACAAAAATAAGAAATTAAGGAAACAATTTTTTTCTTTCTATCAAGGTAGTTATATGGCTAGGAATAAATTTAACCATGAGAGTAAAAGCACTCATGTACTACTAACTATAAAACAACTCAGAAGAAAGTTAAAGAAAGTATCAAAAATAAGGAATAATTCATGCCAATAGGTTAGAGGGATTATTTTTAGTAAGGATCATATTCACAAAATGAGCTATGGATTCAATGTAATCCCAGTGACCTTTTGATTCAAAAGTTAATTGTGAAATTATCATAGAAACTCACAGATTACTGAATGGCAAAGACATTGTTGATCACAAAAGGAGGTACATTCTTGTGATATGCACACTTACTATGTAAACTATGCTTTCAAACCAATGTGATATGGGCAGGAGACATACTACTGAAAAAGTACACTGACTCAGTGTAATGTATATCATAATGTATATGTGAAGTAGATGCAAGAAACTCCAAAAATCATATCATATATGAAACCTTTCCAAAATAGGAAATAGCAATCCCTTATGGAAGAGTATTTAAAAAATGATAAAGAAATGTATTAGATGGAATGACTATTTGGAGATTAAGTCATATGAGTTAATTTCCAGAACATATAAATAAACTTAACAAGCCAATGGATAACTAAAAGACATTATTATAGTTTAATCATATGTATAAGATCAGAGTAAACATTTTTTCAATAAAAATTATAGGAAAGAGTTGAGCTGGAATATGCGGTCACCATTAGGTAGAAATGTGTGCCAATTCATTCACAGAAAACCTTCAAATTTCATTTCTGCTAAGCCAAAGCTGGAAATGCAGCTTTATCATTGCCCAGTTTTCCCACATCTTTGCCAAGATAAATTAAGTCAAATATCTAAAGACTTACTATACCGTTGTGTTTGTAGTATCTTTATCAACAATGTATAAGAGCTATGAACATCTAAGCACCCATTAACATTTGATGAAACAAATTGTAGGAAGCCTATATATCATATCATAATTCTGTAATTTTTAAAGAAAATAAACATCTTACAACGAAGTGGATGAATATAAGTCTTTATTCTGAGTGAGAGAAGCCAGAAGCCAAAAAACACATTCTATCTGATCTTATTTACATGGAGTACAAACTAATCTAAAATGATAAACAACCATCCAGCCCCTCCACAAAGCCTGAAGCCCCTTGATGATGAGCAGCAAAGAGGCATAAGAAATCTTTTGGGAGCTCTGGATGCATTGTGTACTCAGCATGGTGGTTTAATAGGCACATGGAACAGTCAGTCTCATTGACTCACACAATGTAAATGGAGCTATCACTCAGGGTATGAACATCATTTCTCAATAATATTTCTAAAATCACCATAGTTCATTAAATCATAAAATAAGAGAAGCGCTACATTTTGGGTATTTGTTAAGTTCAACAACAGTATTGGGGCATGAGCTATTATTACTTTTTCATTCACCACCATTACTTGAAACAGTAATGAAAAGCCATAGAATATTCTCACCAGCTTCTTGTGAAATGAATACACTTTTACCATACCTACAGACAAGTTCTCTGACTTACAGTCTCTTTACTTTCCAAACACTTGTTGTGATGAGTGGCTTATATCAAGGAAATACCACTCATAGTTTAAGCATCCTACTCATATTTACAGAAATGCTTCTTCCTGTTCTAGTATATGTTCCTTGCACTAACATAGAACTTAGCTTCCATGTTTGGGCTTTAGTATTACAATTTAGGCAAATGATGGAACAATAGCTCTCAGGACATGATTTTCAGTACTTTCCCTCCAGTCATGTTTTCTCATCATACCCCATTTTAAATTTAGAATCTTGAATTATGATCCATTTTACACTTACCTTTTATTCAAATGAGCATATTCAAGCACATTAATTTTCAGTAACTCCAAAAACAAGGTTCAGTTCTCTCCACAGTAAGAATACCTATCAACAGTCTTTCTTGCTTTTTATATCCTCCAATGTGCTAAACCATAGATTTCTGAAATCCACAGTAAAACTCCTAACCCCTAGTAGCCCAGAATACTACTGCATTTGCATGGTTATCTTTAAAGGTCCGATGAAAGTGTCTTGAATTAGCTGTAATCCAGTCAATTAGTGACCTTAGAAAGGAGATTAGACAGGGGCCATAGATTACAGAGGACAAAGTAGGTATGGGTAAATGCTTGAGAGGCAGTGTAACAGAAGTCAAAGAGAATGAACATCAAAGGACCTAGAACTGTGAACCCTGTAGACATAAAATGATAGGTTCTCAACTTTGTCTAAACAGAAGCAAAGTGGAAATCTTATGAGTCTGGTTTTAGAAAATCCCACTCACTGTGCCCTTCCCCCATTGTTATTTTGCCTTCCTGGGTGTGTTTGCACAATGTGAATACAGTGCCCCTGGAGGTTACAAGATGTTTTCAGGTTTGGGAGATGAGCCAGACAGTTGATTCTACAGTATGGGTGCTGGGAATAAAACCCAGGTAATTAGCATTGTGAATAGACCCCACTCTCTATCCTATCTCTTAGAATCTCTGTCAACAAAAATTTCCAAACTGATACAGTTTTCCAGAGAAACATAAGTCTTGCTTCCTGATTTCTTATTGTGTAACTCCTTTATGAGCTACAATCACAGGCTGTAAAATTACTCATTCCTGTTTTGAGACGTCAGTGAGTTTAAAAGAGAAGAAAAGAAAAATGAAAGAGAATTAGAAAGAGGGAGGACATGACTTAATAAAGGTTATAATGCTTAATCCATAAAATCTGTAAGAGATCTGCTGAATATGCTCTATTATTAAATTGGTTTTACATGAGACATGGTCATATAATTCTCACGAACATTATAATTGAACATATAATTTGTTGTAGCTCACTTCTATTTCTATAGAAAAAAGCATGCAAGTCACAAAGAAAAAGTCAGAGAAAGCAAAATTTGTGGGTTTTTTTTTTTTTCAGTAGGATTTAGATTAATTCTGAATTTGCCACAAGATAAATGGATCCCATTCTACACAATGGCAGGATCTATGTAGATCATTTTGTAAACATACATGATCTAAAATATCCTTTCAGTGACTAGTAGGTATCTAGGCTCATCACTCTGAAGAATATCTGCTCAGATAAATATAAGTCAGAGAAAATTTCATTCACAAAGCAAAGCACATCATGCTCTGTAACATTATCTACTCTCTTCTCACCACTGCTCCTATATTTACACAGATTTTTAGCATGCATTTTTTTGTGCCTTGGCTTAGTACTCATGATCCAGTTATCACTGTGTAATGAGACTAAATCATAATCTGTTTCCTAGTTTGCCTTTACCTTGTATAAATATTGGCTCCTATAACTTTCTCTGTGTCTTTTCTAGTTGCATTTCTACTCAGCAATAAACCCAGGCTTAGATAACCTTCATGTTCTCTATCTGTTGTTCTATAGCATCACCTTGATAATTGTAAGTGTAAAATATGATGAAAGATATTTTAGTGTGCATTGCTGATCAGTAATATTTGGGAAACTGAATAAATTTCAGAAGCTACTCAAATAACTTTTGGTTCTATAGCTGATAGAAAGAAAGCCACAGTATTAGATGGTGGTTATGTACTTTAAAGAGATGATGGTTTATAACAAATACATGGGAAGAAGTTCGAGATATTTAATGAAATATCACCACCTTATAAATCCGGCTTAATAGGAAAGAAAGGAACTGTAACTTTTTGCATCTTTATCTTTGACATTAAATGCCAGATATCTGACAGAAGAGCTTCACAGTGTTAATCAGCGTGTTAGTGTGGTGTGTAAAATAAAAGGGGTCTCAATTGCAGTGGGGAAGATTTATACTGTTGATGAGACTATTCCTATATAGAATATATCTCTAAAGACCACAAATCAAAAAATCAAATGTGTAACCAGTCCTAAAATGAAGTTAGTGTGGTGTTAAATGGGTAGAATGTTTAGGTCGTACATAAAAGATTCGTTGTGTAATGACATTTTCCACCTACAAATGGTATTGTATCTGAAAGTGTTGAGCACACTCAAGAAAATGTTTCTAATTTAGACATTATTTTATAAAGCAACCTGCAATGTTATAGTTAAAATTTTGCAGGATCAATGCTTTCACAAACGAAAGTCCTTGGCGCCTATGAGCAGAACATACATTCAATTCCTGGAACTGATGTAAAGGTAACATGTAAGAACTGGCTGTAATGTTGTCCTCTGACCACCAGACAGCAGCATGGTGCAGAACCCCACACTGCAATAATATGGCTTTTGTCCTAACCAAAAGCAGAAGAAAATAACTCACCGATATTAAGATAAATTAGTTTCTGTAAAACACACACACAGAGCAACATGAAAATACAGCAGCTCTTACTAAAGAGTAAGGTAGTGAAAAGAAAACATAACCAGAGACTCTTCACTGATGACAGACCTTCACTGTATGCTTTCACTAAAATTGGGAGCCCAGGATTGGAACATAACACTCTTTTTTCCTTTAATAAAAAGAGTGATTGGTTCTAAAACAAAAATCATAAAAACAAATTTTTAATTTTGTAGGTTATCTGGGATGTAGTTCAGCTGGGTGGGGTTTGGTTATAAATTAGTAATATGGAGTTATAGAACCAACTTCATTTATTTTTGTCAACAATTATGTATTATCCATGAGAAAGGCTTCCCACACTGTGGTTTGCATTGAAACAAGTATGGTCCCTGCCTCGAGTGAAATTGCATAAAAGGTATGTTTTTGCAATCATAGGGAAAGAGATGCCATCTGAATTTATGTAAGGACCCTCTGCCATGTGAACTCAATGAGGCAATATGTCTCAATGAAGAGGGGCTTAGCTGAACTGGTTATACTCGAAAGATGAGCCTCTTTGCCCAGTCCCAGACTCCTCATGGGTCCTGGATATCCGGGCTCTAGTCCTCACACCTAAACACTAAGTGTCTTTTACCCTCCTAGTTGTAGCCTCAGTCACTGTTCTTCCTCTTTATGTGCAGGGAAACTAGATTAACTGGCCTCATTAATTTGAGTGGCTCTTAGTATAGTTTTCTTGAGACCCATTGTGTTCAGTCAGGATCACCTGTATGACCAGAAGCTTAGAATTCACTGAAGCACAACAGAAGACAATAGTTAGCTGTCTCCCCAAATTTATCAATGGTCACCAGTTCATCTTTTGACAAAAAAAATCTTCTCCTTGATTTATGATGAACTGGAGATAGAAATAGTTTTGTATGTGGATGATTAAATGCTGTTAGTTAGTTAAATTGTGGTAGCGCCAAGTGACTCTAAATCTGTCAATGTTTATATCTACAGAAACATACTATCCACAGCTTTGATCACAGAAGTGTCTCTCTTCAATGAATGACCAGAGACCCATGGCTGTTCAAATGATGTTTGACTTCTCAGCCTTAAATACAAGATTTGTACCATAACCATTAAGGCTTAAACATAGTAGAAAAGGAAATGGAAATACACACACACACACACACACACACACACACACACACACACAGACACACTCACACACACACACACACACACACACACAGAGAGAGAGAGAGAGAGAGAGAGAGAGAGAGAGAGAGAGAGAGCTGTGTGATATACTTCCTTTTGTGTATGGCAGGGCAGGATGAATGCTGCAACTCAAAGCAGTCCTGGGTATCTGAAATGGGCTTTGCAGTTTGGGCTTAATGCTGCCACTTGACTGGTCCTAAGTTGAGAGGAGGTGTACAAAGTAAGTATTTAGGAGTTGCAGACTTCCCATGAAAATATAGAAGAACAAGAGTCTTGGCTTTGTTGAATTGCATACATAGTGGACTTTACCACATACATTAATGGAGGTTCCCACAGGAGGGTAGACAAGTAATATTACTGAGTCATGTGTTGAAGTAATGACTGAGAAAATGGAGAATTTGTTAAGGATATGAATCCTTATTAAATCATTATATAAATCATTATATAAAAAAAACCCTTCCTCCTCCTATGTAGCTTTCACAAAAGAAAGAAAAAAGAAAAAAAGAAAAACCTGTGTTAAAATCCAACGAAAAGGAAAAAGACTTGCTTAAAAAGAAACTCATAGCTGTCTTTAGGATGAGTATGACAAAATTTAAAAAAACAACAGAAAAGTATCTTGTAAATATTGAGATTTAAGAAAAAAATCCCAAAAGAAAACTCAGAAATAAGCATGAGTAGAACATATTTTCTGTGAAATACTGGAAAAGTGTGTCCCTGTGGATAATTGGTAACAAGTTAAAAATGAAAAGTCTAGTTAAGATGGAAGTTGGCAGCAGAAAATTGGAGTAGAAAGTGAGAATCTTCAAAAGCAAATGGCAAATCTTGCTGAGAAATTTACCAAGAGCTGAAAGAATGTTCACAAGAGGGAGCTATATATTTTATTGTTCCCAAATGCCAAGGATTTACTGCTGAAAGAGCGAAAGGTAACAAGAACAACAAAATAAAATGGGATGGAATATAGCGAATGTTATAATATACCTGTAGGAAAATGTCTTTAACCGCATAACGATGCAAGGAACAATATATGTACATCGTTATAATTTTTAAACTAGAAATTAAAATTATAAATCATAGAATATGTTTTCATTGACTACCTATTGGCTCTTTGAAATTGGTAGCTATTTAAATTTCATGAAACAATATTTAAATATTTAAAATTCTAAATATTATTAATTTATATTGTGTAAATCCTGTAAGTTAGTAATAATTAAATTTTTGATAGCTTCCTAAGCATTTAAAAATAATGAAATTTTGTCTTTGCTTGTACTCTCAGACTTTTACTTACATCTATTTCTAAAACTATCTCAATAGACTATTCTGAATAAGTTTTTTTTCATTTAATACTTATAAAAGTATCTTGATAGTTAATATAATACTTAATCCTCAATAAATATGGAGTGATTAGAATCATACATTACATATTTTGTTACATACTCTTAAATAATAAAAATAATCCAGATGATAAAGACATTGATCAGTTTAAGAAATAGGATAATAGATTGGTGAGGTGACTCAGTCTGAAAAAGAAACTTGGTGCCAACCCGGATGATATCAATTCTTGATATCATCCAAGACTCATACAACAGGAGACTGAGATCTATGCCTCAGGTTCGTAAACTCATATGCATCAACGCACATAAGTTCACACTCTTCCTGTGTCCTTTCAGTTGTAATAAAGCACCTACAAAAGGCCACGTGTCCAGGCTAAAGGGTTTGCTCATCTGGCTTGCTCGACATGATGACCTACTTGACTGTCTAATATAGTGAGGGCCACAACATTTTAGGACCTACCACAGCAATCTAGAATCAAGAAAATACCCTGCACATCTAGGAAAGACAAAATTGGGGTTCAATATTTTGTGGGTAGATTGATTTCCTGCTCCTGGCTCTGGAATACAGAAGGTAGACACTTCATGCATTTTATTTGCCTGTGTTAGGAATCTCAGCTAGGATCATGCCCACAGACTTCCTAAATCCTCCCCAGGCCAGTTAGTCCCAGAGGAGCTCTCCAAAGATTTTCCTTCTCACTCCCAGACCACTCCAGCCCGACCTCTTCCCACACTTGACCGCTATTCTCATTCCCCTCCTCACCTGCTCTCCTACCAAATACCCTCTCTCCTTCCACTTCAAATAACTTTACTTTCCTCCTCTAAGTGACATTTGAATATCCTCTCTTGAGACCTCCTTATTACCTGGTTTCTTTGGGTCTGGGGATTGCAGCATGGTTATTTTGACTGACGAAGAGACATCCCATGCTAGAGGCCCAATCAGTGACATTATTAATGATAGTCTACTATGCTTAAAGACAGGAGGTAAACATAACTATCTCCTGAGAGGTTTCATCCATCCATAGATAGAAACAAATGCAGAGACCCACAGACAAACATTAGGTAAAGGTTGCTAATCTTGTGGAAGAATGTATTAAAGACGCCAGAGAACTCAAGGATACTACAAAAGACCTATAGACAACTAACCTAGGTCTATGATGGCTCACCGAGACCGAATGAACAAAGGAAGAGTAAGCATGGTCTGAACTTAGGTCCCCTTCACTTTTATAGCAAATGTGCAGCTTGATCTTCATGTGGATCCCCCAAGTGAAGCAAAGGTTGTTCTCTCTGTTCCCTGTCACTGGATCCCCTTGTCCCAGCTGGACTGCCTGGTTGGGCCTCATGGGGAAAAAATGTGCCCAATTCTGCTGACAGTAGATGTCTCAGGGTAGGATGGTCATCAAGAAGGGTTCCCCTTCCATCAGGAGAAGAATTGGAGTCAAAAAGAGGAGGTTTTTATAAGGGAGGGACTGAGAAGGGAGTGCTATGATCATGATATATAATGAATAAAAATAATAACTTATGTAAAAAAAAATTACCCACTTTTCTGAGGCAACTCCACAAACATGGTTCCCTCTTCTCAGAAGTTGCTAGATTATGAAAGTGACAAAACCTAACCAGCACAGCTATGTTGGGAACCGTTTGTGCCACACCCAAAGATGGTGCCGGCTTCCCGCCGATGACTCAGCAAACAGAGCTGTTGTCCAGCCAGAGGGACGTAGTGCGCATGTACCACACACGTCACAGCCCACTCTCGGGGCATACTAATGAGATACTGGAGGGCGTACCAATCAGGTAGCAACACGAGTCTCCTGGGCATTTATAAGCAGTGCATTTTTCTTCCATGTGGTCCCCTGCTCAAGAGTACTGTACAATAAAGGTTGTACGCAGAAGAATCCTGTTGTTGCACATCGTTCTTGCTGGCGGGACATGGGGCATGTGACACACCTACATCTACACATATAGACTGATGAATAGTAAATGTAAGAAAAAGTGATGTGAAATGTCTCTAAAATACTACCTTTCAAACTAAGATTAGAATATATTTTTTTCAATGTTTGTATTAATAAAGATAAAACTCATGGAATTGAGAGATAAGTGGTTTGTCATCAAGTCTTTGTTATACTTTGTTCTTGCACAGAAGCAATGTTTGGTTTTACACCCACACATAGTGGCTCACAACCATCTCTAACACCAGTTTCACGGTTCTGATGACCAATTCTGGCCTTCATAGGCACAATATGTGCATATATACATGGTATACCTACATCAACACAGGCAAAAACATAAACATACAAATATAAAATTAACAAATTGGTAAAATTCATGAAAAAAATAATTTCCTCTCAGGCCTTGGAATATTGTAATTGACATCCAAAGTTTAAATAGCAAGACCCAGTTATTCCACTTCTGGGCATATACCCCAAAGATGCTCCAACATATAATAAGGACACATGTTCCACCATGTTCATAGCAGCCTTATTTATAATAGCCAGAATCTGCAAAGAACCCAGATGTCCTTCAGTACAGGAATGGATACAGAAAGTGTGGTACATTTACGCAATGGAGTACTACTCAGCTATTAGAAACACTGACTTTATGAAATTCCTAGGCAAATGGATGGAACTAGAGAATATCATCCTGAGTGAGGTAACCCAGTCACAAAAGAAAAGATATGATATGCTGTCACCGATAATTAGATACTAGCCCCAGAAAGCTCTGACTACCCAAGAAACAATCTCAGTCCTTATGAAAATCAAAAAGAAGGAAGGCCAAAATGTGGAAACTTCAGTCCTTCTTAGAAAAAGAAAAAGAAAAAAAAATGTGTATTCATCATATATTATTATGTAACAAATTTTGTGGGTTATAATAATATTTTATAAAACAAATAAATTAATAATAGAAATGAAAAAATAGACTTTGAAGATATAGTACAAACTATGCATTTGTATATAGCTATGAAAGAAATAAAAAATATTTTGAATTTACAATAGTCAAAGTACACATGAAATTTCTAAGTTCAATACTGTAAAAATTTAATCTATAATCATTTAATTTGCTTGTTTCTGTTTTTGATTTTACAGAGTTATGCCTAACTTTTCCTGGTTTTTTGCCTCCACTTATTTTATTTAACTTGTTAGAATCTTCAAGTCTATTTTTGATTTAGTGAAATTCCACTTATTTTAATGCATTGCAGTAAAGTTTTAGTAGTGATCTTTATAAATATCAGTGATATTTTAATACATTCATCTTGAATTATAAAGTAATAATTTACAGCTCTACTATTTCTGATACACAGACTACTTTTTAAAAAGAGATAGAGAAGTCTTCATTACTGCAATGCTGAGATTTGGAAAAGAATAAAACATCAATTCTTCCATAATGGTTTGAACTCATTTCTTCTATATGTGTATAAACAAAATTCCTAAATTTTGACAGCTTCCAGTTTCTACTTCTGTTGGTAAAATATAAATTTTGTGTGGTATAATTTCAATTTTTGTGTACTATCAACCAGTTCTGCTTCATGGGTTTCCTGATTTAATGTCAATACTGTGTTTGTTCATAAGCTTTGCTCCAATAGAATTTACCAAAATAATGACAGTTTTCATGTTAAATTTTAAACTGAAATTACACAGTATGTTATTTGACCCTCTTTTAAGAAAATAAAATATCACACTAAAAAAAAAAATACTTTCCCCCTTTCTTTTCCTGCCTTTAGTCTTCCCATGAATTCCTCTTCCTTTGTTCTTTTAAATGTATGGTCATTTTTTCTCCTGTTATTCACAATAATTTGTTCATGCGTATATTTATCATGTTACTACTTTACCTATGTTTTCAGGGCTGACTACTTGGCATTGGATAGCCAGTTGGTGTCGCCTTCTCTGGGAAAGATCATTTCTCCCACTCTCTTTATCCCTCTGTTGCTTGTAGTGTTTCTAGGGTTGATGCCTCACGAACTTTCCCCTTCCACATTAGAATGTCCTTTGGCCTTCTTCAGGCTGCATTTAGGCAGCCATGCTAGCGAGACTTCATAGGTATAGTTTTATAATGCTAAAAGGCACAATATCATAGCAAACTTCCTTTTCCTTTGGCTCTTTCTGTCTTTCTGTCCCTCTTCCACACTAATCCCTGAGGCCTAGGTACAAGAGGTTTATTGTAGATGTATCTGCTGGGGCTGGGCTCTACAACTCTGTATTTTGCTGTTGCAGTTTTCTATCGTGGTCTCTGTCTTTTGTAAAGAGGGTTTTTTTTTTTAATTGGATATTCTCTGTATTTACATTTCTAATGTTATCCCCTTTCCCTCTGAGCATTTATAACTACACTTATCTGAGGGTAAAAGGACAAGTATATAAGATGCAGTTAGAAATGATAATTATACTTGTTTAGTAAAATGGTGATTGCAGGTTTTTCTCCAAGATCCATGACTTCACAAGCTCTGTGTAATATGCTAGGTTTGCAGTACCAAGCATAATTTCCGTCTTGTTTCCAGGGTTTTTATTGCTTGTTAGGAACTGCTTGCCTCCTTCCTTTGGAAATTTGAATGGTGCTTGTGATCTCATAAATGCTAGTCCTCAGGGAGTAAGCTTTAAAGTAAAGACTCAGTCAGTGTCTTCTGTATCCTGTGTCACTTCCTGAGGAATGTAAGTTGTCTGAGAGAAAGGAACTTACATTCTACTTATAAGAGGGGCCTTAATAATATTTGTACTCCTAAGAAAACATTATAATGAAACTCAGCATGTATTTTAATATTATGTTAATAAAATAACTAAAAATGCATTTTGCCCCACCAATAATGAATTATTTTGATAGGACTATATATAATAGTTATTATCTGAAATATAATGATTGTGGGACAAATATTAACATAACTATTTCTCACAGTGATGGCCATAAACCAGTGCCACCTCATATAATCACAATGTGATTAACATTGCATAGCACACTGTGCATTGTATAGACTATAATGGCATTTTAAATGTTGGTATTTAAAAACAAGACTTTGGTTTTATAAATTTTATAGCTTTACCAATAGACTTAATCTAAAATGGTCAAAACATTTTACATGAAATATTACAAACGTTATCGTGAAAATGAAATGTCCAAATTTTTGCTCTAGAGAGGAAGGCACATTATAAATTTTATTCTGTGAAAGAGGGAGTAAATTATAAAGTAAGTCTACATAGTTTGAAAATCTGTATATTTACTCTGAATTAGTGTATTATTGTCTTTAGTGTTTATAACATTTTAATGAACTAATTTATACAAGAATCCAGTACACTATTTTAATAAAGGAGAAAACAATTGAAATTTGTAAGTGAAATTGTCTGACATTTCAAAGTTATTAACTAATATAACTAGGAATCAAGCCTAAATCTTTATCTTTCAAATAAATAAAGCCTTAGGGTCGATTAACATATTGGAGGGATGTCATGTTACTATTACCATCTCTTAAGGTGAACTTCATATAACAAAGAGATAGTAATCAAACCAATATAATATCCATATAAAAATAGCTTCACAGGCTAGCGGAAAGATTTGCATAGCATAAATGAATGTGCCAACATGAGACACCTGCAAAGGGAGAGATGGCCATAAATGAACTAAAAAAGTCAAAGAAAAAAGGAGAAAATGGGAATATTATTACATATCATATATAAAAATTAACTCAAAATCAAGAAAGTAGAATTGGTCACTGTAGTCCTTTTGGAGGCAATTCTGAGAATCTGCCTCTTTTTCATGATCTATGTTATCAACAATCACTAGCATTTCATTTATCTGGTCATCTGATCTTTTCTGAGGGAATATTCGACAGCTCATCTCCACTTACAGGAGATGTCATTGTTTATATGTGCATAAACTAGCTACATCTTAAAGTTATTCCTGCAGTTACTTCTGTCTAATCCATTTTCTATGTAGTGTGACAGAGCAATAAGTTTTAGAGATTAACACACCAGCATTTTTTACAAGTATCTTTTATTCCAACTACACGTTCACTACTTTCGCTCCTAGGCAAAGAAAACTGGAATATTTTCTTGAGTTGGCAATCATACCTCTCAAACTTCCAATCAACCTGTGGTGATTTAGATTTTCAGAATCTGAACAGAAGATTTTTCTCACCGGGTAACTAAATAATATAAGCAATAACAGCATGTGAGTTTAAGAACTGAAGAACTGTGTTTTAGAGTTCTTACTTCACGTGGTTTACAAAGACACGGAGGTTTTTCTCTCATATCTACCCACCAAAATATCCATCAAGTATCTAAATGCAATATTTTTATAAGCAATGAAATATCTTATAAATCATACACATATGGCTCATACAATCATAATTTGATGTAAATAAAAGTACATTTTAAATTTATTCAGAACAAGCTGAACACAATGTAAAATTTAAAATAAAAATTTTAGACATTATGAGGGTAAGTGTATACATCATTAAGTATTTAGGGAGCATCCTGAAATTACTAGGGCACAGGTCTGCAAACAGCAGATTTCATGCCATGTGACACATCGACAAGGCCTGAGTTGTATGTTGATAACAAATGAAAAGTTAGCCAGTGTCACTCTTTATGCAGAAACAGAGACACCTGCCATTCGTGCAAGCATAAAACATAGTGGAAAATGCTAAGAGCTACTTAAGAGTTCCTGAGAGACATTTGGGTGAATAAGCGCAGTCCCAATTTAATAGCAACTACAAAATTTAGGTCATGTAAAAACTTTCCGTTATTGATAGTCCAACAGAACACGCTTTCCATAACTTCCTATTTTGTTTTGATATAGTTAACACATTCATTAACCTTCTCTGTGCCTTTCAAAAATATTACAGATATCAGATATAATGTCTATATCAACCTTTAATGGAGTCATGATTTTATTTGACTCATGACCCCATGTGTTTACACGTGTAAGCTGGAAATTAAGCGCAAGTCCTAACACGTGCATAGAATGTAATCTTTGTTTTCATGCTCTTCTGGATTTTGCCAGTATGTGTTGTCAGATTTCCACTGGATTGAAAATTTAAATATTGCTTTAAGGAAGAAGGGTATCAAGTAAGTACTATACCCTCCTGTTTTTAATAATCAAGTAGAAAGTTGTCTTGTTTTCAGTAAAAGGTTTGAGAAACAGAAAAGTGTAATCTTTTTTTTAAAGTTTGTTTAAACTTTTTTACAACCCAGAATTTATTCAACTCCCAGATCACCATATCTCACCCCCACCCTCAGTCTTCAAAAGGAAGTCTCCATTCCTAACCACCATCCCTCCAGACCTCCCCACTTCCTGGGGCTTCCAATCTCTCAAGGGTTAGGTACATATTCTCTGACTGAGTCCAGACTTGGCAGTCACCTGCTGTGCATGTGTTGGGGCCTCATATCATCTGGTGTATGCTGCCTGCTTGGTGGTCCAGTGTATGAGTGATCTCAGGTTAGTTGAGACTGCTGGGTCTTGACTACAGAGTTACCCTCCTCCTCAGCTTCTTCCAGTTTTTCCCTAATTCAACCATAGGGGTCAGCAGCTTCTGTTCATTGGTTGGATGTAAATATCTGCATCTGGCTCTTTCAGTTGTTTTTTGGGTCTTTCTGATGTCTGTCATAATAGGCCATTTTTGTGAGTACACCATAGCATCAGTGATAGTGTCAGTTCTTGGGCCCTCCCCTTAAGCTCCCCTTAAGTATCCCAATTTGGGTTTGTCCCCTTGGCCACTTTTTCCTCAGGCTTTTTTGTCCATGCAGTTCCTTCAAAGAGGAACAATTTGGGGTCGGGGTTTTGGACTGTTAGATGGAACCCATCCTCACCTGATGCCCTGTAACCCATCCTCACCTGATGACCTGTCTATCGGCTGGAGGTGGGCTCTATAAGTTCCCTCTAACCGCTGCATGGCATTTCATCGAAGGTCCCTCTCTTTGAGTCCTCAGGGTCTCTCCTATATTCTGGAGGGTGCCCCCGCCTCCTTTCTCTAGAGGTTGGCTTTTTTCATTCTTTTGCTGGCTCTCGGGGCTTCACTCCTCTTTCCCCCACTCAATACCTGATCACATTCTTCTCTTCCCCTTTGTGTCCCCTTTTCTACCCAGGTCCCTCCTCTGTTCTTTAACTTTCTGAATATTTTTTGATTTCCAGAAGACTTGGCTGAGTAATACATAAAGGATAATGAAGTGATAGTTTATGTTCCTGGAGATCTAAAATTTCACCAAAAGTACAGCTCTCCTAATGTACTCTCGATGAAAGAAAAGATGCTCTTCTTGTGGAAAAAGACAATATGAAAAAAAAGAGGGAGGGGAGGGAGAAGAAGAAAGAAACAACGAAGAAAAGAAAGATATTAAATCAGCAATAGCAATTTCTTACATACACAACAGTCTAAAAATTTCTGATATTTCGAATTTGTTCCATTGAAGATACTTTAATATACATACATACATACATACATACATGCATACTTACATATATATTTGGTATTCCCCAAATGGGGAAACTGAAAAGCAAGTCTATATTCAACAGCTTAGAATCACACAAAATATAATGACCAATATAAATCTTTAGTCAAACGAATACCTTTACAAATAAAACTATTCTCCTCTCCTAGAAATACATGTGATAATCTTAGTAATGTGTTTGATAATCGCCTAGGTGTGACAAAGGAATTGTGGAAGTTTGAAAGAATGGCTTGGATTTCAATGAGAGAAATCTGTCTTTCCTCTCTTTGTATTGATTCCCTGTATTCCAGATGTTTGTAAGTTCTTTCCTTTCCTCTTAAAGGAATCAGTTTTTCTTTGGTCATGTGGGATCTTTTACAAGATGCTGTATGTCCTTTCTCTAATGGCTACAGCAATCAGATATCAGATATTGTACTATCACTCTCTAGTTGCATGGTGTAGTCTATTAAAATGAAGCCATAAAGGAGAGCTGTCTCATATGTCACTGAAACTTTGCTACAATCCATGACTGTAAAGGACAATGGACATGTCAGCAGATGATTAGATGAGCAAGGAGAGAACACAAAGCAAGAAGCATCTGCAATACAGAGAGACTGTAAGAGTGAAATACCAGGACTCCAAAGCCTCCAAGCCCAGCTTAAGTGTAGTTTTTATCTCTAGTCAAAAGATAATTGTGTTCAAAGTGTCCAAAGTACTAGCAAACTTTTAAAAATTATGACTAATTAACATAAAAGCTACTCTAAAGCAATTAAACCTCTACATGATTGAAATTTTGCATAATTAAAGTCTTCCATGTTTTCTTAAGATATTGAGTATGACATAATTTATACCAACCCTCACATTGTTAGACTATGTGCTTTGGAAATTCATATTATAAAATGAATATGGTAATAACATACAATAAAGTTCAAACCAAAGGGCTGATTGTTCACACACACACACACACACACACACACACACACACACACGTACTGCTGATTTGTGGTCTTCAGTATTTAAAGAATGTTATTTAGCCACTCCTACTTTAGGAGAAAATACATTTGTGAGTGAAAAAACACATCATTACTATTGCATAGAATCCTTTGAGAACTTGAGCTCAGTTTCTTTAGCACAATAGTGACTGTCCCTATGAGTGTCTGCAGCTACAATGCCAGAAAGAAGGCTGATGTAATAATGTAGCAAATGTACCTCTGCACCTTGCTTTGTAAGGAAAGGGCTCTGTAAATGGGCTACATTATCAACCAGAGTTTCTTGAACAGAAAAGTCAATGATTGATGATGAAATGAACTTTGCAATATTTTAAATTTTATAGCAGATACGATCTTATATACTAGCTGTGTTGTTCACAAATGTGTAGCTGCCTGAGGATAATTCAGAAACTGGTTTTGACTTTTTAGTATAAATTTTAAATAAATCTCTCTCAGTTAATCAGAAGACAAGTGGCAAGTCTGGCTTCTATCACAGCCCTTATGTGTGTTATTAAGTTTGCCCACTGAAATCTATGGCTTATTTATTTTTTAATAACCACTTACATAGTGCACATCAGTGCACCAGCTATGATTTACATTTCACAGTTGGGCTATTTCCATACTATATTTTATAGAGGATTAAAAATCCATTAGAAATGTCAGGGGTATTTTTGTCAAAAATATTCTACAGATGTTGGAAAAACAATTATTCACAGTTATATATTATGAATAAAACATAAATTGTGATAATATCTACCTATGGGCAGGAAATATGTAAAACATGAATCAAAAGATACGTGATTTATACATAATGAATGTAATATAGGGTTTTTGAATTTTACAAGTATCTATTTGGCCTGTCAGACAGATTGTTTCATTTTCTTTGCTAAAGTACTCAAAGTAGATTTCTCCTGTTACAATCTTCTGTGGGGTGAATACGGAGGCTCTTCTGGGATATTTTACTTCCTCTGAAAATTAAATATTTACCCTTGTTCCTTTCTCCAAAATATCAACATTGTTTAGAATCACTCCCAATGATCTACCAGTAAGTATGTCTTCTTTATTAAAAGCTTACCACAGGTGAGGCAGTCTCTGGATGATCTTTTCTTCAGTCTCTGCTCCTCTATTTGTCCCTGTATTTCCTCCCATGAATATTTGTTCTCCCTTCTAATAAGGACTGATGCATTCACATTTTGGTCTTCTTTCTTTTTGAGATTCATATGGTCTGTAAATTTGGGGGGGGGGGATATTCCAACCGTTTGGGCTAGTATCTGCTTATCAATGAGTGCATACTGTGTGTGTGTGTGTGTGTGTGTGTGTGTGTGTGTGTGTGTGTGTGTGTGTGTGTGTATGTGTGTGTGTGTGTATGTGTGTGTATCTTAATTTTTTTATGTTTTGTGACTGGGTTACCAAACTCAAGATGATATCTTCTAGTTCCATCCTTTTCTGAAGAATTTCATGTAGTCATTGTTTTAACCGCTGATTAATACTCCACTGTAATTGCTGACAGGAACCTGATATGGATGTCTCCTGAGAGGCTCTGCCGGAGCCATACTGATACAGATGAGGATGCTAGCATCCAGCCATCGAACTGAGTACTGGGACCCCAATGAAGGAGTTAGACAAAGAACTGAAGGAGCTGTAGGGGTTTGCAACCTCATAGGAAAAATAAGAATATCAATCAAACAAACTCTCCAGAGCTCCCAGGGACTAAAACAACCAATAAGTACACAAGGTGGAACCCATGACTCTAGCTGCATATGTAGAAGAGGATGCCAACAATAGGAAAAGCCTTTGGTCCTGTGAACGCTTGCTTCCCCAGTGTAGGGGAATGCCAGGGCAATGAGATGGGAATGGGAGTATCTTCAGGGAAACAAGGGGAGGAGGGGAGAATGGGAGAAGGAGAAAAGGAGATAACATTTGAAATGTAAATACATAAAATATCCAATTAAAATATTTTTAAGAAGCTAATTATAGGAATTTTAGTCACTAGACTCTCCAATGCACAGACTCCATTTTCCAGAATTCTCTATATTCTCTTAAATATTTACAAGGGTTAAATCATTTCTACGAGAGTACCTGGAACTTACTTTGCCCTTATCTACATATGTGTTCATTCCTGTTACTATTCTGTTCCACTCACTCCAGCATACCAGAGGCTGGCTTAATTATTATTAATCTCCTCTACTATTTTCACTAACTTGTACACCATAATTAGTATTAGTCTTCCTATTCCATATACTTGCTTTTATTTCTATTTGAGAACTATGTTAGTACATATTAACTGCACAATACTGACTTTCTTAGGATTTCTTACACACACACACACACATATATATATATATATAATTTTAATCATACTGACCTCTCCACTGACTTGTCTTCCACTCCTCCATCAGCTGATTGCTTTCATTCAAATTTCCCTTCGACCTCATATATGTGTGTGTGTGTGTTTGTGTGTGTGTGTGTGTGAGAGAGAGAGAGAGAGAGAGAGAGAGAGAGAGAGAGAGAGAGAGAGAGAGAACCCAGTGGGTTTCATTGAGTTATGTTCTGGAGAAACAACACATAGGCAGCACATTAGTGACTGCACTATTGAATACACTGCTTCTCCTTCCAGAAAACAATCACTGAACAAAAATCCTCACTGATGTTGAAAACTCAATTCTGAATGGCTTGGGATGGTGCATAGTTACAGAAAACTATCCTAACTCAATCATCTTTCTCCTTTTCTGAGTATTTCATTCAACTACTTACCTTTTAATACTATGGGGTTCATATGCTCACTTAATGAAAAATACTGAATGTCATTGCAATGATAGACATATAGCCAATATAATCTCAGTCAATATATACACCTACACACTTGTATCTGCATTCTCTTCTATTGCTACCTATGAACTCAAGACTGTATTTGCTGAAGGCACTCTTTCCCAGTGGATAGAGATGTGCCATCAGCAACTCCATCTACAGGAATACTCTGCCAAATCTTATCTACAAAAATTACCCTCTGACCTGTAATGGATTGTTCTCCTCACTCCATTGATATAGGATATTTTATTCAATTGAAAATAAATTGCTCACTTTTACAAATATATCTCCTCCATATAATAGCTATAATTAAAGTATTTTATTAAAATGTGATTTATGGCCCAGGATATAGTTCATATTAGTGTTTAGTGTAAAATTAAAATGAATGAGGACTCCACTGTTGCTGGAAGAATTCTGTAATCTATGTGTCAGTAAAATCAAGCTGATCAATGGTGTCGCTCAGATATTCTCTACTATTACTAATCCTTTTTATTGCCGTCTATCAGTTATAGAGAGGTTTGTTTTGAACCCTGGTGGTAGAGCAGGTACAGTTGAGACTTTTAGACTACTTTAGCTGAGGAAAATTAGAAATTATGATAGAGATTTTTAGCAGGACAGACATACTACAACTTGAATATTTTTAAAAAACTAATTCTAAAAGTAGATTGAAATGGAGCCAGAGATGAATCAAAGAATAAGTTATTTTAGTTATTGAGGTGAAATAAAATAACAGTTTATGCATCAGCATGCATTAATAGAGGTGAGAAAATGTGCTTATTTTGGATATTTTATGAGAATAGAAACAGTGGCTTAAATAAAAATTGGATACAAGATTTGAGAGGATAAAAATTAAGAAGGGATAAGGTTTTTATTTTTGAATCAATGATAGAGTGATTATAACAGGTATGGAGAGGTTTGAACAACGTGGGTTCAAAAGATTCACAGGAAGCTCAACGGCTGTGAATGCTCTGTGTGGAAAACAGACTGGAAATATTAAAATGCATGAGTCTGAAATTGATGGAGAAAGGGAGAGGCTGAGACATAGACTTGGGGACTGTCAATATATAGGAAAGTCTTGAGACTGAATGAAGCAAATGTATATTAAAAAGCAAAGAGAACCGTGACAAAAAATAGCCATCTTAAATGCTTCCAGACTAAGAAAAAAAGAAAAAGAAAAAAGAAAGAACTTAAAGGACATATGAAGAAATTATGAAAGAGAATACCACTGCAGATTTAGCAATATTAACAAGATAAAAGAGTACTCTGAAAATTCTGTGTTCATGAACTCAACTTAGTACGTAAACTACCTTGAACTCTTAAAAGACATGGATAGCTCAAGGAAACTCCAAAAAGAAGCATCTAAGTTCAGTCCTTTTGTGCCAAAAAATGAATTTCCGTTAATAGTTAAAACTTTATATTAAAAAAAAACAGGGATATAGGTGAAAAAATAACTCAAAATAGGTTACAAACATAATGTTAATACCTTTGATTGCTACCTGATAGAGCAAGGTAAGGGAGGAAAGTTTTACTTTGATCCAAGATCCACAGTTTAAGAATATTGTACAACAAGGCAGGGCAAGAGCTCTGGCAAGATCATAAGGCAGCTGGCTCTTTGTATCTGAATCCAAAAACAGAAATGCTGGTACTCAGCCTCCTGTAGCCCACCATTTCTCTCTCCTTCCCTCCATCCTTATTCCCCTCCCTTCTTCCCTCTCTCCTATTTCTTCTCCATTCATCATTCTCTCTCTCCCTCCCCCCTCATACCAATAAAAGCCAAGCAGCTATTGTACATCTGTAACTCATGTGCTTAAAGCAAGAGACACCAAATTTAGCCAGTTTTCAGGGATTAATCAGCGACTAAGTCTGCTGAACCACTGAACTCTAATTCACTAAGAGATCCTATCACAGAACAAAACAAAAACAAAAAATAATAATAAAAGGAAAAAATAAATAAATACTGTACTGAAAAATAAAAAAAAATCAAAAACCATAATGGCTAAATCCCAACATTGGCTGTTAGCCTCTATGTCAGGGGTTACAACCTATGTAGTTTCCTAAAGATATCAGAAAACACATATTTATATTATGACTTATAACTATAGCAAAATTACAATTAGGAAGCAGCAACAAAATTAATTTTATGGTTGGAGGGTCATCACAACACGAGGAACGATATTAAAGAATCACAGCATTATAGATTGGTAACCACTGTTCTACAGGAAAATGCACAGGAATGTGAATCCTCATGCACACACACAGAACAATATAACTTTTTAAAATGTGGATATAGTTGTTTGCTAATACATATATGACCAGATATAAGTATAACTGATAGTTTTGTTTAGATGTTTATATGCCTCTAGGAATAAGAGAGAAATTCTCTGGATAAGGATATTACAATATACTTTTAAGGGTAACCAAGTTATTCTTTAATGATCTACTTTAGGAGACAGAAGTAAGAAAAGGTTAGGGATAGTATTGTTTTGGTTTCTGGTTGTTGTTGCTGTTTAACTTAATCAAAATGGAATCATATAAAGATGATTTTTATTAATAGTCCTGAGATACAGTTTTCTACTACATATAACATCACAATTCATATTAACATAATTATTTATATATTCTATATTTTTCTAGAATCTCTTATTTTTTCCTAATCTCTAGAATTAATCATTATTAAAATATGTACAGATTTAATGTCTTTTCAGAATCTAAAGTCTAAAGTCTATTACATTCTTAAGTATAAAAATTTAAAGATTATCCATTGCCTAGAATATATTGGTAAAGTAAAATACATAAGCACAATGGGGTTTTATTTAGTTTTAAAGAAAAAATGATCAATTTGTAAGAAAACATACTGAATTTGGAGATATTTTATTGAATGAAATGATTCAGGTTGGGAAGTACAAATGTCATAAGTTCTAACTCAGACATCAATTGTATTATTCAATTTTGAGATTTATGGATTTTATTTGAGATGAGAATCAGTACAGGTGAGAAATTGCTTTCTTTTGACTTATTTTATGTGCATGTGTGTGTGTGTGTGTGTGTGTGTGTGTGTGTGTGTGTGTGTGTGTGTTGTCATGTTATTTCCTACAGTGACAAAGAGAAAACTGGCAGAAATTACTACTAAGTGTGGAATGTTGCTATAATCATGTTAACCACGTTGCTTTTAGGGAGTGTTTGGATGTTTGAGGTGGAAAATCCATGGTGTTTGGAGTCGTGCATAGAAGGGGAAACAAATTAATCACAGGAGGTAGAGGACAGAGGGACCTAGGAGGGAGAGAGGAGTGTGAGGGGAAAATGGGCTGGATCAGGTATTATAAGGGACAGGGGAGAAGCACAGAGGGTCAGAAAATTGAATAGAAACATGAAGCACTGGGGCTGGGAAACTGGGGGTAGCCAGGAGAAAGTCCCAGATGCCCGGAAAGCAAGAAGCTCCCAGGACACAGCAGCAGTGACTTTAGCCAAACTACCCAACAAAAGGGAGACAGAACCTGTAGAGAAATTGAAATTTTAAATTGTCAAAACTCATTAAAGACTATGGGACTCTTAATGTTGCCTGTGTTTTATAGTGTGACATTATCATAAGACTTGGCATCAGGTAAAGGTTCTGGGTTAACATTGATGTATTTTTTGTCAAGTTATTAAGAGGTAAACTTATGATGGGTGATGCTGTTCATCAACTTAACATACCCAGGGAGAGAGAGGGAAGAGCAGTTGAAGAGTTTCCTCCATCCACTGGGTCTGTGGGTGTGTCTGTGTGTACATTTTCTAGATTGCCAAATAATGGAGGACGGTCCTGCCCACTGTGGACAGTATCATACATAGGCAAGTGGCCACAAATTTTAAAGGCATGAAGGTAAGTTAGGAGGGTTTTGGTGTAGTAATGGAAAGAAGTTAATGAAATAAAATTATATTTGTATGTATATGTATATATATATATTACTATAATCTCAAAAAAATAAAAGAAATAATGAAATAAAATTATATATATATATATATATATATATTATAATCTCAAAAAAAAAGAAATAACTAAAAAAAAAAAAAAAAAAGAAAAGTAGCAGAATGTGAGCCTAGAGGGGATTCAGTAAACAGAGTACCTCAGTGGTCTCTTTTGCCTCCAGGTTCCTGCCTTGACTTCCTTCCCAAATAAACTCTAAATTGTCCTCAAATGGTTTTGTTAAGTATTTTCACAACAAGAAAAGAGACAGATTAGAACATAGAACATGATCATAGAACATAATTATATAGACTGATCATATAAGCTATAGACCTAGACTCTGCCTTCTCTACTTGGAAATAACTCACTTGTATTCCTATCTTGCTGATTTATGAGTAATTTGATATTTCTCAATCTGTGAAGAATTCTATTTTATAAAAGTATTTAGTTACAGAAGCTATTTAGTTATCCCTATGGCTTCATGTTCACACTTTGTACAATTAAAAATGAAGATATTGAGATATTTTTTAATTGGTTTGGAAGACTAAACTACTTAGATTCAATTTTGAGGTTGGCATTTCTGAGACAAACAGTAAACTATTTTTTATATTAAAAGAAATAATAAACTGTGAAGATGTTGTACTATTTTCTATTGACAAAAGCAATAATCAGGATAATTATTTAATTCATTCACTATTATAAGTTGTAGTAAGGTTTTACCATTTATACTTTATCTACTATTGTAAGTGAGCTATGATTCAACCTATATTTTTAGCTTAAATTTCTTCAGTGATTAATTAGACTGAATATTTTCAAACAATAGATCATCTTCATGGTAAGAATTATTCATTTCAATTCTTTGGCACATTCATGCAAATTTGTTTATCATCATTGGTTTGTATGTAATAAAATCTAAGAGCTCATCAGATATTTTTCATTTTAAAGTGTTTTTTAGAATAAAATTAGTTTATTTGTAAATTTAAAACCAAAAAACTTTTAAAAATATATTTGTTCAGCTTGTGTGAAGGCAAACATGTTGTCTCACACACATTGTAGATCTGAGTACAAGTTTCAGGAGTTGATTCTTTCCTTCCTATGTTGGGTCAAGGGATTGACGTCAGTTTCTCTGTTAGCAAACACCTGTATCTTTGAGTTCATATCTGTGTAAATTTGGTTGGTATAGAGTCCTGTTTCCTAGTTGTCCTCATTATTATTATTATTATTATTATCATTATCATTATTATTATCATTATTATTATATTGTACTTATTATTCCACAGGGATCCCTTTGCCCTGAAAAGAGGGATTTGATCCAGACATCATATTTAGAGCTGAGTGTTCAAAATATTGTGTTGAACTTTATTTTTCAGAAAATATTTCATCTTTCATTTTTATTTTATTTTGTATATTTGTGCTTTTCAAATTTTATTTCATAGATTCATTGCATATATATCATGGCTTTCAGTTTAGTACTTTTTATGGAATCCTGAGTGTACAAATGAGTAGGTCTCTTTTTATGATTCTTGTGCTTTTTCTTGAGCTCTTTAATTTTGTCTGTTTTTCTTAATTGAACATTATAGTGTTTGTTTTATCTTATCATGTTATTTTATTATTATACATTAGAATTTTGATTTCTAATAAGAGGCAGAAAGTATGTATCTAGATAGGAGGGAGGTGGGAAAGAACTTAAAGGAGTTGAAGGTAGACAGACCATAATCAGCATGTGTGAATAAATCTCCATTTTCAATAAAAGTAATATTAATTTTTAAAAATTTTTTATTGTAATTTTCTGGGTACAGTGTTGCAACTTCAACTCTTGCTCCTCAATATATGGTCTTTGAACAAGGTAGGCTGACACTCCTAAAGCCCATATATAAAGTCAGAGAAGCACATTCTGCTCTAATATAGGATATTTTGTTTCTAGCCATGTATTGCTGTGTATATTGAAATATTTTAAAGTACTTCATTTCATCTATATAATTTGGTAATTTATTTATATTCATGGGCCCAGCCAAAGCAAAGATATAGCCCTGCTGATGTATCAGGGTGTTCCTCAGAGAGAGATGCCAACAAAACTGTCTATTTTTCTATAGTTTAGAGTCATGACTGATCATTAGCCTCAAACTACACAACCTCAAACTGCAGTTCATAGTCCACCTTGAGCTATACTGGCTATATATGGCTATACCATAGTTTGTGAGGTATGATATGACACAGATATGACTGGTATATCCCTGCTTAAAGAAGTAACCTATAGTTCCTTGCAAAACATAAATTTTTATTTATAAACACCCTTGCTGAAGTTATACTACAATGATTGAACCTATGATGGGCTGGACTGAGTCAGAACATTTTAATTATGTAATCAAAAATGAATTTGGAATTCCAAATTCAGGATATTCAACACTATAAATGATAAATTAACACTTGAATCTCTGAGAAGAGATTATGGAGAAATAACTTTATGATTAGATCAGTGTTATGACTTAGTAGTTTTTTATTTTCCCTCATGGTAATTATCAGCAGTATGTAAGATGTCTCTGCAAGAGTTGAACACAAATTTCCAAGAGATTTACCACCTCAGTGTGTTGATGTGAGACTTCATTACTAAGACTCCTGTGAGAAATTATAAAAAGAAACATGGTTTCTCAGCTTCTGTCTGATCACAAAGACTAGACACAGAGACAGGAGCAGAGATGGAAAGCCAGCTGAGTAACTCACTGTGCTCATGTGTTCTTAAGACTGCAGGCTCCCAGAACAAAGGCCTCCCGGGCAGTAATTATATTTTGTCACTTCAGATGATAATATAAGTTGCAGCCTGCTCCTGTTTTCTAAATCACCTAGAGATTGCAAATTGTTCTTGTAATTATCTTATTTTCTGTCTAAGTGGGACAATGTCTCTCAAACTGTGAGTGAACACCCTGGGGAGACTCTATTCCTGTGCATAGGAAAGTCAGCCCAAAGACATGGGTAGCATATAGCTGTGTACACTAATTATTTTTCAGTAATGACTGAAAAAGCAGAAACATTTGATCCAGAGTTTTGGTGTATTTGTTTTTCAAAGAAGGATGTATTTTCTCTTCCATATTGTGGCATCAAAAGGTATTTTTGTGTACTTTGCATTCACATATTGTAAAATAATAGGTAGAATTTTACTTGATCAGTGAAATAATATTTCTCAACTTTTATATTTTAGACTAGAAAAAATGCAATGTCTTTAAAAAACTTGGAATGATAACAAGAATTTTAATTATTAATATTGAGTGTGCAAAAATCAGAATAATATATCATTTCTCAGGTATTACAACATTTTATTTTCTCTCTGACTTTCTCTCAGCTTCCCCTTTTTGATTTATGGCATGCCTCTTTCAGTAAGTAGCATAGAAAGTTTACAGAAATATTCTTCATCCCAATGATCTTAGATTAAAACAATAGAGAGGCATTTGCTCTTTACCATTTAATCTCTGAGGACACAGGCTACCCAATCACTGGACTGGATTGTTATTTCTGAATCTGTTTCCTATATGTGAGAACCCCTCACAGATCAATAGAAGCCTATTCCCCAGAGCTCTCATTTGACATTTGCATATGGAGTGTCCATCAAACCCCTTACTAATTTGCCACTTAGCTCTGTCCTTTTTTATTCGTTATTTCCCCTGTATCAGTGACCAAACACTTAGCAGATAAAAAACAAGTGACTGAAGGTTTATTTTCTCTCACAATCTCCGTATTTTCAGTCCACTGTTATATAAATTCCTATACCTAGGAAGACAATCACAGCAACAGGAGCATGTGACAGCGATTGCCTGCCTCACAGTGGACAGGGAAAGAGACAAGCAAGGTAAAGAGTATTTGCCAATCCTACATTTCCCAGCTTGGTTCCCTGTCTTATGATGTCAATTCCCTTTCCAAATAACTGCTTCAGGCAAGGGCCAGACCTACAACATATGAGTCTGAGTATGGCATTTCTTGCCTAATTCACAACTATTATCTAGAAGAAAATTATTCTTACTCATCGTAACAAAGTACTTCTCTCTATGAAGATCTTAGGGTTTCATCTTTATTTTATGTATTTTCTAGAACAAGTGTTTTATTTACGTAACAGTGTCTCCCTTTGTTAACAGTATGACATTTCCAGAACAATGAAAAAACAATCTTGAGTTTAGTAAGAATTAAGTAAGTAGGCAAACGTGTCGGACATTGTCAGGTTTCCTGGTGCACCTTCTGCCCTCCGGTTTCTGGAACGGGCGTACTGTCCACGCATGCTCTCCTTCTGTGGCAACAAAGGACGGAGAACTTACATTCTTCTCTCCTTCAGTGCATTCAGACCGTAACCTCTCTCTCCGTCCACACTTTTCTGGTCTCAACTATAACTCCCCATATCCTCAGACCCATTGCTCTTCCGTTTTTCTTCTGAAAAGAGAGACCTCCCCCAGTTACATTAACTCAATATGTTTAGACACATCACAATCAAATTAGGCACAACCCATCTTAACAATGCTGAACAAAGGAACCCAATAAAAGAAAAAGAATCCCAAGGACGGATAACAGAGTTAAATATACTCCCACACCCACTGTTTGGAGTCCCACAAAATATTCCAAGCTAAACAACCACAATATATATGCAGTAGACCTAGTGCAATCCCACACCGGCTTTGTAATTGCTGCTTGGTTCTCTACGAGCCTGGACAGCCCTGCTTAGTTGAGTCTGTACGCTGTGTTCTCATACTGTCCTTGACCTCCCTGACTCCTGCACTCTTTCTTTCTTCTCTTCCCCAGGGTTATCTGAGTTTCACCTAGTGTTTGGCTGTATTTGCTTACCTCAGTTGCTGAAGAAAGCTTCTGATGAAAACTGACCCAGGCACCCATTTCTTGGTATACTATAATATTATTAAGAATCATTGAATCATTTTATTTACCTTATTTTTAGGGGGTAGAACACAGAAATTTTGTTTAATTCTACCTCAAGTCCAGCTTCTGGTTCGTGGCTATCCAGGCAATGTCAGGCACAACCTCTGTCTTATACTGTGGGCCTCAAGGTAGACTCATCGAATAGCAGTTCCCACAAGCTGTGAGCCAGCATTGCCCCAGCATATTTTGCAGGCAGAACAGGCGGTGGGTTGAAACTTTTGTGGCTGGAATAGTGTTCCAGGCCACTGGATGCCTTGCCTGGTTAGAGAAGGTCAGGTCAGGCACATTCTCCATTAACTAGAAGTCCAAGCACTGGTTATGTGCACAGGTTCCAGGAAGTTTCTATAGCACTAGGTTTCCATTATCACCACCTAAGCCACCCAACCCCAGCCATCTCTTGCCATATTCTCTGCCTCTATACCTCCCTCCTCTACCTGAGTACTACCACCCATCCTCACCTACCCAACTCAAGAAGACCTATGCTTTCTTCCTGCCACCAGACCCTTCCTTGTTACATAGCCTCTCTGGGTATGTGGATTCCAGCATTATTATTCCTTATTTAACAGCCAATATCTATTTGTAAGTGAACATATATCACATTTGTCTTCTTTAGTCTGATGGCCTCTATCATCAGTACCATCCAATTGTCTGCAAATTTTATGATGTCATTTTTTTAACAGCTGAGTAATAATGCATTGTGTAAAGGAACTAAGACATCTTCTTTAAACATACTTTGGTTGAAGGACATCTAGGTTGTTTTCAATGTTTGGCTATTATGAATCAAGCTGCTGTAAATATAGTTGAGCAAGTGTCCTTGTGTTAGGATGCAACATTTTTTTCAGTATATTCCAGTATATTTCAGTATATAGCTGGGTCTTTAGCTAAATTGATTCCTAACTTTCTTAGGAATCACTATATTGATTTTCATAACAGTTGTATGCATATGTACTCACAACCTACAATGAAAATATGTTTTCACTTGATTCAAATCCTTGCCAACATGAGCTGGTACATATGTTATTGATCATAGCCATTCTGATAGGTGTAAGATGGAATCTCAAAGTATAGTTTAGATTTGTATTTCCCTGATGGCTAAAAGTATTAAACATTCTTAAGTATTTCCCAACCATTTGAGATATCTCCATTGGAAATTTTCTGTTCTAAAATGTACACTATTTTAGTTGGAATATTTGGTTTGTTTATAACTGGATTACTGAGTTCTTTATATGTATTTTGGATATTAGCATCCTATGTGATGTGAGTTGATAAAAAAATTTCTCATTCTGCAGGTTGCCATTTTGTCCTATAGATAATGGGCTTTGCCTTCCAGAATCTTTCAAGTTTCATAAGGTGTTATTTATTAATTGTTGATCATACTGCCTGACTTATAGGTGTGCTATATATGACATTCTCTCCAGTGTCAATGCATTAATAGTTCTGTAAATTTAACATGAGGTCATTATTTATTTTATAGTTTCTGTACAGATAGTGTGATGTCCTGGGTATATTATATAAATGTTTCAAATGATAGAAAACAAGTGGTGTTTTTTTATTTCTGAATTTGAATTACCTTAGTTAATGTATATTTTCAAATTCTATTCATTTTACAACCAATTTCATTTCTCTTTATACTAAGTAAAACTCTATTGTGTACATGTACCACATTATCCACTCACTATCCAAAGGAGACAGAGTATTTTGAATACCTGCTCAGGAATAGTATAGCAATATTTAATGAAGATTATAACATTAAACATTTACACATGGTGAGAATGAGTGTTTGTAGATCCCAGGAAAGTATAATAAGAAGTGGCCTGGAGAGAAGACAAAAGAATCTTTATAGGGTTGTGTAGAAGAACACATAACTTGGGAGTAAATGCTTGGCACACAGTGAGTAAAAAAATTATGTATGAGGAGGACATTGAGACGAAGGAGGACAGCATGGAAAAGTGTCAGTCAAAATTAGCCATGTACATAAAAGCCTGAAAAAAATCTGATATTTGATAATTTACTCAAAAATGAAATAAAATGAGGATCTTGAAAGGAGATCCCCTTTGCGGATAGATAAATTTACTCCAGGAAGCCATATATTACTACATAAAATTCACACTCCCAGAGATACATTAAGTCCTTATGAGTTACTGGGCAGATAACCCCCTGAGATCACCAAAATAGTTTACACAATTGCCAGTGCTCTTGATCGCCAACCAGAACTAGAAAGTTATCATTGCTGAAGACATCACACACTGGTTGCAGAAATGGAAAGGTCAAACTGAATGTGTGTCTGAAGCTTTTCTCCTGATGGTTAGCCCTACTATGACGCTGCTATGCTGACTACTACCTGGAAAATGTTATCAAGACTCCCACTTAGTTATTGGCCCTGTGAGAGCAACTTCCCAGCCAGGCTAGATGAGCCCATTGCTCAACGGTGACATGTCTGTTATGAAAGCAACCAATGATGTTCTGATTGAACTCAAGGCCCACTCATAGAAGAGAAGCCATGTCTTATAAACTCAGTTACTAGTCCACAGCTGAGGAGGACATAGCTCCTAGAGGAGAAGGCAGTATTATTAGTTTGCTAAATATGCATGATGTACATGTAAATTTACCTTCTAAATTACTTTGCTATGCCTTTAATGTGCTACTGTAAGTTTCGAAAAAAGAAGCTTCTTCTGCAAGGGTCAAAATAGCTGTAAAGAATCAAACTAGCCAAAACACCAAGAAAAACCTACTGTTGAATAGGAAGCCATAATAAATAGATCATCTATACAACTCTTAAGGTTTGAGGAAATTCAGAGAAGAGGCAGAACAACTGTAAGAGCTGATAGAAGAGGCATTAAAACATTGACATCAGGTCATTACATAGATGTAACACACTTATAAAAACAGTAACAGTGACTAATGATATAAGATCTTCACAAGACTGGGCCTTTGAATATTATGTTATGAGCTCATGAGTCCTAACAGCAAACTGAAAATATATTAATACTGAAATGTTGATGAGAAAGGATAAGACAAGTATTCAGTGTAGTAACCTTTAGTAAAATTTCATTCTAGTTATAATGATTTCAATAAAATAAAAGAAGGAAACAGAGAGAAAGAGTCAGACAAAGAAGAGGTATATGAATAGGAGTAGTAGGGTCCAAGAAATAATTATGGAGGAAACATTACTGAAATACATTATATACACATAAAACCAAAAAGTGTACAGAGAGGTATCCATGTCTCCAGATACACATGTAACAGGATGGCCTTGTCTGGCACCAGTGGAAGGGGAGACCCTTGGTCCTATGGAAGTTTGATGCCACAGCCTAGGGGAAATCTGGAGTGTTGGGGTGGGAGTGAGGGGGAACACCCTCATAGAGACAAAGGGGAGGGGGGAGAGAGCAGAGAAGATTAGAGGGCTGTGGAGGAATAACAGGGGAGGAGGATATCATTTGAGATGTAAAGACAGAATAATTAATAAAAAAGTAATAAAAATATCGTAATGAAGTCTATTATTTATAATAAATATATCATAATAAAAACTTTAAAAAGAAATTTCAGAACATTACATGTCATTTTGTTCAATTATAATAATATTTCTCATGGAAAATATTAAAGAGTTTAATCATTTTTGAAAAAACAGGGCTTTTTTTATAAATTCCCTCCTGTGAAAGCTGTTACATGGTATGTTTATTTACATATTTGCTTTATAAATGTCCATCTATGGACAATAAAACTACATACTACAAAATTATCTATGACCTCAAGCAGTCTGTAAGATTGGTTTTTCTCTCTACAGGGTCCTTTATGGTTTAGATTCTCCTATATGTTTTCCTTAGCTGGAAGAGTATGTAAGTAAAATGTGGTATGATTATACACTGACTAGATATAATATCCATTAGGTTCTCACTATTAAATGAAAATAATAAGAACTATTCTTCACCCGAAAAATGACACTATCCAAAAACTAGCAATTACAAAATGTATTTTAGATCTTAAAATGTATGCCCACAGAAGTGTTTAAAGAGAGAGTACCATGAGGATGCCTACTTAAAATAACAAGTCAAATAGCATTTAATGCCAATTTTGATTTTTTTATGTTTTTATTAGCCCAAAAGCCCAGAATATTTAACCCACATATAGTTGAGATTTTTTTTCTATTACACTGTGCTGACATGACTGAATTTGCTGATGAGCGAAGAAAATCTGTTCCATTATATGCAATAGATTCTTGCAGACTCTGGCTCTGGTTAGGAGCATCTCCTGTTCTTTGAGCAGACCCCCTGTTTGGTTCTCAACACCCATGTCTGGAGGCTTACAGATGCCTATGACTTCAGCTCCATGGTGTCTGTCACCCCCTTCTGGCTTCTTTGGTCATCTTTACACAGGTGACATAAATTCACATGCATGCTCACATGCACTTGAGCGTGCGCACACACACACACACACACACACACACACACACACAAAGATAAAAATGAAAATATTTAAAACATTAATATTAGTAAGAAAGACATCTTAATTGTAATCCAATTAACCTACTAAAAAGAACCAAGAAACTCTTTAAATCTATTCGGAATATAAAACTTTCTACTGGAAATAATTACTTTGTGTGACTGCTGATGAGAGTTAATATACTTAGGACAGATTTATTTCTGAAACCTCACTTTCTTGCATTGGTAGATCTGTCCCATGGAAGTGTTTTACTAATATGATTGCTACTATTTTGAGGAAGATTTGAAACTGACAAGTGTGTCCTTTTAATATTCCTGTGACAGCCAATCTACCAAATTATTTGTAAAACTACCTTTTATGGCCTAATACCCGGTTAATTGTGCAATTGGTATTTTTTTATTGTAGAGATGAAATAGGTAATATTTAAACTAGGTCTGTTGGCTTGAAAAGAGTATTTGAGTATCCACTCTCTGGCCTTTTGTCTGTCTTCTGAATTCCCTTTAAGATTGGGATTTAAAGATAATCAAATATAAATGCTGCCAAAGCACAAGAAACAGAAATGGTTTAGCTAACAAACTCATGGGAAACAAATTATATTTATTTAAATCATATGATGTTTCTACTAACTCTAGTAAAAATAAAATTCAAAGACTCACAAATGTGAAAAACTGTTATTTTCCTTGCTCCTGTACCTACAGCTGAATTTAACAGATAATTTCTCACACAAAATTAATACATCTGCTTTATAAACTAATAAAAAATCAAAATAAAATGGTACCAAATTTCAATTAAATGTGCCAACTGGTATGTTTTGCATAGAGTAACTCTCACCGTTTCCTTGGTTTTGCTTGCCTGATATGCTGAGATACCACATCTATGCTGTTCCCAGAACTTGCTGGCACTGGGAATATCTCTAAACTTTTACTTGTTTGAAACCATTCAATTTATAGTGATCTGTGGTCAACATCGACTCAATTTTATATTCAATTTGACTCTCTGCTTTTCCCAGCCAAAGGCAGTGTACTTCACATCATCACAATTAAAATGAAATCTTATGTGATTACAAAGAGTTGAGACAGTGATGTGTTAATATTGTTTTCATTTTCTAATAAAATAAAACCATGGCTCCTAAAATAATCATAGCCAACTTAAGAATCTTCATGAATATTAATACAAATCCTCAGGAATCCATTGTTTCTCAGTGGGAATTGGTCTATTACTATTTCAATGTATCCAACTAAGAAAACTAAACCCATTTATGAGAAAACATGATTATAAGCTATTCAATGTGAAATTACAGTAATAACTGAGAACTTCTGAGTGCTCGACACTCATGCTTCACCGGGATATGAGTACATAATTGGCGATGTTTATGGGATTATTTTTTCTCTTATCAAATAGGTATCGGTTTTAAATATCAATAATTGTCAAAATAAGCGGCCATAAGTCATTAGTGCTATTTTTCTTTAAACCAGTTTGCTTCCAGTAACAATAAGAACCAGCTGATGTGCATTTTCCCATATGTTAATACATGGCTACAATAAAACTGCTGAAGATGTTTTTTTTTTTTTTTTTTTCTAAAAGCTTATCTATAGAACTTTTTGTATTCAAAATTGAAACAGCTCCTTCAGCTTCTTTTCATTTAAAATCTATTATTTTATATCTCACAAAAATACCTTCAAGCAGCAAATTTCTCAAATAAGTTAGAATTTTTAAGAAAAAAAAGAACTCAAAGAAAAATGGTTAGTACAATTCAACCTCCCTTTTTTTTGATCCATTCTCTATCTAATTGCTAGTATATTAGACAAATTTTCTTTAAGATCTGTGGGTCAGGGTGAATTTAAAGCACATATCTGCCATAATGTGTGTGGCATTTAGAATTCTGTAATCAGTTGGAAGATTAATGCAGTGTTTTATAGTCTAGAAGAGATAAAAATTGAAAACTCCTAACTTATTTTCATATTAGTCAGAAAATAAAGATCCTTCAGAAATTTTACATCTTGCAGTGTGTTTGTCTTTATAGCCCAGCACTAACCCAATGGCATGTATTTCTCTGCTATAGCTTATGTTTTTTACTTCCATCTGTATTTGCAGCTCTTTAGCCCTTTAATGTTTTGTGAGAAATGACTTATTACAGTTGCATCTAAATGTAACTACTCAGAAGTATACCACTCCAGAAATTGAGAAAATTTTCTCTTATTTGTATATTTCCTTGTGAAAACACAGAACAAGGAGCAGGCTAATCACCGTGTATTTATCTTTCAAATGTTGCATTTAATTATATTATTCTGATTAATGAAAATGACAATTGAAGGTAGTTAGAACAATTTCTCATGTTGGGTTTCTATTGTAGGCTGAGCTGAGAACTCTCTTAGTGGTGAGTATTAGTGTTTTTTTTGAGTTATGATATTCCACATCAGGTAATTCTACCCAAGCAGAGAGGACTTCATAGACTTCATTGACTTTTTACTAGAAGTTTCTTTTTTTAAATTTTAATCAGGACAGTGTTTTACTATCAAATAACCGATTACAAAAAGCTGTCTCTTTATATTGTATTGGTTTCCATGTGGAAAGGTATACACAAACTGCTTGGTACAAATGTGTTGGCATTATCTTATTCCAGCTGAAAAAATGTCACAAGAACTCAAATGTGCAGGAAATGGTCTGCCTAGCACATAAAGTTTAGGTCACTACAATGATTGTGTGATCTGCTACATTTATTTGACATATTTCTTCTTCTCTTCTTGACTTGGCCACCAGCACAATTAATATTATCATGAATAAACTGAGCAATAATTTGCTAAGTAAACGTATGGAGTTGTGCACTAATTTACTTTTTTTAAATGAGAGAAAATCTTTTATTCAATATTGAGGACTCCTTGTTAAGTTGGAAGCATCGAGACCACAGAATGGAAGTTTAATAACAGAAAGTTTAAAAGTGAGTAAGTGTGTGAATCAAATTAAAGAATATGGACAGGTTCTTACATGATTATAAAAATGACTCCAAGATATCCTAGTAACCTTAACAAATGTCCATCTGACAGAAATTAGACCAATACTGTTAACATACATGTGTTTTTAAACATTAGTCGTCAAAACAATTTCAGGGAAATGCTGATATTGCATGTCTGCTCTCGTTTGAGATTTGTCTGTTCGACTGATCATATAATCCCTGCTTAAGGTTCATTGAGATACTGGTCATACAAGGCAGAGCAATGGCTAGAGCAGATCCTCTGGTTGCCAATCATGTGTTCTCATCCCAAGATGTACCTGAAAGATTATAACAGTCAATGGGACTTTTTTATTTTTTGTTTTAAACCTATACAGATTTAAAAATCCCAAACTGTGTATGTGTACCATGCATAATTTATACTTGTTCTTTCTGGGTGTAAAGAAAATTTAGCTTTCAATACTCTGAGGAACCTCCAGATTAATATCCAGAGTGGTCCTACCAGTTTACAATCGCACCAACAGTGGAGGAGTGTTCCTCTTTCTCCACATCCTCGCCAGCATCTGCTGTCCAGTTTTTGATCTTAGCCATTCTGACTGGTGTGATAGAATCTCAGGGTTATTTTGATTTGCATTTCCCTGATGACAAGCAGTTCTTGTCAGTTAATTATAGCTTAAATAAGTTCATGTGCCACGTTCACATTATGTCCAATAAACCACTCTTTGTTATTTTCAATAAAGGACTTTGTTGTTTTCCAGAGTTTAGATGAAAAATGTAAATGCAATATTCTTTGAAATCAATTAACCTGAAATTACAATCTATAATTGACTCTTGCTTATATTAACAACCTTAAGACAGAAAGTAGTACATGGGAGCTGGATGGATTAGATTGTTGTTGTTGTTGTTGTTTGCCTTAATGTGAATAAAACACACACCATTCCTAAGTCTACCCTTACTGTTAGACGGTAAAGGGATAATAAAACATATTGACAATGATTCTATGATTAGAATCATTGACACAGATTATAGAGGTTGAGAGGGAGACCTTTCCAGAGGAAGCCAGGTATGAGATATGTGTGATATCATTAAAAGTAAATACAAAGTTAAAAAAGAAAAAAGAAAAAACTTCCAGGGCTAAATGTTTTTTTTTAAATCCATATTTCCTAACTAGACACAAAAATGCAAATGTTGTTTAACTAACAAAGCAGCATATTAATATATGTTCGTCCTTTAAAATTTTTAGATCCTTAAATACTAATTAACGTTTCTTTCAAATTAGACTATACTTGTTTCATAAGCACTTGCGAAAACTAAGTGTATGAGAAAAGTAATCTTAATAGCTCCCTAGTTTCCACATAAATTTCAGTAAAATCCTACATAGGAATCTATTAAATGACAGAGTTTGAAACAGTTTAAGGTGATTTGTTTAAAATTTTTTAAAATTATTTATATGGTTGCCAAATTTTGTCCCCAGTCCTGTCCTAAAGGGCACTTGAGAGTCTGAGAAGTCAGTACAGCAGTCAGTAATGACTTTTCCTTCAGAACCAATCAAAAGCTCCCAACCCCTCTTACATGCTCCCCTGGTCACGTAGAATCCGACTTCATTCCTGCTAGGGACAGAACTTCTGTGTATCCTAGATGCCTTAGATCTCCATTCAACACACATTACTTCAGACTTCTAAAGCTTACTTAGACAAGTAATGCAACTCAGGCTCCAAGTTTGCAAATTATATAGTTAGAAAATCTTTGTTTTAATCCCTGGGAGCTCTGGGGGTCTGGGTGGTTGATATTGTTGTTCTTCCTATGCATTTGCAACCCCTTCCAGCTCCTTCAGACCTTTCCCTCACTTCTCCATTGGGGTCCCTGTGCTCAGTCAGGTGGTTGGCTGCAAGCATCCCCCATCTGCATTGGTCAGGCTCCTGATGATCCTCTCAGGATAGCTATTCCAGGCTTCTGTCAGCAGGAGCTTCTTGGTATCAACAATAGTGTCTGGATTTGGTGTCTGCAGATGAAAGAGATCCCTGGGCAGGTAAGTAGAGGAGCACCCTCCCTGAGACAGAGGGAGGGAGAGAATAAGAGGGGTTGCAGAAGTGAAACAGGGAGGAGGTACAACATTTAAAATGTAAATAAATAAAATGACAGATACAAAAACAAATGAAGAAATTAAATAGAATGAATTTTTTTTAAATCCTTGTTTTCCTCTTTTCTAAAATACAATTAGAGAAGACATATAGAACACAAGTTATTAACCAAAATATTGTTTTAATGTGGTTTAGGTCACAAAAGGAGGGTGGGTAAAGATTGCTTTGAGCAGGATATTCATAAATCTCATCTGAAATCATCATTTCTCCCTAACCCTCTATGAAACAACTATACAAAATATTGCTTTAATTGTGTATGTTCACACAACTGGAAAGCAGATAGATGGAGACCAGGACCTTCCACCACAATAAAACTATTCACTGAGTCATCTTATAGATCAATGCTTAGGAGGTTTGTGATGTGTAAAATTAATATGGAATGTTATGGTAAAATAGAGCAATTACATGAGCAATATAAAAATTCAGATCTTCCAATGAGCATTCAATGTATAATTGTATGCAAATGTCACACCAAAAAATTAACAAAATTATATACTGATGTTTTAGTGGAAATGTGCTGTGAACACTCACTCCATCCTGATCTCAAATCATTACCACAAATCGGCTTGAGGCTCAAATAAAGGTCACCAATGTTCGGTTGCACTTGGCAGACTGCACGTGTGCAGGCTCATGACTTACCAAACTTTCTGAATCCTACCAGTAGACTAGATTATATAGTATTACTTTCTTTAATAAATAATATTTATAAGTTGATATATAATATTTTAGTGACTATAGATGTAATATATATGGACATAAACATACCTTTGATTTTTTTAATTCAGTACTTATGATTAAAATTGCAGTTACTTGGTTAAAATACAAACATTTTTAGGTCTGATATTTATTTGTTGGTGATATGATGATTGTTTTAATTATATTTTCATATATTGTGAAACATGGATTTTATTTTCTGTGTTATTTTATTACTGTCACTTTTAATGCACTGGTAATAATAAACTAAAGAATAATATAAGAATTTTGAATTGTAATTTAGTGTAGCTAGCCATTCTTCTATATTTATGAGACATTTTTATTCTTTAAAAATTCTAAACCTGTTTTTGGCCTGCTTTAATTTAAATTTTTATAAAAACTGTATGAAATTCTTCTTTGTGCAATAAAGTTAATTACTTAAATATGTATAGTCATATTCTGCAATACATAATGTTATTGTAATTTTATATATTACAAAAATAAAGGAGACAACATCTGTGAAATAATTAAAAATGTTTTCACTCTCTCCTTTCTCTCTCCCTCCTTCCCTCTCTATCTCTGTGTCTCCATATGTCTGTTGGCAATCTCTCTTCTCTTCCTTTCTCTCTCTCTCTCTCTCTCTCTCTCTGGTTTTCTCACACATACACATAGTTTTATAATTACACAATATGGTATGGTTAAATTTTATTTGAGATTGACCATTAATGATTGTCAATTTTTGTATAAATGTTCATTTCATGAATCTGATAGGCATTGCAAGCAGGATCCAACCATTTTTAACCACTATTCTCATAATTTCAGGGTTTTGTTTTGCAGAATTAAAAAAAGTCAAAGCTAAAATATACAAAGAACTTTTAACTTGCAATTTACTTCAATAGATAAATTAGCTTGAAAGAATGATTGAGCTGTAATTTTACAGTATAATTTGCCTTCACACAATAAAATTGATTTTATTTCCATCAATAAGCATGTAATGTCTCATTAGTCCAGTCTTATTGATGATGCCCAATAAAACTTTACAATTATCTTTCTAGCATAACTACTTCCACCTGCTGCAGTTGCTTAGTAGTGTGTGCTTCCAAATGGATGGCAAGACTAATGTTTGTGCCCAACAGTCGTATAGATATCTTCCATTCTCCGCTCTGGCTGGGAAAAGGTTATCAGGTGTTTGTATGACTTGAAACTTTCTGCTGCCTGCAGGAGTTAGACACAGCTCCTGAAAAGCCCTGCCCCTAGCCAGGGAGCCTTAGAATGATGCCAAATGTGGGCTTTGTACTGTTTGTTTGTTTGTTTGATTGATTGATTGATTGATTGATTGATTGATTATGTTATGTTTTGATAGGAAAAGAAAAATAAGAGGAGGAGGAAGAGAAGAGAAGAGAAGAGAAGAGAAGAGAAGAGAAGAGAAGAGAAGAGAGGAGGAGGAGGAGGAAGAGGAGGAGGACAAAGATAAGGAAGAAGAAAAGGAGAAGGAGGAGAAACTCTTTCTTTGAGATGAGCTCCAAGCAGCATGTTTAAAGCAACCAACCCTTTAAAATCAACTATATTTTCAGAAGCTGCTAAGCCTAAGTCACAGGTGAGTATTCCTTTGTATCTGAATATGCATTTCAAGCTTCTGCTCAAAAATTCCAGCTTGTGGGAAGTCAGGGATGATTTCACAACATGTAAAGTTAGAGAATTGTTTGTGCTAGATACTGATCTACTCTACCAAGAAATTCCAGTGAGTCACTCATAACCTTTAAAGTCACAAATGACTAAAACCAATTTTGGGGGATTTTCTCTAATTTCTCCCCCTTCTCTGAAGACTCCATAAACAATTCTGAGTCATGCAACCAGTTTCACTAGCACTTGGAAATCTGTCCAGTCCAATTAGGCTTCCATCCTCTGTCTGTGTTGCATGTCTCTTTGATTAAACAGCAGGGCCATAGAAAGGCCAACTTTGCTTTTTATTCTATCACATCTACTAGCTCAGCACCTTGCACATGAAATGATATCAATAAATAATTGCTGAATCAATTCGGCACCTCTAATTCCTTCCCTGTGGTTAATTATTAATATTGTTGTTACTCTGTTTCTAACCAAGACAGTTCACTGGTACCATATTAAAGGGACAAAAGCCAGTTTATGTTCCAACTGCTAAGACATTTTTTATAATTTATGGATACATTTACAGTCGTTAAAAAAAGGAAACAAAAAATGACTTGCACATAGTTGCATAAAGATTTCCCTAGAAGTCATTTTATACATCTCGGTAAAAAATTCAAAATCTTACCTAAAGATTGAAAACTACTTTAGGCCCATCAATTTAGCAAAAAGAAATTTAAAAGAAAGAGAAAGAAAGAAAGAATATGGAATGAAGTACACAGTGTAATTCATTTGCAGGGTTAGAAGGTGGTTGAGTAGGCAGTCACTTGCCATCTAGCCTGAGGACCTGAGATTAATGCCTAACCATATGATAGAAGCAAAGACTGAGAGCCTACTACAACCAAATTGCCCAATGATATCCGCCTGTGATGTAGGTTCCCTTCCAAAAAATTAATACAATTAAAATAATGTTAGTATCTTCCAGTTTCCACCTGGGCCTGGAGTTGACCCTGTGCTACAGTTCTCTATAGCCAGAATCCTCTGGGAAAGAGCTGGTCCCCAACAAGTGCTGGTACACCTGAGAGCACAAAAGGGCCAAGCCACTCTCAGAATCAACAAGACTAGTTAACACCAGAGATAAGCAGATGGTGAGGGGCAAGTCAAGAACCTAAGAAACAGAAACCAAGACTACTTGGCATCATCAGAACCTAGTTCCCCACCATAGCAAGTTCTGAATACCCCAAACACTAAAAAAGCAAGATTCTGAATTAAAATCAAAACTTATGATGATGTTACAGGATTATAAGAAGATCATGAATAACTCCCTTAAAGAAATACAGCACAACACAGGTAAACAGTTACAAGCCATTAAAGAGGAAACAACCAAACATGAAGAAATTGAACAAAACCAACCAGGATCTAAAAATGGATATAGAAATTATAAATAAATCACAAACAGAGACAACTCTGGAGATAGAAAACAAAAGAGATGCTCATAAACATAAAAGAAGCCATGAGAACTTTAAATATATTGGACTAGAAAAGAAATTCTTCCTGTCACATAAGAGTCAAAACACTAAATGCACAAAACAAAGAAATAATATTAAAAACAGTAAAGGAAAAAGATCAAGTAAGATATGAAGACAGACCTATGAGAATCACACCAAACTTTTCAACAGAGACTAGGAAATCTAGAAGATCATGGGCAGATGTGATAAAGACCTAAAGAGAACATAAATGCCAGCCCAGGTTATTATATTCAGCAAAATTCTCAATTAACACAGATGAAGAAACCAAGATATTCTATGTGTAAAACCAATTTTACACAATATCTTTCCACAAATTTAGCCCTAAAAAGATAATAGATGGAAAACTCCAACACGGGGGGGGGGGAGGAACTTCAACCTAAAAAAGCCAGAAATTAATCTTTCAACTAATCAAAAAGAAGACAGCCACACAAACATAAATCTACTCTAACAACAACAAAAAAAATAGAGAAAACAATCATTGGTCCCTCATATCTCTCAATATTCATTGACTCAATTCCCCAATAAAAAGATACAGACTAAAAGACCGGATATGTAAAGAGGACCCAACATTTTCATGCATACAGGAGACACACTTCAGTGACAATGACAGATGCTACGTCAGAGTAAAGGCTGAAAAACAATTTTCCAAGCAAATGGTCCCAAGAAACAAGCTGGATTAGTCATTCCAATACCAAATAAAATTGATTTGTAACCACAAGTTATCAAAAAAGATTAGTAAAAGAATTCATACTCGACAAAGGAGAAATCTACTAAACTACTATCCGAATAGTACAAATGGATGAACCCATGGCTCCAGCTTCATCTGTAACAGAAGATAGACTTGTTGGCCATCAATGGGATGAGCGGTCCTTGGTCCTGGAATGTCAGGACTCAGGACAGGGAGGCAGGTGGATGGGTAAGGGTGCACCTCCATAGAAGCAGGGGGAGGGGTGGGATAGGGGGTTTATGGAGGGGAAACTGGGAAAGGGGATGATAACATTTGAAATGTAAATAAAATATATCCAATAAAAATTAATAACAACCAAAAAGTGTTTCGCAAAGAAAAAATTTATCTTTCTTCATAAACCAGAACTTCAGTGTTTTCCACAGGAAACTAAGAATGAAAACGGAGACTATTTTGTTAAATGTCTTAATATTAGCGATTAATTGCTGCAATTGTATTGCCACCACTATGTTACAGTACTCTTCATGCTTAATGTGTCTTCAAATCTACCATGTCACATTATCTTAGTTGGCGAGTCACTCAGAAATGCTCAGCATCCAAGTGCTTAATGGAGGCTTAACAAGAGCCAGCTGCTTTCCCTCCAACAGCCTTGCTGAGGCATGTCTACCTAATATCAGACCAACCTTCAAACTACCTTGTATTGGGAAATATTGGCCGAATTTTGTAATCTCCATGACAATATAATTTTAGGGCATATTCATTGTTTCCAAAAGTTACTTCCTTAGTAGTTTCCAAGCCTACCTACTGCAAACATTTTATATAATACAATAATAATTATTATTATAGATAGCTATACATTTCTCTTTGCTCTTGATGCCACCCATCGTTGCCTACTTTTTTGTATTGTCATTGTACAAAGGATATTTAATTGTGGTTTTAGTTCACAGATTCTTAAGGAATGAAGATGTTAAGCGCCTTTTCAATGCCATAGTTGGCTCCTTTACGGTTTAATGCAAGTGCTTTTGGAACTCTTTTGTTCATATTGCCACGATTTAAGATGCTTGCATGCATTATTTATATACGTCTCTTGTCAAATAAGTGAATGACAAACATAAGCTTCCCATGTAGTCCACGAATGTTGTTCTTCAAACCACAAATATTTGTGAGGCTCATGGATTCGGGTTCATCAGTTTAGTGTTTTTTCAATGTCATAAATATCTGCTTCTGTGGCTCATTCTGAATCGCTTGTATCATCCCAAGATTTGGTAATCAGTTGGTCAACTTCTACAAGAAGTCAAAAGGGATTCTAGCAGGCAGCCTTTTCACACCATGCGTAAAGCTGCAGAATATTACCATCTTAAAGTGAACTTTGTTTTGTCCATAAAGGGATCTCCAGCTTCTTGAAAAAGTTAATCTCTATCAACAATCTTTTCCAGTTTGCCATTTAAAATTTTCACGACATTTATTAATTTCCATTTCTAATTTTTAAAATTCTTCTTGGTGTTTTCTGTAAATGGGGTTGTTTCTTAATTTAATTTTCTGCTTGCTTATTTAAAAGTATATGTAAGTTTAGCTGATTTTATAACACTTTTATGCATTAAAAACGTTTGACACATTTCCACCTTTAGTTATGTATTTGAGAAGGTAGATCTCTCAACATTTTCTGTCATCTGGGAACATAGTTTACATTTTCTGTTCTGATATATATGCTTTTCATTTTTTATTTTGCTTGCTATTACATAATTTTTCTCAAACACTACGTGTTTTTCTGTATTGACAGGTATTCTACCTTGATAAGACACAAAGGCAGCTATTTACAAACAATCAGCCATAAATCACTAAAATTAGAAAATGTCTCAAAAATAGGAAAAGAAATCACAAATATGAAAAATATATTTTCAAAGCATGTTGTCAATAAGTATACATCTTAAGTTTAAATAATCCTCCACTACCAGTAACACAGCCCTAGGAGGAAACCAAATTTTGAGTTGTGTTATATAAAAAAAGGGATGAGAGATAATTTCTTATAAAAAGTCAGATCTGTGCAATCTTAAAAATTTAAGAGAAAAGTATAATGGAACATATTTTAAAGTTTTTTATTATTTTCATTTATGTATAAGTGTGTGAATGAATGCATGTTGGGGTACCTGGAGGTCAAGAGAGGTCATTATATCTGGAATTACAATTTATAAGCATGTCTCAACATGTGTTACTGGAACTCAGTTCATTCACACTGTCTGCAAGTGCTCTTAACAACTGAGCCAGCTCTCCAGACACTGAAAAATCCATAATGGTATATGTCATAGAATTATGATATTGACAAAACTTTTATATCAGGAATATATGCATCGAATGGGGTGGATAAGCATTAAGAGAAAGCACTGAGGATTAAGTTGTTACCCTTTGAAAAAACCTAGGAAAATAATGTATTTTCAGCACTTTAACAATAGGGATGTGTACTCATCACAAACTGACATTTTTTTCAATATCCTAAGAAATTTTTCTATGGAAAGAAAGAAAATGATAATAAAATCATCAGAAAATGAAAAGGAGAAGACAAAAGAACAGTCCTAATATATTGTAGATAGAATAGACAAGTCTACATTTTGCTTTTTGAATAATAGTATACACATAATTATAAAAACAAAATTAATTATGTGATCATATGAAGTGAATTTAAATTATTATGCTAAAGGAAATATATAAATGACAGAAGAGCAAGTAATGTGAATTCCAAGACTTTTCCAAGAAAGTAAATGAAAAATATATTATTTAAGGATACATACATATGTTATAAAAAGTATAGCATTAAAACCAGGAAATGATAAATACAAACTTCATGGAAATTGCTAGAAATATCAGCAATGATCAATTTTTAAGCTACTTGGTGATTTTTTCTCATATAAATAATTGAAGAATTTATTTTAATAACATATAACTTTTTGGCTGCTTGTATAAATTGTTTACATGAAGCATTTTGTCATTTAAAGACAGAAATTAATAAAACATACCTCAATGTAATACCCAAACTGCGACTCCAAATTCACCATGTAAACACTCCTTCCATACACAATATCATTCAGATGTCTTAGCCTTCTCACCCTACACTGGTACAGAAGTATAGTGTTATACTGGTACCATGATACAGGCCGTGATTAAGGTTTACAGTTGAAGACAGATGATAACATCTCCAGAAGTACCCTCGCATTCCCTACCTTTCACCAGTTGGCAGTACTTAAAGGGAAAAAAGCTACACGTGTGAGAGTAATTGAACAACAACAACAAAAAGTTCACATTAAAAGACATTAAATTTAAGAAAAACTTTCATTCGTGTATTTTACTTTTCTGTTTCTAGAATAAAGCACATGGGAGCAAACCAACAGGGAAGAGGAAAGGCTTTGTTTCAGTAGACAGATTACAGTCCATCAATGAGGGATGTCAGAAAACATGGAGGGACAACTGTATGCTGTCTCAACTGCAGGCTTATTGTGCTTACCTGGATTTCCTTTCTTTCCTCTTACTTGGATATTCTCTGTATTTACATTTCAAACGCTATTCCCTTCCACCACCACCCAACTCCCATTCCCCTTCCACCTCCTCTTGCCTCCATGAAGATGCTCCCTCTACAACCTCAGAGCCTTGGCATCCCCCTACTCTTGGAAAACAAGCCTTCACTGGACCAAAGGTATGTCCTCCCACTGAAGCCAGACAATGCCATCCTCTACTACTTATGCAACTGGATCCGTGGGTCTCTCCATGTGTGCTCATTGGTTGGTGTTTTAGTCCCAGGGAGCTCTAGAGAGTTTGGTTGCTTGATAATGTTGTTCTTCCCATGGGGTTGCAAAGTCAGCTTTCTCTAGCTCCTTCATTGGAATCCCTGTGTTCAGTCTGATGGTTAGCTGCAAGCATCCTCCTCTGTATCAGTATGGCTCTGGCAGAGCCTCTGAGGAGGCATCCATATCATTTACCTGGATTTCTTATGCAGCCCGGAACTTCTCACCCAGGAATGATGTTTAAAGGGGCCTGGGCCCTCCTGGATCAATTAAAAATCAAGACATCCCCCAGCAGTCACGCCTACATGCCAAACATATTTAGAGAATTCCTCAATTGTGATTTTTTTTCTCAAATAATATTAGGCTATATCAGTGGATAATTAAAGGTAACTAGAACACAAAACAACTTCCTTTTATCTCTGTCAAATTCTTTTTCTCACTACCACTATACCATGTGTGCATCTTTCTACATCTTAAATACTTCCATCACCCAATTCACCTAAAGAATCTTCGCATATTTAACATTACAGAGATCATGTTATAGCTAAATCATGGAAACCACTGGCCAAACATAAAATCTGTGTGACCAAGCTTAAAATAAAGCACCTTCTTAGATAGGGATTGTTTAGGTACAACATTCAACTAAATTGATTCAGTTTAAGTTTGTTTGCAGGTATGTAAGTTATGTATTACATGGGAAGCAGAAAACTCCTGTCATAAAAGTTCCTATAGCACAAATGCAAGCACTTTGTATCCACCCTATTGCCCCTCTTCCTTAAGGAAAACAACGTTTCCATATGTTATGCTTGGAGGCAATATAACTTCATTTCAGGAAGTACATAAAGCTATTACAAAATGTATGTTGGGTAAGTTTTACATTTTCTGTGATTAAAATTTAACTAAATCAGCTTTTATTAATACGCTGTTCTTCATTTCTATCTTTTCTTCTCTATGAGAGATCCCCACTACTCTTTTCCCTCCAAAAGTCACCTAGTTGTTGTCTGAATAGGCTTCGTTGTATAGCTTTGAATAATCTCCTTTTTTACTTAAATGTGTCCATTGAAGGCATAAAGCACCATAAAGCAATACACTTTTTGATACGTGGGTTTTGTCTCTCTTTATATTTTATAAATAAGGTTTCATAAGAATCAGAGTGCTGACTTTTTTCACTCTACAAAGAATATGCTTAGGTGTGGAGATTTTCCTGCAGTACATATATTGTTAACTAATTCCTAGACAATCCCTCTGTCAGTTTGCAAATCCAGCCCCAATACACATTTGTGGGTGAAGTTTAACCATCGCTCATCACACATTTTCCCGACTCTCATTTTAATTTATAGAATGGTGGAATGGTGGCTGTTTCAAATCTAGAAGAGATAGCCTTTAAACACACACAGTTTCCATATCCAAATATAAGCAGGACACTGTCACTAGGCGCCCTCCCTTCTATTTAATTCTGCCAATGACAGTATTTGCAGCTACAACAAATTCTATTGTTTAATCCTCTTTCCTACAAGCCGTGTATTTTTGCTGTATCTCTGACTAATGGTGGCATTTCTTCTAATTTCTCTCCCAAAGAATTCCCTCTCTCTGTCTCCCTATCTTTCTCTCTCCATCTCTTTTTCTTGATAGATGATAGATAGATGATAGATAGATAGATAGATAGATAGATAGATAGATAGATAGATAGGTAGATAGATAGATAGATTCTTTATATAGAGACAGTATAGAAAGTGTATATATTACAGAAGTATCCCAACTTTAGTTACAAATTCAACATTTGTCATCACTGGCTTCCTGCTCCAGTTTGAGAAACTTATTATCTTGTGACCATATAAATTTACTTCTAAAACTTGATAAAACTGTTCTTTAGAAGTCTACTTAGGGAAACAAAGTTTACACTAGATAATACTCAATAGAATTATACAGAACACTTTCTAGTTTTCACAGACTAGTTGCCATCAATACTAAGACTATCCTAGATAAGCTCCAGGGGGGGTAGAAACTATAAAAAAATTACATGGAACAATTGGTAAAGATGCCGCTTCAACAGCATGAGCATCTCAGTTTCTCAGTAAACTTAATATGTTATATAATGCCCTCTTTCTCCTCTCAGCAATAATTCTTATAAGCTGTAATGTGTTTGTACACCTGCAAAGCTGATGTTATAGTTGGTAGTTGTCAATTGGAGCTTGCTAGTGTACAAAGTCAAGAGGCCTCTCCAGAATTGAACATAAGACTTTAGTTTCATAAGCATTCTACTTTATTGCTATTGAAATTACATTAGGGAAATCAGTGTGGAAGCCGGGACTTGCTGTGTTGTATTCATTACAACTGAAAGAAAGAATTTAAAAGGAACTTCCATAAGAATTTAAATATTGTATAGTTTAATGTTATGCAGCCCTCAAGCTTGAAATCCATTTTAGGTGTATGAATCTTAAGAGAAAATAATCAAAGGATAGCCTCCGTGCACACAGAAGAAGCACCATAATAAAATCCATGAATAAAATTCAAAGACAATTTCTGTTTTGAAAGTCAAAAGCACTTAGGTTTTGCAACATTCTGTGAATCAATAAATGGTAGACTAATAAGATGTTGATTTAGCCTAAGGACATACTACAAAAATCCTGTGTAAAAATAAAAATATAATTTTAGATATTGATCAATTTCTATTTACTGTTTTGTTCTAATAATGAAAAATCCACATACAATATGTGTGTGTTTTTATATATCTAAATATGTACTTGAGAAGTACTTACATTATTAGGGTTATGATAATGAAAAATTCAATTAAGCTACCAACAAATTAATTAGCAAACACCTCATGCCTGTTGCACAGGCTAGTTTATAAAACATGGGCTTCAACTTGATATGTTATGTACATCAGAGAAACTGCTGAAAGTATTTTGGGTTAGGAAAAAATAAAGTATTTTGGTGCTTAACAAGACAAAATCAATTTATCTCCAAATTTACTCTGATATAGACATTAACAAAACCACATATGTCCACATGAAGGTAAAGACTAGATAATAAAACCTTTAGCAATTCTGTCTAGTTTATTAAAATGATACTAAAATTTTAATGGACTTCTCCATTTTATAGCTAAATACATAAAAACCTATATTTTTTCTTTTATATCTAGGCTCACATTTATTACTTTTTCAACCTCAAATATTGAAATGACACTTAAAATTATACTCGTTACAATATTTGTTCCTTGATATTATACTATCAATCTGTGAAGCTTAGAAGTAATCTTTTTCCCTTGAAAAGAGAATTATGCTGTTTGGGGTAAGATTTTAAGGAAGCCTGCAAAATACATCCAATAGAGTCTCTGACTGCCCATATTATAAAAACTGCTTATAATAAAATTGGGCATTACTTTGATCATTAGAGCAGCTGTTCAGAAGTGTTTGGGTATTCGTCATGGTAAAAGTAATTTTACATATAAACTCACCATGGGAAAAGATATTCGGAAGAAAAATATTTCTAGTTGTAAATGTATGCTTTAAAAATGTACAATGAAAACACAGAATAAATTTCTTTTTTAGCTACAGTTAACTTACAGAGCAGAGAAGGAAGCAGGAGACCCCATTGTTGGCTTTGCTTTTGGAAATGAGAAGGAGTTATAGGGGCAGAGCTTTTCCTTAAAGTCTAAGTCACTACTCAACCTTGGGGCAGAAGAGAAAGCAATTAGGTAGCTGGGACGGGAGAGAAGAGCTACTGTGTTCCTTTCATTCCTTTCTAGACCCCAAGTTTTATACCAGGAATCCTGTCCATTGGTCACTCTGTGAGGCAGCACCTTTAGCTACTTTTCCTTGGGAATTCATGTCAGTGATTGCTTGGGCTCATTAGAGGTTTATTACTAGCTCACATTTCATGGTACTTTGGATTACTCTTAATGACAATGCAAAATAGTACAGTAGATTAGACAAAATTGAAGGTTCTCTCTACAGGTTTTCTTCCTTAGTCTGAGTTTTCCTGAAGACAAAACTACAGGATAGGGCTTAGGAAGCAAGAAATATGATCCCAAGAAGTTAGGGGTGAGGGAGTGTAACAGGGAAGCATTCCCCCAACAAAAACAAATAAAAGCGTGTGTTGTTCTTCAAGTTTCTAAACTGATATTGTAGAAAGAACACTGTGAGGTTTTGTAATGTATTGCAGCCAAGGGGGGTATAGGGAAGAGTATTATTTTTAATTGCTTGTATGCTCTGGGTGCCAAAAATAGCACCATGTGTGTTCACATTTGCTCCTGTTTCTTGCTTTGGGCTAGAACACCTTTGAAACTTAAAAGTTGGGTCCTCCAACTCTTCCAAGAGAATTAGACAATGTCTGTTCTTGAGAAAAGACTGACATGGGTTTACTTTGCCAGAAACATAGACACACACATTTCAGTCTCTCTACAATGTCAGACTTTATAGAATCTCAAAGAACTTAAAAGTGATGTTGTATTGCTAGCTGTAATTTGACAAGAAGAAAAGATTTTTCTTGATACTATTGACTACCATGTCACTTTATTGGAATCTGACAGTGAATATTAATTCTTAAATAACAAATCTCATATCACACAATAAATATTCTGTCCATATGTGTGTGTATGCATACATATACATTTGTGTGTGTGTGTGTGTGTGTGTGTGTGTGCGTGTAGATTACAGAATGACTACCAAAGAGTCAATGATGCTGTAGCAGAGACCAAGGAGCTGAGAATGGATTTTCTCCAGAAACAGAAACTGATGGGACAGAATCTATGAATGCAGAAGGAGGAACTTACTAGAGAGCTGATGCTTGGAGACACAGTTAGAGAGTCATGATACAAAGTTGTTTGACCCAAGTCAGTAGCTTAGGTCAAACTGGAAAAAAAAATGTCAGGCCATAAAGGGCTAGTGGATTCTGAGGATGAACAGGCTTTCTGAAGTAACCTATTTCAGCTGGAGAAAGGAATTGAAATAAAACACTTAGGACTTCTGGGAATCTCTGCCTGTTGGTTCCTTGATGCATGTATGATGTCTGGTGATAGCTTCCTGAGTAACAGACAATCACAGTGGTGCCAGCAACTGGTTCAAGCATTCTTGTTCTCTCTTGACAGCAGCAGAGGGGAAAGAGTGGGTGGGTCAAGGCTTATTCTTGAGAGATATTAGAGTTGCTTTTATAATAATAATAATAATAATAATAATAATATTGATTCTATCTTAATTCTATGTAAGTCGGCCTGCCAGTCCATCTACATGAAATTTAAATCAAGTACTATTAATACAAACAAAAATATCAATATTCAACATTTAAATATTAAAAAGTAATCAACATTAAATAAAGTGAGCAAGAAAATTAATAAAGAACTGTAGCCTCAAAATCTCCCAAAAATGAACTATAAATAATCATGAAACTAGGAAGGTCATTTTGGACTTGACTTTTCTGAGGCAGAGAAAGTGACATAAATAGATGTGTTGAAGATGGTGGGGGTGGTGCTACAGGTGGGCTGGGGTAGGTTGTGATAGGGGAAAGGGGGGTAGGAGGTAGGGTAGGGGTGGTGACAGTGATTGACATCATCCTAAAAATTCAAGATGTCCTTAAACATGTCCCTTAAAAAAGATGTTAAAGCAGTCAAAAAGCTGCTGACCACCCCCAAGTCAATAGACGGTTCTGGAACAGAAATAGCCACAGTAGTAGTAACACCAATTCTGTATTAAACCCAGTGTTTCATGACTATACAGTTATTTTTCTGTAATGTGCTATGGAAGATTTCTCAAATGTATAAGCTTTTTTATTATAATTTTCAAAAGATATCTTAGTTATGACATGCTGGTTTTCAGAAGCCAGGACTTAATTTTTTATGTTTGTGACTGAATCTGTTTGAAAATAGGAAGAGTAGTAGAAAAATAAGAAGTAAATTCACTATTTAATGTCAACAACAAAAGAGCAAATTTCCATACTGTGGGACAGTGGGCAGTGAAAGGTAACCTGATTCCAGGTCCCCTGGGACCCTAAGGGATGACAGGCAACTTCCTAGTCTCCTGTGAGATCAGGTCCTCTCATTAGCTACAGCCCCCCACAATTCCATCAGTTACATCCCCAAGTTCCCCCTCCACAGGTGAGGACATGACCATACATCACTAGGCTCAACACAGAAGCAGGACCACACCGCTAAATATGTAGATGAGATATTCCCAAGATCTCAGGCCAAGCCAATAGGAAGTGCTGGCTGTCAGACCCTGAACTATCCCAAAAGGTATATAACAAGCCTATCCAGGATTAAAGGTATGCAGGAATTACTCCATCATCTGAGAGCTTCTGCACCACTTGGAAAGAGATCTGTTCTCCCAAAATTGCAGCTGCCATAAGTTTCCCTGCCCCCCACAACCCGCCGAGTCTCCAGCTGGCTCAGCCAGGCAGGCATCCTGCAGCTGTGGTGGAAACAGGCTGACATGGAGCAGAGCCAGCAGTGTGGGTGGAGGAACAGCAGTATAGTTTCCCACCACCCCCTGCACGGGTTATCTCCCCTTCGCCTGAGCCCATGCTCCTAGCCCGACCAGAGATCTGTGTGAGGCCCACACCATACCATTTAGATACGAAAGATACACAGTTATCTATCAGTCTATTCATCTAGTTATCAACCAGCAAAATACCAACCCGACTCAGATTTGCTTACTAAGTGAGACATGAATGCTGGACTGTGTCTCTTGAGATGACTAGCAAACTGAGGCTACCAGTCAAATAAAATTAAACAGATGAGCTAGGAAAAGGGATTGTCCCAAACCACAACGATAAAATCAGGAACAACTTGGATTTATTTCTTCACGTATGAAATATTTCTGAGAATAATTGTAGGTATTCCCAATAAAATAAGTGATTGTCAAGTAATCAAGTATAACAATAAATTTGCAGTTACAAAGGACTTAATGGTAACTTCCTTTTCTATCATTTTTGTTATATTCTACAAAATACTGAAGATATACGTAAGCAACCCACATGCCATATAAAACTTTTTAACCCATATCTTTCCATTTGGCTAGAGTATCAATCGCCTACCAATCAGTATTGAGATTTTTTTTTCCAGAGGCTGTGGGAACTGTCTAGCAACAGTTCCCACAGCCTAATGTCCACATAGCAAGATCCAGGACAGCCAGGACTGCACAAAGAGACTGTCTTGAAAAAAAACTTAATAAAGTAGCTTGCCCTAATGTTTTTGATAAGTACCTATAAATACCAAATGTCTTTGTTTTAAATGATGGTTTTATTTGTTTCTGAACGTTTCACACATGTATAGTGCATATCTTAATCATATCCTAGGCTCTGCCCAATACATCTCCCCCGAAACTTGATTTCCGTTTTTTTGTTTGTTTGCTTGCTTGTTAATGATAATCTACTGAGTCGAATTAACGCTGTCTTTGATTGCATGTGCACAGAATGTCCTACTAGGGCATGGGCAGTGCAGTAGTAAAGAAGCCAACATTCAAGGCAAAGTAACTCCCCCAGTTTCTATGACCTGACCCATGTATTTTCAGCTATAGGTGCTACCTCAGAAATCATATCCACACCTCTCTCTGTCAGTTGTTTAACTGACTTACTCTTGTGTGTGTGTTGTGCTGCAAACATGACTGTGGAGAGTTCATGTGTGCAGCAGCCATGTCTTAACCAGAGATCAGCATTTCCAAGCACTCTTCGCATCCTCTGGCTTATTCTTCTCATTCCCCTTCCCTCCTCCACAATGCCTCCTGAAACTTGTAAAGAGGATTGCACAGATGTCCCCTCCAAGGCTCATCATTCTCAACCTCTTTTTCTCAGAACCATGAGTGGTAATGTATTTGCACCAATCACTCCCCATTGCAAGAAGAAGCTTCTCTGACTAAAGCCAAGAGCATCACAAATATATGAATATAAACAAAAGTTTATGAGGCGGTTTGATAATATGATCATTGAGAAAATAGTATATATAGGCTCTTCTCTTCAGGCTATGACTTCCTCAACCTTGGCTTCTGACAACGGCTACAGCATCAGACATGAATTATAAAGTACAGAGCAGGCCTCAAGTCTGATTAATAAAGTGGCTACTTATCCCAACAACAGTTTTGCCATAATTGCATCAGTGGACCCAGCTTGCCTGGTAGATCAGTACTGTAGCCCATAGGGTCCAGGCTTTGAAAGACTATGATGGCTTTTGTCTCCAGAAGTCTTCATAGCAGCTTCCAGAACAATATAGAGATTGTAAGAAAGGTAGTTCAGGGTCATTTCAAAATGTATTTCTCATGTCCTGGAAACAAAATTTATTGTGTTCTTCTGCAATAGAATCTTAGCATCAAGCTATAGTACATAAACACTATCAATTAAAATTTCTCATTTTAATCTGGGCACTTCTTGGGCCTGTCTGATTTGTAATTCATAGTGAGAAAACCCGTTCTTGGTGCTAAGGTTTTAATTTAATAACCAATATCTTCTGGTATTAAGATTGTTCACTAATATTGAGGTTATATTTGTTCAAAGTCCCCTTCTTTTATTTTTAATTAACTAACAAACCAATGGATTTTTATGAGATTTCTTTATATACGTGAGACAGCAATAATGCCTACCATGTTCAGCATTAATTAGTGAAGGAGTAGTATATTTCACATATTTGTCCTGTACTGCTGAGTCATAATTTCACTTTTTGTAAAATTGTATTTTAATGCATATAATAGGTACTTTTCAAGTAATATGAATAATAAGTTAAAAACACAGAAACTATTGGGATTGCCTGATATAAATTGTCATTGTCATACTTTCTAGTGTTTCTTGGTCATTGTCCCTTAAGAACTGTACAACTGTCAGCATACAGAATGAATTTCCTTTTCTTTCTTTCTTTTCATGAATTTGTACTCTCCTCTACACTCTACAGCCCCCTCTTGATCTCTGGGACCTGCACTGTCCCATGATTCCTCCACCACACACATGGTCATGGAAGTAAGATTACAGCTCCAGACACTGCAGTGTAAGAGACAGTAACCATAGCTATGAAAACACTCCTCCCTCTACAGTTTTGCAGTCGGATCATACACCTGCAAAGCTGCGGTGGACAGTGGAACACACGAGCCATAGCTCATTGTGGAACAATGCAGACACACAGAGCCACAGGTGCACTAGCGGTAATGAATAAGAGACAGAAATGGAAAGAGGATAAAAGTAAACTGAGCAGCAAAGTCAAGCAGACAGCATATAAAAAATATAGGAGTACCTCAGTGTGCTTTTGACGAGTTGAGTTCAAATATTACTATAGTTTCTTTTTGTAACAGCATGGCTTCAGAAAGTGCATAAAAGTGATTGAAAAATCAACAAATCAGAATTAAGTAACATGTGAAACATCAGAAATGAAAAACAAACAGGAATCCCACACTAAACAGATGAGTTTTAAAAATTAAAGGAGACAGGGACTTAAAAGATGGCTCAGTGGTTAAAAATACTGGCTGCTCTTCCAGAGGTCCTGAGTTCAATTCCCAGCAACCATATGGTGGCTCACAATCTTCTGTAATGGGATTTGATGCCTTCTTCTAGTGTCTGAAGAGAGCAACAGTGCACTCATATGCTTAAAATAAATAAATCTTTTTGAAAAGAGAGACAGACTAAAAGAGCCAATCAATGAGGGGAAGAAAAGTGTACTGTTGGGAGCCATTATGGGGCTAACAAATTAGTTTATGATACAGACATCTTCACTATTTGGACATATTATTGAAAACAGTATTCCAAGAGAAGCTATTCATTTGTCAGAGACTCGACTCAGAAAACCATTGCCCATGCAACTCTTTGCTTGTTATTACTTGCTAGTGACTGGAATAAATTATGCTATAATAGTGATTTAAAATTAAAATGGGTGTAGCCAAGTACAGAAAACTAAGTGCAGTGTATAGGAAACAGGTCACAGGTACCATCTTACAGAGAACAGGAGCAAGGACAGTAATCAACAGGGAATTTATGTTCACTGTTTTCTGCTATTTAGCCTTCCCCAAGGACAAGATGGCCCCCCGTTAATGCCTCCTTCTAAGTAAGCTACACAGAGTGGCAAGTTCTCAAATACAGTACAACCAGACTGTAAATGTCACTCATGTGACTCCCCATGGAAAGCTGAAGGCATAAGAGTAGATACTGCAAATGAAAATGTTTATTTTGAAAGCTTAAATGTTTGGAACACGTAGGACATCTTTCCTCTGGCAAACGGGGGCTCGTACCTTCTGGTTATGCCTTAAGTTTTCAATCGTAATGGTTCTATCTTGATTTTACTTTGTGACTCAAAACTAAACAAAACCAAGCAAAGAAAAACTTGTTTCCAAAACCTGATATAGAATCTTTAAGTGTAAAAACATTCCCAAGTAACACAAGAAGTGATTTTACATGAATACACATGAAGTTCATGTAAATGTATATCATATACCCAAACCAACATGGACTCCATTTAATGCAGCTTCCAAAACTGATAATCAAGACCCTTTTATAGACCTTGTCCTCAGATAGACTTTCTCAGTTGTGCCTAAGGCGGTCTTTTCACAGCAGTAACACTAAACTCCTTCTCGCTTTTATAAAAAGATGTACTCTCAATTTAGCATCGAATTCTAGGCTGTAATATACCAGCTTGACTATGTCCCATCATATTTGCATGTTAAAAGAGTTTCTTTCATGTAAAATGTATAAAACACCAACTATTATTAGTATTTAGAAGGAATTAAATAATGAAATATAAAGTATTAACTTTAAGACCAGAAAGCATAATAAAATTGCTCCTATATTTTCTACTAAAATGTCAACTACAAAAGTGTTTTCATACATAAATGGAGATATAATGCTTAAAAGAACTTAAAAAAATGAAATATTCTAAATTATTAAAATTTTAAATATCTACCCATATCTTTAGGAGCCAGCTTTAATGTGTAACTTAGTTTTTTCTTAAAAGTGTTGTTTCTGTGCTTTAAAATGTGTGCCTATATTAACTGATAACCTACACGTTACTTTTGGCTTTTTAAATAAGTTTGAGCCTATATGGATTGTTTACCTGGGATAAAAAAGGAATTAAAGGAAAACCATTTATTTGATTTTTCCTGGGTTCATGCTTTGGAGAAATCGTTTACAGATGCCTAAAGATATAAAATACCTAAAGCATATTATCCTAATTCCATTTCAAAGATGGATGGATCCGAAGTAAATGGAAGCTGTTTCTTTCACCCACTTTTATGATGCCAACTAATCAGTCCAGCCTACAAGAATGGGTCTCATAATTAATAAAGCTTTGTGAAATGATGCTCCAAATAAGACTCCCTGCTCATTCTCAAATCTCCGACTTATTGGATTCCTGTGACTAGAACACTACCCAGCTAACATAATAACATTCCAGGCCCTGAATTATGCTACGTAGATGATTTAACACACAAATGATGGTATTCTTCTTCAAGCAACATAAATGTAGTTAATTTTTTTCTGTGTATGATTAAAAATCTACTTCCTTTCGTGTGCTACAAATATCCATGAAGCACTCTTGACTGATAATATCGGATAACAGCAGAATTCATCTTATCTAAGTTATAGTGGCAATACAATATAAAGACAAATAGATGTTTGACTTGAAAATGTAGAAACCAAGAAAATGATGTGAGTTTCATAGCTGTGAATTGGATAAGCAAGTCCTTTATTCTTGATAAGAGTTATTTTCCTTTTTTAGCAGGGAATTGCAAACATGTAAAATTTTGTCCAAGTCATATATACATAGTTCATTTTTTCCTAAATAAATATAAAACAATTTTACCACAAATTTATAAAAAGGGCTATGAAAACCATAGTAGAAGCTAGTATAATAATGTTTCTTCTTATACCCCAAATATATCTGTATTTCTAGTAGTCTGAAGCAGCATTTATGTTTTTTAATGTAAAAGACATGAAACATACATATATCTTGGGCTGACTTCTTTTACTCAATATATATAAAGAAAAAGCATATTTATTAATATATCAATTGTTTATTATTTATTACAATAGAGTATTCTATAATATGACTATGCTATATTATCCATACTAAATCCATTCCACACATGACAAACATTTGGAAAACTCTCACATTCAGGTTACTAAAATTAATACTGCAAATATATATGCAGATAGACCATGCTAAACTTACAGACTTCTGTAAACAGTAAGAAAGTGTCATAGAACCCAGGTCTACCTGCCCAGAGATAGCACCACCCACAATGGGCTGGGCCCTCCCTCCATTTTCTCACTAGTTGAGAAATGCCTTACAGCTGGATCTCATGGAGGCATTTCCTCAGCTGAGGCTCCTTTCTCTGTGAGAACTCCAGCTTGTGTCAAGTTGACACAAAACCAGCCAGTACATAAAGGTGACCTATTGACCTATGCAAGACAAAAAACCTAAAACACAAAAAAACAATTCATGCATTTACTTAAGATGTCAATATCCAGAACTTATAGAATATGAAAATGGAGAATTACAAATTTCACATGGCCAAACAAAAGCAAAGTAATCTGATTTACAAGCTGCAAGGTGTGCAAAATAAAAAGGTTCCTGTATGAGATTTCCATATCACTAAACATGGGAGAAATAAAAACCAAATCTATAATATCATATAGTATCTATTAAGATAGCCACAGTTAAAGCATAGGAAATAAAAGGTGTTAGCCTGAATGCTAAGAAATTGGAACCTTGTAATGTTGGTAGGAACATAAAAAGTGCAGTTGCTATGGAATAAAAATATACATGCTTATACTAATTAAATATGGGGTATATCCCAAAAGAATTTGAAGCCACTTCTCAAAGATAAATCACAGTTTGATTCACAATACCTGAGGAATAGTCAGCTGAATGAATCAAGAAAATATGACATGTGGATAGTAATAGAATACAGGTGAACCCTGGGAAAGAATGGGACTCTCTATTGTGATGGAGCATACTTCTATGACATTAGCCAAAGCAAATAAATCCGGCGAACAAACACTGCCTGTGTCTGCCCAATGAAGTCCCTGTGCAGCAGATCTAAACCTCTAAGTTGTGAACCGTGTGGCAAACCACTGTCTCCAAAAATAGGTGCATTTGACTCATAACAGTAGCAAAATTACAGTTAGTAATTAGCAATGAAAGTAATTTTATAGTTGGAGTTACCGAAACATGAGGATCTGTGTTAAAGAGCCACAGTATTAGGAAGGTTGGCGTTCACTGTGCAGCATTCAGAAAGTTTCATAAAGTTCACATGTGTCAATTACTTTACAGTTGTATATTTGTCATGAACTGAGTCACTGTACATGCTCCTGTTTGTACTCTAATTGATTACCTATCAGCCAGTACTGTATCTTTCAGTACAATAAATATTAATATTTTTCTATGTAAGAATGATTCTGGCAGTGTGAGGACCCTAAGACTCTAGTAAAAAATTAATTATATAGATTACCATAAACATAACTAATGACATTTTGGTTGGCATTACACTGATCCATTACAGTTCCCATCAAATCAAATCGCAGCCAGAAAGAAATACTCTGAATTTACAGAAAAGAGTCAAAAATTTTAACAAGAGTGCAATGCCATCCTTATGTCTTATTCAGAAGATTGATTTCAATAACAGGCAATGTCATGAAGAGATACCACCCCAGACCCTCCGCTTTCCTTCCTCTAGGGAAGATAGATATTCATGCCCAACACTGTGATTTGTCCCTCACCATCCTTGGTGAACAATAAAACTCCTCACAGTTCAACGTGTACCATCAGACACACCAGATCCAGACTGGTCCCACATCTGTCATTCTGAGAAATAAAACACAGAAAGTCTCTGGCCTTCTGTGGATTTCATTCCTCTCTAGAGCAAAATTAGACAAGTAAACTCCATTGTTGTTAACATCATTTTCTTTTGTAAGATGATCTATTCTTTTTTCTTTAAAAAAAAAGGTAACTTCAGGAAAATATTTTGCATTAAATTTTAGAGGCAGAAGCTCCATGTCTCTCACAAATTACAGAAATTCACATAAAACAATGTCCCCCTAAACAAAAATGCAAAAATCACCATAACTTTAAGGGGGCAGTTACACTCAGTAAGCTACAGAGAATAAAACACTGAAATTCCTCAACAGTAACGCACACATGAGGTTTTGGTCCGTGATGCTTTGTCACTTTCTCTTCACGTCCAACTTGATAATTAGAAGCCATTTTCAACCAAACTTTACTGGATGCATCTTTATCTGGAAAACAAGACTAAGACGTAGCGTCTTCCTACCGACACACGGAAATACACACTTGAAGAAAATACCTAACATCTTTTAGAGGAAATCCATGTTTCTAATCCCAGCAGGTCTAAGAACATCCTCTCCTGAGGCACACCAGGCAGTCAAGTAGGAGGGAAGGTGATCAAATTGCAGGGAACAGAGACCAAAACATCCCCATTCCACGTGTTAGGGGAACCACATGAAGACCAAGCTGAACACTTGCTACAAATGTGTATGCATTCTAGGTCCAGCTCCTGCCCACTCCCTGGTTGATGGCACAGGCTCTGTCAACTCCCGTGGTCCAAGCTTAGTTGACTTTGTGCATTTTCTTGTGGTGTTTGACCCCTCCCCACTTCTATCCCCCACTCTTCCACAAGCCTCCTAATGTTTTTGTGTGAGTCTCTAAATCATCTGAAAAGAAGGAGAAGGAACAATGGGGGAATGGATTTGTAAGGATGGAACAGGGAAGAGAGGACAGAGGGGGGCTCTGATTTGGACAAATTAATGAAAAATTAAAATACAAAGCTGCCAAAATCCATGTAAAATAAGAATTATAAATTCAAGAACATAGAGAAAAATCAATTTTTTTTCTGATTTTAATTGGATTTTTTAAATGTACATTTCACATGTTATCTCCTTTCCCGGTTTTCCCTCCCTAGCCCCCACCCCAACACCTCTTCCCCTGCTTCTATGAGGGTGTTCACACACAAAACCACAAATTTCCACCTTCCCGCCCTGACATTCCCCTATACTTAGATATCTAGCCTTGGCAAGACCAAGGGCTTCTCCTCCCATTAATGTCCAACAAGGTCATTCTCTGCTACATAAGCAACTGGAGCAATGGGTGTGTTCATGTGTATACCTTAGATGGTAGTTCAGTCCCTGGAAACTCTGGATGGGAAGTATTGTGGGTTTTGTGGGGCTGAAAACCTCTTCACCTCCTTTGTCTAATTCATCTATTGGGGACCCTGTTCTCAGTTCAGTGGTTGGCTGAGAGCATCTGCCTGTGTATTTGCCATACTCTGGCAAAGCTACTCAGGAGCAATACGAGGCTCCTGTCAGCAAGTACTTCTTGGCATCAGCAACGTTGTCTGGGTTTGATGGCTGGATTCCCAGGTGGGGCAGTCTCTGGATGGCCTTTCCTTTAGTCTCCTCACCAAGCTTTGTCTCTGTATCTCCTACTGTGAATAATTTTGTTCCCACTTCTAAGAAAAACTGAAGCATCCTCAGTTTGGTAGTCCTTCTTGAGATTCATGTGGCCTGTAAAAAGGCCTTTGGTCCAGCGAAGGCTCATTTCCCCAATGTAGGGAAATGCCAATGTGCTGAGGTGGGAGAGGGTGGTTGGGAGAGGAAGCACCTTCATGGAGGCAATGGGAGGGGGAGGGAGACAAGATTGGGGAAATAGGATAACATATGAAATGAAAATGCAGAGAGTATCCAGTAAAAAATGTAAAGAAAAAAAGTATCTTGGGTATTGTGTGTTTTTTGTGTAATGTCCATTTATCAGGAAGTGCATAGCATGGGTGTTTTGTTTTTTAATTGGACTTCCTCACTCACATCCATTTGCCTAAGAATTTTATGAAGTCATTGTTTTTGATAGCTGAGTTTTACTCCATTGTGTAAATGTACCACATGTTCTGTATCCATTCCTCTGTTGAAGGACATCTGGGTTCTTTCCAGCTTCCACCTTGACGTTCTTGTCATCTAGATTTTCACTTGCTTGGTTAGAGTCACACCAAGATATTTTCTATTATTTGTGACTATTGTGAAGGGTGTCATTTTCCTAATTTCTTTCTCAGCCTGTTTATTCTTTGAGTAGATGAAGACTATTGATTTGTTAGAGTTAATTTTATATCCAACCACTTCTCTGAAGTTGGTTATCAGGTTTAGGAGTTCTCAGGTGAATTTTTTTGGGTCACATAAGTATAATATCATATCATCTGCAAATAGTGCTTTTTAAGTACTTCCTTTCCAATTTGTATTCCCTTGGACCTCCTTTTGTTGTCTAATTGCTCTGGCCAGGACTTCTAGTACTATATTGAATAGGTAGGGAGAGAGTGGGCAGCCTTGTCTAGTTCCTTATTTTACTGGGATTTCTTCAAGTTTCTCTCTAGGTAGTTTGATGCTGGCTATGGGTTTGCTGTATATTGCTTTTACTGTGTTTAGGTATGGGCCATGGATTTCTGATCTTTCCAAGACTTTTAACATGGAGAGTTAAATTTTTGTCAAATGATTTATCAGTATCTAATGAGATGTTCAGGTGCTTTTATTTTCTTTGAATTTGTTTGTACAGTGGATTATATTGATGGATTTCCATGTATTGAACCATCACTGCATCAAGTAGGATGAAGCCTACTTGATCAATTTGGATGATTGGTTTGATGTATTCTTTGATTCAGTTTGTGAGAATTTTATTGAGTATTTTATGCATTAATATTCATTAAAAATTAGTATGAAATTTCCATTCTTTTTTGGGTCTTTGTGTTGTTTAGGTATAAGCTTTAATTGTGGCTTTATAGAAGGAATTGGGTAGGGTTCCTTATGTTTCTATTTTGTGGTATAGTTTGTAGAATATTGGTATTAGCTCTTATAGAATTCTGATAGAATTCTACACTGAACCCATTTAGTCCTTGGTGCTTTTTTTGGGGGGGGTTAATCTCTACTTCTATTTCTTTAGGAGTGTTATATGGTTTATCTGATCCTGATTTAATTTTGCTTCCTAATTTCTGTCCAGAAAATGGTCCATTACATCCAGATTTTTCAGTTTTGTTGAGTATAGGTTTTTTTAGTAGGGTCTGATGACTTCTTGAATTTTCTCAGTTTCTGTTTTTTATGTCTCCCTTTTCTTTCTGATTTTGTTAGGTTGGACACTCTCTCTGTGCCTGATAGTTAGTCTGGCTAAGGGTTTATCAATCTTTTTGATTTTCTCAAAGAACCAGCTCAGGTTTGTCATGACTTCTGGGACCGGCTCTCTCCCCACAGGATTTTGGTACTGAGAGCTATGGCACAGGGTCAGCTCAGGGCCCACAGAAAAACCAGAAGGTTCCTGTCCCAAACTGCTCCTTACTTCCTGTGTCCTGAAGGCTCCAGGTGGGTCTCTCTTGGACCAGGAGTGTGAGCAGATGTGGAGGTCTCACCTGTACTCTCAGGTGTGTCAGTACTCCTGGGCGACCAGCGCTCTCCTTAAGATTTATGGTTACAGAGAAGAAAACTCAAATGTTATAGGAGTATGACTTTTCTGACTGCTATGAATAAGATCATTTTATAATTTATATGACATTATATTAATGGTCTCTATGTAAACATGAAACATATATTTTCTCAGCATGAATAAAACATAGAGTTCTCAGACCAAGTAGTTATTTCTTGTTTAGTATATCCCTTTGGTATTATTGTATTGGTTCTGATCATAGACACTGTACATGGGTCTTTGATAAAGTATTAACACAGCACAATAATTGCTCAGAGGTTCTCTTAAGTACTGCCATGCTTATTACATCAAGCATCACCAATTTGAAGTGATGAAGCTGCACTATGGTAATTCTGAGAACAGCATATGGTGACAGATGCCAAGGGCATAGTAATTAATGAGAAAATTAGCTTATAGATGTTAGTTCATCATCATGCATTTGCAGCCAATGCTTGAAGTGTAACTCTAAATCCAATTTAAAATTCTAAGATTAATGCCAAACAAAAAATGAATATGAGTCCATCCAAGTGACACACACACACACACACACACACACACACACACAAACACACAAGAATTGTATTACTTTGAACCAATAGGATGTAGAAAATGCTGTTTTGCCATATTACATATTCGTATTGCAAGCAGGAACTGAGCAGTGAGAAAAATTACCTCTTAGGCTTTGATAAAAATATCTTTAAAAAAATATTTTTAACATTCTGTTTAGTACCCCCAAAGTATAGAGCAATGCATTTATTGCGGCCAGAATGTATGGCCGAACAATCCCCAGGGCTCATCTTTTTTTTTTTTTTCTTCATCTCTTTAGGATAGCTATACCTCCCTACTCAGTATAAGGTCTCCTTGCTTATTCAAGAGGTCTTGGTAATTAAGCTGGGCACCTTCCTGGGTCCAGGTTTGTACACAAGTATATGCTTTATAGTTTCAAAGTGGTAAATGTTTTAATAAAGCATGAGTTCTTGAGACAGATTCCATGTAGCTAAATCAAGTGTGACCACAGTGAGCTGATGCTCCAGGGGCAGGGTGGAGGTGACTGAATTTCTTGGTTCATTTGTAAGCTGGAATCACTAGTGTCTGATTCGGGGAGCTGTTGAAAGAGTTGATTGAGAGACATATGCCATGTGAAGCAATTACCACAAGTCTGCTACATAAGAACTACTATGCAATTGTAATCATTTGTTATAATTATTGCTTCAGCAGTCAGGTGACATGAATATTTCAGTAACTATTATTATTTATCAAAAATGACAAGAATAGAGTTCTTAAATGGCTTTACAGATGTCAAGATTACAGAATCAGCATCGGAACATTAATATTCCAAAGTTCCCTGAGTGCCAAAGCCCACATCCTCTCTGATCCTTCACGTAAGACAGAGGATGAAGAAGAAAACAAGTTGGCTTCATTGGGTGGAATATGCTATGTTTAGCCACCATTTTTGGAGTTGCTTTTGCTCTATTTAAGCATGATTAACATATCATCTCCAAGATAAACACTTTAGGATCCCTTTAATGTTGTCTCCACACTTTAGCACAGATGTGTATTTGACTGGCTATAGTGCTCATTAAAACAAGGAAGACAGCTGTAGGAAAAATGAAGGAGTCAAACTTGTGCCAGTAGCTACCCTGTGGAAATGCTTGTCATGTTGCAACACTAGGAAATGTGAGTCAAACCACTGAAGTCCCAAAACTGGAACAGAAAGTACCACTGTTGGGAACACTGGACATTACAATTTTGTGCTTTAGCTTATAATTTTCATTGGTTTATAGGACAAATATTTACAAATAGAGAGCACATAGTTTCTAGGTTTGATTTTCATTTAATTGAACAACTTTATTTAAAAAAAAACCATAAATGTACAGATTTTAAGTATTTTTGTATAAAAGCATATAAATACATTTGTGTCAGTACTTGATATTTTTAAAGGTTAGATAATGTGCCTTAAAATCTTACTAGTTACAATGAGCATAAAGTACATATAAAACAAGATGTAACCTGGAAATAGTCAAAGTTTTTTTGGTGTGTAAAGATTAAGCATAATGATTTTTCATTTTTTTTTTTTTTTTTTTTTGGCCTTTGCTTTTCTTGAACTTCACATAGTCTGTAAGTTGTTTCTGGAGTGTTCAGAGCTTTCCGGGGTTAGTATCCAATTATCAGTGACTGCATATTATGTCTGTTCTTTTGTGACTGGGTTACCTCACTCAGGATGATATTCTCTAGATACATCCATTTTCTTAAAATTTCATAAAGTCATTATTTATGATAGCTTTGTAGTACTCCATTATGTAAATATACCACAGTTTTTGTATCCATTCATGTACTGAAGGACATCTGTGTTCTTTCCAGCTTCTGGCTACTATAAATGGGGCTGATATGAACATTGTGGTACATGTGTCTTTGTTGTATGTTGGAGCATCTCTGGGGTATATGCCCAGAAGTGGAGTAACTGGATCTTCAGGTTGTACTATTTACAACCCTACCAACAGTGGAGAAGTGTTCTTTTTTTCCACATCCTTGCCAGCATCTGCTGTCATCTGAATTTTTGATATTAGCCATTATGACTGGTATGAGGTGGAATATCAGGGTTGTTTTGATTTGCACTTCCCTAATGACTAAGGATGTGAAGCACTTCCTTAGATGCTTTTCAGCCATTCGATATTCCTCAATTGAGAACTTTTTGTTTAGCTCTGTACCCCATTTTTGATAGGGTTGTTTGAATCCCTGGTGTCTAACTTCTTGAGTTATTTCTATACCTTGGATATTAGGTCTCTATCAGATGTAGGGTTGGTAAAGATATTTTCCCAATCTGTTGGCTGCAGTTTTGTTTTCTTAACAGTGTCCTTATCCCTACAGAAACTTTGCAATCTCATTAACACTCATTTGTCAATATTTGACCTTAGAGCACTAGCCATTGTTGTTCTGTCAGAAAATTTTCTCCTGTGCCTATGTGTTCTAAGGTTTTCCCGACTATCTCATCTAATAGTTTCAGTGTATCTGGTTTAATGTGGAGATCTTTGATCCACTTGCACTTAAGCTTTGTACAAGGAGATAAGAAAGGGTCTATTTTCATTCTTCTGCATGCTGAGTGCCAGTTGGACCAACACAATTTGTTGAAGTGACTGTCCTTTTTCCATTGAATATTTACAGTTCCTTTGTCAAAAATCAAGTGACCATATACGTGAGGGCTCATTTCTGGGTCTTCTATTCTATTCTATTGATCCACATGCCTATATCTGTACCAGTATCATGTAGTTTTTAGCACAATTGCCTTATAATATAGCTTGAGGTCAGGGATAGTGATTCCCGCAGATGTTTCCTTGTTGTTGAGGATGGATTTCACTATTCTGGGTCTTTGGTTATTCCAGATGAAATTGCACATTGTTCTTTCCAACTCTATGAAGAATTGGGTTGGTATTTTGATGGGGATTGCATTTAATCTGTAGATGCTATTGGTAAGATGGCCAGTTTTACATGTTGATCCTTCCAATCCATGAGCATGGGAGATCTTTCCATTTTCTGAGATCCTCCTCAATTTCTTTCTTTACAGGTTTGAAGTTCTTCAAGTACAGGTCCTTCACTTGCTCAGGTAGAGTCACACAAAGGTATTTCATATTGTTTGTGACTATTGTGAAGAGTATCTTTTCCCTTATTTCTTTCTCTGAATGTTTGCCCTTTGAGTAGAGGAAGTCTACCAATTTGTTTGAGTCAATTTTATATCCAGCCAACTTGCTGAACTTGTTTATCAGCTGTAGTTCTCTGGTGGAAATTTTGGGGTCCCTTAAGTACACTATCATGTCATCGGCAAAAAGTGATGTTTTTATCTCTTCCTTTACGATTTTTATTCCCTTGATCTCCTTTTGCTGTCTAATTGCTCCAGCCAGGACTTCCAGTACTATGTTGAATAGGTAGGGGGAGAGTGGGCAGCCTTGTCCCTGATTTTAGTAGGATTGCTTCAAGTTTCTCACCATTAACTTTGATGTTGGCTGTTGGTTTGCTGTATATTGCTTTTATTATGTTTAGGCATGGGCCTTGGATTCCTGTTCTTTCCAAGGCTTTTAACATGAAGTGGTGTTAAATTTTGTCAAATGCTTTCTCAGCGTCTAGTGAGATGACCATGTGGCTTTTTTCTTTGAGTTTGCTTATATGGTGGATTATGTTGTTGGATTTTTGTATATTAAACCATCCCTGCATCCCAGGGATGAAGCCTACTTGATCATGGTGAAAGATCATTTTCATGTGTTCTTGGATTCGGTTTGCAAATATTTTGTTGAGTATTATTGCATCAATGTTCATAAGTGAGATTGGTCTGAAGTTCTCTTTCCTTGAAGGGTCTTTGTATGGTTTAGGAACGAGGGAACGAGGGTTATCATGGCCTCGAACAATGTTAGGTAGTTTTCCATCTGACCATTTTGTGGAATAGTTTAGAGAGTATTTGGTATTTGGTCTAAGGCTGGTCTTTAATAACAACAAAGACAACAAAAAGCCCATATACACATGGAAACTAAACAATGCTCTATTAAATGGTAGCATGGTCAAAGAAGAAATAAAGAAATTAAAGATTTTCTAGAATTTAATGAAAACAAAAACACAACATACCCAAACCTATGGGATGCAATGAAAGCAGTACTGAGAGGAAAACTCAGCTCTGAGTGCTTCCAAAAAGAATCTGGAGAGAGCATACACTAACAACTTGACAGCACAGTTGAAAGCTCTAGAACAAATGGAAGCAGATACACCCAAGAGGAGTAGATAGCAAGAAATAATCAAACTTAGGGCAGAAATAGACCAAATAGAAACAAAAAGAACCATCCAAAGAATCAACAAAACCAAGATCCGGTTCTTTGAGAAAATTAACAAGATTGATAAACCCCTAGCCAGACTAACTAGATGGCAAAGGGGGAGTATGAAAATTAACAAAATCAGAAAGAAATGTGGAGACATAACAATTGAAACTGAGGAAATTCTAGAAATCATCAGATCCTACTATGAATTTTTAAAAAATAAGCAGAAAGAAAACAGTCAGTTTGCAGGAAGATGTAGAAAACAGTCAGTTTGCAGGAAGATGTATTATTGCTTACTATTCTTGGCAAAGAATCCTGAAATACCTCCTCTAGAGGTTAAAAAAAAGATACCTTCTTCTATGTGAGTTTTATATCTCTTTTAGTGATCTTCGTGTCCTTGTCCACATATTTTGAATTTGAAATTTTAGGAAAATGGGAGCCGTTTGTATAGACATGCTGAAATCGTTAACACTGCCCAACAGGAGAGAACAATGGAGCTAAGTTCCCAGAGAAATATTTGTTGGGCAAATAGGGAGGTTATTCTGAGAATGGCCTTGCAATTTGAAAGGCTGAACCCTAAAAGACCTGCATCAAATCAGATATCAGGATATGTTCAGTATATAAACACCAAAGCATGACCATTCATAGAATTAGAACCACGGCATGCTTGTTAAAGGCACACAAGTCACTATCAGATTTCATGGACTCTTCATTGACCCTATAAAGGGTAGCTGGAACCCTGAAAAGCAAATATAATTTTGAAGAGACATTGCTTCTGATTAAATGGCCACTTTTCGAAATGTATTTTTATTGTCTCAATTGCATTTAAAAAATTTTATCACAATATAATTTCTCTACATTTTATTTTTTATCTTTTACAATTTAAATAAAACCCCACTAGGATGTATTTGTAAAATATTTTTAGTGCCAAGCAATCTATGAACTGGCTAAACTAAATTATTCAAAAAATTAATTTTGTATTTACATAATGTAGTTTTATTACATTCTAGTACAGAAAAAAATCTAATTAACTTCAAACTACAACAACAACAAAATCTATACATGAAAAATTTGTCTGAATGCTCATCAAGGACAGATATTTAAGAACATCTGTCTCCAATTCTGGTCTTCTCAACTAAAAGGAAATATTATGAGGTTTGTACGTAGGAGCCAAATTCATGATGCCCCTTCCACTCTCCTGAATGTAATATAAATGCAGTGTAATTGCACAGTTGCTGTTCATTCTGTTATGTTCAAAACTGTGATATTAGTGTTTCTTTCCTCAGTCTAAGGGTTGTAAAATGTTCTGCATAGTCCTGAAATATTTATTCCTTGCAAATCATTCAGTTAGCCATCTCACAGCAGTTAAATGGTCCTCATTTCTTTCATTTGTAAAATTCTCTCTGGATCAGCAAGATGGCTCAGTGGGTAAAGAGCTAACCGCAAAACACTAACAAACTGAGTCAATCCTTCAAACCTAAAGGAGAAGGAGAAGACTTTTTCCCTGAACCTGACTCTCCCTCTGACCTCCATATCCAATCCTATAGTATAGTATGCCCAGACATAATCTTGAAATTATTAACATATTAGCCACATACCTTGGATATGTATAAAAATGAGAAAAGATAAAGGTAGATAATAACATACTTATTGTAACTCCCTGTAATTTAAAACTATCTTCATAACTGAAAAATTCTGAAGAGTCCTGAGAACAAGGCTACAAATGCTGAATACTAGACAATTCAACATTGACATTCAAAGAAGGCAAAACAAATCATCCCGAGGGAAATGCACTTAATCTAAATATCTTAAAATATACAGATATACTACTATCCCTTAACTGCATTCAGTAATTAGGGAAGCAGAGACCCTCCCTCATTACCAGTACAGGGAGTGTTCACTTCTACATACAATATGAAAGCAGTAGGTAGTCATGTTCTGAGGTGCTATCTTCAGTGTAAGTAAAGATACAGGTACTAATCTTACAACTTACATCAAAACTACGAGATAACTGTGGGACATCACTCACCACATCTGCAACCAATTCTATGAAGAATGGTGGCAGCCATTGTATAGGCTACATTAGAATCCTACCCTCTCTCTAGGAAGTACCATTTATGTGAGAGAGTCTGAGTGTTTTAGTTGTGTATCACCAAACACAAGGCCATCCCACCATACCATAGCATAAGAGCAGACATGATAAGTAATTTGTAGCCTTGTAAACTAAAGAATGTTCAACTGTTATTGGGGTTCATAAGTAAGAACATTATAACAGACTTATGAGATGTTTCAGGTGCTTTATGGAAACATGTGTAGCCTCTTATCTAGAAGCCTTAGAGTTGGAAATTATCATTATAGAAATGAACCCAGTCACTAAAGAACAGACATAATATGCAGTCACTGATAATTAGATACTAACCTCAGAAAGATCTGAACACCCCAGAAACAACTCACAGACTGTGTGAAGTTCAAGAAAAAAGAAAAGAAAAGAAAAAGCCATTATGCCTAATCTTACACAGCAAAAAAACTTTGACTAATTCCAGGTTACATCCTGTTTTACATGTACTTTATGCTCATTGTAACTAGTAAGATCTTAATGCACACTATCAAACCTTTAAAAAAAAAAAACCAAGCACTGACAAAAATGTATTCCTATACTTTTATGCAAAAAATGCTTAAAATCTGTACATTTATCTTTGTTTTTTAAAATAAAGTTGTTCAATAAAAAAGAAAAATTTTACACACAATCTCATATATACGATTGAAAAACTTTTTTACAATAAATGAATGTTTAGAGATGTAAAAAAAAAGAAATGACATTTCTTTAATTAAATCTAGATCACCAGACAGACCACACTTAAATAAATCACATGCACATATGAAAATTATGGAGGCATATTTGGTAGTTCTGAAAACTGGAGACTGAGTTTTTCAATAGATGAGGGCATCTGAGGGGGAGCCCTGAAGGAGGAAGTGTGTCACGGTGGTGGGCGGCCTTGTCATTTCCAAGCCTTCCCCTGGTCTTGCTCTGCTTCTTGTCTATAAATGAAATATGATTAAGCTACCTGCTAGCACAGCCATGTTTTCCCAGACTGTTAATGGGCCTTCCCTAACACCATAGTCTCTATCCTTCTGTAACATTAGCCAAAACCAAACAACATTTTCCTCTAGGTTTCCTTTGTTCATACTTCTTTGTTTGTTGTCTTGCAACAACAATTTTTTGTTTATTTTTTATCATATCAACAGTAATACATCATGCTGAATCTATACAAGAGGACATTTGTGTTTTTTTTTTTCTTCATCACACGTCTCTGCTTCCAATGTAACCTAAGCACAGCATTGCTGTCAAATATATGTTTATAATTAACCTGATTAAAATCTCTTGAAAATATTGATATGACTTATGTTGTTGGGCTTGTAGTCAACCTTACAATAAGTGCTTCTATGTCAAAATGTTTAAGGATCTCACTTTACAACAGTAACCTTCCTATTAAGTTGGAGAATCTATTCTTTCAGGAAGAAAGGGACAACCAGACATTGATGGCATTGAATACTTTTAAGGTATAAAGCTAACATTTCTCCTTTTGGGATGTTTTTCTTCAATGTCCATGTTTAGTGTTTCTTTGGAAACACTATATGCTTGTTTCTATTTTCCTACCAGTTTGATAAAAAAATTACTTATTAATACACTATTTCATTCTTCCAAAGTTCTTTCTTTGTCAGACAGCTAGTTGTTTTCATTCTGTGTTTTTGTGAAGTCTAGCTACAAATTGATTTATAAACGGCTGTATTTTCTTTCATTTTTAAGTGCCACACCAAATAATTTCAGAAGCCTCTGCTTTGTCCAAATCTTGTTTCACTTCTTTTTACATGGCTTCCCTGAGATCTTTATTTCTATGTTTGTTTATATTATATTCAATGATCCATTATTTCCTGAAATACAATCTCATTCAGATCATTAAAATCTTCTTTCCTATACTTGGATGTGGCAACTTTCTACAATTATTTATATTGTTTATGCCTTAGCAATGCTAATAGAGAATGAACCTGGGCAAGCACATCTTCCTGTATTAGTGGTCATGAGTCATACCTTTGAAGTTTTGTAAAAACTTCACTACGGTTTTCTGAAAATTGATGACACATGCCCCCTCGGGCTCTTGCTTCCAGTCTCCTAGGCTTCTTTACTGCTTTATTTCTTCCAACCATATTTGTTTTTCTGTTTCTTCCTTGTTTATTCCTGAGTCATCATAACATAATTTTTTTTAGGATTATCTTTTTTATTGAGGAACTTTACTTTAAAAAACAAAAGATAAATGTACAAATTTTAAGCATTTTTGCATAAAAGTATGCGAATACATTTTTGTCTTTGCTTGACTTTTTTTAAGGTTTGATAGTGTGCATTAAGATCTTACTAGTTACAATGAGCATAAAGTACATGTAAAACAGGATGTAACCTGGAATTAGTCAAAGTTTTCTTCGTGTGCAAGAAATAAACATAATGATTTTTTCTTTTCTTTTCTTTTTTTTTTCTAGGACTTCACACAGTCTGTGGGTTGTTTCTAGGGTGTTCAGAGCTTTCTGGGGTTAGTATCCAATTATCAGTGACCATTTCATCAGGTCTTTAATCACATGGTAGATGGGCCTCTGGGCTTGTCCATAGGAGATATATTGATCAGATTCATTGAAGAGGGAAGACCCACATGCTATGGGCATGACTGGTCATTGAGTGGAATCCTAAAGTATGTAAATGGAGAAAAGAAACTAAGGAAATGCACTCATTGCTCCTTGTTTCCAATTAGGAGAACAACAGCTTCAAGATACTGTTTTTAGAATTTCTCTACCACAATATGTTGTCACCTGTAATCCTGAACCAAAGTAAACCTTTTCTCCTCTAAAATGTTTTTGCTAGGGTATTTTGTTTCATCAACAAATGGAAAAGACAGTTGAGAGTCTACTTTCTCAGACTGACTAGTAACACCTTACTTTTCCATAATCATTCTGTATGCATTTCTTTCTGGACTTTACTCCCCAATACAGGGAAGCTGATCTTCTAAATTTGGCTCACTGAAATCCCTATATTAACTAGGAAAACGAGGGTCCTATTTTGAGATCTGTTTTCTTTGAGAGTCACTTTGCATAGTTGATAAACAAATGTGAGTTACTGATAATGGTGGGTGAATGATATGCTTATATTTTGGGTTATTAGTATAAAACTGTTTTATAGCTATTTTAAAATATGTTAGCCTATATGTCACCTTATTTGCTTTTCTAGGGAACTAGAGGCTATAAATCTAAATCACAAATTCAACATTTCCTGTATGTATATTAATTTTACCATATAAATATAACAGACAAATTTTAAAGCCTCCTTTCATTTTTTATCATAGTTCTTTTGTCATACCTGAGTATCTGTTAAGATGTATGCAGAAGATAAAAATAGTATAAATATTAAAAAAACTAATTGTGATTAATAAGGAAAGTTGTTACTTTGTTACCTATATTTTCAAAGCTCAACCCTTTTCCTACTCCTTATATAATGTACCAAAAGGCAAAGTATACAAAGTTAGAATTTTTCTCCATTGAAAGGGTGAAGATATGGTATCTAAGAGAGTGATATTTCCATAACAGCAAGGAGGACCTCAGTGCATCTAGCAATGATAAATCTATTCTCTTCCTCATGTTTAATATTCCATTATCATTTTTTGAAATCATTGACTGGCAATGCACTTCATGGTTACAAGAAACCAAAACTATACTGAAAGTTTCTACTAGTTCAAATGCACAGTATATTTTTATATTTTTGTACCTTCCATGTTGAAGAAATCAGCTACAGTGCATTAAACATATATTGTTCTAAAAACAGCATAGCTGATATTGGTTATATTCCTAACTTTTCAGGATACACATCTCTAAAAGCTAGTTATATGTGAACAAGTTGTTCTATAGAAAATGAACTCCCCTAACCACATTCCTAAGAAAATACAAGATTTTTTCTTTGATACTGTAATAGGCATGTTCTTTGTTTATAGGACTATTGGGAATGAAAGTTAGAAATGTTACTTACTTTTCATGAAGTTTTTCCAAAAAAAATGGTGAAAGCTTCTGTAAATAGCTGTATATGTCCTCAGTCTTAGGAAAAGAAAATGTGTTTCACACACTGATGCCTTTGCCATTTTTCTCTATAGTGTTTCTTCTGTTCGCTGTTTATGTTTTGTTTTTGGTACAAATAGTATATATCTCTTTTTCTCCTAGGAACCCAGGCACAGTTGACACTACCCCATCTGGGCAGTACATCCTGAGCTGATTAAATAAACACACTTTGCAGGCAACAAAGGATGAGCAAAAAGTTGTGAGGTTTGGGGATTTTTTGTTTGTTTGTTTTTTGTTTTTGTTTTTATTTTTTGGCTTTCTTACTTTAAGTTACTAGATAGCCACAAGCTCACCTGCCCAAAAGTTATCTCAGATCCATGAATGGACACACACACACACACACACACACACACACACACACACACAGGTTAATCTTCAAATGCCTTGGCTAACTCATGACTGGGCACCCCTAAACCTCCACATGCCACCCTGCCAGCCAAGGCCCAATCAGGGCAGTGCCAGTGGCCACTTACCTGAAAACCCACTTGTCTGGTTGGCTTTCTCTCCTGCTACTACTGCATCTGATTCTTCATTTTTGAGTCCTCTATTCTCCCTGGTTCCTAACCCAAACAACTCTTAAGTATCCTGCCCCAAGCTCAGCCATTGGCCACTGTCATCTTTGCTGATTTATTTTAAAAGAATTCCACTGAGGCATCCATACATATGGTCTGTGAAATGTAAATAAAGATTTATTTTTTTATAGAAACAAGATAGCAAGCTAAAACACTGCACAGTCAGTGGATAATCAGACCAGCTGACTTTGTAAAACTGCGCCTCTGTGTGTCTCCACAGTTTTTTCTAAGGGTTGCAGTGCTTTGAACTGCATGTTTGGAGAAATAAAGACATGTTTCTGGGCTCTGACACCTCCTCTGGGGTCTGTACCCTACAGGCCATCTCAATGAAATCGTCTACCTTTGTGTCTTTATTATATTATTGATAAAGCCGTAATGATTTCTGATTGCATTAAGGTGCATATCTGAAAGAGCATCATTCTATTATGCTTTTCCTGAGAACAATCTTTTATGTGTCGGTAGAATTAGAATGTATTTTGCTATTGAATGCTTTGGCAAACAAAAAGATAGAAAGAGAGTAAATTGCTTAATCAGAGGAACAGAGGTTTGCAGGCTCAACACTAAAGTTTTAATGACAGGGTCTTGCTGGGGTCAGCTCACTAAATTATGGATTATTTTCCTATTTCATTTGCCTGGTTTACCATTTATTCTGAAATAGCGAACCGGGAGTCATGCTCAGATGAATTCTTTTGTTAGCAGTCCTTCTGGCTATCCATTAAAAGAAAGAAAATGGGTGATAATCTTACACCATTCTAACCAGAAGACTGTAAATAAGAAGAGAAACAGGCCAGGTTGCATGCTCCACGTTTATGAGCACACCCTCTTCTACGATCATTATTCCAGTCCTTTTATTTAGAGATTTACCAATGTCAAAGGATATAAAGAAAATTATAGAAATTCTTCTGTTACCCGTTCTTCTATAAGACTGGTTTTGTGCCTACATTTTTTTCAAGGAATTTAGAAGTATGGCAACTTTTGGAAAATATCCAGGAAAAGTTCATGTAATATAGGTCTCGATATGCTTATCTTAGTCCACTTGTGTTCTGAGAAACATGTTTATTATTTCTATGCTTCACATTTAGAGGACAAAGTATATGTGAGCCTGTGTAAGAATGGCCTTGAGTATATCCAAATGATTACTGATATGTATACACATATTTATATGTGTATGTGTGTGTGTGTGTGTGTGTGTGTGTGTGTGCAAATCCAAGTTTAAAAATACATCAATTAAGGTTTTTAATTGATATACCAACTACTAATTTTGTATAACCAATTTTCACACATCTTTAGTAGTTAAGCCCTCCTCAACATCCCTTCACTTCCTGTTGAAGCCCCATAAATTGACAAACTTTGTTTTCATATAATATCTGTCCTGCTATAACTTCTCCTTTTAGTGAACCCACCTCTCCAATGACCTTCTCATATTTTCTTCAGGTAAAATGTACTCTGTGCTAAAAATAAATATTTAATAAAGAGATAAAGAACTCCTGCTTCTTTGCATTATGCTTCTTCTTTAAGCTTAGGGCTGCCAAACAGTCACATTTACAGTTATATGAATGTGCCCTATAAGGTCTTGGTAAGTGTGATCCCATAAGAGCTCCCAAAGCAATACATACTCTTTACATTCTTTCTGCTTGCCACATAAAGCTAGTTGATAAGAACCTATTAATGCAGAAAGGACCATGCACCTTGGTTACAAGGTGGATTTGAGTTCTGGAAGGGTATGAAAAACTACAAAGGAGAAAAAAGCCATCAGTAACCATACGGATCTTTCAATACTATTCTATAAAACAAGGTTGTCTGAAATTCAAGATGGCCTCACTGGAGCAATACTGAAACAACTGTTAAGGAGTAACCAACCATCATTTGATTAGATGCAAGGCCTACTGAACAAGAGAAAATTAAAGTTTTATAGTACTGGATACCTAGTCAAAATTCCATAGCTTAGGAGGTCTTAAGACTTGAGGAACAAACTCATTAATGTTTGCCTAAATTGTCAGGATATCAAGCTTTCATTCAACTGTTGGAAAACAATTCCCTCAAAATAAACTGAGAAATTTTCATATGAATTTGCAGACAGTGAAACAGCAAGCACAGGAAACGCATAAGCCCACACCAAGTCTCTGTGTATCCATTATACCTTTCAGTGTAGTGTTTTATTCAGTGTGGGGATACTGGGTCTCTGGTTTTTATCTTGGGCTTCTCTTGAACTTTTCCAATTCATCTGGTTTGCCTTGTCCAAATTCGGGGTGATGATAAACAAACAGAAAAAATTATTTTTTATATAATATTTTGTTATGTTTCATTGATATCTGTTGGAAGCCTGTTTTTTTCTAGTGAGCTATGTAGCAACACCTCATGAAGGAGCAGGTAATATGGGTTGAAAGAAAATTAGGAGGATACTAGTTACAGAAATCAAAAGGCATTTTACTCATGCCTGAAGTTATCAAAAGAAAAATATATTAAAATTCATAAAAATAAATTTAATTAATAAAGACAAGGCATTTTTCAATTTTTTAGTTTTTTAATTTTCCTCTTTAATGCATTGATCCTAAAAATGTACTGTAAGTAGGAAGGACCTCACTGAACTCTGCATAGTCTTTAAAATTCTGCTGCCTAATATTTCAAGAATAGAGTTTATGGTGATTATGATTAGTATATCTGTGCTGGTTTCTAAGACCCAACTGTGAAATCCAATAAGTGCTTCCTTCTCTGAATGTGCCCCAGGATATTTCTGGCCATCATGGCCTAATGATACAATGAACATAAGTTATCTTCCTCCACATTATCATTTCAGCTCCTTCTTTCAAAGTATATCCACCATCCCAAAGTGATAAGTAAGTCCTCAGAGAACCAACTTATTTGCATTGGCCTGCAGATGGAAGACTGCCGTTGATACACAAAGAAGTAGATAAATTCTAATGACTATCACTTCTTATTTGTTTTCTAAAATAAATGTTAATAGCAGCATTTTTATATAAGATCTTTAAATTTTGATGCTGGGCTATGGATACAGCTCAGAGGAAAACCAGTTGTGTTCAGTCCCCAACAGTGCAAAAATTAAACAAACAGAAAGTATTGCAAATGCTACTTCCTGAATTTAGTGTCTTAAAAAACATGCAAATAGGTCTCATGCTATATTTGCTTTGTAAGTTTACTTTAAGTTAATCCATTTTATAAGAAAAAAATGCCACAAGAAAAACAAAAAGAAGATGATAACTATGAAGAAGGAAAGAAGGGAGAAAGGAAGGAAGAAACAAACAAGAAAGTAACAAAGGAAAGAATGAAGGGGGAATGAAGGAAGGGAAGAAAGGAGAGATAAGCAGAGAAAATCATTTCAACTCCTATTCCAACTGTTTTTATAAAACTCATTAATTTCCCTCTGTGCTTCTCATACAACTCAGAGTGCACCAATAGTTACAGAACTGATAATAATTATGGAAGAATGTTTTATTTAAGTTTTAAAATGAAAAATAAAAGTGTATCACTTTCCCTCCTCCCATTGCCCCAGCTACTCTCCCTTAAGCCTCTTGCATCTCAAGATGTTTACTTTTTTATTGATTATCTTTTCTACTTATGGATGTGTATATAGTGATAGTTTGTATATGCTTGGCTCAGGAAGTGGTACTATTAGGAGGTGTGACCTTATTGAATTAAGTATGTCACTGTGGGCATGGCTTAAGACTCTTGCTCTAGCTGCCTAGAAGTCAGTCTTCCACTAGCAGCCTTCAGATGAAGATGCTGAACTGTTGGCTCTGTCTGCATCATGCCTTCCTGGATGCTACCATGTTTTTGCTTTGACAATAATCTTTGAACCTGTAAGCCAGCCCAAATTAAATGCTGTCCTTATAAGAGTTGCTTTGGTCATGGTGTCTGTTCGCAGCAGTAAAACCATAAGATGTGTGTGTGTGTGTGTGTGTGTGTGTGTGTGTGTGTGTAAAAAATACAAGTTGTAAATAGATGATAGATAGATAAATCGATACATAGATAGATAGATGATAGATAGATGTACCCACATGCAACTTGCTTAATCCATTCTTGTGGTTTTGTTTAGTTTCTTAAGGTTGAGTTCAAGAATGTGTGACTTGACTATTACAGTAGTTTTCAACCTCTGGGTCATGGGTCACCTAAGGCAGTAGAAAACACATATATTTACATTATGATTTACAAAAGTAGAAAAATTATGGTTGTGAAGTAGCAATGAAAGAAATTTTATGGTTGAGAATCACCACAACATGAGGAACTGCACGACAAAAGTTGAGAGCCACATGATTTTCAAAGAAGTTGCCTGGTCTTCCAGAAGACTTTATTCCATTCTTTTCTCTGCCCCTTTGATGAATCCCTTACCTAACAGATTGCCTAGCAAGTGTATTTTCCATGGAATATATAAGACGTAAATGTAAGTTAGTCATAACAAAGTTAGAATTTCTGCAAAAAATTTTTGAGACACATTTATTCTATTTGACTATCTTTCATGCTTTCCTGTTTCTTATTGGCTTCTAGTGCAACTTGAATATATACATATATGCTTTTAGCAACACACAGGCTACTGCATCTTTGATACCAGTTATATGATAACTCTAAACTTGACTTGCAAATCACTTCATTAAGAGCCTCCTCTGCTCCTACTGCATTTTCTTAGTTTTGTTGACAGTTAAGGTACAATGCATGAACTACTTGTTATCATTTTGTTGTTGTTGTTGTTGATGAGGATGATGACAATGTTGTTTTTGTTTTCAGTAAATTAACATTTCTTTTGCAGAGAAAGACATAAAAATATTTGTTTTGGTGTGATCAGAGCACACAGGGAAAATGCAGTTCGTTTTGCTAATTAGAAAGAGAGGGTTAGTACCTGGCCTCTGAAACCAGATACAGTCACAAGTCATGGGAGCAACAAAAACTTGTCTAAAATGTGATGCTTTTTACTTGGCATAGCTTCCAGCCAAAAGAAACCCTGAAGTGTAATAAATTAAAACTCCACTAGATTCTGAAGAAGCCAGTGAACTAATTGGACTGCTTTAAAAACAATGATTTAAGTGGCAGACAGAAGACATCACAAGGTGCTGGTGTCAAATTGCCAGAATTGTTTCCAGTCATTTTGCCTTCTGTGCATGAGTGCAAATGGGACTGACTTCCCCAGGCCCAGACATAGGAATAGGTCAACAAAGATACAAACTCTCAACAGGGATGTGCAGTATACAAAATAACAGTTAACAGAGCTTCCAAGGAAAAGCATAATGTGATTCTGGGATTGGAGCTCAGTAGTAACATGTATGATACTTGAGGTTCAGTCCCAAGCAGCTAGGAAAAGAACTTACAGAGAAAACCAAGGAGAATTGTGAGCTGGAAAACAGTGGCAGCTCCCACACAAAAAGGATATTACAGACCACTGTAGTTATAAAGCACAAAATTACCAACCACAGGCTTCAGAGCAGAACATTGCTCACCAGAAACATGAACTTTATAATTAACTACCCATAATTTAGCCTAATACTCAATTTTGTCAAATTTCATTTTAACATTGTCTCCTATTCTTTTTGCTCTTCTTCCTCTTCTTCTTCTTCCTCCTCTTCCTTCTCCTCCCCTTCCACCTTTTCCTCCATGATAAGTTTTACCCACTACTTAAATGACTGAAGGATAGTTTTGACCCTCTGTCGTGGATATTTCGTCTCCACATCATATCAATACACAGGCATAAATAGTGTGAATGTTTTGAGATAATCCTAATATTTTATGCATTTAAAAAACTTTACTCTGTAATGTCATTGTAATGATTCTGCCTTTGTATGCATGTGTACAACAACATTAAACTCCTTCAGTAATTTAAGACCTGTCATTTTGTATAGCTTGATTCTTGAGACAAATATATATCAGTTGATTGTTATAAATCACACAATTAGCAACCGTGATGGTACACATTTATTTATATATATTACATTTTGTCTAGTCATATATACTCAAATATAGTTTGACTACTCATCAATGTCAGAATCATACACATGTTTTGGCATATATAAGTGATTTTTAATTGTTGAAATATATGCTATTGTTGCCTATTTTGATTCATGCTATGGCCAAGAAGTAATTTTTTATATATTTTCAGTAAATCTCACTGCAATAACATACAAGTTCCTTTAATTTTATAGGAAATTACAGGTAAGAGATTTATGACTCTCAGTAGAAACTTTTACCTCCACTAGAAAGGGCATCAGGTGGAGGGATGGTATTGCCGTCCCACAGTCAAACACTCTGACCCAGAATTGTTCCTGTCTGACAGAACTGCATGGACAAAAATCTCCATTTTGAGAGCCTGAGGAAAGGGGATCCAACTCAGGGGAGGTCCCAAGGCCTGATCCTGTTACTGAGGCTTTGGTAAGCTTACAAACAGGGGCCTATTATGACTCTGAAAGGTCCAACAGGCAGCTGAAAGAGTCAGATGCAGATAATTACATCCAACCAATAGACAGAAACTGCTAAAACCTGTGGTTGAATTGGGGAAAAACTGAAAGACGTTGAGGAGGACAACCCTATAAGAAGACTAGCAGTCTCAACTAACTTGGACCCCTAAGATTTCTCAGACACTGACCCATCAACCAGGCATCATACACTAGCTGATATGAGCCTGCCAACACGTGTACAGGAGAGGACTTCTAGGTCTTGACTTAGTCAGAGAAGATACACCTAACCCTCAAGAGACTGGATACCCCAGGGATTAGGAGGTCTGGTAAGTTGGGCACATCCTCAAGGAGACAAGGGATAGAGGTGGGGGAACATAGTATGGGATGTGGAAAAGTCACAAGGTGAACCAGAAGAGGGATTAATTCTATATTATAAAAGAAAGATTAAATAAAAATAATAATTTTGTTCTTCCCATGGGGTTGTAGACCCTTTCAGCTCCTAAGCCCTTTCTCTAGCTCCTTCATTGGTGTCCCCGTATTATAACCAAATCCACCACAGCTCCCAGAAACTAAAACACCAACCAATGAGTTCACATGGAGAAACCCATGGCTCCAGGTACATATGCAGCAGATGATATCATTCTTCGGCATCAGTGAAGGTAGAGGACTTTGGTCCAGTGAAGGCTCGTTTTCCCAGTGTAGGGAAATGCCAAGGGGCTGAGGTAGGAGAGGGAGGTTGGGATAGAAAGGTTGGGAGAGGGGGAACCTTCATGGAGACAATGGGAGGGAGGGAGATGGGATTGGCAGAAAGGGGATAACATTTAAAATGTAAATACAGAGAATATCCAATTTTAAAAAGAAAAATATTAAATAAATATAAAAACATTGAAGAAACTGTGATAGACTTCAAGGATCTTTAAAGTTGGACTAAATGTATTTTGCATAATGCTATGCCTAGGTATGGCCCCACAGACTCATGTGTTTGGAAGCCTATAGGGGGCCAGAGAGTGGAATGTGGTGGTTTGAATATATATGCCTTTCCCAGAGAGTGGCAATGTTAGGAGGTATGTTCATGTGGGAGTAGGTGTGGGCTTTTGTGTGAAGAAATGTATCACTGTTGAGGTGGTGGGTTTGAGCCCATGCTCCAAGCTGCCTGAGAGATTCACTCTTCTGTTTGCCTTCAGAACTAAATGTAGAACTCTCAGCTCCTGTAGTACCACGCCTTCAAGAATGCTGCCATGCTCCCTCCATAACAATAATGGACTAAACCTCTGAAAGTGTAAGCCAGCTCCAATTCCAATTAAATGTCCTTATAGTAAAACAAAGCAAAAGAAACAAAATAGAACTTTTTATTTAACTCTCCAAATTATATTTTTATGATTTTGATCTTTTGCAATTTTCAACTTAAAGATCGTTATCTTTGAGGACTTAAACATTTAGGATGGCGGCATTTGGGATTTGCTCTGTAAGTCAGGCCAACTTCCTTTGTGCTACAGTAACATCCTGGATCCTTCATTCAAAGCAATTCAAGATTTTCCATGTGATTCAAGAGATGATAGTATATTGTTAAGGGCAGCTCTGATTTTATAATTTCAACAGTTTCTTTCCTTTTATCTTGTTACTTGCCTTTTACTCAAGGGACAATAAGATCACCTGATGTACAAGATTGTTTTACATCTTAAAATAAAATTAATGCTGGTGTGTCCATCAAGTAGTGTTTGTTAAATATATATGAAACCCATATGTGCAGTGTGAGAAAGCAGGCACTATTTTGGCTTCTAGCTATTTTTTTAATAGTTTATGTATTTACATTTCAAATGCTATTCCCTTTCTCAGTCCCACCCTCTCTCATTTGTCCTTCCCCTTGTTTTTATGAGGATGCCTCCTCCCATCCACCCACTCCCATCTCAATACCCTGGCATTCCCTTACACTTGACTTGGGAAGTGAGCCTTCACAGGACCAAGGGCTTCTCCTCCTATTGATGCCAGACAATGTCATCCTCTGTTACATATGCAGCTGGAGCCATGGGTCCTCCAATGTGTAATCTTTGGTTGGTGGTTTAGTTCCTGGGTGCACTGGGGAATCTGGTTAGTTGATATTGTTGTTCTTCCTATGAGCTTGCAAACAGTTTTAGCTGCTTCAATCTTTGTTCTTACTCCTCCATTGGGGACACCATGCTAAGTCCAGTGGTTAGCTGCAAGCATCCTCATCTAAGTAAGGCTCTGGCAGAGACTATCAGGAGGCATCTATATCAGGATCCTGTTAACAAGCACTTCTTTGCATCAGCAATAGTGACTGAGTTTGGTGGCTGCATATGGGATGGAGTCTCAGGTGAGGCAGTCTCTGGATAGCCTTGCCTTCAATCTCTGTTCCACTCTTTGTCCCTATCTTTTCTTCTGTGAGTACTTTGTTCCCCCTTCTAAGAAGGACTGAAGCATCCACATTTTGCTCTTCCTCCTTCTTGAGCTTCATATGGACTTTGAATTGTATCTTGAGTATTCTGAGCTTTGGGGCTGGAGTTTTTCATTGAGTGAATTCAGGGTAGGAACCTGGAGGCAAGGATGGTGTGGGGAGTAAAGAGGAACGCTGCTTAAGAGCATCTATCTCATCTTGGTTTGCTTTGCATGTAACCCAGAACAACTGCTCATGTACTGTATGACCTATAGTGGGCTGAACCCTCCATATAAATTATCAATCAACCCCTACACTATGATGGACAAGAGATACTTTCTCATTTGACATTCCTTCTTTTCAGGTGATTCTATCTTGTGTGAGCTTAACAAAAACCTAATTGGCAAAGGAGACTAATAAACCAAAGAGGAAAAATCTTTTGTTGATTTTTTTTTGGGAGACACTGGATTTGCATGTGAAATAGATGTGATATAATTTCTTCCTTAGATATTCTCACTTCCACATATAAACAGACACAAACACACACACATACACACACACACAAACACACACACACACACATACACACTGTCACACACATATCCAAACACAAAATTGATAGCAGACAGAACCCAAATATTTGTTTAAAGTGCCACTAAACAATTTTCTATGAAACCCTCTAATTTTCTTTATGGCCTTGAGCAATTCAGGTACCTTTGTTTTCTCATTTATTAGTTATTTTTGATTACATGAGGTAGGACTGGGGAGAGATTGCTAGGGAGAACTTATTTCTGGAGGTATAGCTTCCCTCCAGCTACAATGAAACCTATTGCTCAACTACCAGAGATAGAACAAATACAGAAACTTAATTTCTAAAGGTGACTCAAGGCAGTGGCTAATTCATTTTTGGATCTGCAATAGTGTGATGTAAAGGAGCTTTCCAGAAACTTAAAATGATCATCATGAAACTCAGTGGTTCTGACCAGGGGAAAAATATATTGCCTACCTTAAGAGAGATAACTTGTTTCTACCTTACACTTTTCAGTTACACAATTTTTTTCAGAGTTCAGAAATTATGGGATAATTTTTTTTTAATTATGGCAAAAAATCGCAGCAGCATTTGCAAGTAAGTTATTTGTGAAGCAGGAAGGTGGCCTGGATTTGTGGAGAAATAGCTGGAGGATAAAGATATTATTTTTCTGGAATATCAGTGAAGCCCATCTGTGCACGCTGTCTGCTGATGTCTTAATTCTGAGCCTTATTACCAAAGGCTCCCAGCAAAGGTCATCAAACAAACACACGGAGCCATTTGTTACAGACAGAGATTAGGAGCAATATGCATGAGTCGCAGCCTTCCTCTCTACCTCACCTACGCAGAAAAAATGTGTAAATTCTCCCCCAAATTATTACATATTAAAGCAATAAAGTCACTCAACCTAGAAAATGCTCTACTCCTTTCCCCCATTTCTATTAAGCTTATTCATCTTGTACTGACTTTTTAACTTTCAAATTACAAATAAAAAAGAACCCTAAAAGAAATAGAAAAGTGATAAAGATAGATTTTTATGAGAAAGGGAAAAACATTCAAATTTTCTATTTATTTTCTAAGGATTGCTTTTCTAGTAAACACTGTATAAAAATTATATAGAAGGAATGGTTCTAAAAACAGTAACTTTAGCTGGGTAGCACACAGATTCCTGGGTAAAGAGTCCTTTTGTCTGGAGTAAGTTTGACATTCTCATGCATTATACAGGAATTAGTAGCTTTACTGGATGAGCCATCTTGGCATCCTTCATGAAGACTACTAATGCTAAGTTACCAAGGTAACAATATTATCCCGTTATATGAACGTATACATAAGCAATCCCCAAAATTTTACCAGAGAACTTCTAGGGCTGATAAACAAACTCATCAAAGAGGCTGGATATAAAATTAACTCAAAGAAATCAGTAGCACTGTATAGATATAAACAATAAGCAGGCAGAGAGAAAAATTAGGGAAAACCACACCATTCACAATAGCCACAGATAATATAAAATACCTTGGTGTGACTCCAACTAAGCAAGTAAAAGATCTGTATGACAATAACATCACATCCCTGAAAAGAGAAATGGGAGAAGACCTCAGAAGATGGAAACATCTCATTTTCATGGATAGGTAGGATGAACATAGTAAAATGACCATCTTACCTAAAGCAATCTACAGATTCAATGCAATCTCCATCAAAATTCCAACACAATTTTTTACAGACCTTGAAAGAGCACTTCTCAACTTCATATGGAAAATTAATAAACCTATGATACCCAAAATAATCCTAAACAATAAAAAAAGTTCTAGAAGAATCATCATCCCTGACCCCACCCTGTAGTACAGAGTAATAGTGATAAAAAAAAAAAAAAAAAAAAAAAAAAAAAAAAAAAACACTTCCTTGATACAGAAACAGGGTGATCAATGGAATCAAGTCAAAGACCTAGAAGCAAAACCACAGGCCTAGGGACACTTGATTTTTGACAAATATGCCAAAACCATACAATAGGAAAATAAAAGCAGCTTCTACAAATGGTGCTAATCTAAATGGATTTCTTCATGTTGAAGAATGCAAATTGATCCATATTTATCACCCTCCACAAAGCCCAAATCCCACTGAATCAAGTACCTCAATAGAAAGACAAATACACTAAATCTAATGGACAAAAATAAGATATAGCTTTGAACACATTAGTGGAGAAGACAATTTCCTGAACAAAATTCCAAGGCTCGTGCCCTAAGATCAATAACTGATTAATGGACCTTATAAAACTAAAAATCTTCTGTAAGGCAAAGAATATTGTCAACATAACAAAATGGCAGCCTAAATATTGGGAAAAGATCTTTATTAACCAATGCTACATCTGACAAAGGCCAATATCTAAAATATATAAAGAATGCAAGTTAAACTCCAACAAACCAAACAACCCAAAGATAACAATGTTTTCAAAAAACCTTTGTCTATTATGTGGAACTTGTAAAGGAGAAATAAAATACCAATCAGAGCAAAAACAAAAGTCTGGTTTTGGTCTATTCTTGCTAATCTAACAAAATTTGTAGACAAGCAAATATATAAACAAAGGGCACAGGAATAGCAAGGGCTAGAAAAGACAAGCTCAAGTTTAAAGTGACCCAGTTATGCCCATATAAACCATTCCATCATCATGCTCACACTGAGACTGGACTTAAGATGGTTACTGGGAACTGAACCTGAGTCTTCTGGAGGAAGAGAGGGCACTTTGAACAGCTTGGTCATCTCTCAAGTCCCCTCTATTGCTCTTTGCTACTGTAAGTCTATATTTACCTGAAATTTTTTAAAAGTTTATTTAAATTTTGATGTAGGTGAGAAAAGATGCCACATCCAGTCCCATTTAACATCTGAGTCAAACTAGAAAATTTAAACCACTCAAAACCTCCTGTCCAGCCACTGACTTTCCTCCTAAATGTTCTTTCTCATTTCAGATGAACTTAGAAGCACATGATGATATTCTAGATTTAATCTTTGCCGCCATATTTACAGGGCTGATATGAACAGTAGCAGTGTTTTCACGTCATATAAGTGATACAGAAACAATCTGTCTCATTGTTCACGGGCTTTATATCAGCATTTGTTTAAAGGAATTTGTTAGTAATTCACCTTTTTCCAACTCCCCTGGAAAAAAAAAAAAACAAAAACAAAAATGTCACTCAGAATCAAATGGCAAAGTCTTCCTGGAGTTATTGTCATTGATTTTATTCTGCTCAATTGCTCGCAGTTGCCTGACCTCGTTTTACCAAGTCAATATTTCTCAGACAACACTTCTGTCTTATATGAATCTTTCCAATTTGCTTTTTCATATATTAATTTGGTAGAATTGTTGTCAAACTGTATAGAACCTTCACTGTGCAGTAAGACCATTCTGTAGCTTTACTAACTCACTGGAAGAAGTCAACCAGGAAATAAAAAAAAAAAAAGATAAGCACAGAAAAACTAAATTTTATGTCCTGTCTCTGACTCATCTGTTGGGGTACCGGAGTCAGGCCGATGGTTAGCTGCAAGCATCCTCATCTGTAGCAGTAAGGCTCTGAAGGCAATGAAGTGGTTTGCAACCCCATAGGAAGAACAACAATATCAAACACCCAGACCACCACCCCACCCCGAGCTCTCAGGGACTCAACCACCAACCAAAGTGTACACATTGGGGGACCCATGGCTCTAGCTGCAGATGTAGCAGAGGATAGCATTGTCTGGCATCAATAGGAGGAGAAGCCCTTGGTCCTGTGAAGGTTCATTTCCCCTGTGTAGGAGAATGAGCAGATGCTGGATGGGTGGGTGGTGGAGCATTCTCAGAATCAGGGGAAGGGAGAGGGGAGACAGGGGAACCAGACCCGGAAAGAGGATAACATTTGAAATGTAATTACATAAACTATCCAATAAAAAATATAAAAGTAAAGTTGGAAAAAAACAAAAATAAATAAATAAACAAAGCATTAAAAAACAAAATTAAAACCCACCTTATGTTCTGGGTTGGATTGCACAGAGAGATGAAATGGTTTTAGGAACTCCAACCAGTTTTCAAAAGTAAAAATTAGTGCAAGTAATTTTAAAATATTGTATGAACTATGCAAACCCAATCACCTGAAGCAAGAGGCCATAAATCAAGGAGAAGAAGAGAAAGACTTTCAGTAACTCCTGTCAGACATACTCAGTGGACAGGGACTTCTGACATTTATCCAAATAACCCCTTTTCTCTCTTGCCACTAGAGGGCGATGGTTATCGGGTTATTTATTCCTACCAACCTACAGAAGTTAAGATGATTCTGATGCTTCCCTCCCTGTCCTCACACTTAGCATCTCCTTACCTGCCCTCCCACTTGAAATATATATACTTCTTGCTGACACGTTACTAACAACCAATAAAAGAAAAGGATCAAATATTGTGATTGGTAGAATGCTCAGTGGTTAAGAGCATCTGCTACTCTTCCAGAGAACCAAAGTTCAATTATCAGAACCATGTCAGTCACAAGCAGCTGTGACTCCAGGTCTAGGTGGTAAAATGTTTCTGGCCCCATGACATTTGTACCCTTCTGTACATATCAACAAACAGACACAAACACCTACACATAGTTAAACAGAATGAAAATACATCTTTAAAATGCTGTTTCCAGACACTACTAGAAAAAAAAGTTAAACTATTACTATAAAAGTATATAATATTGATACATTTCTGGTATTCTGGTATAACACCAGCTACATATTTCCACTGCAGCAGTAGAGATCCCGCAATAGCAGGAGTGTGGTACCTGAAAGCAGACTAGCAAGTTCCCTCGCTGGAACTGACGAGAGCTGTGACCGCACTAATCCTGACACTGTATGAGAAACAGATGTCAAGTATCAAAGCCATGTGAGGAGTGAAGCTTCCTGTGTAAAATGTCAGCATGCTTGGTGTAAAAGTTTAATGAGGGGATGAGGAGTAGCCGAAGAATAGCAGAAGATTAGAATAGACATGTCCAAAAATTTAAGGCTCTTGATTTATGTTTGTATACTTTATTTAACCTACATTTGGTGCACATTGATTAATTCTATTTATTTCTTGAGAAGCACTGATTTATAAATCAGGTGGTCTGAATTAAGCTCCCTAGTGGCCACGTTTTTTATCCTTTATCACCTGGTCCCATTCTCAGCCGCATGCAGCACATTGGCTATTCCCTGGCAGCTCCAGAATGCAAGTGCTTCTCCCCCACTGGAATCCATATGCAAACCACACAATGGCACTTTTTCCATTTTCTTACTACCACGTGCTGTTGACATGTTCATCACGCCAAACAAGGCAACACATGCCAGCTCCTCAGTCAGTCCGATGCAGATCCTACCAAAGGAATGCTGCTAAGTCTACATTTTCAAATTCCTGTGTACTTCTACAATAACCTCATAGGTTTATGAATCATAAAATCTATATTCATCTTTCCTTAATTCTTCAATCAGTGCATAATGTCAAACTATGAGCACTTAATGGACTAATGTGTGGAGGGATGGTCAGACAGATGCATGGCGGATACATGGATGGGGGGAAGGATAGCTGCATGGATGTATGTCTGCATGAATATGTGTATGCATGTATGGGCTCATAACATTATTAGAAGACAGGAAAGCTACCTCATTGACAGTATTTGGATTTTTGACTGAAAATCATAAACAGTTAACCGTTATTATGTGAGAGAAGTCTTTCTTATTGAAATTAATTGGATATATATCCAACCAGCACATATTCATTGAACACTTGCTACTGCAAATGAACTGAAATATTTTGCTACTTGACTTACATTGAACAAACTTTTAACAAAATCTCTGAAAACATCTCACATTAATTGAACTTCATTCATAAAATTAGCAAAATTCATGACACAGGAAAAGAGCACAGGCTGAATCCTGACTTTAATTATATTATGGTTGGAAAAGATACTCAGAAAATCTTTTAGAATATTTCTTATGCACACTTATTTTATCAGTAAACTGCTCATTGAAATCCTTGTGAAGCCTGGGAAATAATATGGTGAATGACTCTGTAGGAATCTTCAGATGATTTTTCTTTACACGATAACACAGCAGGAATTTGGTGACTAAGGATACTTTCATGAAATTGGCCCACAATTTTCACAATAACTATATTCTAAGTCTCAAAATCATATACCTGACGAAGCCAGCACGTTCCCTCTCACTGGAAATATGCCAATGTAACTGCTTATTTCACCGGGCTTTACAATTCTACTATCTTGTGATTTTGTGGTTGCTAGGCAACTTTAGCAACACAGTGACATGCATAGATAAAAAGATGAAGGCAATACGATGTTGGCTGGTTTATTTATAGATTAGAAAAGACCCAGATTCAACATGGAATTGTTTCGATTGGTACATGTCAGTGACTGGGTAGGAATTTCCTACTTCCCTGAAATTGCACTGAGACTTTTTTATTCTGAAAAGGTAAAAAAAACAGACATGGAGCTATTTTCTCACTTTATGTGAACATTTGTGTGATCATTTTTGATAGGGACAAACCAGAACTATCTTAAGAGATTTTTTTTTTTTTTTGGCCCTGGAAGTTCATGTGATGAATGGATTCAAGAGACAGGACATTTGTAGGACAACATTAAGTATGAATTATTGCAATCCAATTATCCACTGGGCAAACTAAGCCATCAAGCTATATAAGTTGTCAGAGAGTGTATTGAGGCATTCCGTTTGACTCAGGTGAGATGGAATGAGGGGCAGAAGTTTGACTTATAAAATCCTGGCTGCTACAGGGTCTAATATAGTCTAAAATAGTGACTGAGTCCACTGTATTTATAGGTCACTAATGGTAAGTGAACCAGAAGAAATGGTGGTGTCAAATTGTCCTTGGCCCTTGTCAAAAAAGAAAGAAATCATACAAAGATTGTAGTTAAAGAGCAAAAGCTTAATCTATTCTCAAAGGCAATTTGTTAACATAATACAGAAATAATATTAATACATAATATATTGTTTATTTTCAATGTTTTTTCAAATAAAATAAGTTCCACTGTACTATTTTTGAACAATCTGTCATACTGAGGAAAATAAAATACCTCTGCATACTCCTTATAGTCACAGAAGGTTAAAATAACTATTTTGCTCTCCTAAAAGATGCATTTAGTTTATTATTTACACGTATGTACATGGTCTTACACGGATATATATGCACAATTGTGGAACAGTTTTCAAAGGACAAACAAGTGTATTAAGTCCCCTAAAACTGAAGTTCCAGCCAATTGTGAGCTGCCATGTGGATACTGGTAATTGAACCTGGTCCTCTGCAGAGCAGCAAGTGCTCTGAAAGCTGAGCTCTCTCTCCAGTACTGATTTTCCCTTTAGCGCCAACAGGGAACAGAGTATCAGAACCCCCAACAGTCCACTTCCCTTCCCCTTGAGACATTTCTCTTTACATGAGGCCAATATATTGGACTGTAATCACTCTTCCTCGCTGTATCAGTGATGTCTCAAGAAACACAGGTATTTTCCAATTTTCTGCATTTCATCCTTTAACTCTATTGCTAAAATACTCTTTTATACAAAGTTTCAAAGAAAATAACGTTGATCAGTGATATTTCTCATGATTTATATTTATTGAATATGCTTGATATCTGAATTTGATACCATTCTAGGTTACTTTTCATTTTTATTTGCCAATATAATTTTTTAAAAACCATCCAATCATCCAGAATTGTGCTTCAGTGAAGAGCAGACAAAGAACTCAGCTGAAGCCTCAATGTTTTCCTAGGGTAATAAAAACCACACTGAAACTACATAATGTAAGTATAACTGTTTTATTATTAAAACACGAGTTGTTCTTGTTTTTTTTTTTTTTTTTTTTTTTTTTTTTTTTTTTTTTTTTTTTTTCATTTGTCTGCTATTTGGCTGAAATCCATTAAATAGTATATAAGCAACTCAAAATATTTGCTCAGAATCTTCAAAATTAAATGTGATCAACAGAAGTCAGCAACCCATTGCCCCTTTTCATAAACTTTGTGGTCAAATATTATTTTTATCAAAACAAAAGTGAAAGTCTTCCAATCTTGATGGATTGTACATGTAATATCACCATTTGGGAAGCTGGAGCAAAAGGCTTGTAAGTTTATATATAGCCTGAATTGTATAGTGAGAGATTCTGTCAAAATATAAAATAAATTACAATAAAATAAAGTGAAAATTATTTACAGGAAGTACAGCACACTACCTCACAGGAAGGCCAGCCTTTGAAAGAGAGTGATGTGTGGTAATCATACAAGAATTCGAAAGTTCATGACGTTTCTATGGAAAGCCTGGAGAAATTCAGTTCCTATGCACTACATTGCACACAACTGCAGACATGTCTATGCTTATCTGAGAGCCCCCTGCAGGACAGCATACCACATTAACTTACCACAACGAGCACAGCACAGAATGAACATTATTCTCTGGTCTCTGTCACAGGTGTCACTAACTCACTAGTCCTTTGTCTAAACCAATTTGGGAGAAGCATTGTTTGTTTTTGTTACCTTGCAAGTGAGGACTGACAGATTCCCATATCACAAGAGGTCAAAAGGGTTAGGAAGTAATTTACTGTGGGTATCAGTGATGGGCAAGGCAGTTGACACCTAGGTTTCCATGTATAACTCCTACTCCCACCCCTCACCCCTAAGCCCCGACTAATGGCAATGTATGCACTTGCGATAATTCTCTGCTTCTTTCTGAAATCTTTTCAACCAGCCCTGTATTGCTATCTCCTTCTCCATTTTAATTGTCGACTCTCACAAATTGGAAAAATTATAGTTACAAAATTAAGGAAAATTTTTGTTTTTATGCAATAAACATGTTTAAGATTAGTTACAACTAGATTTGTATTTAAGAACAATTGGTCCTTTTTAGAACTGATTAATAAATTTATTATTTGTTTTTACTAAATATGTCAAACTTCTACATTTGCATAGTAAATTTACACAACAAATTCTTTAAACTTTTTTATTAAGCCAGAGATAAATTTACAGATTTTAAAAGAATTTTTACATAAAACTATATGAATATATTTGTAGTCAGTACTTGATTTTTGTTAAAGATTTGATAGTATGCATTGAAATATTACTAGTTACAGTGAGCATAAAGTACATGTAAAACAAAATGTAACATAGAAATAGTTAAAGTTTTCTTGGTATGTAAAGAATAAACATAATGATATTTAAATACCAAGGATTGCCACCAGGATGCATTCTTAGATCCTGAATTATTAATGATTTAAGGTCTAGGCGTACCACACTAAGAACTTCAAATCTCTGCAGAAGAAAATAGAAGAAGATCTCAGAAGATGGAAAGATCTCCCATGTTCATAGATTGGAAGGATCAACATTGTAAAAAATGGCCATCTTACCAAAAGCAATCTACAGATTCAATGCAATCCCCATCACAATTCCAAGTCAATTCTTCATAGAGTTGAAAAGAGCAATTTTCAAGTTCATCTGGAATAACAAAAAAACCTAGACTAGTGAAATCTATTCTCAACAAGAAAACTTCTGCAGGAACCACCATCTCTGACCTCAAGCTATATTACAAAGCAATTGTGTTAAAAACTACATGGTACTGGTACAGAGATAGGCAGGTAGATCAATGGAACAGAATAGAAAATCCAGAAATGAACTCTCACACATATGTTCACTTGATATTTGACAAAGAATCTGGAAACATTCAATGGAAAAAGGACAGCCTCTTCAACAAATGGTGTTGGCTCAACTGGCAGTCAGCATGCAGAAGAATGAAAATAGGCCCTTTCTTGTCTCTTTGTACAAAGCTCAAGTACAAGTAGATCAAAGGTCTCCACATAAAACCAGGTACACTGAAACTATTAGAAGAAAAAGTGGGGAAAAGCTTAGAATACATAGGTACAACGGAAATTTTCCTTAACAGAACACCAATATCTTATGCTCTAAGATTAAGATTGACAAATGGGACTTCTTGAGATTGTAAAGTCTCTGTAAGGCTGAGGATGCTGTCAAGAGAACAAAATGGCAGCCAACAGACTGGGAAATGATCTTTACCAATCCCACATCTGATAGAGGTCTAATATCCAATATATACAAAGAACTCAAGAAATTAGACTCCAAAGAATCAAGCAATCCTATTAAAAATGGGGTATAGGGCTAAACAAAGAATTCTCAGCTGATGAATATCAAATGGCTGGGAAGCATCTAAGGAAGTGCTCAACATCCCTAGTCATCAGAAAAATGCAAATCAAAACAACCCTGAGATTCCACCTCACACCAGTCAAAATGGCTAAGATCAAAAACTCAGATGGCAGAAAGTGCTGGGGAGGATGTGGAGAAAGAGGAGCACTCCTCCACTGTTGGTGGGGTTGTAAACTTGTACAACCATTCTTTAAACTTTTAAACGTATTTATATTATGTCTTTGACAATTTTTCTTAATGTAGTCACTCAATTACATAAAAAATATTGTACTAAAATTACAGTAGGTTTTAGTATGTTAAATAGAACATAAAATATAGTATTTAAAATTTTATTATATGTTTTAATTATAATTTTACTTTTTGAGATTATAATATAATTACATTAACTCTGCTTCCACTTTCCTCCCACCAAACCCTTCTGCTTTCTCTCTAGCAAATTCACCTCTTTTTTCTTCAGCTGTTGTTACACACATATATCTATACATATATGTGCATGTGTGTACACTTAAGTCTTATAAGTACAACCTGCAAGGTCTGTATTTTACTTCTATGTATGTTTGGATGGCTAACAATTTGGTGCTGCACATCCAATTGGTGTGCTATTCCCTGGGGAAGATTATTTTTCCAACTCTCAACATTCTTTAGTTCTCTTTAGTTCTTTGTATAGGGTTAAAACCCTATGAGATCAGGGATCAGTAAGAAAGACCTAGTCACTATTGCTGATGCCAGGAAGCGCTTGCTGACAGGACCTTGATGAATGTCTTTTGAGAGGCTCTGCCAGAGCCTTGCGGATAGAGATGAGAATGCTTGCAGCTAATCATCAGATTGAGCACGCAGACCTCAGTGGAGAAGTTAGAGAAAGAACTGAAGGAGCTGAAGGGGTTTGCAACCCCATAGGAAAACAACAATATCAACCAACCAGACCCCCCCAGAGCTCCCAGGGACTAAATCGCCAACCAGAGAGTACACATGGAGGGACCCATGGCTCCAGGTGCATTTGAAGCAGAGGATGGCATTGTCTGGCATCAATGGGAGGAGAAGCCCTTGGTCCTGTGAAAGCTTGTTTCACCATTATAGAAGAATGCCAGGGTATTGAGGTGGGAAGGGGTAGGTGGGAGTGGGAGCATCCTCATAGAATCAGGGGAAGGGAGATGTGAGTAGAAGAGGAGGGAACAGAAAAAGTGGATAACATTCGAAATGTAAATACATATAATAGCCAATAAAATATGCAAAAAAGAATTGAAATGTCAGGACAAATAGACCCTAAGAGATCAGGGATCAGTAAGAACGACAGGCTGGAATAATTTTTAGAGCTAGAGGAACAGAAATGTTTTTGTGAGATTGTGTTTCCTAGGAATGTCAGAAGCTATACCCATAAATTCTCAGTAATATGGCTGTCTGAGAAAGATCTGAACTAGGATGCCATCAGCAGACATACCATTGTGAAGAGGGAAGCATATCATTCTTAGCAGCTTTATAACATATTTAGTCATTTAATAATATGTTGAATAATGATAATATTTCACTTTGAAAGATTATAACACACTATAAAACATTTGGTGCTGAATTGAACAAGTAATGTGTTGCAATATAAGCTTGGAAATAATCCTATTTACTTACTACAAAAAAGGGCTGAGTTATAACTAAGTCTGGAGCTGGGAAGATAGGTCAGTGATGAAGTGCTCACCATTCCTGCCCAAGGCTCTGAGTTCCTCAGTGCCGGAAGAAGGAAAACATAATCAGTAAAAATACATAAACAAGATTAAGTCACAAAAATAAGACTATAAAGAAAACTCACGGGGGCATAACTTTTATTGTCAAAACATGAAAAAATCTGTATTTTCCCCTGAAAAGATATAAAATAAATAGAAGAAAACCATGATATTAAAATACCTTATTATAATAACAAGAGTTGCTTGAGCTCATGTATCTAAAGCAACTAATGTGCAATGTAATGTCTGAAAAGCAGAACACTGTTGATGTATAAATAATTTTGTAACAGCTCAGGATTAATTTTACCACATCAAAGGAGAGTTAGGGTTTTTGTGTGTGTGCTAATTTTCTGCTTTGTAGGAGTCGCCATTAAAAAAAAAAAAGCTCATCATCACAGGTTAAAATAAACCTTGATTTAGAGAAATTGTTATTAAAATATTAAATAAAGTACAGTCCATCCAAAAAAAAAAAAAAAAAAACAGTCTTTAAAGCTTTAAATATCACACGACCATTATATGCTGGCAGTTTTACTCTTGAACATTCTAGAACAGTTTCAACGATGGAGAGAGTGGGAAGAGGGAATGGAGAGAGTGAATACAAATAAAACTAAGGGTCATTTGACGAGATCATAAGGAAACCTAGTAGAGCAGACACTTCCTAAAATGTATACACGTATGAAGGCCATTTAAATGAAAATCCAAATAGGAACGATGGAACACAAACTGGACATGTCTTATCAATTATTAAGGTTTACAGGGATACTAATGGTTACATCTAATAAGGCTGTTAACCAAAATGGTCCATGGAGATCACCAGAAAACCCAGGATACTGCTAAGGCTATTGACTGTTCACCATAAATTGATTATAAAGCTCTATCTACCACTGACAGCAACACCTACAAAACTCACATATGCTGAGAATTTGAGCTGAGGTCTATGTAGAGCCTTCATCCCTTTTGACTATAGTTCATGGAATGTAAAGGTATGGTGTCTGTCTCCAAAGGATAACCATAAACACAAGGCCAGCTATGAAACCTTTAATCCACAATGCTGGCCTACAAACTAGAGTCGTGGTAGCACAAAGTTTGTGGGAGTAACCAGCCAATAATTTGATTAGATTTAATACTCACTCCATGAGATGGAACCCAACTCTGATGCCATTCAAGTGGCAAACAATCTAAAACCTAATAGGCCAGGGACTAGATAAAAACAATAACACTGTTCTGCTGAAGAATGGCAGCAATGCATTGACTCCTAACAATGTCCCGTACGCTCACTGGTCAGTCCCTTGTTCAGCCATGATCGGATAAGCTTCCTCTTGCAAAGGATGGGAACAACTTGTGAGATCCACACCCAGACAGTTGGGCAGAAAGTAGATTTTGGAACACTCTTTCCTGAATGGGGTGCCTTCATGAAATCATTCCTCTCAGGGACCAGGGATGTCATCTAAGAGGAGGATGCAGAAAGATTGTAAAACCCAGACACCTTCTTAGAAAAACAAAAATAAGTATATCACCCTCTCAGAGTGTGGTACACCTAGACCTTAAATCATTAGTAATTCAAGAGCTTAGAAGATAGCTTTGTGGCATAAAAATCATTATGTTTAATCTTTAAACACCGAGAAAACTTTGACTAATTCCAGGTTACATCTTGTTTTACATGTACTTTATGCTCAGTGTAACTAGTAAGATTTCAATGCATACTATCAAACCTTTAAAAAAGATCAAGTACTGACAAAAATATATATCCATATAGTTTTATGCAAAAATGCTTTTAAAAATCTGTACATGTATCTCTGTTTTTAAAAAAAATAAAGTTGAAAATAAAGAAAACCATATGCATTGGTTCATTAAAATAAATTAAATAAATAAATAGAACAGACAGAATATAGGACCCCAAGGAAACAAGGGTTTCTAAACACAAGCAGACTGGTGCACATATAAGCTCACAGAGGCCGTGGCAGCATGCATAGGGTCTGCAGAGATGTCTACCAGATGAGGTCGCAGTGCTCAAAGAAGACACAAGCCCTATATCCAACCCATAAGTTATATCCAAGTAATAGCTGCTCACCAAGAAAAATTAAATTCCTCCAATAGTCTTACTTTAGACACAGACTATTAGGGCAGGCCCCATACTCAGCAGTAGATAGCAAGCGATAAAGTGAACTCAGTGGAATCTTTGAAGGCCCATTGTCTCACAAATTTGTCATGCCATTTGTCTAACATTACAGATATTTTAAGTAGATTATGGCCCCTGAGTTTAGGTTTTAATGTACATAAACTTGGTTGTCTTTGCATCTATATGTGCTTCTGATGCTTTTCTTTGGTTTTATTTTTTTTTGTTCAATTATTTTGTTCTGTTCCATTTTATTTATTTGTGTATTGTTATTATTGTTGTTATTTTTATTACATAAATTAATTTATTTATTTACTTTATATCAAATCACAGCTTATTCTCCTTTTATTCCCAGCCCAAGAAGTATAGGGGATACACCTACCCTCCTCCTATTGCTCCCTCCCCAGGGTAGATCAGCTATGGGAAAGGGATCCAAAGGCAGGCAGCAGAGTCAGGGGCAGACCCTGCTCTGGTTGTTAAGGGACCACACTCTTTTGTTGGTGGTTCAGTCTCTGGGAGCCTCCAAGGGCCTAAGTTAGTTGACTCTGCAAATTTTCTTGTGGTGTCCTTGACTCCTATTTCTCCCTCAATCTTTTTCCCAACTCTTCCACAAGGCTCTTGAGCTCTGTCTAGTGTTTGTGCATATCTGCATCTGTTTCCATCAGCTGCTGCGTGACGCTTCTCAAATGGCCACTATGTTAGGCTCCTGTCTGCAAGTATAGTGTTGTATCACTAATAGTGCCAGGGTTTGGCTTCCTTCATGGGATGGGTCTCAAGTTTGGCTGATTATTGGTTGGCCATTGTCTCAACCTCTACTCCATCTTTATCCATGCTTATCTGGAAGTCTGGAAACATCTGAAGTTGAAAGTTGTGTGGGTAGGTTGGAGTTCTCTCTCCAGAGAAAGTCATACCTGGCTACAAAGGTGGGCACTTCAGGCTTCCTATCACTGACTGCTAGTAGTCTCAGCTGGGGTCACCCCCAGGGACTCCCTGGAACCTCCCCATCCCAGAGATGCCCCCTCCCACCCAATTCTGTTCCCTCCTCCACATCTCTCTCCCCACTCTCCCTACACCTAATCACCTGATTCCTCAACCACATTCTTCTCCCCTCCCCCCTCTCATCCAGTTCCCTTTCAGCATCCCCTCTAATGTCAATTTTATTTCTCCTTCTAAGTGAGACTCAAAGATCCTCCCTCGGACCCTCCTTGTCTGTGAACTATAGTGTGGTTAGTCTATACCTTTCCTGGTCTGGGTTACCTTCCTCAAGATGATATATTTTAGTTCCATTCATTTGCCTAATAGATTCATAATGTCTTTGTTTTTAGCATTTGTAAATGTACCATATTTTCTTTATTCATCCTTTAGTTGAGGGACATCTAAGTTGTTTCCAGTTTCTGGCTATTATAAATAAAGCTCAACTGTGAACGTAGTTGAGCAAGAGTCCTTGTGGTATGGTAGAGCATCTTTTAGGCATGTGCCCAGGAGTGGCATAGCTTGGTCTTAAGGTAGAAAATTACCAATTTTCAGAACTACCACCAGATTGATTTCCAAAGTAGTTGTACAAGATTTCACCCCCACCAGCAACCGAGGCGTGCCCGCCTCGTTTCACATCCTCACCAGCATGTGCTAACTCGTGCATGTGGGTGTAAGATGGAATCTCAGAGTTATCTTGATTTGCATTTTTCTGAAAACTATGAATGTTGAACTTTTTTAAAGTGCTTCTTAGCCATTAGAGAAACCTCTGCTGAGAATTCTCTTTTTAGCTCTTGTACTCAACACGCTTGGAGGGAATATTGGGAGCGTGGTGCCTGTCTTCTGTACTTCTCTTGAATATTATTAGGTGAACAGCTTTGCTCTGCCACATAATTCTTGCTGTTAAGTCTTGGCACATGTTCAAAAGCAATAGAAAAATGTCAATGAACTGAGACTCCCAAAGGGATGCACCCAAATAGTGCACCATTTTTTTAAGTTAATTATCTTAGTTTTGGTGGCAATAGCAGAAAGCTGCCTAATCAATGGTCAATTGACAAAATATATTTTTCTCGTTATAGTAATGGTCTCTTCTCTTGGAGGAGTGAGTTAAATGTAGGAAAATTTAGTATGAGGGGACAATAACTCCCTTTATTATTGAGAGAATATTCTTTCACAGATTTACTACAAATGATGGATGTGTCTTACTTCCTCCATTTGTAGAGATTCTGTTTCTGGAGAAAACTGCAACTAGATGTGATTCTGGAAAAGTGTGTCACATGGCTGAAGATGGTTTAAGCAGGAGAGAGTCAAAGGAAAACATTGGAATCTGTGGTTTGCTTTAGTGGTATAGCGCTTGCCTGGTATTCTCAAGGCACCCTCATAGAAGCAAGGACAGGGGTGACAGGGTGTTTCTAGAGGGGTAACTGGGAAAGGTGACAACATTTGAAATGTAAATTGAAAAGTATCAAATAAAAACGCATCTATAAAAAAAGGAGTTTTTCAAACAGCTGTTGCATTGGTCTCCACCCATGTGTCTTATTTTAAATATCATCCGTGAACAGAACTGTGCTTCCTCTAAGCAATTTTAAAAACAATGTTCTTTCATAAACAAATAGCCTGGAACTCACCAGTCTGATGTTCAAAATTCTGTGAAAAGCCATCTCCTCTGCCTGGTAGTGCTGCTTATCACTGTCTCTCAGAATCACTCAGAGTGGTTCGCTCAGCTTTCTAAAGCATCCTCCATAGCTTCAGGGATGGTTCCGATTCTCACCCTTCCCTCATCCGCGTGCATAGTCCATCTCACTACAGCTCTACGCCCTCAGCTTGGTGGCAGTGAATGGGTTCTTCTTCAGCTTAGAACCTGCATGAACGTGTCTCCATTCCCTGACCTTTGTTCTGTGCAATGCTGCTGAGACAGTTATTCTGTCCCTCATCATCAGTATCTATGTCAAATCAACAAAACTGCAGCATGGATTGGCAGGGCAAAAATGGAAGATGAGAGGAGTGGGGATTAGAGAATCTTTCAGAGTTATAAAGGTGATAATTCTAAACTCTTACCTATAGTGGTTTGTCCTTTAATACAAATATACATCAACCTTTGGCATGCTGACATGTATTGTCATTAATAATATATCGTTAAACACGTGGTTTGCATAATATGACCTTTCCAGTCTTCAGAGAACCTCATGTGTTCCTTTTGTTTGTGTTATCCAGTTACATGATGGTTCTTCTATCAGAAGATTTTAAGTGTTCTTAATTCTTATGTCATGATACCCCTCACTACATGAGAAAGTGGCCCTTTTTGGCCCAGTTTAGAACACCTCTGAAACTTATTGGAGAAAGGATAAAGACAAGAAAGTATAGCTTTCTGTTACTGGGTTCTGTACTGCTTTCTTTCATGAAGAGTGTTTATTTGAATATGACCTCAGGAGACACTTTTCATCATGCATGAGAAAAGCAAAGTCTCCTGTGATAATTAATAATCACTAGTCTCACAGAACAATGAAGGCAGCTTTTCCTGAAGTAGTGTTCACTGAACAGCTGGTGAGAAGGCTTGTTCAGAGCTGATTATGAATATCTGTATTGCTGAATTATTGCTTAAAACTGCTATTCTTGGCAAGGTGCTCCCCAGAGACAGCAGCAGACACTGAGTCAGGTGACTCCTGCTGAACTTAGTCTGGCATGTTCAGTATTTCAATTTTATCTGGGACACAAATTTCTTTTTGCCTCCTCAAAACATATGAATAGTATGGAAACTCCTGTAACCTCTTCTCAGTAGTTCAATGAAGTTATTCTTTAAGGGAGGCAGTGTGGACTGGTTAGCTGGTCCTCACCAGGTCTCAGCTGTCAATCATGGAAAGAAAACCTGTCAACTGATATGTGATAAATTTGTACTAAGATAGTATTAGAGATGGATATTAATAAAATATTTGATAACTACATTTCCTGGGACTGCAGAAGTTCATGGCTACTGGAAGGAGCAGTTTAAATTATTCAGAGGATTGTGTCTGAACACTGAGATATCACTGCTGAGTCAGCAGGACATTTGAGTGTGATTCGTATCTGAGAGGAAGGGAATGCTGAATGTGAACATAAATGGGGAGTAAGACCCAGACGAGAGACAAAGTTGGGGAACCCTGATGAAGTGACACACACTAAAATCTCAAGGTCAACAGGATTTCACCACATAATGAAGAGGAAAGATGGTATTGATGATTCCCTGTAATGTCTCCTTTATTAGGCAAAGTGCTATGCAAGGACAGTGGTGCCCAGATCAATTGCTCTTAGAGACACCCAGGCAGCTCAGATCAAAACTGTGAAGCATGCATTATTTAAGGTCATTCTATGTATATTGATTATGAATTCTGAGAAACACAACGGCGTCAGAAATCAAACAGGCAGCAACCAGCAGGCCATGAGGACCACTAAGAGTCAGTCAGTCAGTCGGAGAGTTGAATTCAACGCTTGTCAGTTGAAACTGGTTAAATAACGTCTTTCTCTTTATTGTGGTGACATTGGTATCAATTATTCCCAACAAGATCACGATAAGAGAAAAGAAACAAATAGAGAAACAATAAACTCTGGGGTAACACCTGTAATAGAGTTAAATATCATATCATTGTCTGTCAGGAGCTAAATCCCAGTCTCAGGGGTCAGTCTGCATTCTACCCTGTGAAACATCATAACTAGAATGATTTCCACTTCTAACTGGTCACTTTCCAAAGCATAATCCTTATGTGAGACATGCAACTGCTTTAGATTTTCAAAATATTCCGCAAATGACATAGCTATTTCTTTGGAGCCCACATTAGGTGGTGTCTATATTTATAAAATAAAGGTGGCTTTATTTTACATTTTATATTCTTTATTAATCAATATGAATACATAGAAAATTAAATGAAGCCACTGGCCTATATAAGGGGCAGTGAACAAGGAATCCACAGGTATTTCTTCATCTTGGCAATAGGAGGTGCTTCCAAGTAGGAAGGCTTACATGTCACCAGTCCTTGCACCAGAGTTGACCATTGGCCTTTCTTTCCTTTTTTAAATTTTTTTCTTTATTTATTTACATTTCAAAAGGTATCTCTTTTCCAGTTTCCCCTCTGCAAATTCCTTGTCCAATCCCTCCTCACATCTGCTTCTATGAGGGTGCTCCCCCACCCAGCTACTCACCTCCTGCCTCACTGCCCTAGCACTCCCCTACACTGGGGAGTCAAGGCTCCACAGGATCAAGGGCCTTTCCTCCCATTGATGCCAGATAAGGCCATCTCTGCTGTCTATGCAGCTGAAGGCATGGGTAGCTCCATATGTAAACTTTGTTTGGTGGTTTAGTACCTAGGAGCTCTGGAGGTATGGTTGGTTGATACTGTTCTTATGAGATTGCAAACCCCTTTAGCTCCTTCAGTCTTTTCTCTAACTCATCAGTTGGGGTCCCTGTGCTCCGTTGGATGGTTAGCTGCAAGCATCCAGCATTTGCATCTGTATTAGTAAGGCTCTGCAGAGCCTCTCAGGAGACAGCTAGATCAGGCTCCTGTCAGCAAGCACTTCTTGGCATCAGCAATAGTGTCTGGGTTTTTTGTCTGCAAATGGGATGGTTCCCCAGGAGGAAAGTCTTGGGTGGCCTTTCCTTCAGTCTCTGTTCAAATCTTTGTCCATGTATTTCTTTTAGACAGGAGCAATTCTCAGTTAATATTTTTGTGATGGGTAGGTGGCCCCATGCCTCAAATAGTGGTTCTGCCTAACCTCTGAATATTGTCTCTAGAGGTTCTCTCTCCCCTTTGTTGGGAATTTCAGCTAATGCCATTCACATTAGGTCCTTGGAGCCTCTGATTCCTGGCATCTAGGACTTTCAAGTTCCCCTTTCCCCACTGCTCTACTCCTCTGCTCAATGTCCAGTCCTTCTGACATCTCCCCCATCTCATTCCACACCTGATCCTGTCCTGTTACCCTCCCACTCCTCAGTCCCTCCCTCCTTCAACCTCCTGTGATCATTTTATTCCTCCTTCTATGTGGAACTGACACATTAGCACAGGGAAAATTTCCTGAATAAAACACGAATGGCTCAGGTTCTAAAATCAACTATAGACAAATGGGATCTCATAAAATTGCAAAGCTTCTGTAAGGCAAAGGATACTGTCATCAGGACAAAACAGCAACTTACAGATTGGGAAAATATCTTTACCAATCCTACATGTGATAAAGGGCTAATATTCAATACATACAAAGGACTCAAGAAGTTAGTCTCTAGAGAACAAAATAATCCTATTAAAAAATGGGGTACAGAGCTAAACAAAGAATTCTCAACTGAGGAATATGGAATGGCTGAGAAGCACCTAAAGAAATGCTCAACATTTCTATTCACCAGGGAAATGCAAATTAAAACAACCCTGAAATTCTACCTCATAATAATCAGAACAGAGTCTCACTACCTTGAGACTGGTTTTGAATTTGCATGGAGTGCCTAGGATTATTGGCCTAGACTAAAAGGCCCATTACAATTTAATTTGTCCAAATAAATTAGTCCCAAAATGTGAGTTTTATCCTATATAAAATATATTAAACTATAAAAAGACAAAAATTAAAGTTCTGTAATTGAATTTTACACATACTTAGACTAAAAACTGTTTATTTAAATAATTAAATTGGTGAAATTTAATATTTTCCTTAGTATCAGTGGAGATCTATACACTCAGGCATAGTAAAATTGGTCTCAGCAACTTTAAAAACAGTGCAGACATGGATAAACATATATAAAACTGAGAATGGGAATCTTCAAGGAAAGACAGAATATGATCAAAATACAAGGAATGAAACTCTGAACTGCTTAATTGTTTTGAGGTAGCTGAACTCAAGCCTGGTAGCAAGCTGGTAAGCAGTATTTGTCAATGGATTCTGATTCGGTTTCTGCTCCAGCTCCTGTCCTGACTTATATCCGTGATGAATTGCAACCTAGGGAGCATTAGCCAAACAAACCCTTCTCTGTCCTCTTATTCCTTCACTCCTGCAGATGTTTCTGACCATGGTGTTTATCAAAGTAACAGGAAAAAACTAAAACAGATGTCAATATATTTTACCCTACTCCTTCTGTCTAATGTTGATGAGATTTTTAAAAGAAGTGGCAACAAGATAGAGATCTTTCAGTCAATCCTGTATCCTATATTTACCTTTTGTTAAAAATATATCTTCATACTTATCAAGTTTTCTTTCTTGTGTGGCCTATTTCATAAAGCTGAATAACAGACAATGATGCTCTTATGTCTTTGGCACATGTGTCTTTACAATGTGTTTGTGGAATGAAATATAGAAATGGGAATTTTTATGTCTTTCTGATAATAAAAATGGTCAACTAGAAAAGTAAGGTAATCATTGATGTTATTGGGTTTGTAATGAGGCAAGGATGGAATGCTTTGGTTTTCACAAGTTGAGATAGCAAACTTCTGGGAACGAGAGAAAAATAGTATTACACAAGGAAGCCATTGTGACATTGATGTCAAGGAAGAATAGCACAAACGGAAAGTTCACATCTGTCTACACAAAATAAGTTAGCTCATATAAAATGAGCTAAACTACAGACAGGAAGCGTGTTGTGCACCATAAAATGCTTATTCCACTCCTCCTGGCACCTCATGGTGTAACACTTACTAGACAAATTCAAAACTATAGTCACACTATTTTAAAAACACAGTCTATGGAAGAATCAATATTTTTATGATGATATTAATTTGTAAGCTGTGATTTTTATATGAAGGATAAGATCAGAAATGGTGCTGAAAGAATTATTTATATTACTCACTTTTAACAATTAGGAGTTGTACAAGTTATGATTATTTTAGGATCTTTCTGACAGGAACTCCCAGATTGGAATTTGAATATGAGTTTAATTTTTTTCCATTCACTATGAGATAACTTTTTTCTTCTTGTTTCTGTAATTTTGTCACAATGAACTATCAGCTTATTGTGCAATAATCCTAGTGGGCATCCTGATTAAAGTATACCTGGTGACTGGAGAATATTGATTTTATGCTTCAATCTCTACACTCTGGGATTTTCACTGCAGGAGAAGCTAGAGCTTCTCCATAGCCCTAAATGTTAAGTAGGAATCACAGCAAAATGTCATTTTCTCTATGCAAAGGAATTGCCTATGAAGTTTGAGCTATAAGGATTTTTTTTTCCTGTTTCTAGACCTCAATAGCAGTTAACTCTGTCCCCATCCCCCACACACAATATAAAAAGACTCACTACATTTAATCCTCTCAATATTTGTCTCAGAATCTCTCTGCAGGAAAGATGTTTCAGTTATTTAGACACTTAAACAGGTATGTACTCATTCTATTGATAAATGGCAGTCATTTGTTTAATATCCAGGAAAACATGATCCTAAAAGAATATGTATATTACTTTTCCGAGCTGGAAAGGCAGTGGTCCAATATAAATAACAAAGAATTATATTGACATAATTTTAATTATTAAAACTTCGTTAAAATAAAACCTTATCACTTACCTTCTTCCCTTTCTTTCCATCAACTCCTTCCATATCTTTTTCTCTCAGCTGCTTCGGGTTTACCAATGACAATAACCAATTGGTGGCCTCTTTGTCTTTGAGTATTACTGTTACATAAATATAACATATAATAAATGCAGAAGTACCTAAATACGCTACTGACTTCACTGAGTATGTCCTGAGTATATGCATTCAGGCCTGACCACTTTGTACTGAACAACAAGTTACAGTGTTTCTTTCTGGGCCTGGCCACTTTGTACTGAACAAGTTACAGTGTTTCTTTCTGGGACTGGTCGATTCTTCCCCTCTCAGCAGTCAGCAGTTTCTAGGAGGTTTGTCCGGGTGGGACACACTGATATTTTCCCTACAGAGTTATGTTTTAATCGATATTGTCATTGTTCATGTCTTATTTTGAAAAGCCAAACTGATGATGCAATGGGTGTAGCTTCCCTTCTATTTCTAGGAGACACAATTTGTAAGCGTAATCCTCTGGCTCTTGCAATTTTTCTAGTCCCTTTTATATAATGTTCCTAAACCTTAAGTATAACAGTTGTATTGTAAATGTATCATTTGTGTCTTGGCTTTTCATGATCCTTCGGTCCCTGCATTATAACATGATTATCTCTAAATTTAGATATGTTGTAGTTTTCTTTAATAGTCTCTGTATACCACATGGAAAAACTGGTTCAGAAATGAGAGCTACATTTATTAATTGGTGTAAGGCTACATTTTATAATGCAATTAGAAATTAGGCTGATACATGTTGAATGATGTTTGTAGGCTGCCTTGTAAGATCCATGCCTACTAGCCTTGGATAGTAGATTAGGTTTCTATCATGCATTTTTTCTATTGAATGTACTTTTAATCCAATTAGACAATGGCCACCAGCAAGACATAATTACTGTTGCACTTTAAGACTATTTTGACATGCTAGTCATTTTTACAGTTCTTCTGTGTCACTGCCTAGAACTCTTAATTGTGTGAATTAATCAGTGCATCAAAATTTGAGGTAATTTATAGATGTCTACATCCACCCAAATATGGCTAAGAAAGTACAGCCTGATAAGAAAAATTTAAGTTGTTTTCATATCATTTATACTCAACTGGAAAAAATATGATTCCATAGAACATTTTTAAGTGTCAGAATGGTGAGAATGTACTGTCTCCAAGGCTTGTTCTGCATGCATAAGGAAGTAACCTCCTTGAATCCTTAATACTCACATAAAAGTTGCATGCAACAAAAAGTGCCAACAACCTTGATGTTGGATCAATGGAGAGAGATGGATTCTGTAGATTTCTGTCCAACCAGTATAGCCAATGGGTGAGTAAAGATCCTGCCTAAAAACAAAACACATAAAGATTCACTAAGCAAGACTCCCAGTATTGATTTGTGGTGGCCTCAGTACACATAACTGCAGTGGCTTGAATACCCCCATAGACTCACTCTGTTGAATCTGAGTAGCACTACTTGGTAAGGATTAGGCAGAGTGGCCTTTAGGATTAGAGTAAGCATGTCACTGTGGGTGGCCTTCGAACCTTCAAAAGCCCATGACAAGACTAGTTCTCTCTCCCTCTGTCTCCTTCTCTCCCCCATCTCTCTCTCTCTTCTTGCAGATCAGTATGTAGCACTCAGCCATTTTCCAACACTATGCCTGCTTGCCATGATTGTTCCCACTATACTGATAATGGATTAACCTGATAAACTATAAACCCCCTAATTAAATGTTTCCTTTTATAAGAGTTGTCTTGATCATGGTGTCTCTTCACAGAAATGGAAAACTGACTAAGAAATATTCACATGAGCATATATACTATACAAACATACACATACATATATATGCATATACACATATTCACACACACAAATATGCTCCTGTTGGCTAATAAAACTGTAAGATTTTCCTGGTTCCCTAGACAAACATTTCAGAGACAAGGAAGATAGCATTTGTAAATATTCTATTTAATATATATGGAGAGTGCAGAAGTAAAAGGCAGAGACTATCTCAAAAGTAACTGCATAGTAGAGCTGCTTTTCAGTTATTTAAAGTGAATGACTTGTTAATATTTTAAAACTAAAATATTTATACACTAAATATACTTTTATATGACAACTCCTGAAAAAATAAATCATTTCCACATTTAAGACCTTGCAGAAGAGAAAATATACTGAGAATCACATTCATTTCATTCTGAGCATGAAAAACTTTTACTGTTTCTAGCATGTCCTTGTTGGCAAAATTTCCTCTCAGAGAAGAATGATAAGAAATATCTTCCCCTCCCACTAAGTGACCAACAACCAATGGAGATGCTATTTTCCTATAGTTTGCTCAATAAAATCAATATGATTACTGAACCTTTTACAGAGAGCTAGTAAGAAGTTACTTCCTATAGTGCGAATGCTTTCTCTCAAAGACCACACTGGAAGCTCTTTACCAAGGAGAAATGATGATTTTCCCATATGTGCACAGATGGAGCCCTCCTACCAAATCTTTCTGGGAGTTTCTACTCTAGCCTATCTGTGGTCCCATGATCTACTACGTTGGAGTTGTGTACAATGTGTGGCACAGTGCAACTGCATAATCAAGAGAGTGTCTTGAGAATACCCTCATCACTCTATCAGAGAACATCACATCTGGGAGAAGCCTAGTTAGGAAACTGAACTTCTGAAGATAGTGGTTGTGTGGCTGAAGGGGTAGTTCTATAAACATTTTTCCAAGCCACTTCAATGTAATATGATATTCTCGCCTTCAAAGTACACAGGAGAATTGAAAATTTACTTTTTGAACACCTACCGTAATAGGCAGATTGTGGGGGAGTACTAACTATACAATATTTTCTAAATTTATTAATTAATCATGTACTAATAATGCATGATGTCAATGGAGTAAAATTTGATTTAGTGGGATAAGTGAGAAAATCTTTTCTAATGTCTGCCAATCACAATTCAAACAAGTTTGGCTGACAGAAATGGACAATTTATTTCTAATACCTATATGGACAATCAAAGGTCAGGAATAACAAAGACAATGTTTTAGAAGGACAAAGCTGGAGGGTTTATATAGTGGAGACATGATGTACCAATTAACTATAGTAGTTAAAGCTAAGTTGGTTAACAGAGGGTGAAAGAATAGAGCAGCAGAGCGGAACACTGATTTCAGAAACCAACCACCCATGTATGATTTCTTGACTAATGGCAGGGTGACAGGACAGCAGCAGGGGTACAAACATGCGTGTACAAATACACGAACTCATATGCATCTTAACATGGTTCTGGGTTGACTGAAAGTCTAGATGTAAGTGAAACTAAGCCATGACTTCTCTTATGCCATACACATGAAATTAGTTTAAGAGTACATGTGGCTTTTCTCTAAATGCTAATACAAAGCTTCTAGAAACTTCCAGAGTTCTTTTACGATTCATGTTTCTCTTTTTACCTTTAAGAAATAAATTGAAGTTGAAGTACATGATCACTTTTGTCAGGATAAAGAAGACTATAATATATAGGAGGGTGAGAGAAGGGGGAAGGGGGCGGGGAGAGAGAGAGAACAATAATGTAAAAAGAGATCATGGATTTCAAAGAGCATATTAAGGCCTATAATCTCAAAAATAAAAGAAATAATTTTTTAAATTAAAGAATAGAACAAAGACAGTCAAGGTTTACCTTGGTTATCTTATACAAATGTACACAAACTTGCACACACAACTTTATACACACAAGCATAGATAATACTTTTGAAATGTGATACATGCACATATATACATATACACCCACATGTACACATGCATATTCATGTACTCAGGTGCATATAATACATATACCACAAAAACAAACATGCATACACACAGAAATGCCAGAATGCCAGTATGCACTTATGAATATATTGTGAAGAATTATACATACACACAAGCCTCTCTGGATTTGCTGTAAGTCCTCAGGGAAAAAATATCTCTAACTTGCATTATATGTGACATGGTTACTCTAACTTATGAAAGGTTCTGAAATTAATATTCAAGCAATTACTTGTCAATTATAAGTTGTTGGAATAGGCAAAGTATTCTTTCGAGTTTTTTGTAATCCATGTAAAAGTACCTTCATCACTTCTTGTTCAAGATTCCAACCTCATTAAATGTGTGATCTTCTCAGAAAATTGGTTCTTACATCATTAAATATTCTTCTGAAATAAATTGCTTCCACTAGTAGTTCGTCATATATAAAAATTAATTTGAAGTGAATTATTAGCCTAAAATCCAAAAATGCTAAACTTTCTTGAGGAAAATGCAGAGGTAGATTTTCATGGCTTAGAGTTTAGGGGTGACATCTTAGACTGAAAACAGAAACCAATGTAGCAACATGTCAAAAACACTAAATAATATTGAAGTTTATTCTCCTAAAAAAGGATAGCACAAAGAAAGTAGAATGATAAACCCATGTCTATCAGAGAATACTTACAACCTTTTAAGTAACAAAGATTTCCATGGGTAATAGGTATATGAGTCCTACAACACAGAAATAGACAAGCAAACAAAAGTGGGAAATAGCCTCAAACTCATCGGTGCAGAAGACAACTTCCTGAAAAGAACACCAATGGCTCAGTCTCTAAAATCAAAAATCAATAAATAGGACCTCATGAAAAGTGAAAGGCTTCTTTAAGGCAAAGGACACTGTCAATATAACAAAATTGCAGCCTAGAGAATGAGAAAGGATTGTCACCAACCCTTCATCTGACAGAGGGTTATTTTCCAAAACTTATAAAGAAGACAAGAAGACACCAACAACCCATTTTTTAATGGGGTACAGAAATAAATAGATAATTCTCAACAGAGGGATCCCAAGTTACTGAGAAGAACTTAAATAGATGTTCAAAGGCCTTAGTTGAGAGGAAAATACAATCAGAACAACCCTGATATGCCATCTTGTACTAATCAGAAAGGCTAAGATAGAAACTCATGTGATCACAGCACAAGCCTGCAAAGACTTGGAGCAATCAGAATACTCCTTCATTGACAGTAGAAGTAAAGTGATACAACCACTCTACCTGCTGGTTATATGTCAACTTGACTGAAGCTGGAGTTATCACAGAGAAAGGAGCCTCAGTTGAGGAAATGCCTCCATGAAATCCAGCTGTAAGGCATTTTCTCAACTCATGATCAAGTGGGGAGGCCCAGCCCATTGTGGGTTATAGACCTGGGTTCTATAAGAAAGCAGGCTGAGCAAGCCAGGGGAAGCAAGCCAGTAAGTGACATCCCTCCATGGCCTCTGGATCAGCTCCTGCTTCCTGACCTGCTTGAGTTCCAGTCCTGACTTCCTTTGGTGATAAACAGCATGTGGAAGTGTAAGCTGAATAAACCCTTTCCTCCCCAACTTGCTTCTTTGTCATGATGTTTTGTGTAGGAATAGAAACCCTGACTAAGGCAACCACTTTGGAAACAATTTTCTCAGGAAACTGGGAATAATTCTACCCCAAAACCCCAACTCTATCATCTATAGCACCCCTGGGCGTACACCTAAAAGATGCTCCACCACCCCACTTGCTCAATTATGTCCACTGTAGGTTTATTCATAATAGCCAGAAACTGGAAACAAACTATATGTCCCTCAAGTAATAAAGAAAATGTGGTACATCTGCACAATGAAATACTGTTTAACTATTAATAATTAAGACATCATAATTTTTCAGGCAAATGAATGTAATTTGAGAATATCATCCAAAGTGAGGTAACCCAAACCCAAATGGACATGCATGGTATGTACTCATTTATAAGTGTGTATTAGCCAGAAAATACAAGATATCCATGCTACATTCCACAGACCCAAAGAAGTTATGCAACGAGGGTGATTGAATCTCACTTAGAAGAGGGAATAACATACGCATAGGATAGATAGAAGTGAAAGGACCAGAGTATGGGGAGAGGAATGGGAGAAACCAGAATGGATTGGGGGAAGGCAGGAGAGATGGCCAGGTAGCCATGAGAAGTGATGGCATTCTGCATTTGGTAAGGATGCGGAGGTGCTGGGCTTCTCCAAGACTTTCCAGAGACTTCCGATAAAGGAGCCACCCCGCTGGGTATGACCTTAGTTGTGCCTCACATCATTGGGGATACAGAATCTGAAGAGGCCATCTCATCTCGTGTCGGGAGCCAGAAACCCGGTGGAGTGAAAGGGACATCAACACACACACACAAACGTTCTTCGCAAAATGCATTCTGTCTACAAGATGAGAGGGATTAGAAAAGGAGTGCGGGAGGAGTGACTGGGGCAGGGGAAGGAAATGAGATGTAAAGAGAATGGAATCAACGTCAATTATTTCCTTTAAGAATCCTTGGATTAAAATACAGGTGATGTGAGTACTAGCTGAATCGGATTTATGTAAAAGAACTCAAAATATCTGTTCTTGCTCACTGCAATAGTGAGTGAGACTAAGAAGTGAAGCACATACTTCATGGGAGAAGAAGGCAAGAGTAGATTCAAAATGCTTAGCTTCACTAGCATTAATTTTTCAGTTCTCTTTGTAACAAACAGCTGGAAATAATCGTCAAGAACTTAGAGCTCAGAAACACAGACTTGTATTCTGCTAAGAAGAGCAAGATATGCAAACAGCTGTTCTTTAAAATTAAACTCATGATTAAATACCAGACTGGGCCATGCTATTTTACTAAGAGTTAGACCAAAATAATCAGGCCAAGAGTGTTAAGGACTGAAATGGTTAATCATGGCTAAAGCACCTAGGAAGAGGGAAACCTGAAAAGAAAGATTACCTTCATCATGCTGGCCAGTCCGTGGGCGTTTTCTTGATTGCTGTTTTTATGACGTTTCAGTGGAGTATAACATTTCTATCCCTAGGCAGGTAGGTTTGGACTATGCAGGAAGAATAGCTTTGCGTTACACGGGAACAGGCCAGTCAGCAGCATTCTGCCCTGCCCTTGGCTTCAATTTCTAGCTTCATGCCCCTCCCTTACTTTCTTGCCCCGAATTCCTTTGGGGATGAACTACAAACCCCCTTGTCCCCAAGCTGTTTTAAGTCATAGTATTTATCACAGCAGAAACAAACAAACAAAAATCCCCTAGAAAACTAGAATAAAATCACAAAGAAAATGATATAGACAGTAAGCATCCATTCCAATGTCTTCAAAGTAAAATTTTGGTTTGGAGACAGGGGAGGAGGAAGGGGATGAGAAACAGTCAGAGGGTGGACCAGGAGGGAATAATGACAGGACTGTAAAAAAATATGATTAAATAATAATGATAATAATAATAATAAAACTGTGGATCTTTGGTAATTTGCTTCTAATTTATATTGATTTGTCCATCCATAATGGTGACTGTTAAATAAGAAAAGTGTCTTTAGGCCAATGTTCACATATCTTAACAGGATCTGTATTAACAGAATATGGTGCATAATGTTCTCTGCACATGGACAAAACTCTTCAGGATTTTAATATGTCCAAGAAACCAGAAGGGAGACAATATCTTTTTGGTATGTTTTAAATATTGCATGGCATTTAAGTGTTCTAGCTAAAACAGGGCAAATTCTACAGTACCCTAAGAGTGTATCTATGCATTTCTCATGAAAATATTTATAAGCATAAAATATAAATTAAAATAAAATATAGAAATTTGCCTAAGTACTCCCATAAAAAACACTGAACCATGACTGAATAATTGTGTGTTGGGGGCGTCCATGCTTGTGAGTGTGCATATGATCATACATACATGTGTACATGTGTATGTGTGTGTATGTGTGTGCGTGTGTGTATGTGTGTGTGAATACCAGTAAGACCATGGACATGAAAAAGTAAAAACAAATAAAAGAACAAACCAGTATTTCAAGAATGGTTCTTTGTTTAGTCAAGCAAAGCATACGCCTCTATTAAAAAGAAAAACATAGATTTTTCTCTTCTGCGGGTGATTCTAAATAAACTTTAAATCCATAGTATCTGGCTTTGAATTCTGCAGTGGGAGCAGCAGCTGCAGCAACAGCAGCAGCAGTAAATACTATATAAAAATTATAATAGAGAAAGTGGCTTAGAAGTTAAGAGCACTGGCTATTTTTAAGGACCTGGATTCAGTTCCTAGCACTCACATGACAGCTCACAACTGTCTACAAGTCTTACGTTTATGAATCTTATATCGTCTTCAGGCACCACACACATGCAGTATGTAGATAAACATTTAAGCAAAATACCTACACACAAAAAAATATACCAAAAACTAAATTAAAAATTATTTTAGGCACTTTATCTTGGAGCAACATATTCATTTCTTGTTTGGGAAAAATCTTTGAAATATATGCATTAACGTAACAGCTTAATCTGAACAAAATTATAGGTTTATAAAATGTGTTGCCAGATTTACCAGATTTTAATGACTTTCCCTTTTAGAAGTTAAAACTACAATGCTGAAAAATGTCATGTGTCAACAACCTGAACACACAGTCCATGTTTCTAGTGCATGCTACAATCTGTTTGTGTATAATATACTCTACAAAGAAGGCTAATAGGTTAATTGAACTTCTGAGAGTGCTTAGGGATGCTGAATATGTGTTACTCTCATAATAACATTGACAGTGGCCTAGGCGGATTACTTAAAGAAAGTAAAATGTCCTTTTATTAAATTTACTGAACCTTCCCATGAAATCACAGCTCCATGGAGAGCAATGTGAGATTTCCTCATTGACATTTAAACAACGCCGTTCCACACAACTGTGTGGAAGAAATAATAGATCATGCCATATGTTCTTATCTGGTTCATGCCCCCACAGGTTTAGAGAATGGCCCTGGCTTTATAAATCTCAACAAATTAAATAAACGTTTTACACTTGTAACATTCTTACCTTTTAGCAAAAAAAAAAAAAAAAAAAAAAACCAAGGGAGCCACAAAGTTAAGAGACCCCGTAAACAAAAGAACAGAAGGCTGTCTACATCTTCACACCAAATTAACAAAACACACAACAAGCTGACACCGATTATTCACAGCTTAGCAAAACAGACAGTTAAATTATTGCAGCTTATGTGGAGAGACTGGGTATAGGAAACATATTTATAAATGCCATTGCTTATTTTGATCACTAATGGGAAAATATGACAATATAAACTCTTGAGAAATTAAACATGTTTTTAATAGCAAAGACATGGTTTTAATAACAATGAGCTAACTCTCAAATTCTGTTCAAGTCTCTGCTCTATTCACAAACTCAAATCTCAGGGTTATATCCCCCACAACCTGCCCAAAGTGGCAGGTGTGCCTGATTCCCCTGAATTTCTGGGAGTCAGAATTGTTCCCCTATGATTCATTTTCTCGTCAGTCATGTTAAATGCATCTATTATTTAAAATCAATACAGAATTGTAAACATAGGTCCTTGACTTCCTGTGTGATGTACTGTTAGCTTACAACCAAGACCTGATTTGCTTTGGTAATTAGCACTTAGAATTCCCATTCCGAAATCACAACAGTATATCAATAAACTGTTGTGATCCTTTCCTACTTAGATCCGATACATTCAAGTGATGCGATTCTCCTTGGGGTATGGTGTAAGTATGCCATAAATATACATTGTGGACACTCAGCCTTATTTTATACCCATAATAATGTGAGTTAAAGTAATATTTTTCCATAAGTATTGGCATTGATGTGATGTTAATTGTTTTCAATTTTCGCCCAATTTACTTCATCTTCCAGAACAAGCATCTCAAGAGAAAAACAAAAATCCCCCCTAAACATAATTATTAGCTCACTTTGGGGCTTTAACATTTCCATAAACTTATTAAATCAAAATTTCTAATTGTCTATGAATAAAGTCAAATCCCATAAGAGCCCCAAATCCATTCCAGCAAGAAAAAAATTCAGAGATACAGGATATTTCGATTTTTTTCTCCTTCCTTCCTTCCTTCCTTCCTTCCTTCCTTCCTTCCTTCCTTCCTTCTTTCCTTTCTTCTTTCATTCCTTTATTGTGTGGGTCTCTGTGTATGTATTTGTATGTTTTCACCTATCATATGAAGATCAGAAGGTGACTTGCTGAACTTAGTTCTTTTTCCACCATGTGGGTACCAGAAATTGAACTCAGTCCCACAGCTTGGTATCAAGTATGTTCATCTATTGAACCATCTTGCTAGTTCATAGTCATGAACTTTTAAGAGAATCCATTCAGTAAAGAGTTACTTTTACAAACAAGTGGCTATTATACCAAGCCTGTGGATTCTCTACTTTCATATATCAACTACAGCACTCTGCTTTCAATTTTGAGAAATACAGTGTAAGGTCATTAAATCATGTGGGCACTGCACTTCACAGGGAATCTTGATTCTTTCTTTGGAAGAGACTAAGTGACACAGGACTTCCTGAGGATAGATTGTTTTAAGTAATTTCAGCTTCCTGTGCTCCTTTTCCTCACCTCCCCCTTGTCTCTATGATCAAATGTTAAGTGCATCATGATTGATTGCCATAATATCTGAGTAAATAAACTTCTTCCCTGTAAGACTTACCCGGGTCAAAGTATTTTATTCCAAAAATGGGGGTGCTGATACGATGACTCAGCCGATATGATGCCTACAAGCATGACTTAAGTTTGATCCATATGTGGTTATATGTTATAGTTTATCTCCTGTAAACTAACAGGAGAGGATGCACGTGCACAAAGTCTTAATAAAGTGATGAAGGAGAAAGGTTAATGAATGCATGCAACAAGAAAGCTGAGGAGAACCATTTGAAGGAAGAAAGGGAATCAGCTGGAGGGAAGGCAGTGGTAAGGAGAAAAAAATGAGGAGAACGTTTAGGACATGGAAGTGCAAAGTTTCATGATGAAACACACTGCCTTGTGCACTAACTTAAATGTTAGTAAATTAAAAAAAAATAGAAACCACTATTTCCAGGCTTAGGGAAGGTATTATGAAGATTTCAGTTGAGCATCCTTGAATAAGCCTTCTTCTTACAACTGGAGCACATGCATAGCATGAGCCTGTGCTCCTTACATGGTATTTTGAACAATGCGCTTTGTTTGTGTCTGGAATTCCCCCCATAACCACCTCTCTGAACAATTTCTGGGCCACCAATAACTAGCTTTTCCAACAGAAGCAGTTAATTTCCTTATAGTGTGGCAAGAGGTGACTTAAAGTGAACCCGGTCAATTACACTCTGGACTGTGGCTCTGGAATAGGTATGAGGAAATCAGACCTTACACATTTGTCTGAAACTGGTGACCTGTTACTGCATCTGTGTCTTCTTTGCTGGTTTATGTGATTTTGCCTTAGCTGTTGCTTTCTCTGGTAACCGTTATGTCCTCTAGGAATTGCATAGTCCTAAAGTTACCTTTTGTATATGAAATACTCTGGAGATTATACCAGCATTATAAACTTGGCTTCAGACTTTCTGGGATTCTAAAGTCAAACATAGGTTTGACAATCTTCCTTTAAGACATTTTTTTTCAGCAAGAGTGAACTAATAGATTAATGTAATCAATCCTGCTTTTCCCATACTAATAAAGAACTGTTAATCATCATTAGTAGGCATTGTACAAAATCATCATGAGGCATTGTAATTAGTCAGTCATCCTCTGATATTGTACAAGGTTATCCCAGTACACTGTGCTAGACCATTCCTGACAGTTTTTGCTGACTTGTATTTTGCGGTGTCATGGGGCACTTGGGTAACAATGCACAAGCATCATTCAGTCCTTTTGCTGCTCATCCCTGAGAACATTTGATGAATTATTAGTTGGGCATTTTTGTTGTTTCCCTTGCTCACTTTTGTGAACTTACTTTGTGCATTTCAGTTGAGTCATACTTTACCATTTTGCTGAGTCATCTCTGATTCTTTCTGCTGAGTTATCATTTGTGTTTTGATGTCAGACATGCTATTTTGGTGAGCCATTTCATGTGTTTTTCTGAAACATCATTTGGCTGTTGTACAGTACTGTCAGCTAGAATTGGCTTTAATAAACTGCACCACCATCATCTTTAAATTCTTTTTAATGTTTAATTCTGTAAAACTATGAGAGTAATTTTTGGCAAGTCTACTCTAGCTGCACACTCTTGAAAGCTCTAATTCCAGCTACAGTTTTACTCTCACCCATTACTGTATTGTCCTTGATTAATGTTGTCCTTTATTGTACTTCCTGAGGTTGTATTTCTGCTGTTCCTTTTACTTGGATCATTGTTCTTCTAAGTCTTCATATGATTTAATCTTTACTCCATTCACACTTTTCAATGAATGATCAAGCTCAAAAGTCGGTCTCTGGTTATCCTATTTAAAATTATTTCTCCCTTTGCCTCCTATGACATCACCCTGCCTTACTTTACAGCATAACACCCATTTTGTTCTTCACATTGTTTAAGTGATGGGTAGTGACACATTCTTAAAGCCATCAAAGCACATTTTATTAAGGAAAGCATTGCTTTTGCCTGAAAGAACAGTTACTTAAACTTACTTTTCCATTAAAAATGCATACAGTGTTGTCAGTCTGGTACCACCCAGTGGAGATGATGAATGCTGTCTCTTGATGAGGTCTCCACATCTCATATCTATTGTTCAGAGATTGAAAAAAAGAAATAAGTGGACAAGTGTATCCCTAGTTCCATGAGAAATGCAGTCCACAAGTCTCGTTAGAAAAGGTAAATTTCAGCTCTTTACTGAACAAGCAGCAAACATAAGAGGAGCCTAATTCCAGAAAAGGGGGTGTGGGGTGGCATGAAAATTAAATAACTTTTCACTTTCATTTCCTTAATAAATATTATTGAGAACAGACTATAATCCAAGATCTACAGAAAGCAGAAAACAGCAGAAGCTTGGCAAATAAAATCCCTCCTTTTATAAATCTTTCATTTAGTCAAGGAAGCTGCAAGAGTATATTTTAGTCTACCTCATGATCCACAGATAAGTGAATCACATAGAACAAACACACCTGAGTTATTTTGGCATGAGGTCTTCTGTGCATACGGTAAAATATTAATTATAATGGGAAAATGTAGCCCCCTGGTAAACATTTATGTATCCAATATTGAGCCACTATCAATGTAGCCTTGAATATAGTAATTTCAGAGATGTATACCTTTTATATTTTTGTTTTATTAATCATTCCAATAATTTACATCTCAAATGATAGCCCACTTCCTCATTAGCCCTCTACAATGCCCCCATCCCACATCTGCCCTCTCCTCCCCCTGCTTTGCCTCTATGAGAGTGCTCCCCTACCCACCCACACTGTCCTGTTCCACTGTTCTAGCATCCCCCTATGCTGGGACATAGAACTTCCAAGGACCAAGGGTCTCTCCTTTCACTGATGTCTAACAAGGCCATCCTATGCTACATACGTATCTGGAGCCACAAATCCCTCCCTGTATACTGCTGGCTGGTGATCTAGTCCCTGAGAGCACTGGGTGGTCCAGCTAGCCACTGTTTTTCTTCCTATGTGGTTGCAATCTGCCTCTTCACCTCCAGTTCTTCCACCAGCTCCCTCACCAGAGCTTCCTAACTCAGTCTGGTGGTTGGCTGCAAGCATCCACATAAGTTGCTGGCTGAACTTCCCAAGAAACAGCTACACCAGGTTCCTGTCAGCAAGTGCCTCTTGACCATGTCAACAGTGTTGGGTTCCATATCTGCAGACATGATGAATCCGCAGGTGGGACAGACAATCCTCTGATGACCCTTCATCAGTCTCTGTTCCATTTTTTGTTCCTGTTCTTCCTTCAGACAGGAACATTTTTTGGTTAAAACCTGAGGTATGTGGGTGGTCCTATTCCTTGACCAGAGTCCATGCCTTTCTATCTATTGGAGGTGGTCTCTACTAGTTCTGTTTCTCTTTCTCTGAGCATTTCTGCTAAATTCATACTCTTTGGGACTGGGAGCTTCTTGCTTTTCTGGTGTCTGACACCCTCCAGTGGCTATCCCCAGTTCCTCATCTCCCACTGATACATATTTTTGTTTGATTTCCTGACCCTCTGTACGTCTCTCCCATTCCCTCCAGTACCTGATAGCTCCCCATCCCTTATTTCCTCCAGCTACTCTCTTCCTACCAAATCTCCCTCTCCCTCCACCTCCCTCAACCATCCTGTTCCCCCTCAATACAGGATTGAAGCATCCACACCCTGAACTTCCTTCCTCCTAAGCCCCATTATTCTACAAATTTTGAGTGCTTAGATTCCTTTAAATATATAAAAATAAATTGATGTCTCATAGGTTGAAATCTTGTTTCATACACAGTGTTGTTGAGTCTGGGTCAACTTATATTGTTGAGTTCAAGTTTGAATGCCTTAGTCTTTCAGAAAAATTCACTATCAGTTTTCCTAGCAGGACTACACTAAATACCCTGAATCTGATAAGGGTGTCTTCCTGAATGAAATGGTTGGGGAAAAAAACAACTGTGATTTATAAATTCACATCTTTCAGACACAGACACCCACAAACAAACAGTGGATGGAGCTTGATAACTCTTACAAAAGAATAAGAAGGATTGCAGGCATCTAAGGGGGATAGGAACTCCACAGAAAAACCAACATAGTCAACTAACCTGGACCCTTGTGGCTTTCAGAGAGTGAACCACCAGCCAAAGAACACACACAGACTAGGCTTAGGCCTCTCTGCATATAAGTAGCAGATGTGCAACTTGTCCTTCAGGTGGGTCCCAAAATACTGGAGCAGGAGCTATCCAGAAGCTGTTGCCTATGTATGGGGTATGTTCCTCTATCTGTCCAGCCATCCCTGGTCTCAGTGGGGGAGGAAGGGTCTAGCTTCATGGAGACATAAAGTGCCAGGGTCTAGGGAGACCAAGGGGGCCCCCACCAGCTCAGAAGTAAACGGGAGGAGGATGGATAGATCAGATCAGGAGGGTGCAGTACGTGAGAGATAAAGTGAATAAGTAAAAAATAATAAAAAAATAAATTTTAAAAAGAGAAAAAAATTATGTCTTTGAGAAGCATGCTTTAGGATTGAGTAGAAACAACTTTCCTATTTCCATGGATAGAGTTTGATTGGATCTAAATATCTAGGCAAGAAAACCAGTAATTTTATGAATGTTATAAGGAGAGTTATGCCTCTACTCATAAAGGGAGAGCTGAAATTTTAAATACTCTAGGGGAACTAGTTTAACATTGAGCTTCTTTCCTATTCTCTTCCAAACCGCTGCTCTGTCACTATTCAATTACAGTGGGAAAAATTACATAATCCAACATTAGTGCTATATTTTTATAAGTAAACTATATATTATATAATAAAATATTATATATGTAAAATGTACATACCCCATATCTTTCTATTTACTTATTCATTTAATAGAGTAATCACTACCTCTATGATACAAAAGCTAATGAAATATTTACCAAGAAATTTCACCTTAAGAAGACTTTCAAAATTTTTTTTAAACTTCTGAGATTATGATACAGATATTCTTCAAGTCTACTCCATATTACCTGGAGAGGGAATAATTCTTACATCTTATTAAAATAAATTCAATTATTTGGAGGGAAATAATTTAGGTTTTAACCTCCATTGCCAGACTTAGATAGGGAGTTCATCTTTAAGATCTTACCATAAGTTTCTATGCTTTTTATTATACATAAAATGCATATACTCATATCCACATGCACACATTTGATTACTAGATCAGTTTTATAGCAAGATCACCATCTATTCTTTCTTTAGCATGTGTTCTTTTCATTAATCTTATAGTAATTATCTGTTACTCAGCATACTAAAATGAAGAGTCTGCTTTGACTCTGGAAGAACCCAACATGCAGGCTCTTACCTATATCCCAGAGTAGGATTCAACTGGCTAGCAATTTTAGTATTTTATTTAGAATGTTATACCATTTCAAAAGAGGAAACACAGTTGACAGACAGACCAAACAGGGCTGTCAGAGATTTAACCACAATGATAATAAGACTTTATTTTTATTTCATTATACTCTTGATATAAATCTTGTTCATTTATTCAAGGAAATTGGCATTTGAAATACCAAGACAATATTAGATGCTCAATTATATTTGTGCAAGTCCTTGCATCATTGACAGATATCTAAAGTCCAAACAGGTTAAATAGGTCTTTGCTTCGGAGGTTTAAAAGACTTTTGGAGCACACAATTTCACTGATTTATTGCTAAATCATTAGAAACAATCAGCATCATACTACAGAGGTTTATGTCGTTAACGATCTTCTCCCAAAGAAGCTCATAAATTGCCTTTGTTTTCTTCATGTTTTACTTTACAAATAGCTTGCTATATTTTGTTGGCTTGTTTGGCTGCTGTGTCTTGGTTTCCCTGTCCTTTCGCCCTCACTTGTAGTATAGAATTAGGGACCACACTGGAGATGTGGTGTATGTAAAGAGAAAACAAACAAAAACTGTGGCCCATAAGGAAGATAACCACTTGATCAATGTTGTTAAGGGCCAGACTGCTTGAGGAATGATGACTCACAGAGGACTATGGTCTCATTCCTCACAAGGCTTATGCTCTTTTGGCTGCCTCTGCCCCCAAGATTTTTATTCTTCCTGCCTTTGTAGTGCTAATATCTGCATAATCTCTCAGTTCACTAACAGGCACATACTTTCACAGATACATGTAATTAAAAGACTAGGCATTGCATTACTTTAAATTTTTTCTGTATATGTAGATATTTATATAAATATGTTATCGAATTGATAAGATACACAGGAAAATATCTTTAATGTAAGTGTAAAAAATTTATGTCATGTAAATGTAAAGTTCATTATTTAGCACTTTTTACTCCTTTATGCTTTATTTTGGCAGTTTTTCTTTTCTTTGTGTATCTCATCACATTCCAGGTTGGTTGGGTTTTATTGGTATTTTTTAGAAGCCTATTTGTTTTCTAAAGAGAGACAGAAAGCATGTGGTTTCAGATGAGAGGGAAAGCAGGGAAGGTCCTGGAGTAGATAGAGACGAAGAAAACATAACCAGAATATATTTTATGGAAAAAAATCTAATTTAATAAAAAAATCAAGGGAAAAATGTCAGCTGTATTTCGTTTATTCAGCTCAGAACTTGCTTCTGTTTAACTTTGTTCACTTTTATTTAAAGCACAAATGACCAAACAGTCAAAAGCCAACACTGATGTTTAAGTGAATAATTTAAATCAGATTTTGAGAAAATATAGATCTAACTCTTGAATGTTTTGGAAGGTATTTTTGTAGAAGACATCATCAATGGTTATGCTGCTCTGCGTACACCACACTGTGCCCTTTTTCCTTTTCTTGAAGGTCAGTGGTGATTAGCAGCATCCTCAACATCACTACCTTCCCTTCTGCCTGATAGTCTGAGAGTTTAGATTCTCATAGCTCTGACAAACCCTTATGCCAGTGTCTTGAGAGTGTATTCCCTGCAAGATCAAGTCAAAACTAGTTTCAGAGTTAATGCCTTTCCAGATATAGCTTCCTCCATAGCCTGGTGCAGTTTCCCTGCCATCGCTCCTTTGCTCAGAGGGTTTTTGGGAAGTGTGTAAGCCACGGATGGAGAACAGCTTTGTGGATGACTAGATTTCTGGACCTGTGTGTCCATTACTGTAGCATCACTCCACAAGTTCTCTCTGACGAGTTAGTGAATATCAAATACTCATAACCAGTTTCAAAATCATCAGATGGTAAGTACCATCAACTAGGTAAATCTTCTTTGATAAGATAATCTCTCCAAACCTTCAAACTCACTCAGTCTAAAGCTAGTCTTAGCTTTTAAGAGTTGGAAGAAAACTGAGAGAAAATTGATTTTTCAGATATTGATGGCCGACTTGGGAAGTGAACTAAGAGCCCTGAGCAGCACAATTATGACATCTTTACAGCTTTTGTTTCCTCCTAACAGCTTTGTGTTCCCCACGAATAATTCTATCTCAGAGTTGTTAGATGCACTGTGCTCATAGTTGGTGATGTTATCATTCTACTAATTAATAGTAGCATGTAAATACTTTAAAATATTAAATCCTGTCATTTAAAATAGCAAATACTCACAAACAAATGAAAAATGTACTTAAAAGAACAAATAAAAAGCATACCTTTAAAACTTTTTAAAGAAAACAATATTTATCAGATTGCAAAATTAAAGATTGAACAGTTTTTAATATACAACATCATAAAAAAGAAACAAATATCTCAAGCAACAGAGTCAGTGATGAGCATTGGGAAATTTTCTGTGCCTTGTGACTTAGCTTTTCATGATAGCTCATGAACACATGTACCACACACAGAGAGGGACAGACAACCACAATGAGCTGAGCGCACACACGCGCACACACACACACACACACACACACACACACACACACCATACATATGTACACTTAACACATGTGCCTATGCATTATATATGTATTTCATATACACACAGTACTTAAATGTGTTGTAATAATCCTGGTGGGAATTTTTGACATTGCTTTTAAGTTTCCTACAAGATGATTAGTGTGCATTGTGATTATTGTGCATTAATTAATTTATTTACCCACTCTACACACACAAATTGCAGCCCTCCTCCTCAAGGTCTTCCACTTACATAACTCCTCCCTCCATATCACCACACCTCGAAGAAGAAGGAGGCTCCTCTTGGGTATTGAATTTTTGTCTCAGCATGTATTTAACAAAATTCCTTTCAGTTTTATATTTAAATTATTTCAAAGAATTTTGCTATTAGTCATAATGTAGTAATAGATTCTGCCTTTGTTCAATTTGCAAGACTCCTACAAATATCTTAATTAGAGAAATTATTGGAAGTAGAACTTAGAGAGCTGTAGTGGTAAATATTAATAAAGTGAAAAGACACCATGCACCAGGCCATTCTACATCCTATCACTCTCTGTTTCCAACATGGCTAGCCCCATGCAGTGGTCACCTATCTCGCTGCTCTCTGCTCACATTCCATGCATCTACCCTCTTTTTGTTATAGTCACAATTCCCAGTAGCACTGTAAAATCAAACTCTAGCAACTTGTAATTTATCTATCAGATTTATCTCAGTAAATTGTCACTCCACAAAATGTTCACATAATAAACTTTGAGCCACTTGATTTTGATATAAACTTACCACCTAGATAAGACAAATTGTTTTGAAATAATCCATCCCTTATAAAATATTCATAGCTACCTGTGGCTATTTAAAGGCACATGGGTCTGAGTATTCCTTCTCTCTCTCCATCTTGGTTTCTTCTTCTTCCTCTTCTTCTTCTTCTTCTTCTTCTTCTTCTTCTTCTTCTTCTTCTTCTTCTTCTTCTTCTTCTTCTTCTTCTTCTTCTTCTTCTTCTTCAAATTATCCTCCTCCTCCTGCTCCTCCTCTTCCTATCTTTCTCACTTCTCAAAAACTCTGTACCTACCTTTCTTTTGTACTGCCCAATCACAGGCCTTGCCTTATCTTGTGCCTGCCCTCACCTGCATGTAGACATCAACTCACAGAGAGCAACAGATAAGATTGTTTAGGCTTTAAATAAAATCACCAAGACAGATTCTCACATGCTGTATTCAAACTATCAGCAGTGTATGTTCTAATACAAAAAAACTTAATGAATTAATAGGCATTCTTTTAGAAGATTATAGAATCTATGTAAATTTTCTTTCAGAATTGCATATCAGAATATTTATATATTGTCAGTTGTCTAGATGAAAAATATATATAATGTATAATCATTGTTTATTGTTAGTGAGACAGAGTAGTTTTGCACATATACTGATCATTTTTTTATATTTTTGACAGTTTCTCACATGAGTGTTGTGAATGCATAACACCCATACCTCAGTCTCCCCCCTCCAAATTTTTCCATGTCCATACTTTATCTCAAATTCATGACCTTTCTTTCTACAATTATTACTGCACAAATACATTCTCCAACTATTGAGCTAGTTGTTTGGGCTTATATAACTGTATTTTGAGATCCAAAGTGAAAATAAAACAAAAATACAAGTGAACCACTCTAAGAAGGCAGACAGACATGAGGAAACCAGTTACATAAATATAGCACAGAATGCTAAGCTTATTCTGGGTCCCCTTTTCCATTATTATCTTCAAACCCAATGCCTAGCTGTTCAGTGAACTTCTAAGCACAGTTTTAAAACTGCCTGCCCAGTGCCTCTCAAGCTTACCACTCTAAACTATCATGTGACTTCTATATAGAAGCACAGCGATCAATCAATAGCAAGAGCATTTCAAGCCATGTTGAAAGGAAGAAATCTAAGGGTATTTGTGTTGACATTCTAACTACAATAAACATAGATGTGCTGGTTTAAATGAGAAATGCCTCTCTCATAGAAACAGATGTTTGGACTCTTGTTTCTCAGTGGGTGGTCTATCAGAAAAGGCTATCTGTGTGTGCAGGGGTGGGGGGCAGCCTTTCTGGAGAAAGTGTGTCATTGGAGCAGGCTTTGAAAGTTTATATTCTTGGCCTACTTTTTCTTTGTTCTCTTGTTGTCTATTTGCAGATGGAGATATGATGTCTTTTTTTAAATTGAACTTTTTATTGGATATTTTTTATTTAAATTTTAAATATTATCCCTTTTCCAGATTTTACCCTCCAGAAATATCCTATCCCCTCTCCTCCTGCTTCTATAAGGGTGCTCCCCCACCCACCCACCCAACCCCTCCTGCCTCCTCGCCCTGACATTCCCCTACACTGGAGCATCGAGCCTTGATGAGACTAAGGGCTTCTCCTCCCTTTGAAGCCCAACAAGACCGTCCTCTGCAACATGTTCATCTGAAGCCATGTGTATTCTTTGGATGATGGTTTAGTCCCTGGGAGCTCTGATTGTTGCCAAGAAGTTCATGCTGACAGGACCCTGATACAGCAGTCTCCTGAGAGGCTCTGCCAGAGTCTGACAAATACAAAGGTGGATGCTCACTAAAAATGGGGTCCCCAATTTGCAAACTTATTTAGAAGGTGGTGCCAGGAGGGGGTGGAGGGAGGAGTGACAGAAGTCAAGGAAAAGGAAACTAGATACTACCGAAGTTTTAAGTGTACTTGGGTTAACAGACCTGTGTGCATTCCAGTCAATTATTTTAACCTCCTGAGAAGAGAAATTTCTAGAACTGCTCTGTGTCTCAGGAGCTATTAGACAGCAGAGTATCTAATGAATTTAAGAACATATCAGGAGCATGTTACACATTTAAGGGATCAAATTCATTTCTATCTCCTATTTATTAATGCTGCCTAAAGTATGTTATTTTTAATGGAACCCATTTTTTTTATTGTATACCTTTAAATGAATCATGTCTTTGACTAGATATTTTAGCAAAAAGCCAGAATGGAAACTTGGTTAATTGGTTCATTTGGCTATTGGAGCATGTTTAGCAATTAGAACACACATTCTGGAAAGGTAAGGTAGAAAATAGCCCTCCAAAGTGGTGTTCCACTTAACCCTTGTAATAATTGTGTGTGTGTGTGTGTGTGTGTGTGTGTGTGTGATAGCTATGCTTCTAAAACATTGCTTCTCCTTAATTATTTTATATTTAATGCAAGGCGAAAATCATCTAGTTGATTATTTTCCTACTCTTTCCATGTTTTGGTTGACACCCTAAAAACTATAGTAGACTAAATAGAGACACATTCTACCAAATGCTAGCTAGTGTTTAACTAACCTAGAAGTTATGGACACCTGCTCGTTAGTTTTCAGGCCAGGAACACATTGCCTATTTCTCTGAAACTTACTGTTTTCTAAAGTAGACATGATAACAAAAATGTTTGTTTTAAAGAGTGTTTGTGAAAGTTAATTATGAAAGTATTAAGTGCCAATATCCCTTATACATACTTCATACTTCATGGCCAATAATAATTATTATGATCTATATAAACTAGTAATTTTTACTAATGGCTATGAATCAGAATATTGTGAAAACTTCACAGTAGCAGACACTGAAGTGTTAAAAAAAAAACCAGATTAGCATCTGTGGTGCTTAAAGTGATAACAAATTAATAGAAGGACCCCTAGACAGTTGCCAAAGCACTGTGTAAGGTCCCATTGTTAGGAGACATTAACAATCCAAAAAGTACATTGAGCAGGAAAGACCTACCCCAGGTCTTGTCTACCTGGCTGAGAGCCTATGTAAAATAGAAATGGCAGAGGAAAGGTGAATTAACCCTTTCACTAACTCTGGAGCTAGGACTCTATGGCAACTCCATATTCTCCATACATGCAACTCAGAAACTAGCCCCAGGAGTGCCCATGGCTTTTGTTTATGCTTTCTGCCTTGAAATGTGAGCCGTTTTACCTGCTGCTGAGGTTTTTTGTTTTTAACTGACAGGCTCCTCAATTTCTCAGTTCTTCAGTTGATCCACTGACTGCTTGCCATAACCAAAGATGCAATTTCCCCCTATATAATTTGTCCTCATAGATCAATAGTTACATCCATGTTTGTATCAACTGTGTCTGCAATGTAGCATTCATGCTTATTTTGGTTATCAATAAACTGCCTGTCCATCTCATGAAAATCTGATGAAGGTTACAGAGATGGGTCAATGGGTGAAACAGCTTATCATGCAAGTCTGAGAACCAGAGTTCAGACCACCAGCTTCCATGCAAAGTTCCGTTAACAATGACACTTCCTCAATATTTGAGGTAGAAAGCAATTTTAATGAACAGTTAACACTAGCATTGAGCTGGCAAACACATGTAGACACATGTGAATTAACAGTCCCCGAGCCACGTGTGCCCTCAAATTTATATATGAATATATACACAGGCATAAAACATATAAAAGTATAGGGGAGAAAATTATAGTGGAGCTCTTAAATTCCTGTGTTAAGGAGAGAGTGCAGCATTGTACAGCAGCGTGATAGTTATATGGGAATAAACCTCCTACAATATTAGCATCAAACAGTGTCATTCATGTTGAGTATGATGACACACACCTGTAATCCTACTATTCAGAGGATGAAGCAGGAAGGTTGTGAGTTAGAAGCTCAAAAGAGCTAAGCAAAGAGATGGTGTTTTAAAATACAGAAGAGCCAAGTATGATGCAATTAGCTATATGACACAATACAATACAAAGGTGTACAGGAGTAGATAGAGATAACAAATGACTGCTGTTCCATGCGTTGATCTTGCAACATTTTATTATTTTTCAGAGTCAAAACCATCTACTCACTAAAATAAAGTCATTTAAAGCAGTGTGCACATTGAAGTTTTGCAGTGAATAAGTGATAGCCGTCTTGTCTAGAGCAGATGATCATATCAAGGGATGGACCTAAATCACCTCTGAAGTTTGTAGAACAAAGGGGGTTGATGACACATTTTTAATAATGCTTGCCTCTTATCAAGAAAATAAAATTGTGATTATCAATTATTGTCTACCTATCTTAGTATGTCTGTCTTTCTGAAGAAACCTAATATGGCATTTTTCTTAAATACATTATTAAAGGTTCATTATTTATATGGTACGTTAATTACAGAAATCACCTCAACTTTTTTCCATGTTTCTTTAATCACCAAGAATGAGGAAATGATTAGGCGCCGATTCTAAGTTTGGGCGTTCATAACCATATAAGGCGACCTCAGGACTGTTCTCAAGGAGTATGGCAAACTGAAGAGTTGGAGGCCGTATGGTTCAAATACAAGACAGCCAAGCTGATATAATACTAAACAATACAAGTTTGATCAAGCTCAGAGCAGCAGAAAGAAGGCAAGATAATAAAAACGTGAAAATAAAAGCAAGTACTCACTATGTTTTCTAGAGGTTTTAGGAACAAGATGGCAGAACATTATTATGGCAAACGATTATTGGTTATTACATGTGCGTGTGCGCATATGTGTGAATGTGTGTTCTACATGATGTGTGTGTGTTTGTGTATGTGTGTGTGTATGATCTTTGATAAAACTATTGGAATAAAAGTATGGTTGTGAATGAGGACCTAGAATTCATAAAAACATAAAACACATTTTTCTTTTATCTTTGTTTTTTAAAATAAAGTTTAAAAAAAAATAAAACACAGCTCAACACAATGAATTTTGAGGACATCATAGCATTATACGTAGTGTAAATAATAAACATTTATTTTAATATATGGCACCCACACATGCATATACTATTAAAAGCATTTAAAGAACTTGTTCAGGACAAATTGAAAAAGAGAAACTAACTTACACACACCTAGGCTGTGAATTAGATTCAAGTGGTCTGCCTCCAAAAGTTTGTTTTAAGATTTCTGTGACACTGTCTTTCAACATAGATTTATTCATACCTTGAAAGCTTATCCACTTGTTGTCTGTAAGTTAATTCACAAAGTGTTTCATAGTTCCTACAGCAATCATGAAATAAAACAGGAAGGTGAATTTGGCTTCATTTGCTAGAGACTGGGAATTAAAATAGGTAATCTAGATAAATGCAAAGTAAGGCGAAATCCCTTTGGCGATGATACACCCATTTGGATAGTCAACAGTAAAGTGAGTCCTGTGTATGTTCATATGCATAGGGATTCGGATGCTGGAATTGTAACGGCCATTTTATCAGTGAGCTTAAAATAGGAACGGGCTAAAGTGAGTAATGGAATGCTTGATTATAGTGCTGTCAGAGCCTAGAGAACAGCTTTTCTTCTCTGGAAGCCTAAGTCTGTGGATAATCCAAACAATGAAAGGTCTTGCAGCAGTGAGTGTATTCCTGATCAGAAAAAAAAAAAAAAAAAAAATTATCCTGGAATTCTACAAATAAGGGGAAATCTTTCCCCAAGTACTCCCAGGGGAACTGAAGTGTCCAACACAAAGAAAATCTTTCACCGGCTTTGCTGAATGAAATGCCCTTCTCCTGCTGAGTCCCAAAAGGAATGAAAATGTTTTCTGTCCTAGAAGCGGCCAGTCATGCAGCAGTGAGCAGAAGCCCTCACATGACACACTGTTCTTTCAACTCTAATCTCTTTTCACAGTGACAAATGAATCACAGAAATCAATCTCAAGTCTGACTCTGAAAAATTTTCCGGAGGATTTTTTTTTTTTTTTTTTTTTTTAGGTAAAGACATGTGACTTAAGATTTCGCAATAAGAGACAGATGAAGTGAATGTGGACTTCTCCCAAGACCACATGTGTCGTGATGGGGTTTGGGACTATTTGACATCGTGGAGAAATCTATGAATCCAGAGCTAGAACTAATGAGAGTCTGAATCATGAATCTATTAGCTCTTTAGCTACATGAGTTCTCATTTGATCAGCTTTTTCAAAACTTTGTTTTCTCACTTAAACAAAAGAGTGTTCCCACAGGGTGAGCTAAGGATTTTGGTTTGTCTTGTTTGTGGGTTTTCTCCTGCAAGACAAGAGCATCAACCACATGTCAAATAGTCGCCTCCTAATCCCACAATCATTTTATATGACTGGGTCATGCCAAAAGGTGTCTGTCCTGCACTGATGTGATCATAGTCCCCTAATTAAATGGCTTCTTCCAAAACAAAACAAAACAAAACAAAACATTGCTTTCCATTTCAGAATACTCTTTAGTTCTGGGCACACTGACGCTATTCTGCTCACAGAAGAAACTCACTAGATTACAGTAACTGACAATTCAGCTTATTGTAAGGGATAAGACAATGCAGTATTTGTGTGGACGAAAGGCAATGCAGAAATTACCACAAAAACAAGAGCAAATGAAATGAAAACTAAGATTTAAAATAGGTAATCTAGATAAATGCAAAGTAAGGCGAAATCCCTTTGGCGATGGTACACCCATTTGGATAGTCAACAGTAAAGTGGGGTCTGTGTATGTTCATATGCATAGGGATTCGGATGCTGGAAGTGAAATGGCCATTTTATCAGTGAGCTTAATAGGTACGGGCTAAACTGAGTAATGGAATGCTCGAATAAAGTTTCTTCCTCATACAGAGCCCACGCCTTTCAGGTGACACTGGGTCCCAGTGAAACTTTGGCTCTGGTTGGTCTCCTAATTAGATGACATTGCTGTCAGGTAAGCAAGCCTCTTAGTGGTTGCTGGGACCTTGTTGCTAATCATTAGAAAATTCTGGAGCAATGAGCACAATAGAAGCACAGTCATTTGTTGAGGTTCATTTTTACGCGTAGCAAAGGATCCATTATTAGTCTGAATTGACAGGTTAGCCTTGTACTAAATGATCTGCCTTTCAAGAAGACATAAAGTTTAAGACACAGAAAAGAATTAGAAGGATCCTCTCTCACATAAGAGATGACTGGGACCTGTGTGAGGAATAAAATTCAGTGCTCTACATCCCAGGGTTGAGTTTGATGGACCCTTGTGCAGTGGAAAATGTAATAAATGTAAAACTTATTTTTGTAGCTAACTTTATGGACTTACAACACGGTTCAACTATGGTTCTATTGCCTTTAATTTCATTTTCCATTCTTATCACAGAAGTCTGTATGAGTATGTATATATCTGTGCATTTTACCTGTGTCTTACGATTATAGAACTGTAAAACTATTCTACATCTGCCAACATAGCATTAATCTTAAAATGAGATCCCCGGATAATATTATACATACTAACACTCTAGTTACCCAGGCTGTTCTTACGATTTACAAAGGAATAACAAATAAAAATAGGAGAGTATATGATAATTTTTAAACCCATTTTGACAAATGAATAAAAGCCGTCTTTTAAATAAAAAGTGTGCCATATTACTAAAGAGTTCTTGTTCAAATCCTATAGGTAGTTTTTAGTAGGTATTTTGCTAAAAATAAAAAAAAAAAAAAGGGGAAAAAAATTGAAGAGGCCTTGGCTTATTTATATAGCACCATCTTCTGGTAAGTGTTAAGAAAAGCAGATGATCTCATACCAAAGAGGGAAAAAAAAAAAAAGAAAAAAAAACCAGCATTGAAATCATTTAAAGAATGTAATGAAAAATTGATCTTTTGTAACAAATGCCTAGAATTGCATTTTACAAGGAATTTTTGTTACCATTTTATTGTTATATTAATTCGCTACTTGTTAACCTTGGTTTGTAAAAAAACTATTAAATTATGTTCAAATACCACATATTCAATGAGCCCAACATTAAAAACTGTAGAGAATATGACTTTATATGTACTGCGTAACATTATATAAATATATACATACAGGATGCCTATATAAAATGATATGTGCTCATATTACTCATATATTTAACTATATGCAACTATATGTATTATATATATTATATAATATATACATAATATGGCTATATATAATAATACTATGCCCATATTACTCATATATATCACTATATATGCACATATATGTACATGAGTAATATGTGTATAAATATGTGTTACGATCAGTACTATAAAATATAGAGAGCATCAATAGTAACAAAAATGCAGCAAATCAAAATAAACCACTTTTCTGAATATGTCTTTTTAATGTTTCATATGCTTCTTGAGAATTGTGTGCTGTGCTCTGATCACATTCCTATGCTCCCAAACTCCTCCCCGATCGACCCCCTCTCTTAGCCACTCAACTTTGCAGTCTTTTTTTTTTTTCAACCTACAGTCCAAAACTTTTCAATAACTTTTCCTCTACCAGACACTATCAGATGCCAGCAAATCCTGGCACTGGGATTCCATGTCCACCTCCCAGTTCATACTTCTACCAGGGAATATGGTGTAACTTAAAGCATGCATACATCTCATGTATGTTGCCATGAGCTCATGTGTGGACTTGGCCCATTGTGCTCAGAAAGTATTGTTTCGTTAAATTCATCCACTACCTCTGGATTTCTCACTGTTTCGTTCTCTTCTGTATTCATCTGGGGACCATGGGAGGGTTGGATTAATATTCCCAGGATAGCTGAGCACAGCATCCTAAACCTTCCTACAGCAATTCACAGTCAGGTCACCCCCATCCACACTCACAGCCAACCTGACGTAGATAAAGCCTTGTCAAAACTGTTCATAGGAGATTTTAGGTTACGTCGAGTTAAAAATTAAAACAAGCCAACATAAGCAAAAACTTTAAACTTTAATTTTACTCTGAATTATCAGAGAGCTTTGTACAATGTGTTTTACCATGTTCACCCACCTACCACAATCCTTCTCAAATCCATTCCTCTCTGGTCTTACCACCTCAAGTCTGTGACCCCTTTCACCTTTTTAAAGTTTCAAGATGAATTCATGCTTTGAGGATGTAATTTAATGTGTAGTCTTCCACTGAAGTATGTTTCCAGATGCTACACCCAGGGAAGGCCATGTCTCCACTCCTCAGTACCAAATAATTGGCAATTGCCACACAGGTAGAGTTGGGATTATGTGTGGACTTCTCTCCAGATGTGGCCCCCTCTTCTGTTTCTCCAGCACTTTGGAGGGGGGGGGGGGATAGGAAGATTTCTGAGTATGAGGTCAGCCTGTCTACAAAATAACTTACAGGATAGCCATATCTACGTACTGAGATTCTTTATGGGCGGGAGGGGGAAGAGTTGGTTAAAGACTGAAGATATGGCTCAGTCAGGGACGCTGGCTTATTTTCCAGTGGACTCATGTTCAAGTTTCAGGAACTAAATAGTAGCTCCAAACTATCAAAACTCCACTTTCAAGGTAACTGCCGCCCTCTTCTGGCCTCTGTGGGCACTACAAGCAATCGTGCACAGACAAACATACAGGCAAAACTGTGATTTTTCTGTAATTATTCTTAAGATAAAGGATTATTGAAAAACTGGGCGCTTGGGTACAAATATGGTGCCACTGCTAAAACAAAGACAATGTAAAATTTGAAGGTACACTCAACAGCTAAAATAGTATTTAGGAATTTGCAAAGAACTCACCAGTTAAAACAGTAACCCTAAGAGGCAATATCAAGTGAGTTCTACAAAAGCAGAAAAGAGAAATCCAGTGGTAATGCACTCTGACACAAAACAACACCTGCTGCACATGACAAAATTGCATAGATTTTTAGGTGTATTTTTGTTTGAAAATAAAACTGGTTATTGCCCTTCACATGAGGAAACAAAGCTGAGGGATATTGGAAATGTGCCATAAAGGTAGAGTGGAACAGCACCAGGTAATATCAGAGGCAGATGCATTGTACTGCAACAGTGATGGAGACAAAAGATTTGGGGAGCTAAAAATAGAATTAAATATATAAATGAAAATGAAAAGAGAGGTATTCATTATGCATTTAAGAGACACAAAGCCAACCTTTGGAGAGTACAGTAGGGAAAAATGGAAAACCTTGTGATACTACCTCCTGCCTTTCTTAGACACAAACTGTAAATGTTACAATAGTATGAAAGACCTCACTATATTTGGTGTGCAGCATATATCCCCTAAGTGTCTGCAATGTGCTCAGGACTGCTTAAGTGAACCAATTTTACTAAAACAAACCTCTGTATAACTAGACGCTGACACTAAAAATGCTGATTTTTCTTTAGGATCTAATTTGACTTTCTTTGTCCTGTACCCCGGATGTGAATTGAAGTGTTATCCCTGAGACCCCTGCCACGGACTCTATTATAAACTAAGCCTTGATACAATGAGATCCTTTTGGCATTTCAAGTAATAAATCCTTTTGGATAGGGTCAGCACTACTTTAACTATCCTAAATTCTATCCTCTAAAACATAGTGGTATAAGGCTACAACCTCACCTAGGAAACCTGAATGTGAACCCTCCCAAAAATGGTTCAAATGTAATACCTGTGATGTGTTTTCAATACTTTCATATAACATTACAAATTTCCATTGTGTGAGTGCAAGTTACTGTCTCATGAGATCCATGCACCAAATAAAAGCTGCCACACAAGCTGAATTCAAAGCCAATTTCTAATTCATTACTTTACCGGGAGCTTTGAAATATGCTCATTTGAAAACCTGCGGCACCACAGCGAGTCGGTAATGCCCGTGTAATGTTGCCAGGTACGAGAGCAAAGCATGGATGCCGACACTTCATTATGTATATTAAGTTCAGTCTCGCATTGCAGATCTATGTCAAGTGTCACCACCTTCAAGGATGCACGAACGGGCACATCCCATTCCCAGTAACGTGAATTGTGAGGAGGAAAAACATCATGTCAAACTGCCCGTCTCTGGTTGCATACTTGTAAAATATTCTTCTGTGTTCTCCGATAATCTAGATCACAGAAATTTCCCAAACAGTCCATCTATCACTGTAGTACGGTTACCACAAGGGTGTGATTCAACAGTCAAAGGTGAAATGGAGCAAAACAGATCATCACTTCTTAGTAACTAATGGCTTCAATTGCTACACCATGTAAGCTGGAGGGTTTTTCGATGAGAATTACACTATCACATGTTTTTCAAGACACACAACCAAATTACAACTATATATCTCTGTACCTGTGACTTATCAAAACAGAAAGATACAAAGGCATCTACATTGCTTCCCATTTTAAGTCATCTTTGCTTGTTGCCCACAGTTTAATTTGCAGAAAACTTTAATTTCCAACTCTACCTAAGAAAATGCATATCAATTTAGAGTACTCAAGTGATCTGCTGAGATATCAAAATGTAAGATTTACAATCAATTCTTCCTCCAACTCTGATCTCAGAGTTTAGCTGCTACAAACAGTTGCAGCTCCTTTGGAGACTTACTATGGAGTCTATAAGATGAAACCAGTTTGCAACAGAGACCTTTGTACAACTTTTTATAGAGCATGCTTTCAGACAGTGGTACAAAATACACAGTAGATTTCCTTATTCTGGAGTGGCTTGTGGTATACTGAGTGCTAAGATAACTGGGAAAATTGCTTCATTTTGAAGTGAGAGTCATACATTTCAAAGCCTCTAAATCAAAGTTTGTCTGTCCCTACCAACCAGGGCCACATTTAATAGCTAGTAGGCTGCAAAATATTTTATATTCAGTATGTGTCACACACTGATGACTTACACTGCCAATGCATTATTCCTAATTCTTTTATTACCATTTCATCATTCCTGACTAATTGCATGTTCTGACAGCATCTATAAAACATGTGATACTGAATAATAATTATTGACTATTCATCCTACAGAAGCAGCAGGCGTAGCCGGGGGAAATATGTCCCTTATGATACATCAGTAAATAGCATTCTGTGTTAATTTGGGTTTCAACAGTAGTTAGGGAATTTGTACATTAAAAATTTCTACTTTCATTGACATCCTTAAATACATTCACCGTCTCATTAAAAAATTGCTCTATTGGTTGTTTTAACAATTACTTTCTCCGTATATTAAATTTTAAAATTTAGCTTCTAAGGGATTTTTCTCTAACTCATAAAGAGAAATTTGGGATTTGTTTATTGTAAGCAGACATTGTGTCTTGATAGCAGTTATTATTTTTCCTCAAAACCATTTAATTTCTATCCCACTTAATACTGTGCTTGGGTGTGGCATGTGCATGTTAAAAAGAATCTTCTTGTGGTAGAAGAGGAAGACCATGTTGCTTTTCAACATGTGTCATACCAGCAGCTCATCTGCCTTCACTGATGCATCCTCATTGTGAAATTCAATCACAAGGAGTCTTTGCAGTGATGTTTGAATAGGAATGGCCCCATAGGCTCATATTCTTGAATGATAAATCATTAGGGCATAACACTCTCAGGCAGCATGTCCTTGATGGGATACGTTTGACCTCATTGGATGAAGTGTGTCACTGGAGGTGGGCTTTGGGGTTCCAAATGCTCAAGACAGGCCCAGAGTCTCTCTCTTCTTGCTTCCTGAGGATCCAGATGTAGAACTCTCAGTTCCTTCTTCTGCATCATGTCTACCTAGTTGCCACCCTGCTTCCTGCTGTACTGATGATTGGCCAGTTCTATTTAAGTGCTTTCTTTTATAAGAGTTGCTGCAGTCATGTCCTTTCACAGAAATAGAACATTGATTAAGACATACTTGAAACTCAATAAAGTCAAAAGTTACCCATGGCTGTTCAAAGAAATCACAAGTGTAGCTCACTATGTGAATAGGTACATTCTGGTTCTTTATCTCAGTCATGGCAAGAGCCCAAAGGTGACTCATCTGCTAACTTACCTGAAAATATAGAGCCATCTTTCTGAACAGCTTTCTCTGAAATAACTAAAGTATGGCTTGGGTTTTAGTATAGGCAGTGAACAAAAATAATGTTCTGTTCAATCATGTTAATCTAGTATAACCTGGTCTGGGGATAAGTATATAGTAATATGTGGTCAACGCTAAAGAGAACAGCTTTAACATGATGAGGATGTAAGCAAAATAAACATTTCTGGGCATCCATAATCTACATATCTATGTCAATTGGCATTTTATTGCCTTACAACACAGGTCCAACACAATGAAAAACTGACCAATTTAAATGATGTGCGTATAATTTACAAATATTTTATTCAAATTGTAATGTGCTAATTTCTAGTGACATTGAAAAGGTAAAACTCCTGACTTCATGCTCAAACAAGTTTTTAACAGTAAAGATAAAATGGTAGTGGAATGTTTTCTGGAAGACAACTACATCCAGTGTATGCATCTAATGTGTTATAATAACCATTCCTTTTCTTCTGCTAATATTTGGACTTGATAAACATAAAGAATGGTCCTAGTGCAACAGGAACTGACTCATAAACAGAAACATTTAAAAAGGATTACAGGAGACAGACACAGCCAACACATTCTCTGTTTCCCTGCAAATACAAATGCATTCATACTCAGGAAAATCTGAACAAGATGTACAGAGAGAAAATTGTGTATTTTGTCAAGTCATGTATCAAAAGCAACAAAGTTGGATATAAGATATGAAGGAACATTAACCCTCAGGTTTCTGTGAGGTAAAGATATTGTTTCTATATTCTCTCTCTCTCTCTCTCTCTCTCTCTCTCTCTCTCTCTCTCTCTCTCTCTCTCTCTCTCTCTCTCTCCTTCCCTCCCTCTCTCTCGATGCCTACCTGTCTGTCTCTGTGGGTGCATGTGTGTATATGTGTGTGCACATGCACTGTAAATTTTAAGTGATAGCATAAATTATGATATATCTTTAAATATCTAAAGGAACAATTATAAAAAAAAAGAAAAGTCTAATGAAATAAAAGCAACCCCAATGGTAAACAAGGCAGTATTAGCTCTTTCATTTTATAATTCTTTTTTATATTTGGGATAAATAATTTTATCATGAATGTCCCCCCAAAATAAAAAGTCATTATTATTTTTCTGCAACTTGAGCTAAAAGTAGATCCATCCAAACACACCCCATGCAGCATTAGTAACTGCTCAGTTATGGAGAGCAGTCACGGTCTCTGCACATACTGTTCACACCATGACCTACAGAGAAGCTCCTGACAGGCTATTTGTGATTCTCAAGGGAAGAAGACATGAGCCTTGTTATAGCTGTGCCAAGTGGAATCTTTCTTTCTAAGGTGGCCTCTAGGCTCAGAATAATTTTGATATCTTCAGTAATCAAAATTGGATGAGTGCTTAGGGATTCAGACAAATGTATCTTCTCTGGCTCCTTTCCAACTCTTCTGCTCACTAAAATGTAAAAATTTAGATTAAAACCACACAAAAATTTTGCCAACAGCCTTCAAACTGCATGATAAACTATCCGTATGCTACATTAATTAAGATTTGTATTAATTTAAATGCATCCAAACAACATCAATAACACAATAATTTATTAATCATGGGCGGATGCTTTCTTTATTTAGCCGAACAAGGGTGAAATTCTGGCAAGAATTTTCTTGAATATTCACCAACTTTAGATACAATGAACCTGGAATTATAAGATAACATTCTTTTAACATGATAGATTATGCAAAGCCATTCTGAATAAAAGTTTGATTAGTGAATAAATGCACACACACACACACACACACACACACACACACACAAAACACAACACACATTTTTCCTGTATCTTTCTTTGCCCTTACTCCACCTTTCCTACCCATAATCCTTTCCTTTCTACAATTCTCCCATTCTCTTCCTTAAGACAAAATTTTATCTGCAACTGAAAAAAAAAATGTGACTTACTCATAATTAGAACTGATACAACCTCTCTAGGCATACAAGAAGGCTGACCCCAAAATAAACCAAATATTAGCATTGTATCATTGTGGTGATATGAAGCTTCTTCATCTTTTTTTCATGATTAAAGATTAAAGACCAAAAGAGAGACTAATATGGGCTACAGCATACAGGAAATGAAACTGTGGGAGTTTCCGTGTTCTCCAGACCGTGTTCTCCAGATCTGCTTCAAGCATATTGACAGTGACATATCTGCCACTTGGTTATCAACTCTGTCTTTTTCTAAATTTAAGATGTCTTCTTCAAAATTTCTGAGTATAAATAATATATTCTCAATAAGTGTAATAACATCAAAATTTTCGATCGTCAGCTGGGCAGTTGTGGCACACGCCTTTGATCCCAACGCTTATGAGGCAGAGGCAGGTGGAACTCTGAGTTTAAGGACAACCTGTTCTGCACAGTATGACTGTCTTCAGGACAGCCCCGGCTACACAGAAAAACCCACTCTCAAAGAAACAAATAAAATTTCCATATTCACATTTTAAATATTCTCTGAGAACCTTTATATCTAGCCCTGTCTCTCTAATTTGGCTCTCTGTAATTCAAGAGTCCTGTGCTTGATGTTAACATTTTTGAAGAAGAACATCTTTGTTTTTCACGAATTACACTTTCTACTATCTTCTAAAAACCCATATTAATTGTCAAATTAAAAATAATAATTACTCTTATCAGCTAATTTTTCATGAAATTCTTAGAGTAGAAAAAAATGTGGGTAGACAACAGTTGCAGTCAGTATTATAAAAAAACTGGTTTATTTAACTTTCTAGTAGGTCTATGTTCTCCTTTTAAATGACTATTCACTAGGCATGCAGCAATCTTAGAAATGTGAACCTAATACTATATGAAAGCTTTTTGTCTTATTTTATTTTATTTTCTATTTAACCAGAAGGCATAATTAAGTTAAATGGAAATCTGTTAACCTGCATGTCTCAGTTAGACCTTTACCAATTTACACTGGATTCAATGTTTTGAAGCTTGCTTAAAGTCACTGGATTCTTTTCAAATGAATTTGGCAACAAGATAATGAGGGTAGAACTAACACCTTTGAGACAGTTCACTAACTATTCACAAAGGTTAATTACCATGTTTAAAGACTATGAGCTCACAAGGAAATATTAGTAAATATTAAAAGACTATATGGTCATCACTGGCTTGAGATTGAAATGTCACAGGTTAAATAAAGTGAGGTTGGTAATTGGGAAAGGCTGATGAATCAGGATGCTTTTCCCACACGAGCCCCACCCTACTAAGAACCAGCAAGTCAAAGTCAGGTTGGGATAGGTAGATAAAAGAGAGCAACCGCACAATGAAGTCCAATTTTCTCCTTTCTATATTAAATAGATCAGAAAGCGTAGTGAGATGTTAGGTTCAGTATTTTAAGAAAACTCTGCAGAACCTCTTTTATTTTTACCAAGGTTTATATCTCTTCTTTCCATATTCATTTACATGAAAAATTAGCATCTTCTAGTCAGAATATTTTAAAATACAGAGATGCTGCAAATAAAACCTCCTACATCTATTCAGCAGAAACATCAGGACACTGAAATACTCTAATTGGTCAATACACATGTAAATGTAGCTGAACAAAAATTTGGCAGAAAAGCAAACATATTGTCATACAAAAATACAATACAGTCAAACATAAACACAATTAAATGAGCCAAATCATAAGCCATCTACGATGAGGAAAGTCTGCTAGTGACTATGCATGGTGACTGCCTGAACAATGCTCTAAACTGATTAAGAAAAAAAAAAAAATACAAAGCCTTTAGATGATCGCCTATGTACTAAATTCCTGTTGATTTATCTAATACTTACTAAGCTCCTATCATAATTTATGCATTATGATAGATACCAGCTTATAAGATGAGACTTACTGTAGTACAGGCTTTATTCCATAGGGCTTTTTAAGATTATTTTATTGGATATCCTCTGTATTTACATGTCAAATGTTATCCCTCTTTCCCAGTGTTACCAACACCACTTTCCCTCCACTTGCTTCCATGAAAGTGCTCCCTCTCCCAATCACCCTCTCCACCTCAGTGCCTTGGCATTCCCCATCACTGGGAAGACATGCCTTCACTGGACAAAAGGCCTCTTCTCCCATTGATGCCAGACAATGCTATCCTCTGCTACATATAAAACTGGAGCCATGGGTCTCTCCATGTGTGCTCAGTGGTTGGTGTTTTAGTTAATGGGAGCTCTGGAGCGTTTGGTTGGTTGATAATGTTGTTCTTCCCTTGAAGTTGCAAACCCTTTCAGCCTCTTCAGGCCTTTCTCTAGCTCCTTCATTGGGGTCCCTCTGTTGAGTCTGATGGTTAGCTGCAAGCATCCTCAGCTGTACCTGTGTAACTCGAGCTGAGCCACTGAGGAGGCATTCATATCTGGTTCCTGCCAGTAAGTACTTCTTGGCATCAGCAATAGTGCTTGGGTTTGGTGGCTGCATATGGGTGAATCCCCAGGTGAGGCAGTCTCTGTAGATCCTTTCTTTAATTCCTGCTCTATTTGACCTTGTATTTCCTCCCATGATTGTTTTGTTCTCCTCTCTAAGAAAGACTGAGGTATCCACATTCTTGCCTTCCTTCTTTTTGAGCTTCACATAGGTTTCAATGATTATAGATCATCTTATATGTATTGAAAATTGATGGACTATGCTCAACTTCTGTTTTGCTATGTTCTTCACTTTACATCATCATGAAAGAATAAAATCTACTGCCTTTGTAGTACTTAGGCAACAGAAGACCATTTCTCTTAAGAATGTCTCCTTCACCCATCTCCTCATTCCTCAACCATTACTGGAGGCCTATCTATGCCATATTCTTTACCAGGAACAGGAGTCAAAGCAAAGACAAGCCAGTTTAGTTGTTTCTCAGAACTTAAATCCTTATTCTCTCACCCAAATAAAGTCTCCCATGATTTTGTGTATATCTAAACCATTCTGTTTCCCTGCTGTTGACATTTGGGCTGCTTATCTCAAAGCTATATGAATTTTACTCTTCTCCAACATTTTATTTGGTTTTGAGTCTATTTCTTTCCCTACCCAATATGACACATTATCTCATATTAATGTTCTGATAGAGTATGTCTTCACTGTTGTGTAATATTTGTGCATGTGTACACTGATCTATGGCTCACATATCCAAACCAAATTTAATGAACTTTAGTAGAGATATTCCACACTGAGAAAATCTGAGATGTTTGAACTGCTATAAAAAGTCATTCTTACATATGTATGTATGTATACATGCATGCATGCATGTATATATGAATGTATACATAAATGTGTGTGTGTTTATTTGTGATACATAGGAACTGTGTTTATGAACACCTGCTGTTAAGTGTTTTGGTACTTAACTGTACCATGTGAGATTTCCAGTACAATGATTGCACCTTCTGTTTTAAAAAACTTGGCACAGACCCTTTGACTGTTGGGTATACTTATTCATCTGGCCCAAAATGAGCAGAAGACATTCGCCTGCAAGACGGCTAAAAGCATCCAGTTCAAAAGTAATGTCAGTCTCTGTAGCAGTCATGCTAAACTCACAGTAAGGAGACTTTCTGATTTCTAGCTAATTTCCACTTTCAGAATGTGTTTCATCCAAGTCTCCCTTGCACCTTGTCTTCGGCTCATGTAATAGGCATTGTATGATGTCATCCTAGTTACCAGGTTGTGCTTCCATTATTCATTATCTCTTCTGAGATTATTGTGTAATCACATCACCACTTCTTTCGTCCTCAACCTTCTATATACCCGCATTTGCTCTTTCAAATTTATGGTATACTTTTTCATTAGCTATTGTGATGTACATATGCATATTTAAATATACATACACATATCTAAAAATGCAGTCTGCTTTTTTTGTTCTTTTATGGGATCTTGGAAGTCAGGTGAAGCTCTCCACTTTGTAGATGAGGAAACTTAACCATCTAGATAGGCTGGATCATGGTCATAGAATAAAGTCTAAACACTAAGACTGAGTAGTTAGATTATCAAATGGCTGCAGAAGCAAAGAAAGCTTCCTATGAATAGACAGAAGAAAAGATTAAAATTGAGGTTGTGGGAAATATTAACTGAGCCTGCAACAGTGGAAGAGATCTCAGCAGTGTCAGAAACAGACCCTGACTAAAACTGTATTTCACTAATCTGCACAATGACTAGGGGAGGACATCTTGTCGTCATTCTTCGTGACCCTAAATCCATCTCTTATGGCTCACTTATTTCCCTCTCAGATGGTTATATGTGTATATTCCTGTGAGAAGTAATTTGTCATGTTTACCACTCACAGGTCATTGAACAATCAGAAATGTCTCCAGGGAGGCAGTTCCTTGTGAATGCTTTCCTGCATTTCATTTCACCAAAAACAAAAAGCAAAAAACTTTGCACAGTATTAATTGTAAAATGCAACATTATTTTGTATAGCATTAAAACATCATCACTATGATGATCCTTTTATCACATTGATTTAATGTTTTAACTTCAATACAAAGACATAAAAATGTGTTTCTTGTTTAAAAATTAGATCTTTTGAACATGAAGTAATATGTGTGGTATACCAGCATTAATGCCTAGATTTACATACTGTATCATTTTCTTAAAGATTATTAAAATGTTAATGGTAATTGTACGTCCAATGTTTGAGGAAATTATAATGTTCATAGCCACGCTATTAGAAATTGGCTGAACCCCAACTATTATGTGTGAGGAGACATAGTTGCCACAGTTAGAACATATTGCAAAAAAAAATATGCTAACTGTATTTATCTTGTTATTAATTAAACTTCTACAGTGTAAAGACAAAAGAGAGATAAAGTAGCATTTGCTTCCTTATAGTTTAACTCACAGAGATGAAGAGCTGTTTCTGAGTTCAAATGGAATGGATCACATCTGCATACAACCTGAGGAAGGGCTGCTGTGAACTTTCTGTACTCAGACCCTAGTACAATGAGCTTCCCCCACATCTTGCCTCATTGCTAGGGAAACAGAAAGCATTGTCCAAGTGCCCTGTGCTATGTCACACTCACTTCAACGCCGTTTTGTTAATAGAGAAATGTGTTCCTTTCTTTAGATAGCACCCACTATATTGATTATGCAAATCCAAAGGCATGCCTAATAGTAGAAATAGCTTCAAACCTGAAGCTGGAGTTGAACTAGGGCTCAATTCTTTGAGATGACCTTAAGTAACAAATTACAAGGATTAAATGAAGTAATCTAAATGTGTAGAATTTAATCAATACCTAATATGAATTTCCCATAAAGACATATATTGTAAAGTGGAAATCATGTTTATTTCTTTAAGTTGTTTCTTAAAATGACACTTTGGAGTGCTAACAATGACTAGGAGGAAGGAGCTGTATAAATGGAGATGAAGAAGAAAGTGATAAACTTTAGTCCTACAAAGTAAGTCATAGCAACATTTGCAATTGGGACAAACGCTACTTAATAAAGAATAGTATCTACTTCCAATGCCCTATGTGATGATTGGTTTGTGTGACTTGCTGATGTCTAGACTTCCTGTCTCACCATCCCTCATCCTCTTTATTTCCTTCCTAAGCTACACTCCAAGGGCTACTGTACAAGAGCTGTGGCCTAACTATTCACCTCCTACAAGCTTTTCCAACTATTTTGTTCTCTTAAGCCTTTCATGGAAATCAGACACATGAAAGACAAATAATAATACTTTTTAAATTTTTATTACAATGTTTGAAAAATATATGGATTTCTTAAATTGTAAACAACAGGAATTTGCCTCTTTGGTACTTAATGCAGCCATGTTTGGAACACAGCTTTGTAAATCTCTGGACAACTTTTTTTTGGGTTTTTTTTTTTTTTGCGTTTTTTTTTGTTTTGTTTTGTTTTGTTTTTTACCAGTTTAAGATAAATAGAAGTAACTAATGGCTTTATCTGTTTGATGGTCCCTGGGTTAATTTTTTAAGCTACTATTTTGACTCTTCTCAATAATGAGTTTTTTTTTAATGAATTAGATATGCTCTGATAAAAGTTGCTTTAAGACACAGATGAATCAAAGAGTCCAGATCATCCCTTAAAACCAGGATACATCTGAAAATAGCCCCTCTGTCTTGAGTATTTGTTGTGACTTCCTTGCTTTGGTTTTATCCTGCTTCGTCTGCATTTGTAAATAAATACTCACCTTTATCTCTTCCACATTTTATCTATTTTTTTATATCTGATGGTTTAGTGTGGAAGGTGTAGTTGAGAGATGAAATCAGTCCTTTTTCTCAACTGGTAAATGTTTTCAAATAGTGATAGCATAACATGACATAAAAGTGATTTTTAAATTGTTCATTTTTGTATTTACTTATTTAGTGTATGTTTGTGTGTATACACATACCACTGTGTACATACAGAGGTCAGAAGTCTATGGGAGGTAGTTCTACCCTTCCACCATCTGGGTTCTGAAGATCAAACTCAGGTTGTCAGCCTTCGCAGAAAATGCATCCACCCACTGAGGATCTTAGTGGGCCAGAAGATTTTAATTAGTGGGGGAATTCAGTTGCAGGAAATTTTGTAAAAAGCCATGTTTGCACTTTTGTTCTATTTTTGGTTTTCCAAGACATAAAACAGTTCATTTAATGAATAATTGTAATAAAAGAACTCTTAAGAAGAGCACAAAATATCTTGAATTTATTTTCTAATTAGTAAATTGATTTTGGCAGTTGCTATGATTATTTCTGTGTGAATAACTTCCTCAACACATCCTGTCCAATTTTAAGAAACTTGGAGCAGATAGTCTCTGCATTAGTGCCTACTGAGTCTCTGTCATGGCGAAGATGTGCTGTGTATCCACCGGTTTTGCTTTCTCCATCTAGAAGCTCTCAGCAGGAAAATGCTAATGTGCCTTACAATATAAAATAAACCATTATCAGCAGGCAAATGAGCTATTTCTATGCCTAAAGTTATTACACTTCAATTACCTTGAAATTAATGCCTAATTACATTAATGGATCTTATTAAACACAATCAGCATAACACCTTGTGGATCAATGAGTTGTTATAAAACAGAGTCCTGAAGGCGGTTCTGCACAGAGAAACCAGTGCCTCATTTCAATAGAGTATTATATTTACTTCAAAACGACTAACATATTTAATGGGCTCTGATACTAATCCCACAGTTCTCTCGGAAGCCAGTTTCCTGTACTTTCACCCTTACCTTACTCTCCATCTACACACCAGCTACCCAAACAGAACTTAAAATGTTACAACAGAAAAGTTGGCCCTGTGAAGGAAATTTCCAAATAAAACCCTTAGAATGCTTTCCCTTGGTTTGATCGTCAGCTTAACTTGAGGCTGCCAGCTTCTCTTTGGCCATCTGAAGTGACATGCTGGTTACTGCTCAGCTAATAGCGTTGGCTAAAACCAGATGCCTCAATGTGCAGCTTTTCTCTAAGAAATAACACTTTTCAATCTGACACCCATCAGAACCTATGCGTGGGCATCGTATTCCCGGCTCAGTTAAAAACTTAAATTAATATTTTCTATAATTAAAAAATTAGCAACTTTCATTCATCATGAAGAATTTCACAAAAATATGTCAGGCATTTTATTGAGGAGCTAAAATGAATTGATGTTTCTCTGACAAGAAACAGCTACAGAGAGAATAGCAGGGGAGAAAAATGACATAGAACAGTCACGTGCCACCATGTGGCTTAGTAAAGATGTGTGATACTTGACAGAAAATAGGAAAGGAGAGGTTCTGTCTGATGGACACTCACAGGCATTTCATGTCTGATTTCACTTTTGTATGACTCTCCTTACCTTTTAACTATGTCACATTTAAGTCTTGGTATTTTAAAATTGATTTTTTTTTGTTAGTGTAGTGGCTGTATGGCATTTCATCAGACTATTGGATCTATTATGTATAGTATATTGATCTTCAGTATTCCCTGGTCTAATAAATTCTTCGTTACAGTAAAGTAGATGAGTAGAATTGTTTTTGTAACTCATATTTGTTTTTTATTTATTGACAAGTTTCAGGACATTTTTTCTTTCTGCTGTTCACCTATCAATAGCGCTTCTTAGCTTTCTTCTATAATTTCTTCTATAGTCAGAAATTCACACCAGTCTACATGTCATGTGACTTAATCTTGGGAAATCACACATGCTCGCGTGTAACTGTTTCTATCCCAGAATGGATATGCTGCAGTCTAAATTAAGCAGGGCTCTGGAATAAAAAAAGAAGCTAAAGAAACTCTGACCATGTTGTTTCTATTAAATATGTAATAATGTAACTCATATACAACTTCTTATTTAAACTGAGTTCTTTCCTCATCAGATTCTATTATTGCTACCCACTAGGCATTCATTTTTCAAAATATATAAACAAAAATTATTACAATAAAACTGCTATAAAATAGCAAAACCTCAAAGTTTTATACAAAATTTCACACACACACATATACATATGTACATAATATGTATGTGATATATCTGCATATATATAAATACACAACATTCCCAAAGTTTAAAATTTGAAAAAGAGCATATTATAGTTTAAGTAAAAGTTCAAATGCTGCATCCTGTAAATTCATAATAGCACAGTTTCTAATATAAAAATAACATTTTTACTAATCCAAACTATCTGTTGGCTATGTAGTAAACAGACAAAACCATATGCTTATGTGTATAAATTTTATTATATTAAATACATATTACAAATGACTACAGATTTTTTATAGTTAGTTAAAAATAAAATCTATTGGATTGGCATCAACACTTCGCTCTGCCGGTTACTGTGTGGTGAGCCAATGATGTCGCTCTGTTTCTACTCCTGTAAGTAATGACACTGGGACAACGTGTGAGCACATCCAAAGAGCTACTAATCTGAATTTTCCTCTATGAAAGCTTTTCAGATATTGGTATTATTACTGTCTTAAAGCAAGATGACTTCAGATTTCATGTTTAAGATTTTATGGTTTTATTTCTCCATTAATTTAAAATAGCTAATCTAACACAGTTATTTCCATTTAAATCACAGCAATGTCCTAAGTTAGATTTGAGGCTGGTTGGTGAGGCAGGTGGAGTTGAAAAGTTGTAATGACCGCCTTATCCTCTTAGCTGCCTCACAGTGAGCCTGCTTGGACTGTTAAATACTTGAGGTGAGAACTTCTAAAGCAACAGGAGACACAAAGAAGTGTGGAGAGGGATTTCTCAGGATGGATACCTGGTAACTAATCCACACAGGCAAAGGAAGACAAATCGAGAAACAAAGCCAGTCTGTTTGCAGACTCTTATAAAATGAAAGTTGAGCATTACTGTTCTTGAAACAGGAAGGTCTACAAAAAATATTTAAGTCCTAAGTAAAGGTCCTGAAATAGCTATGACAGCTCAATATTAAAGGAAATACAGGCAGACCAGTGTCCTCTGAGTCCAACGTTATTTACTCTGTATTTTGATAAAGGCAACTTTGTGTCCTGTCATAATAAAATTGGTTTGACTCTAAAAAATAACTTAAAAAGTTCTCTAAAAATCAGTGGTATCCTTCAAATGACTGTAAAGCATTATCAAATTGGGCAACAGGAAGAAACTTTTGGGTAGTTTATTCATATGCTGGAGCCATCAAAGAGCTACTTTAAAATGGTCGTGATTTTGTATTGAGGAAATTGGTCAGAAAAATGTATAACTTTACCTGAGATAGATCTCTTAAAATAATCAATGACAAATAATGTAAATATTCAAAGCATAGTAAAATGGTTGTAGGTTTATAATATAATTTCAAGAAATGATTTAACATTATAAAACAGAAGATTATCAAATAGGAAATGGATCAGAAAAATCCACAGATGTAAATACAAAAAAGTAATGAAAAATAAATAGATGCTGAAAAGAAAAAAATTCAAAATTATACATATCAAGTGTGCATGTAGTGGGAGCCCAGGAATGAAGAAAAAGAAAAAAGTATTTCAAGTTATGTTGGGCTGTAAATATTATCCCCATGATCAATAATGATCTAACCATCAGTATTAAACCTATAAAGAAACCAAAGTATATTTCTATGATCAAGGAGGAAAACTGAAAAATAAAAATCACCCAATAGAGTGTGCTGAGCAGTTTCTGGGGGAAAAAAAAAAAAAAGAGAAAACAGAAGGCAAGGCGTCAGAAAGACATTTTCTTCAAAGCAGTGGCAGGGACCAAAGCTGACAAGTCACGCGAGCTGACATAGTTGAAAGAAAATGAAATGACAGCAGCAACGTACTGAAGAAGGAAAGACCTGTGGATGGATTCAAACGTCTATGGCCATGGAAAATATCCCTTAACGATGGCTTAAGCGAGCACACTTTACTATTAACCTCTGGGTAGAATCTCATGAGGACAGCTGTGCAAAAGTGTGTAACATAGTAGTTCAGAATATCGCATCAGAATAATCCAGCAATAATAATGTGAGAATGGAAAGAAACTGGACCAGGCTGATAAAAAAAAAAGTGTTCTATGGAATGTGAAGTTCATGCATACCTATGTTTGCATATGTGAAGTAGGGAAATGAAAAAGTAGGTAAATGTATCAAAAGTACAAAAGTTACAGATCAGGAGACTAAACTTCTGGTGTTTTACTGTAACACTTAGAGACTGTGTAGGTAATATATAGTTCAATTTAAAAAATAGATTTAAAATTAATTAACCTATTTTCCTTTGTCACAATGGAATTCATACATTCTAGATTGTGTGGTGTGATTAATGTGATTAACTAAGATTTAAAATTTAAGAAAAACAGGCTAAAATGAAAATAGAAAAAAGTAATAAAGCTAAAAAGATCAATGAGACAGAAAATGTATAATAGGGGAACCCATAAACAGCTGTGTTCATTAAAAAATACTAATAAACACTTTAATCACTACTAATAAAATTATAAGGCTTTAAAATGATGGCAGAAGGGAACAAAGGGGGCAATTTATGTTTGGAAAAGACACAGCATTAAAAATTCTACAAAGTGCACTTCCTCTGTTCTTCATCAGCAGACTTCACAGGCATTACCTGTCCTGGTACTGAAAACCTTATGTACAAAAATGTATTTTTAATGGTTCCCCTAGTTAAGTAAAAGTCTATATATATGCATGTGTATATGGATAGATAGATATTATACTGGATATTGTAGAAATATAATTTAAAACAATAATAATAAATTAAAGACAATCATAGTAATTCATTTGTCAATTACAATGTGTTCTGATTTGCATGCCTGCAATTATATGATTTGTAAATAATGAGAAACAATGTAGGTCATGATTTATTGATTTCAAATTCAATGTAGAGACTATTTCTAGTCCTATTTATTTCAAAGGCCACTGGTAGGAATACAAAGAAAACAGTTTTCAGGTCCTGATGTTAGGTGTGGTATAGCTGGGGAAAAGTTCTAATGTCAGAAACACCAAACACTTATGGCAGGGGTGCAAGTACAGAGTAGGGACGCTCAAGCTGTTAGGTGTCACTTACATCCAGTGGTGGTACCAAATAAGGCAGAAATGACTCTGATGACTAAGATATCAGAGATGATGTAGACTGTAGCTTTCTTAGTTCAGTTTTTCTGTTTATATATAGCAAAAAAACTTTACTCAATGTGAAGGGCAGATTGCACCACAAAGGAAGAACTCACCATGTCACCTGAATCAATACTTCATATTGCTATGGGATGTATGTTGTACGTAGGAATGGATGGATGTGTGGGTGGGTGAATAGATGGTGTTGTGATTAGTTTTCTATTGCTCTGATAACCATGATCAGAATCAATTTGGGGAATAACTGGGTTAATTCATCTTACAGTTTTGGCTCACCTTGAAGTTAGGGCAGAAACGCAAGCAAAAAGCAGGAGAAGCTGAGACTCTGGAGGAAGGCTCCCTACTGACTTGCTCCTCCTGACTTGTTCAAATGTGATAATTTATAAATAGATAGATAACAGATGAAAGATACAGATGCTGGTTTGATAGATGACATAATAGAAGAGTTAAAATGTTGATTTACTGATTGATGAAGGACTGATGATTGATGATTTTTTTCCTGAGAAGATCTATGAAAACTGAACTTATTGAACTGAACTTATTACACCCCAAGATTTAATAGAACCAAAAGAAGCATCAAATAACCCAAATAAGTCACGAAATTCACAAAAAAATAATAAGCAATAGAGGCAGAATTCGCTTCACATCATTAAGCTCACATGTTTCTTTTCAAAACAATTTGTTTGTTCATTTGTTTGTTGAATGTATATGAGTGCCACACCAGAACTGGGAATCAGATTCTATACAAATGGTTGTGAGCCACCATGTTGGTGCTAGAAATTGAACTAAGTACCTCTTGAAGAACAGTCAGGGCCCTTAACCAATGAGCTACTTCTCCAAACCCCTCAAATATTTCTTAATGACTGCACTATGTATGGAAATCATCAAAACTCTAGAAAGGGAAAAATCAGAAAAAAAAATAGAAATAGTTTAAAATTAGAGTCTTCCATATATAAGAGAAAGGGGGGGAGAGAGAGAGAGAGAGAGAGAGAGAGACAGAGAGACAGAGAGACAGAGAGACAGAGAGACAGAGAGACAGAGAGAGAGAGAAGGAGGAGGAGGAGGAGGAGGAGGATCTCAGGATCTCATAACTTTCATGAGATCAAGAATTTGAATGCAAAGAAAGATGCACCAAGGGAATACAAAGTACAGCAGAGCAGTTCAGTGTGTGTCAAGGTTGCAGATTGTACCCACTGACCTTAGTGCTATGTCAAGAACCAAGGGCAAAGGTGATTGATTCAACAACCTTTGGAAGATGGATTTCACAAAGATGCTTAGGATACAATAAAGGGAAAAATGACCGGAAAAAAAAAAGAATTTGAATCCCAGAACCCACCTCAGTGGCTCACATAAGCCTCAGCACCCTGGAAGCCAAAACTCTCCTCTGGTCTCCATGGGTACTCACATATGCTTGTATTCATAAAATCACACTGGTATACATACATACATGTAAGGGCATAAATATTAAAAAGGAAAAGTGATCTATAGATACGTTAATCCAGGCTCTCCTTTGATGCATGGAATATTTCCTCAGTGCAGTCTTCCAAAGGTTTTGAAATTAACATCGTAGGACTGACATATTGTCTCCTAGTTTTCCTTGGTTCACCAAAACTGATTCCACCGTTTAAATGGAATTGGTATACTAAAAACTGTATTTCTCATATTGGTCACATTATTCATTGGCCCCATATTCACTCTAAGAATTCACCCTTCCAGCAGTGAATCATAATCTGCAAATTTCCAGCCTTGGTGGGTACACATCCTCTGTTACAGAAAATGAAGCAAACACTTACTTTGGACAACACGGAGTAAATGTAAAAGCAACCATGGATTAGCTGTCTGTTTTCTTCTAACCATTTTTCTTTTGCCAAACCAATTAAAAAAACAAGCTGTAGTTTCAACTCTGAAGCTAAAAGGAAAATAAGAAAGCAGTCACAGTTTCCCACATATGTATTTCTTTTATATACATAGGTGATGCTCCAGGGATTTAATTAGAATGAGATTTTGACATTTGTGCCATAAATAGAATAGATTAGTTAATGTCTGTCTACCTTCTCTAAACACGGAAAGAAACTAAAGGCTCTAGCAAGGCAGCATGAATCCTGTTCAGCAATGACAAGATGGAGCTTTTTCATATGGATTCCATAATATTCACTTAGTTGGCAGCTCCTGGATTAGTAACACTAACATGCTGTCACTGCTGTTAGAAAATTGAACTGTCCCTGAGAAATACCACAAAAATTGACTGATTGCTAAAGAATAGCAGAACTAAAGTAGCACAGTTTCCTGCAAGATTTCATGAATGCACTTCAAAGTGCATGCTGCTGGTGACTCTAAACACCTGCTTTCATGTTCCTGCTCAAAGACTGAAACTTCAAAGCAAGCTAACACAGGTCCTGAACAGGGACTTGATGGGTTCTTTTGGAAAATGGGTTATTTATTGTAAAACCGTCTTGCAATGACATGGGTAACCTAAATGTGTCACAGAATAGACCTGTAAATCTTGGATCTGAGAAAGGGAATGGGGTGGGGGGTTGATAAAGATGGGATGGATGTAAGGAAAGAATACATTGTATGCATGTGCTATTTTTAGTAAAGACTTGATTGATCGTAAAAAGAATAAGAGCAGAGATCAGCCGACAAACAAAAATCTAGCTAAATCTTGATTGAATTTCCAGGCAAAGGGGAATCTTTACAAATTCTCTCTTCATACAGACACTTTCCTCATATGGGTTCATAAAAAAGAGAAATTAAATTGGTTCTTCAGGAAGTATGAACCCTTCATAATGTTCACGCAGCATTACAGTCCTTCAGCTAGGAACACACTCTTAGAATTTATCATGGATCCTTTGAAACACTAGAAATACAGGAAAGAATTCTTCCCAAAATGTAGGGGTTGGGCAGGCTCATTAAGGGATCTAAATGCTTAATGATTTTAATATGTGCTTCTACAGTTTTCTCCACTTCTCCCTGGTACTGTATTAAACCCATTTGTCTTTTATTCTCAGATCTTATAAACTCTACCAAATGGAATATCTGGTTTTGATGTTCTTTATGATGCCCCCAGGGCTTGGTGAAAGGCTTGATGAACATCAAGAGGCCATAAGCATGTGAAAAGTAAAGATCAACAAACTCAAGAAGACCATATACCAGATACCACATGCTCTAACTCAGGAAAACATGAGAATATTGACAGGATTAAAAACAAGGCTATCAAAGGGCTTGAAACCAGAAAGGGGTATTGTGTGTAAATTAAGTATCGAGAAGATACAATAACATATGGGAATCATGACAAATCTCTCTACCTGACAAGTAGCTTTAACTACAAATAAACCCACAAGCAGGCGGAAATTTTAACATCCTGTTATGGATATCTTAAATTACTTAGTGAAGTCATCTATTTTGGGCAAGATGTTAAAACAGAAACACAAGATTAAAGGATAAAAATGCAGATGGCACAGCAAATAGCTGAGCTGTTAGTAATAAGAAAAATAGAATGGGGAAAAAAGTGAAAGGCAGAAATAACAAAATTTGGACAAAAGCAACTGCTGAAAATTCATTCAGTTTAAGGGAGAGTTAAAAACTAAACCTTGGCCAACAAAGGTGAAGTCACGGCCACAGTCCTCCAGACTGAGAGTGAGGCAAATTCCCGCTCCTGGAGCTCCAGAGACGGAAGATGAAGACAAATCTGAGTCACTTAATACAAATGCATCATCCCCAAACGGCTTGCTGTATCAATCCACTGTGAGAGTAGACCGCAGATTGTGAAAGGTCACCCAGAATAGGCAGCATTAACCTGTATCTGCATTCAGTTCACATATTTATTTATTACTACTTTTATTTTATTCTCATACAGTACAGTCATTGCCCCACTCCTGGCCCACCCTCCCACAGTTCCTCACCCCGTTATTTCTCCCTCCACCTCCAGGAGGATGGCCCCACGCCTGCCCCCAGACCTTCCCACTCCCTGGGGCCTCAAGTCTCTCCAGGATAAGCCACATCATCTCTCGCTGAGACCAGACTGGGCAGTCCTCTGCCAAATATGTTCCAGGGATCTCGGACTAGCTAGTGTATGCTGCGTGTTTGGTGGCTTGGTGTCTGAGAGATCTCAGGTACTAGGTTAGTTGAGACTACTGTTCTTCCTATGGGGTTGCCCTCCTCCTCAGTTTTTTCCAGCCTTTCCCTAATTCAAACACTGGGGTTCCTGACTTCAATCCATTGGCTGGGTGTAAATATCTGTACCTGTCTCATTCAGCTGCTTGTTGGGCCTCTCACTGAACAGCCATGCTAGGTTCCTGTCTATAGCATACAATAGCATCAGTAATAGTATCAGGCCTTGGAGACTCCCCTTGAGATGGGTCTTAATTTGGGCAGTCACTAGACGTCCTGTCCCTCAGGCTCTTCTCCATTTTTGTCCCAGCAGTTCTTTTAGACAGGAACAACTCTGGGTCAGAGTTTTTGACTATGGGATGACAACCCCATCCTTCCACTCAATGCCTTTCTACTGGAGGTGAACTCAACAAGTCCCCTCTCCCCACTATTGGACATTTCATTTAATGTCCCTGCCTTTGAGTCCTAAGAGTCTCTTACCTTTCAGATCTCTGGTAAATTCTAGAGGGTGCCGCCCACCTCCCACCCCCAAGGTTGCATATTCCCATTCATTCTGCTAACCTTCAGAGCTTCATTTCTGTTTCTCCCACACTCAATTATATTCCCCTTCCCTCTTCCTTTCTCCACCCAGATCCCTTCCTTCCTCTGCTCCCCCATTACTTTCTTATCTCTAGCCCCCAAATGACAATGAAGCATCCTCACTTGGGCCCTTCATCTTGTTAACCTTTTTGAGTTTTGTGGATTGTACCCTGGGTATGCTGTGATTTTTGGCTAACATCCATTTATTAGTGAGTACATAACATTCATGTCCCTTTGTGTCTGAGTTACCTCACTCAAGATGATATTTTCTCTTTCTATCCATTTGCCTGCAAAACCCATGATGTCCTCACTCTTAGTAGCTAGTCATCCATTGTTTAAAGGAATCACATGTTGGTAAGAATGTGGAGAAAGAGGAAGTTCACATATTTTAACAAAGCAATAATAATGTCTAAGAACAGAAGGAAATCTAGAGTAAAGTGGAATCCAATTAAAACAAAATGAGAAGAAGAAGTCTAAGCCAAGGGGTTACTATTCATGGAGTTTACCAACTGACTAACTTGCGATGATTCTAGAAATGCTTTCTGCATAAAATTCCAAGAGTATGCATTTGCATAATGACTGGAAAAACTATGAAAATAAACTTCCATGAGTATCTATTTACATAATTACTGGAAATACTATGAAAATAAAATGTCAGTGAGCTTGAAGTCAGATCACTGCAGAAGTTAGATTAAATGAAAGTGGGAAATAAAATGGTTTGGGCCCACATAATTTCTACTTCTGTTGCTTTCTCTTTCCTCTCCTATCTTTCAGTTACCGTTTGGCAAAAATTTTATTTTCACTAAAGTAAAACCATATAGACCAGACCATCTGTCTGTGCCATACACATCTGCAGTTACTCACCATCCTAAGACTTACTACTTAATTACATTGTTAATTAGAATATTTATTTAATCCATAAATTAGCATTAAGGGTTTTTCACAGCAAAAGTTGACCTGCTCATGAGTATTACAGCCTTAAATTCATCTTGGGGTGTCATTTTTTTAACTTTTACTGATATCTTCTTAATACAATAGTCCGCAGCCCCTGGCCCCATTTCATTAGCATTGCCTCAGTTATATTCCATCCTCAGACTTCACTCTTCTGATTCTTACAGCTATTCACTTCTGCTTTTATCTTGTTCCTACATTCACACACAAACGCTGTTCTTATGTGTGTCTGCTACACAGATGAATATTTATTGTCTATTTTCTGTAAACTTACATTTTAATCTTAATATTTTCTGTCTTTTTATTGGATATTTTGTGTATTTACATTTCAATTTTTGCCCCCTTTCCCACCTGTCCCATCCCCTTGCCTACATGAAGATGCTCCCACTCCCACCAATCCACTTCCACCTCATCGCCCTGGCATTCCCCTACATTGGTGAAATGAGCCTTCAAAGGAACAAAAGCTTCTCCTCCTATTGATGCCAGACAATGTCGTCCCTTGCTACATATGCAGCTGGAGCCATGGGTTCCAATGTGTACTCTTTGGTCAGTGGTTTAGTCCCTGGGAGCTCTGGGGGTGAGGGGTTGGTTGGTTGATATTGTTGCTCTTCCTGTGGGGTTAAAACCTCCTTCAGCTCCTTCAGTCTTTTCTCTAACTCCTCCATTCGGGTCTCCATGCTCAGTCCAATGATTAGCTGCAAGTATCTTCGTCTGTATCAGTATGGATTTGGCAGAGCCTCTCAGGAGACACCCATGTCAGGCTCCTGTCAGCAAGCACTTCTTGGCATCAGCAATAGTGTATCCTTTCCTCTGTGTAAGGACATGTGGGCTCTAAAGGCATGCACTGCCATCACCTGAAATCTTAATATTTGAATTTCCCATGCATTCCAGTTTTCTGCCAGACTTTTAAGTCTCTGTTTTGTCCTCTTTTACAGATATTGGTGGATTGCCTCAAGACCTTCAACTCTTCTCTTCTTCTGCTGCATTGTTACAGGTCAGTCTTCTTATGAGCCTGGAGGAAGATGTAGTCATTATATGCTATACACCACACTTGTAAAATTAGTTGTGTAAGTGGTCTTGTTTGGGTTGAAAATTTATGTTAGCTTCCTTTAGAGGTGATCTGCCTTTTGCTCTTACAAGCTTTTATACACTCATGATTACCTTGATCTGGCTTCAGAAAATGAGATGTCCCAAAGCTGACACAGGCTCTGTACTGTCTACTCCTTACCCAATTCACAGATCTTTTTAGGTTACAGCCTTCGAGATTCCGTGTCAAAACTGCACATAGAGAATTTTCCATCAGGGCCTATCTTATTTTAATAAGTCCTCCCACAGCAACTTAGAATAGGCTTAGTTTCGTTTCTGTTGTATTTTGAAGGTGATTACTGTGAGCCACAATATAACTGCAAAGGTAAGGAAGCTACAACGTACAGGAGGAAGCATTAAGACATTCATGTGGTTCACAAAGAGCCAACCGTCCTGGTTAGTGATGCTCCGAAGCAGGACAGGAGGACTATCCGGGACTCAGAATGAGTCTTCTTTAGTAAAAACATGAAATACCAACTATTTCTTTAAACAAAACAAAAACAAAAACAAAACACTACTGGGGAAGGAAAAATTTAAGACTTGGCTAGATATGAACCTTGTGAGCTCCAGTGGAAGCTAGTCTGCCCAGATATGCCCACTGATGCATGGGCAATATGCATGTTATGCAGTTGGATTTCAAGTCTGGTCCACAGAGAGCTTGTGCTACCTGCTGTTAACTGTACCAAGAATCCACAAATGGATAAGTTATAGGTCACAGCGAAGAACTGCAGTTATTGTTCTGTTAAATGGAAAATAGCAAACGGCCTCCTATATCCTTATCTTTATAGAGAAAGGCTAGTGCGTCTTCCAATGCTCGGCAGAGAAACATCTTCTTGTACAATAGATGGTGACGCAATTGGGCAGTATACAAACAAAACAGTGTGGGTTGCTTATTTATCTTTGGAATAACTATGTCCCCCCTCTTTCCAAAGCTCAGGACTCAAGGAAGAAGGGGAGGCAGAAATATTCTAAGAGTCAGAAGTGGTAGACATCTGTCACCTGACATTATTTGTGTGATACGATAGGACCTGTGCGCACTAGGAGTCACAGATCCAGTGACATCATGACTAAAGCCTGCCTAGAATCAAGAAAGCCAAAACCGCCACACTATCTGAAAAGATATTGCTAAGGGACAGCTGTTAGTCACTGAAAGGCTCTCTAGGCTGCAGTAGATGGACCTACATCTGTGCACATGCAGGCAGAGTTAAGGGAATTCAGTGATTTTTTTTTAAGAGAGAAAGAAAATGACAGGAAGTTTGGAGAGAAAATTAACTGGGTTCAGGGTAAGAGTTGGAGAAGAGAGAATGGGGAGTAGATTTGATGAAAACACATATGCATGAGTGCGTCTTACGAGTGCATCGTACTCAGACAGAAGGATGTATTCATAGTCACAAAAATCATTAGCACACTGAAAGGGAAGTCCTAAAATTATTCATAATTCTACCACACAGAAAAGCCTATTTGGGGCAGAGTAGATTGTAAAAATGAATAAAATATGAAAGATATCCAAGCATTATGAAAAGGAAATGCAAAGATTTTTACATACTTGGATTCATCCTTAAAATCATTTAAAATGGATAAAAATAATGAAGCCTAAATTAGCTGTTATTTTACACAATCACAGTGTTAAAAACAAAGAAACTAAATATTTTATTTTTAAAGCTATATGCTATTTCAGATTGTAATGCACAGTGGTGTAATTTTTAAAAAATTGATAATAATTATTAGAATTACATAAAGCTGTGATATAACAATCTAACATAAGTATAACTTTTCTCATATATATATATATATATATATATATATATATATATATATTTACAGGTAAAATGATAGACATATAAATCCTTATTTACTGCAGTTTATTGTCAAACATCAAAAATTACCATTTATATTATTTTTACAATAATGTACAAGTAAGTTAGGAAAGTATGCAAAAGTGTACGATTGCTTCATTTTCTTTTGATATTTATCACTGAACTAAAAACATCTAAATAAAAGTTATTTTCCCTAGAGTAGGTGAAATCTATATAAAATGGTTAAAAGATATACTAAATTTAGTTTTTAATTTGGTGAAATGTATCTACATGTACTGGCTTGTTTTCTGTGTCAACATAATACGAGCTGGAGTTATCACAGAGAAAGGAGCTCTCCCTTGAGGAAATGCCTCCATGAGATCCAGCTGTAAGGCATTTTCTCAATTTGTGATTAAGGAGGAAAGGGCTCCTTGTGGGTGGCACCATCCCTGGGCTGGTAGACCTGTGTTCTATAAGAAAGCAGGCTGAGCAAGCCATGGGAAGCAAACCAGTAAGTGACATCTCTCCATGGCCTCTGCATCAGCTCCTGCTTCCTAACCTGACTTCCTTTGATGATGAACAGCAATGTGGACAGTGTAAGCTAAATACATCTTTCTTCCTCCATTTGCTTCTTGATCATGATGTTTTGTGTAGGAATTGAAACCCTGACTAAGTTACTAGATATGATGCTTTTCCAAAATCATGTGATCAACATATTTTTAAACTTACAAACATTTAACTCAATATTTAAATATTCCTATTAAAATATGAGTGTGTCAAATTGGTGCTACAAGAGTATGGGCAAACTATAAATTTATAATGATATCTAATGCCAGCTTCTTAGCACATGCCATTTTATGGAATCTTTGTGCATAATATCCAGTTAATTCCACATTAACACTGTGATGGAAATTTAATTTATAGACCAGGCAGCTAAAGAAGACATTGAATTGGTTATCCAAAGTAGAGAATCTATGTGAATCAAGTCACTCTTAATGCTTAATATAAGCATATCTCTCTCTCTCTCTCTCTCTCTCTCTCTGTGTGTGTGTGTGTGTGTGTGTGTTTAATGTGTCTGTATATTGATAAAAGAACAGTTGACTGGAGTCAACAGTGAATAAGAGAGTAACATTTCTCTGTAAATACTTTTATACTGTCTCAGAGTTTTACCATAGATGTATGCTACACTGTGACTTTTCGGACTAAGACAGAAAGACAGTATGAAGGACAGAAGCGTTTTCTCTGAATGTATGTTACTTATGTTCCAATTAGCAAAAAAAATAAAATAAATACAGAAAGCCGCGGCTCAAACACCAATGTCCCAATCTTGCACACAAAGAAAATACACTCATCTAAAACCTAAATGAATACACATTATGATATTAAATTGAAAACATTATTTTCTCTTTAAGCTTCTATGTATTTTTGTTGCTTTAAATATTTTTTCAATTTTATTATATATTATCTGTATTTACATTTCAAATGTTATATCCCCCCACCCAACTCTGCTCCCTCCTCCTCCTCAACTTGCTTCCATGAAGGGGCTCCCTCTCCCAATAACCCTCTCTACCCCAGTAACTTGGAAGGTTGATGGTGTTGTCCTTCCCATGAGGTTGCAAACCTTTCAGCACTTTCAGTTCTTTCTCTAGCTCTTTCACTGGGGTCCCCATGTTCAGTCTGATGTTTAGCTGCATCCTCATCTGTATCTGTAGGACTCTGAGAGAGCTTCTGAGGAGACATCCATATCTAGATCCTGCCAGTAAACACTTGCTGGCACCAGCAATAGTGCTTGGGTTTAGTGGCTGCTGGTGAGGTAGTCTCTGTAGATCTTTTCTTCAATCCCTGCCCCTCTATTTGACCTTGTGTTTCCTCCCCTGTTTTGTTCTCCCTTCTAAGAAGGAGTGAGGAATCCACATTCTGATCCTCCTTTTTAAACACCATAAGTTCTGTGGATGGTTTCTTGGGTATCCCAAGATTTTTTTTGCGGGGGGGGAGCTAATATCAGCTTATAAGTGAGTGCGTACCATGAGTGCTCTTTTGTGACTGGGTTACATCACTCAAGATGATAACACCAATGGCTCATACTCTAAGATCAAAACTCAACAAATGGGACCTCATGAAATTACAAAGCTTCTGTAAGACCAAAAACACTGTCAAAAGGAAAAAACATCAACCAACAAACAGATTGGGAAAAGATCTTTACCAATCCTACATCAGATAGAGGGCTAGTATGCAAAGAACTCAAGAAGTTAGACTGCAGAGAATCCAATAATCCTACTAATATGAGGTAGGGAGCTACACAGAGACTTCTCAACTGAGGAATATCTAATGGCTGAGAAGCACCTAAAGAAATGCTCAACATCCCTAGTCATCAGGGAAATGCAAATTAAAACAACCCTAATATTCCACCTCACACCAGTCAGAATTGCTAAGATCAAAAACTCAGATGATAGCAGATGCTGGCATGAATGTGGAGAAATAGGAACACTCTTTCACTGTTGGTGGGATTGTAAACTGGTGCAACTACTCTGGAAATCAGTCTGGCAGTTCCTCAGAAAATTGGACATAAAGTATTATGTGCTACCTAAGCACCCAGCTAACCCATTCTTGGGGATATAACCAAACTGTAGCTTCAATATCTAACAAGGACACATGCTCAACAATGTTCATAGCAGCCTTATTTACAATAGCCAGAAGCTGGAAAGAACCCAGATGTCCTTCAACAGAGGAATGGATACAGAAATTGTGGTACATTTACACAGTGGAGTACTACTAAACTATTTAAAATAAGTTCAAAAAATTTCTAGGCAAATGGGTGGAACTTGAAAAACATTCTATAAGATGCAGCATGTTTTACTTTGTTTAGTTTGAATTATTTTATAAATTAACTGATTATCAGGGGCTGTTTCAAATGCACCTCTTCTGTAATGTTGCCTGAGATTCCTACTAGTATGGAGGAGAGGCTAGATATAGGTATGGCCACTTCCTATCCCTAGGCTGGACTTCCATAGGAGGGAGGTAGACATCAACCCACCTACAAAACCTTCAACCCAAAATGTGTCCTGCCTACAAGATGCACAGGGATGGAGATGGAGCAGAGACCAAGGAAATGGCCAAGCAGTGATTGCCCCATCTCATGGGAGAGACAGGAACTTAACATGACTGTCTGTGGAAAGGCTTCACCCAACAGTGGATGTAAACTCATGCAGAGACCCAGAGCTAAACATCAGGCAGAGCTCAGGGAGTCTTGAGAAAGAGTAGGGAATAGAATTGAGCAAGCTGGAGGGGTCAAGGCCATAAAAATACCTACAGTATCAACTAATCTGGGATCACAAGACCAGGCTGAACCACTAACCAAAGAACATGCAGGAGCTGGACCTAGCCCCATAACCATATTTGTAGCAGATGTCCAACTTGATCCTGATTTGGGTCCAGGGCTGTTTCAGACTCTGTTGCCTGCCATTAGATCCCTGTCCCTGACCTAGACTGCCTCAGTGGGAGAAGAGGTGCTTAGTCCTGCTGAGACTAGATGTTCCAGAGTGAAGTGGTACCTAAGCAGGGGCTTCTCCTTCTCTGAGAAACACTAGAGGGATACTGGGAGTTAAAATGTTTGTAATGGCAGGCCTGAGAGGAGAGGAGGAAGGAGGCAGTGAATGGAGTGTAATGTGAATTAAAAACTAAATAAATTAAGAAAAATAAAACAAAGAACAAACAGACCCTTTCTGTGACAGGTGTTTGGCAGTCACTTTGCTGGTAAGATAGTTGCATGGTGCTTTATCTACAAATACTGATATATGAATTGAATTTATTTGAAACTGCACTGACCCTGTATCATCATAATCAAAACTTGCAATCCTTCAAGATGGAATCAGAGGAGAATCTCATCATATTCATAACTTTAGAGAGTGGTTTCACGATGTGCTAACATTGCGAGAAATTGTTTCATTTGTGAGAAAAAGGGTATGTTTCAGAATGAATTTTTAAATATTCTGCTTGAATTATGAGAGATGACAGAGGCATTGTTTATGGCAGCAAGAGCTTTTATTGTTGCATTATCTTCAGCTAAATCAAATTCACAAAAATAATGACAACTCATATTCCACAAAATGGCTTAGGCTACAACGGTCAGGTTTTCTTTCTATTGAGATAAGCAAAGGAAGGCAGACAACTAAAACCTTAAGGAAAACAATCTCTACAAGGATTTTATATAAATACGTATCAATGTAAGAAAAAAATCTATCATTGGGAGGGAGATAAAGGGTAATTATGACCGACTTAGCACAATAAGATCTACCTTGCTTCTTCCCATTCCCTAACCCAATTTAGACTGTTTTATACATGTTCACGGTAATAATAAAAATGTTGCAAGGTGGAATAAATAGCTGGTATCTTTAAGTCAAGGTCCTCTTAAGCATAATTTCAGAATCAGTGCTATAGCAGCTTTTTACTGAACAGACGTTTAGCTCTTATCTGCCAAATTCTCCATCAAAACCTTGAGATACAATTCTCTCAAGTAACTTCTTTTTGGTGAAAGCAAACCAAACGAATGGCTATTTTTAACTAACTGCTGTTGTAACCGATCTGCTGGGACTGGAGACAACGGCATAGTTAACACCAGAGTTACCTATCAAAGAACATGTCATTGAACTGAAAGCTCAAGAATAGTAAGCTGTTTACAGAGAGATGGAGACGCAGCGTTACAAACAGAAGGAAAAAAAAAAACCTCTTGAAGATATACAAAAGCTTGATATGTTTGTGGAAGAATAAATGTATTTAATACATAAGATCATGGACTCAGTGAAAATGCTGTGGATGCTTAATTCAAGCATAAAAGTGTGTGTGCATATATATATATGTATGCATGTATGTATGTATATATGTATATCAGACAATATAACTTCATATAACAATAAGAGTTTGAATTTTACAGACTTCGAGAAGTCAATGAAGGGTCTAGAATTAGAAATATCTAGTTCATAACTTTAAAAGTATAATGAGTGTAGCAACTAACGACATTATTTATTTGGATGGATTGTATAAATTATCATCGAACTTGGAGAGTTCTGGAAATGTGGGAAGGATTGATAATACGATGCAAGACTGACATAGATATGCCTCAGGTAAACCGCTGACTTCTGATACTTGGCATGCTAAGCACTGAATTTAAACAAACAATAAAAGTTCCTTAACTGAAAATACTGTTTGTCAGTTATGATGACTTTGTAGTACGTGGCTACTGAACAGTTTTTGTTCAAGGACAGAATATAAGCCAGTTGGAAGCTGAGTGATCTAAGATGTCCTGTTGATTACACAAAATTCACTGTTCTGATGTTGCTGGCCTGTTATAGGTAAATCATTGATTTCCTATTTGAGCAGCCTGGCTTCTTCCTCTGGGCTCCACCGGGAATTCCAAGAATTCAAGTCAAAGCCACAAGGGACTATTGATTTAAATATTTGTAACTCATGCAACCTCCAGCTTATTCCTTTTTTATTAGATATTTTATTTATTTACATTTCAAATGTTATCCCATTTCCCGGTTTTCCCTCTACAAACACCCTATCCATTCTCCCTCACCCTGCTTTTAGGAGGGTACTCATCCACCCACCTACTCCCACCTCCCCTCCCCGGCATTCCCCTACACTGGGGCATTGATACATCACAGACCAAATGCCTCTCCTCCCATTGATGTCCCATAAGACCATTCTTTGCTACATATGCAACTGGAGCCATGGGTCTCTCTATGTGTGCTCAGCAGTTGTTGTTTTAGTCCCTGGGAGCTCTGGGAGCTCTGGTTGGTTGATATTGTTGTTCTTCCTATGTTGCAAACCCCTTCATCTCCTTCAGTCCTTTCTCTAACTCCTCCATTGGAGACACAGTGCTCAGGTTGGCTGCGAGCATGCACATCTGTATTTGTTAGGCTCTGGCAGAGCCTCTCAGGAGACAGCTACATCAGGCTCCTGTCAGCATGCACTTCTTGGCATGTGCAATAGTGTCTGGGTTTGATGACTGCATATGGGATGTATCCCCAGGTGAGACAGTCTTAGGATGGCCTTTCCTTCAGTCTTCTTTCCATCAAATATCTTTCGAGAATGGTCACAGGGCCAGAGCCTTAGTTAAAGTGAAGGAGTCATCTTTGATTTTACGTCGATAGCACACCGGAGCACAGTACTAGTCTGCACCCATTTCAAAGCAGAAATTTGAACGTTCCTCTTCTCAAATACTGTAACATAGCAGTCAGACTGCCGCTTTCTGACTTCTGTTACCAGTCTTGGAATTAGGAAAATATTTCTGAAAGCTCTCTAGGACTTATAATTAGCAAAGAACACTGACAGTATCAAGTAATTAAGATAGATCCTCTATTGTAAAAAGAAAAAGAATCCTATTAAACCTCCTTAAATCATCTATGTTCTCATAATTAAGTAAAGAGGTCATTGTAAAAACGTGATGCTTAAGTTGAGTATATCAATAAAGAGCAGGTGTTCGCCTCTTCCTAGCTCTGATCTCTGCCTTGTTCTCTATCCCTCACCAACTTATTGTCTGAGATAGCTACTCACGCCAAACCCAGAGCTCCATATACTTTCTGCCCTACTCCCACCACTGGGGTTACAAGCATATAACACCACACTTGGCTGGAATTCCAAAGGCATGTTCTCATGTTTTCACAAAAAAAAAAAAGCCTTTTGATCACAAGCCACAGCCTTAGTTCCCAGGAAGCATGATGGCTTTACGGTGTGCGTTTCATTCTCCCATCCCCTTTAGAGGGACGTATTGTGTGCTTTGTTTCTATAACCTATTCAAGTATATTAGTTACATAAACGTTTCTTTGGTGCCTAAATAATAAAATAAATAGCATTCATAACTTGCCCACCAAAAGAACGAAAGTTACTAGTGAATTGATAACTTTAATTAACTGGGTTCTACTCAAATGAGTAAAGATAAATCCAGTCTTATCTCTCTTATACCAGCTTATGACTCTTCCTACAAGAAAGAGGACCGTTCACTAAACCCAGTCTTTCTTGTTTTGCCACAACTAGTATCAGAAAAGTTGGTTTTTGAGCAATATTCTTAATTAGGATTTATTATAAAGTGGTTTATATCTCAACTGGTAGTGTAGCTAATTTAAATGTACATTAAATTGTTAATTCCTGATAAAAATAAATCTTATAAAATTGTTTGAAAAAGAGCTTCTGAAATGGCCCAATAGGTAAGGGTACTGACAATTTCAGTTCTAACCTCAGGACCCAGATCCTAGAAGAAAAGAACCAACTCTCAGAAGTTGTCCTTTGACTTTCACACAATATTTACTTGTGAACACACACATACCCCCCACAGACACACACACACACACACACACACACACACATAAGCACAATACACACAGCATTTAAATAATGAAATATACATTATATAAAGTTGTCTATGTGTTTGCTTTTAGTTTCTTCTATGCTAAATCCTATAGCCGATGTTGTGAGTTGCATTTTCAGTTACTTTGCAGCAGTGACATTGATTTCAGAAAAAAATTTAAATACCTGTTTTGGATTTTTATTTTCCCATAAATATTGTATATAGCATCTCTGCTAATATTGCATAAGGTTATTGGTTAACTATTAAATTATTTTGTAAAATATGCATATAATATGTGAACAAATACTAGGTTCAGGTATATTTATATAGCCAGATGAAAGTAAAATAATAGTAACATTTGTCTGGTATTAAATACTTTAGACCTCATAAGAACTCCTCCGGCTCATTGTTAAGACCACAGAGAAGCAGTAATTGGAGGTGCGTGTCCATTTAGCATGAGGATCATGAGATTCGAAATCTGTGCCTTCATTTGGGCAAGAGATTTCAGAATGAAGTTTTATGAATGCAGCCCTGTCTGAAGTGGAGAGGAAGAGGACAGGACTATGGGGATTCTCATGAGAGGAAGATTATATGGGTTCTAGCAAAACTCATATCGGATATTACTTTCATTTAAATGTTCTGCTTAAAATGCTTTGTTTAATGAAAAACAAGTTGTATCATTTTATTTTAAATTACTCCATAGAAGGCTATGTTTATATGTAATTAGATCACCAGGTGTGCCAGAAACCCCAGAGAAAAGAATTTTGAAAGAAACAGATCTACACTCATTCCATGTTGGGCAAAAAAAAAAAAAAAAAAAAAAAGGCTTATTACAGTTCCATTTTGTAGACTTGCTATGATGAAGCTGAACTGTACATAATTAATCAAATTATACAAGAAGCATCCAAGTGTCTTCTGTGTAGGGAGAAGAGACAGACAGTGGCAATCAAAGCCATGGAGTTTAATGATGAGTCTTAATTAAGATACACATCATCTTCTGATTCCTTAATTTTTAAAAATTCTCTGCCAAACTTAGATCAGCTATGCTAATTAGCAACAACTTGGAATCCAGGAAAGCAGGCTATTAGAAAAGAGTACGTTAAAATCTTTACAAGCAGGCTGGAGAGATGGCTCAGCGGTTATGAGCACTGACTACTCTTCTTCCAAAGGTCCTGAGTTCAATTCCCAGCAGCCACCTGGTGACTCGCAGCCATCTGTAATGAGATCTGATGCTCTCTTCTGGTGTGTCTGAAGACAGCTACAGTGTACTCAAATAAAAATTTAAAAATTCTTTACAAAAAGACATCACCAGAAAATGCATCATCTCTTATCCCAGGACGAAGACTGTGCCTGATGCAAGGAACTCCATAATAAAGACTTGCTCCTACTTCTGTAAATGAAAAGTTCTGAAAACACCTTGGTCTCTGGGAATCCCAAGAACTCTGGAACCCAGAAAATGCCTTACGTTTTCCTGATGTGGGGAGAAATATCTTTAAATGGAAATTCTCTCTTAAATTAGGCCAAGTTGTTGCTCAAGGTTTCTTCTACTGTGTCGATCCTGCACAGTAAAATGATCCAGATTAAGTCTAATGCACTTAGCCATACTTGTTTATATTCTTTAAAACCTTTATAGGAAAGGTTATTTTCCCCTATACTGATCCTAGATACTCAGTTTTATTCCATATCTGACTTAACACCCAGGTCTGTCTCCTGATATAAATCCAGTTACTTTTTTTTTTCTTTTTGGATCATAGTGTCTCCAGGTGTGACCCACTCAACCTGCTAAGGATATGTGTTTTCTCTTGCTCTAAATGTTTCAGTTGCTGCCTGACTTTGTATTATCCTTTTGACTGTCACAGAATGCTTTGAGCAGGTTTTGATGTTTTTCTATCATTATGTTTTTTTAATTTGTTCTCTTATAACCTAATGCAGCCCTCCCTCCGTCCCTGGACCACACAGCACCTTCCCAATTTCCTCCCACCTTCTCCACTGGAAAGGGCAAGGCCCCCACTGAATATCACTCTCCCCTAGCACATCAAGTCACTGGAGGAATAGATCATCCTTTCCCACTGAGGCCAGACAAGGAGTCTCAGTTAGAGGAACAGAATCCACAGGCGACAACAGATCCTACTCCAGTTGTTGGGAGACCAGATGAAAACCAAACTGCACATCTGTTATATATGTGCAGGGCAGGGAGGTGGGGTTGGGGGCGCTGGTTAGGTCAAGTTCATGCTTGCTCTTTAGTTGGTGATTCATTCTCTGGGAGCTCCAAAGAGTCCAGACTTGTTGACTCTGTTGGTCTTCTGCCTCAGCTGGAGAATTAAGGACACTGGCTACGCTTCCAAGATCCCGAGTTCAATTTCCAACACTTCATGGCTCATAACCATCTATAATGATTTTGAATTTTTAATCAACTAAAACACTTTTTTTGAAGAGCTACTATTGGCCAAGACTTCTCTATATCTTCCTAAACTGCCAGTTCGTTTTCAGTTCAGGCTGTTTGTAGAAAGATTATAAAACAGGTGAGGTAAGAAAGAATGAAATATGAAACGCCACACAGGAAACACAGGTGCACTGTCTCTTCTGTACCAACTGAAACCTCAAATTAGATATTTTGTTGAAGTTTGTTCTATATTATTAAATATTAACATGTCCTAGTATTGTATGTAAATCAAGCATTGCTTTTACTATGCAAAGACTCTCCACAAACACACCAGACCAGAGTTTTAAAGACATTTTGTTTAATTTAAAATGCTGCAGAATGTAGCCTTCCATCTTTAGCGATTACCATTGCATGTTAAATACACACAAACGTATTGAATATTGAAAACAGAAGCAAATATCCCATTAGAGAGTGGTTTTTACATCAGTTAACATTCCAAGAACATTGTAATATCTTTGATAATTCAGAAAAGAACTCAGTGGGAAAGCTATCCTGTGCCTATGAAAGTGAATTTTCAAAGAATTAGACTTCTTTGTTATAAATAAGCTTGGTGATTGTGTGGTATCTTTGGGCCTCTTTAGTCATCTTTCTTCCCAAATACCTTTCTATTTTCAAACGTGGTATTTTTAGTTGACTATGCTTATTATTTTAATACAAACTTCCCAATTCTTCTTATTCTTATTTTACTCCATGTTTGTTAATTCAAATGATAATATTTTATAGCTATGTTGGGAAATAATTGCAAGAATAACCCCCCTCCCAAAAAACCAAACAAACAAACAAAAGCTTTCTTTTAGTTTTATGAGTTTTTGTTTTTGTTTTTAGGTCAATGGTCCTGTTTCTTGCAGGAATCACATGGGGCTATTTTGCAGGACATAGGTTTTTTTGTTTGTTTGTTTTGTTTTCTTTCCCCCCAAACCCTGATTCCCCTGATGAAGACTTTTTAAAGGATCAAATTATCTAAATTTTGCTTTGTTATGAATTCCATAAAATCTTTTTCCATGTATCCAAAGTAAATCACAGACATTATAGCAAACAATTGCTATATCTTTGTTACAATGTTTCTGTTCAAAGAGGACACTATGGCTGAAGATGGGAAGAAAGTAAGAAGGATATTTGACCTGTCTGTCAAGTTGCTACTGTTTTTTGAAACACAGTTCAAGGGCTCTTCTGTACTGAGTTTTATTGCGACAATAAGTTAATTTGACATTTGTTCCTCAGATTTTGATCAGTGTAAATTATCATAAATGACAAATAGTCGTGAACTAATAATTCCGCAAGTGTCTATTGAGGATTTGAAGCTAATTAAGGCACTCGAATGAGCATTAACATTTTTGCAGTCTTGTTCAGGGCATGCATTGCAAATCTGCAAATATGTAAACAAGGACACCTTTACCTGTGGTGAGGCTAATGCATACTCCATGCATTCTCCAGAGACATGAGCTTCCAATGACAGCACCTGGACTCTGATCTTAATGTTTGCATACAGAATATGCTATTAATTGAGTTTTTACTTTAATTAATGGAAGATAAAAAGACATTTCTTAAACACGTAAAGTTGGCAATCCTACTGAAGGTAACAGAAGTACAACAGCAATTTTTTTTTAATCTCAGCAATCACTGTTTGTATTTTAAAATTATCTTTATAGGAATATTTTAGCTAAATGGAAGTTTTATGGCAACTCAGACAATTTTCTATCTGTAGATATGATAGGTAGAAACAGAAAATGGAAGAAAAATAATAGATTGAAACATTCGTTTCTAAGGTATGTTTGGGAATTTCTGTCTGGTTCTACAGAGTGAATTATTCAGACACTGTATCTATTTGACACAGAGCCTTAGAAACAGTGGATAATAGCACTGGGCTAGGAGATACTAATTCCTACTTTGATTTCACCTCTGTGTGAGTAGGGCCAGTTCATTCCTTCAACAGAAACCTTTTTCCATATACAATGAACATCATTAGGCAATGAGATTATTGTCAGGAAACAGTGATCTTGATTAAGCAAAATTTACACATCGTAATCAGTTAATCACACTATACAAGTCCTTTAACAATAAGGAAACACAATTTCTTAAGTCACAAGTATTCTCATTCCTAAACTTAAATAATCAAACAACAACAACAACAACAACAAAAAGATTGGATTTTATCCAATCCTTAGCCATGCTATTTTCACAGAGACATAATAATGAAGATCTAGTAATTGCTTGCTGGATAAAATGTTAATATTCTGTCAACTTTTCCAGACACTTGACCTATAAAACATAGACATTCCAGTCACCTTCTCAGCTGTGTTTCAATGGGATTAAAGTATGTTTTACTCATCTTCCCTACTAACATTCGCTTTATTTGAGGACAAAGAAATATTGTACCTTGTATATTCTCAAACCAGTCATAGCATGTGTTAGGTGTAATACAAATTATTTATTGGATCAAAGGACAATATTTCCTATAAGATAATGTTTTGATAATACTCTGCAAAGCTCTAGAAGTTGAATTATAGGTGAGGATTGTTGTTGCATACTATACGGTGTAAACCTTGTAAAAATGTTTTCAACATTTTACCAAAGTAGTGATATATATGCCCCATAAATAAGAGAAAAAGGTTGTAGTTATTATTCCTGTGTATCAGGTATATAATACACTCAGAGATACAATATTGGAAAAAAACTGATTTTCCCTTTGCTAGTGGGTATTGGTTACAAATATCTTCTTGTTTAGGGGCAGAAGGTCGTGTTCTTCCTCCCTGTGCTGGGACCCCATCCGGTTTGAGCCTGTTCAAGACCTCTGTGTGCTACTACCATCTCCAAGAGTTCATCTGTGCATCAATCCTGTTTCTTTCTACTCATCCACTTTCTCTGGCTTTAAAACCTGTCTTTCTCCTCTTCCACATAGCTGATCCCTGAGGGATGGAATAAGAATCACATTAGTACTCACTGCCCTAGAGCTTCTCAGTCTCCTCACATTGTCCAGCCATGGCTTGGTGTGTCTATTCCCATCAACTGCGAAAAGAAGCTTCCTTATTAAGACATGCTGGGAAACTGCTCTAAGAAGCCTAATGGAAACAGGAGGGAATAGGAGAAAAATACAGAAGATAAAATCGAGCATAAGCCTGTAGCTCCAGCACTGAGGAGGTAGAGCAGGAAGGTAGGTCATCCTTGACTACATTTTAAGTTCAAGACCAGCCTATGCCATAGGAATTCTGCCTTAAAAAGAAAAGAAAACAAGCAGATTTCTTTTCCAGTTTATAAATTTTCAAGTTGTTTTTACAATTATTTGAACTGACAGATTAATCCATTTTCCAAACTAACCACAGCTCCGGGGGACTAAAACACCAACCAATGGGTTCACGTGGCGAGACCCGTGGGCCCAGGTACATATGCAGCAGAGGATGGCATTCTCTGGCATCAATGGGAGGAGAGGCCTTCGGTCCAGTGAAAGCTTATTTTCCCAGTGTAGGGGAATGACAAGGCGCTGAGGTGGGAGAAGATGGTTGGGAGAGGGAGCACCTTCATGGGGGTAATTAGAGGGGGAGGGGTTTGGGGGAAAGGGGATAACATCTGAAATGTAAATGCAGAGAATATCCACTAAAAAAAAATTGAAAAAAAAACTGGAAAGTTGCTTAATGATATGAAGAACTTTTCTAAGTTATATAATCATCTCCTCCAAATAGAATTGCTAAATAACTTTATAACATAACATATAGTACAATATTTTAATTTTTAATGCATTATCATTCTTTCTGTACCACACTCGTAAGTCTTTGTAGTCAAGAAAATGGTAGATTATGTCTTACCCGTTAGCATTTGATGTTTCTGAGACACTAATGTTCTCGTTACTATAAATGTCCAGGTATCAACATAAGTAGCAATATAAGGGGGGATATTTCTAAGATACCAACACAACAGGTGAAATAACTTAAGACACAATAAAATGTCAGTCAGAAGTGATGTCAGCTAAAAGTGGTGCATTTTAAGCTTTACTTTTGTCCCTAACAGCATTATTTACCTGCCTCATATATATAACAGCCTTATTTACCTGCCTCATATATATAACAGCCTTATTTACCTGCCTCATATATATAACAGCCTTATTTACCTGCCTCATATATATAACAGCCTTATTTACCTGCCTCACTTAATTCTTGTTTTAATAATCAGTTCATAAAAATCTCTCAAATGTAGCTTCTGTAAAATAGTTTAAGTAGTTCATGCAGAAGGGATATGGAATATGGTATTTAAGATGCTGTTAAGAATATTTACTACTAAATTAAGTAAAAGAGAAAGAATTGTGTGTTCCAAGCAACTGACAATAAAAATGGAGGAATTAAGCCCAGGAAAAAATATAGTTCAATTTAGAAATTTTGTTTGATCATTTCCTATCTCAACAGGACAGGAGAATTTAGAATCATGATTCAATGACAATTGGAAAGGATTATGTTGGAACAGGCTACAAATGTTTGGAACCAAGTATGTTTTAAAAATCACTTCCAGCTTAGATATTCTGTGACCCACTGACTACACACCAACTGTAAAGAATATGACAATGTAGGACCTACGCAGCTGACACTCCATTAGATATTCCAAGGACAAATGGCGATCAAAGCTTAGTAGATTTCAGTAACAAGCATGCAAATCTCAACTTCAATACATTGTTTTTGCAAGATTCACAATTCTTCTGATAGTATGGTAGATTTTATTAAAAATATAGTGATGTAGAAAATAAAATGACACTGTTTTGCACACACTAAGCTACATCATAGCATATATGTCAAAAAGCGATACAAATCCTTTCTATGTGATGATAATGAAAACATTTTATTGGAAAAAACCATGATGATATTTATGGAGTACTCAAATCATAGCTGGCACTTTTTAAAAATAAATAGTGAGAGATGAAATTACTTTCCCACAAGAAGGTAGCCTGACCTAAACGAGAATTTTGCTAATTATCAATAAAAATGAAAGCAAACCAGAATTAGAAGACATGTCTACACCTGTGATTGTAGCAAAGTGGATGTTTCCACTGTTGCTCTCAAACAGGTTGATGAGTGAGAGGCAAAATGCCTTTCGGATTGTGAGGCCAAGTGATAAATTGCTCTGCCAGTGTGCTCCCCTCTCCAAGCCCATAAAAACCTTTCTCGGCACTCTAAGTGACAGTTGGTTGACAAGTCTAGATAATCAAGCCAGTGCAACTTCTATTGGACCTTCAGAGCGCTGTGCAAAGTGCCGAAGTGACTTGAGAATGCTCTTCGCAGTAGAACAATACAATGTGGTCAACCACAAAAAAATATTAAAAAGTGAGGACCAGGCATATTTTGCTTTTATTATTTCTTATAATTAAGGACTACTTCACGTAGTTATGATCGAAAATGTAGTGTTCTGGAGAATATATTTTATAATTAATCTATGTATTGAAAAACGTTCTTTATTACATCTGTTTTTGTATTCTTCCTTGATCTGTATAAAGAAAGGACAACATAATAGTTATTAGTACTCTTGCTAAAACATGGTGATTGTTATCTTTTGACTAGAACAGATACCCAGTGTCCTGTTCTAATACAAAGAAATGAACACAAGCTCTAACTGGAAGTATAAAAGCTAATAAATGAATTTGCATAATTCATTTATATTAAAACACCAAGCTCTGAGAACTTTTTCCTATCATTAGCTTAAATGTGCTGTACTTCATTTCAAAACATTTTGTGGGCACATGCCCTCGATATGTTATGCATGGAGCTGTATTATCTATGTGCAGTCCATACAATCAGAATGTGGAGCAGGACAAGATCTCACACATACTCCAGACAATTATAAGGTATCACCCATATTCTTCCACTTGATAGTAGAATTCATCGGATCATTTCTCTTTTAAAGTCAAGGGTGCTCAACAGTCAAACCGGATTCCAGAAAGACAGTGTGTATGGATACTGAGTGAAGAACTAGTTCCCAAATTACACACCCTTTGATGAAATGATTGCAAGAATAGGAAGGCCATTGTGGAGAAAAGGATGAGTCATAGTGTCTACAGTATTATTTGAAGGATGTTACAGGTAGCGGTTCTTAGGTTGGAGTTAGCACTGGACTTTTCTAGACTGTTCTTCTTTGTATAGGAGCATAATGATCGACTGAAGCAAAGCATCTGCTAATAGTGTGAAGCTCCAGCTTACAAAGCCCGTTAGAATACAAAATAAACAATGCTGATGAGTGCTCACGTCGGCACACTCCCCGACTGCTCCCCATCCGTACCTCCTCCACCCCATACCCACCCCACCTCACCTCCCCACTTCCTGGGGACTCAGGTTTCTCTAGGGTTAATGCATCTTCACTCTCCAAGGCTAGACCAGGCAGTCCTCTGCTACATACGTATTGGGGACCGCATATCCGCTGGTGTATGCTGCCTGGTTGGTGTCTCAGTATCTGACAGATCCCAAGGGCCCGGATTAATCCAGTGAAACTGCTGGTCTTTCTGTGGAACGGTTCTCCTCAGCTCTGTCCAGCTTATCCCAATTCAACGGGGATCCCTGGCTTCTTTCCATTGGTTGGGTGCTAGTATTTGCATCTGAAGCTGCTATAAGGCAGCTATGCTAGGCTCCTGTCTGAAAGCACACCACAGCATAAGTAACGGTGTACAGTGAATCTAGAGCCTGAGGTTTCCTTTGTTACTGTCAACCTCATGCTAAGCTTATATCCAGCCATAAATGTGCTCCTTCAGCTTTGTGACTGTCTCACATCCTTCACATTACCTGGTCAAACTGTTTCCAAAGAGAAAAGTAAAGAAAGATTGTGTGTGGAAGGATTTACATTTCTCCCTGAGTCACTGTCAATTTAAAAATTCTACTTTTGAAAAAAAAATGGACTAATATAGTGGGCAAAGCCACTAAATAGGAGGTTAGGAGACAGTTTCCCCTGTCACTGAATGCAGTATGGGATGAACATGAGGCTTAGTTGGAAGAATCACGGTCTTACATGAAAGAATCCATGATTTCTATTTCTGCTCTGTTTATACAACAGGGTCTGTAGTCTCAGGTCTAGTGAGGTAAAGGCAGGATATCAGGGTATATAAAGTATGGTGGTTGGAACAGGAATAGCCCAACAGCTCAGAGAGTCCATTGCTTGGAAATAGAAAGTGGCACTATTAGGACTTGTGGCCTTGTTGGAGCAGGTGTAGCCTTGAAGGAAGTCTGTCACTTAGGGGTGGGCTTTGAGGTTACAGAAGCTCAAGCCCATCAGCAGTGTTTCCTCTCGTTCTGCTGCTGCCTGTGGATCCAAGTGTAAAACTCTCAGCCTCCTTTCCAGCACCATGTTGGTCTGGGTACAGCCATGCTTCCTCCTATAACAACAATGGACTAACCTCTGAACTGTAAGCCAGCCCCAATTAACTGTTTGTCTTTGTGAGAGTTGCTGTAATCAAGGTGTCTCTTCACAGGAATAGAATCCCTAACTAAGACATAATGCTAATTTTCAGATAAATACTGTGTGGGTACATAATTACAGGACATAATTGATATACTCGGCAAATGTGTGTTGTTTCTGTTTTCATAGTAGCTAAATATGATTCCCTCTTGCATAAAGATGTTCCTGAATTATAGATAGGCTGAATTTTTATCATTGTTATCCTTTCAAGTGATGGAAATAATTTCTAACCTGATCTTTATGATATAATTAAGGTTTTGTAATACTAAACTGACTACAAAATTGTTAAAGAACTATTTAGATCAGTTAACAAAAACATGTTTTGTAGAATGTGAGGCCTTTTTATTTTTAACAAACAGCTCAGCATTGTTTTGGTCCAAAATAAACAAGGGATACAACACAGAACATTTCACTTTGACAGAATTAACATCTTAACATCAAAGGAAAGATGTGACAAGAGTCCTTACCAGAGTGAAGTTGGTTTGATTAAGAACATTTCCATTGAATCTGTTTATGACTCTGAACCATGAATCTTATGTAAGACTCTAAACTCAGGAGAGAACAGAGAGGTTGCTTCTCTCATACAGATGATACATAGATAGACAGACAGACAGACAGACAGATGACAGATGATAGATAGATAGATAGATAGATAGATAGATAGATAGATAGACAGACAGACAGATAGATAGATGGTAGATAGATAGATGGATGGATATGGGTGGGTAGGTGGATATAGATAGATAGATGATAGTTAAGTAGGTAGATAGACTGACAGACAGAAAGATAGAAAGATAGATGGATGTGGGTGGAAATAGATGGATGGATGGATGGATGGATGGATAGATGGACAGATGGATGGACGGACAGACAGACAGACAGACAGACAGATAGCCCCCAAATTTCTGTGCTGATGCTCTCCTCTGTGGACTACATCATCTACATCAGCACCTTGTTTTTAACATGAAAAATGTTTCTAGGGAAGTCCAGAAGCTACTCAATGGAATCAAAATAAAAAATCATGGCGCCTATTTGAAACTATGGAGAAATAAAGAAGAAATAGATGTCTCCATTATAAATGTCCCCTCTGTTGCTTTATGTGCTAAACCATTTTCCTCTCAGGTTATGAGGACTTGTCCAATTCTTACTCACAACACTGAAACCAATTGAGGAAAAACCGATTCTATTTCAAGCCTGGATGGGTGTGGACTGATGGGTGGTTTGATGAAGGCAGTCATATGATGACTTTTTATAAGAAAACATTTGACAAACTGTCAAAACTCTTTTGGAAAAAGAAATGGTGGATAGAATGGCTCTGAGGAATATGTGTCAATTCAGTTTTCTTATTCCTACATCATATTTTGATGCCAGTTGAGTGATCTCTGTGGCTCTTATGCTAGAAATTAGGTTAAAGGAAGACAGATTGATTCTTAGGTATTCAATTAATGAAACAGTGGTTACATTAATGCCATAATATTTTAAATGTTTTATCAATTATTTGAGAAATTAATGCAATGCATTTTATCTCAGCCCCCCACTTCTTCCCTTTAACTCCTTCCACGACATTAAAATAAATAAGCTTTTTTTTTAAAGCCATGATTTAGACAAATTACTGATGATATATAAGCACAAATGGCTTGGCCAAATAGCTCAGTGTAAGCACTGTATTTCAAAGGTTTATACTACAAATGTTAGAATCTAGAAGGGAAATATTTCAAGAAATAGCAAAAGAAAGAATTTCTGGAAAGCAAAGAAAACTCTTTAATCTGTCATCTGGGTATTGAGATTGAGAAAGTGCTCTGTAGAGGACATGCTATATATATATTACACGTATATATTTAGTTATGTGTGTATATGTGTGTGTATAAAATATACAATAAACTGCCATTTTGGAAAGGTCAAATTTCTGCACATTATTCCTTTTCTGGTGTTTTTAACAATTTATCAATGGCAAACTGGACCTTGTGACTCTCTACTCTTATTACTCTGAAAGTGCTTTACCTCACGGGGATTCAGGCTGAGGTACATGTAGCCCCATACTCTAACTAAAGTTGAGTATGAGTATGAAGAAGCTGAATGAGAGTACTCACACTCTGTCTTGAACGGAACCCTGCTCTACCTGACACAAAGTGTCTACTTAAATGACACACAACCAGGTCATATTTCAAATAACTAATTAAACTTTCAGGTACCTGGTGACTTTTTTCTGATGATTGTCAATCAGTCTGTGCCTTCCTGACCATCCCTCTAACATGTGTGTTCTCCCAGTGTCCCAGAAGAGCTGTGGCATGAAGAAGCTAAACTGTATTTGGCACAGCTGTCAAAGCAGGACACAGACTGTATAATTATTACTACGATACCCTAGTCACATGGGCCTTGTCCTGAGTTCTAAATCTGCTATCAGGGACCCTTCATTTCAATGCTAACTGCCTGACTTCCTCTCTTTCCTCTCACAGCTGCCAAAACCCAACCTAATTTGTATGAGTTAGCTCACACACCCATGTCTCACTTCTTGCAAGAAAATGCCGTTTCTTACTTTGTAATCGTGTTTCCATGTGGGCTTTGAATCTATAATAGACTTTTCACCTTTGGCCAGGAAATACACTAGACCACATACGTGTTCCTCTCTTATCAATGTCCTAGAATACAGACAATATGTTAGTCTTTATAAGTCCACTTGTTTATAAGAAGCTTGTGTAATTTAAGTAAATAAAATAATAACCAAATTAGAAAATCATGGATACGATATCCTTTAATGCACATTAGTATAAAAGACCGTAGCAGAATACTTCTATCTTATATTAGTTAGAAAAATATGCCTTAAGGTTTTCAGCCACATATCTACCTTTTCATTTCAGCAAGTGACGAACTATTGTCCGGTGGCAGAAATCTATCTCTGAAAATATTTTACTCATTCATCTGTCTACTTGCGGTTAGCTACAACATGATGTATTTATTTCTTATAGCATTGCACAATTTTTTCCCCTCATTTGGGATTACAACAGTCTCTGAGCAAAACATCACACTGACTGAACTCAGAATGCCGAAAACTTAGAACCATGAAATGTTGAAAATAACCAGCATATTTTTTCAGGTATTGCACCAAAATGAAAAATATTTCTCTACTGTGCAATAACTTCGGGGTGTTTCACAATAACCTTCGGAATTTACCTCTGCAGTTGAAAGGAAAAGCATCCTTGTGTTTGCTGACTTAAAAGGAAAGCATTACATTAGAGTTACAGTCCAGCGTGATCCCGGATCTCACCAGAGGCTCTCAGTGGTTAGCATCTTCTAACCGAGACGTGGAATGTTAATATTTTATGAGGATTCTGGCTTAAATGATCAATAGAAGACATTCCTCTGCCCGAAAACTGTCTGCACCCTGCTTGGGAAACCCTATAGTAGTGAGCTATTTGTTTTTAGATTTTAATACCTATAAGCATCCGGGCGAGGGCCACAGAGCACTGAAGCTGCTCTGTGAGCAACCAGAAATAAAAGCAGCCATGATACAGGGGAGCCGGCGGCTTGGGCTTCATTATGATCCCTTTTCTCCTTGCATTTCTCATTACCTCTGTTTTAATGTTACCCTCCCTTTGCTCCTTCAGTCCCAAACATTTGATTCATTAAGGCTTTTAAACAACCACCTCCCTCTGCTGTTTTGATGTTTTCATCTCACCTAGTGGATGATTATTTACATGAAAACTTAAGACTTCCTGCTTTGCTCTGTCTCTTTTATCTGCAAACCTATCCCGGGATGTGTGGTTTTGAGTGCCTGGCCCCTTATTATAGACCTTCAGGAGGTTTTGCCCATATCGGAAGAGGTCCCCTTTTCCACTTTTCTCTAACTACAGTTGCCACCCAACTTTTTAAGCAGTCTTTTCTTTTATTTTGTTTTGCCCTGAAGGAAATGGGTAATGGGAAAGAAGGATGTGTTGGGAGAACAAATTCCCACTAACCTGAGGATCCCCAAGTTTGAATTTCATCTCTCGTGGTTCTGGAGGGTAAATGTCTCCAGCCCGAGTATTGGCACCTTTGGCTCACACTGAAGACTTTGAAGCAGAGCGCCTGTCTGTGCTTCTGTCCTCGTTCTGTGGGTTTTTCACTATAGACTTATCACTGAAGCCCGCCATTGTTAGGTTATCTCCACGTGGGTCTCTGCTTCTGTGTCCCCTCCCCTCTGCTCACCTTCCCCCTCCTCTCTTCTCTTTATCAGACATATTTTAGAACAAACTCATACCAAAATAATGAAAATTTGAAAGAATATTCAAGCATAAATTTATTTTTACCCAGATATATGCAGTTTTTCAAACACTTGGAACTAAAGGGTCACTTAAAAGAATTTAAGTATCCTTAAATAAATTTAATTGCTCAGTACAGAATACTTCTTTTTTTTCCTACCTCTGAAAGAACACCACGTTTCTACATTTAATTGGCAATTAAATGTCTATGTCTAGAAAAAAAAATTAATGAACATATGTCTAGGTTTGTTTGTGAAAATGTTTATATATTTAAATTGTCCTTTTTTAAATATATAAAATATCTCCAAAGACACATTAAAGACAAATAAAAAGTTTCTTTATTTATTAACTAGGTCATTACTAAAATAAGCAAACTTTTTGCTAGAATGTTTTGGTAAATTAGTATTTTGTGCCTAGGTATATGGAACAAGCTTTGCATCGTTCAGGATGAAAGTTCTAAGCATAAAAATTAAATCATAACTACGGGAATTATTGATGAAACTTTCTAGCAAACTGCTGTGGAACCTTGCTGGGTAGAGATGAAATTAATTGAATTAAGCATTATAGGGTTGTAAAAGTATCATTATTCATCTGATATAATTGTCATTTCTAAGGCTTACTGCCTCCGTCTGCTAACCTAGGCCTAATCCTGAAAGCTTCTAGCCTCCATATAATCTAGTCTAGGCCGAGAATGTTTACAGCTTCCAAGACCTGCTGCTGACTGAGCTCACCCTTCCTAGATCTTTCTGAGCTCTGGCTGGCTGGATCCACTCCGTGGTTCTGGCTCAAACTCCTCTCCAAGCTGACTGATTCCATCTGGCTCCTCTCAGCCTCTTCTGAATCATTCCACTGACATCATACTAACTTTGGCAATCTGTTCTAATCTTCTGGCTCCTTCTCCTTCTCTGGCTTGTTCTGTCTTCACCTGTGTCTAGCTTGTTCTTTCTCTGCAACTTGTGTCTCTAAAACTGTCCCACTAAAGCTACCTTTCTGACTCTTTTTTTTTTCTCTTCCTCTACCTTGTTCCTCTGTCTTCTTGTGAAAGTTGGGCATATCTTATTCTGTCAAATTTTTCTCGAATTTGTCACTTTGTCTGCTACTCAATTAGACATCAATTTTAAACATGAGAGATTTCTTCTACAAACTAACTTTACCTTCATTGTAAGGATTAAAGGTGTGGACTTAGGGTGTCTCGGAGTACCAGCCAGGGGCATGAAAGGTGTGTGCTGAGGGCTGAGCCATACCTCAATTTAAATCAGGGTTTTTTAATGAATAACACAATCCTGGGATTCAAAGTGTGATCAAATATCCCGCAACACATGATAATTTACAGTACTGAGCTAACTCACCTGACTGAGAAAAAATGATAATTGGGCACTAAACCAGAAGCTCTCCTTTTAACCAGAAACTGCAAGATTTTAAAGTAAAGCACGTGGCAGGTTGTCGCTCACTTGACTCACTAATCCATGAACAATAAGGGTGGAAAAGTAGAACACGTGAATGAGGAAAAGAAATAAAAGGAGGACATGGCTACTCCTAAAACGTGGAGAGCTTTATTGCTGGTATCAGGAAAAGACGGGCAGAAGGGAGAGCCCCCAGGCTGAACATTGCCGGCAGATGAAACTGCACTTGGAAGAGAGAAGAGAAAGAAACAGAGGAGCAGCCGGCCAAAAGACTAGAGTAGCCAAAGTGTCTAAGTTATATAGAGCTGAGGCTGGGGTTGGGGGAAGCAGAAGCTCAGTCCCTGGTAGGAAGAGGTTTACTGTAAGGAGCAGGGTGAGAGGTGCTAGAAAAAGATACTGTGAAGGCTCGTCCTGGGTTTTGGACCCACCTTCCTGACTTCTGTTGATGACTAAAAGCAAAGTAATCTATATCTACTTCCTACTGAAACTGAGGTGTTATGGTTGGAGCCCCGGGAGGCTGGAATGATGTTCAAAGGGCAAGAAGAAAGAGGCAAACAGACTTGTTTTTTGTTTGCTTGTTTGTTCGTTTTTGTTGTTGTTGGGTTTTTTCTGCCCACTTCTCAGGTTCTGTGGAACCACTCTGGGCTAAGGAAGCACAAGCCACTTTGGAGTAGTCTAGGATACACCTAAGGCTAGTGAGATGTAGGCAACCTTGGAGCAGGCTGCAGTCAGCTGGAAACCTGCTGGGACAGAGAAACAAGAGAAAGAAAGTAAAGGGGTTTACAGGGAAATCTGTATCTTGGGTGCTTATCTGAAACATTTAGGCCCAAGGTATTAGTGGAGGGCATTCTGAAGACCAGGAGGGGGATACCTTCCCCTCAGGGATAGGTAGGTGGGGAAACCTAGAAGTACTTATTTGAATGTATTTTGTTTGTGAAAGGTGGGTCCAAATCAAAATCCTGAAGCTTACAAGATTATTTTTAAGTCTATAAAAGAGATAAAAGTCTTAAGTGTATTAGCATTGTCACTGTTTGTAAGTTTTACTGATATCCACATTGTAAAAAAGAAAAAAGAAAAAGAAAAATGAGGGGAAAACAGCAGACTCATGCCTTTAACTCATAATAAAAACTTGGGGATCCAAATATTGTATTAGGTAAAAGCATTAACATTTTCCAGAGGTCTTATATACAGATTGGACAAAGGTGACTTTAGCACAGTGAAAGCACATGACACCTACACTTAGAAGTAAATAGAAAATTTTGAGTTTGCGACCATGGTGATAGTATTCAGTGCTTTATCAAGGATAGATTATTAGCCTAATAAACTACTGATTAATGTTAAAACTCTGAACTTTTGAAATCTTAGTATAACAGTAGCATAGATGGGGAATGAAGTCTGAATGACTTCTCCCTTTTCATGCAGTTTAAGTCATGTTCTTATTCCTTTACAACTTGCATTTGCACAGCTTAAATCACTTTCTTAGATACTCACAGCTTTCAATAGTCACACCTTTTCCTTCTGTGTAATCATTTAAACACCAGACACAGAGGGTTAATTACTGAGCACAGTCATTGCAAAGTTCGTTTAACAAAGGAGTAGTAACAAGTTACTTTGAAACCTGTTTTGTGAGTGTATCTTTATCAGCCTGAAATCACCCATCAAGGTAAACTGAATCTGCATTTCTCAGCTCACCTGGCAGCTCTTGCTACAATGAATGAGAAGCAGCTGCAGAGCTGGGCAGAAGCTGGTATGTTATTCTAAGAGATGCTTCCGCATGTAACAAAGACACGTGCTCCACTATGTTCATAGCAGCCTTATTTATATAGCCAGAAGCTGGAAAGGACCCAGATGCCCTTCAACAGAGGGATGGATACAGTAAGTGTGGTACATTTACACAGTGGAGTACTACTCAGCTATTAGAAACAATGACTTCATGAAATTCTTAGGCAAATGGATGAAACTAGAAAATATCCTGATTGAGGTAACCAAGTCACAAAAGAACACTGATGGAATGTACTCATTGATAAGTGGATATTAGCCCAAAAGCTCAGAATACCCAAGATGCAACTCACAGACCAAGTAAAGCTCAAGAAGAAGGAAGACCAAAGTGTGGATGCTTCAGTCCTTCTTAGAAGGGGAAACAAAATATTCACAAGAGGAATACAGGGACAAAGAAGGAAGCAGAGACTGAAGGAAAGGCCATCCAGAGACTGCACCACCTAGGGATTTATCCCATATGCAGCCAATAAACTCAGTCACTATTGTGGATGCCAAGAAGTGCTTGTTGACAGAAGCCTGATATGGATGTCTCCTGAGAGGCTCTGCTAGAGCAATACTGATACACATTAAGATGTTTGCAGCCAACCATCAGACCATAATGGAGGAGTTAGAGAAAGGACTGAAGGAACTGAAGAAATTTGCAACCTCATATTTAAAATTTTTTAATATGTCATATTCAACAGCTCTCCAACGAGTGTGGAGACCACTATCTATTAGGTATCCTGCTTTAAATAAACTGTACTTGTTTTTAGTTACCTTCTTTTAACCCTAAAACCACATACTAGAAGCTAAATAAAGCTTGCTATTGTAAATGAGTTACATTTGAACTTTGCTTAGCTTTAAGTATAGTTCGGAGAACATTAAATAGTTTGATCCTTTATGAGATAATGGACCACTAACTTATAGGTCTTAATAATCTTTAACAGTTTCCAACACATTAGTACCTTTGGTAAGATTAGGATTTTACATCTTTATCTCTGTTAAGTTTGAACCTTAAAATTTTTGAGTTAAAGATTTAATTAAAGATACTCAGCTTCCAAATGAATTTTATTTATTTATTTGTTTATTTTTATTTTATTTTATTTTATTTTCAGTGCTTGGCTTTTTTTTTTTTTTTTACAATGAGCAAAAAGTATATGTAATATGGCTGCATCTAGAGAATACCAAATGAATTTTAAACCGTAAATACTGTCCACAAAGAAACTGGTGGACTCTATCCTTTTATATAGTATAGAATATTGCAGGGATTTTTTAAATGACTTAGTTTATCAAAATAGCTAACTGCTTAATAAAGCAAACAAAGACATGAGGCTAGATAAGTTTCTAAAACTTAATAAAGTTAGCAGAGATCAAGAGCCTAGACATCTATCTTTTCCTCAGTTACTATTAACCTGAGTACACTTGAGGAATTTATAAACTCTATTTATCAAACATATGTTGTTTCTTAGCTGAAATTTCTTGAAGCCTGGTGTTGAAAACAGTTGGCAAAGAAATAGTTAAACATAAACTCTAAGTCAGGTTTTGTTAATTTGAGTAGGCCTTTAGATATCTTGAGTAGGAGCGATGATAAGCAGAAGGCTCAGTAAGACAAAGAAATGTTATAATTGTTGCTTTATTCCAAGTGGTCATCTTAACCAAGCTGCTGTTAAGTTACCTGGAATGTATCCCTTAACCTTAATAAATTTCCCCTATCAAAGTCCTATATTCCTAATTTAAAAGTTTATGTTCTAGACACTAAGTGTTTATTCACTTTTGGTTAAATGTACATCTTCTTAAGTGAAAGATTTATGTAAAGGAAATATTTTCCTTTAAATTCATATTTATTCTGGATAAATATGTTTTCATTATGTATGTAGAAAAAAGTTACATTTTTTCTTAAACATACAAGTATATGGTAAGTTGAAGGCTATAGTGTTATGAAGTCAATTACTTCTGCTTCAATGATCATTTTTAAGAATGTTCCAGAGCCTTGCCTTTGTCTGTGTCAACCATGTTTTTAACAAAAAAAGTAGTTAATAGACAGTTGAATTCTCAAGTTAAGATAACATGTTCTTAAATTACAATGCAAGCATAATCCTATTCTCCAAGCAAATGACCAAACCTCATATCTCTCCGAATTTAAAGAATATTTTCCATATTTAATAACTTATGAAATATAAAAATTTCCTTTGATCAAATGAGCAATGTTTCTGGGACACTATTAAGAATCTTCAGTCATTGACCAAAGTATCTGCTGAGTGCCCTGCTGTTCCACAGAGGAGTAACACATGACTCTGCCGTCAGGAATAGGATCCTTTTCAATGTGAAAAGTAAACAATTCTGTTTATGACTACTCTGTACAATATAATTCTATATATACAACTGATGACTTCATTATAATGTGAAAACAATTACAAATGCACAAGTAAAAGCCTAGTTCAATCATGAGTCTACATGTTGAATCTCTCATTAATAATCAAAATTACTAAGCATAAGTTTTCTGCTTGGCACTACAGGATATTACCTATGAGCTGTGAACTACAAATGAAGGCTCTAAACATGACAAGGCATTCATTGTGTTAGAAAGTAAAGACAATGAATAGGTACTCAGATGTATAAAATTTATTCGTCACAAATGGGAATAATTGTTAACAAAGGAATAGGCAAATGACCCAAGTCTCCCCCTGTGAAGCTCGGAGGACTGCATAAACTGTTCAAATGGGGTAAAGCTGGACAAAAGTTTTCCAAAGTACATCTCTGTGTCAGTTTTCTGGCTCTTTCCAGAACATTCTTCAGCCTATTACTTAAGTAATCATTTATATGCATGTTCTGTTCTTGTTAACTATTTTGAGATACAAATACTAGATTTCACATTCTGATTCCTGTTCTTCTGATGAAGGATAAAGGGAACTGAGGAGTAAGAGAAAAGTACCCCCAGAACAAAGTTAATATATATTCTAGTGCAGCCTATAGGGGAAAAGGAACTAATTAAATAACGACTATATGGGGGAGCAAGAATTACATAGGTAATCTTAATTTGCTACCACATATTTTATGTGATTCTACTGTTTTAAAAATAAAAAATAAAGATGGCTGCCAGTCACATAGTTGCTTTCATCCAAGATGGAGGCAAGTCACATGGTTGCTATTTAAAAACATCTACGTTTCTAGTATTCAGGAAAATTGTGTGCCTTAGATGGGAGCATCACATTCTGTTTCTTCTTCTCACTCTCCTTTAACTTAAATAACATACTTCTTGAAAGTTTCTCCAATTTTATAAGAATGCTCCTCTAAGGTATAATTAGAGAAAGGAGGCTAACTCATTTTTCCTTGAAAGGTTGACATTTTTATGTTTTATGTCATCCCCAGTGATGACAATTATTTATTTATAATAGTTGTAAGGGCACATGCTGCTTATAGATACATAAAAGACAACTCTCCTGTGAGGTTCCCTCTAACTCAATATACAACCTCCACACAACAGCAGAGGGAGGCACAAAGGAGTAGGAAAAAAGCCTGGAAGTCTTAGTTAAAGAATATGGTCTAAATTCTCAAGGGGAGAGGTCAGGGAATAAACAGGAGTTTTCTCAATAAGTCTAATCTGGTGTTAAACCTTTGGAGAATTATACATGTGTGAATAATAGGCAACGAATTTCTATATCTTTCTCTTGTTTTATCTTCCTAGCATTTCTAACATGTCATTCTTTTAAACCTTAATAAGGCTTTCTGCCTAAAACTATTTTTCTGAGAATTGCAAACTTATTATGTACACTTATGTATATACATACATTCCAGCACATAGTCATTGTCATGTTCAACTTTTTTTTTTTTATTTCAAATGTATCCTGTCACTAGGGTGCAAACTTTCAAAATAGCTTATAGCAGGAAACACGTCTGTAAACTTGTGGTATTAGAAACAGAACCAAGCCCGTGCTAACCAAGCTCACACCACTGAGCAAATCCTCTAAGCTGTTATGTTCATTCCGCCTTCCTTATTGTGGTTCTAATTGCTTTACTTCTCCCGAATATCTTCTACTTTATTTTACTATTCTCTTCATCTTTGCTTTCTTTACTTACACCATTTTTTCCCGTCTCTCTTCTCTGAGTTATTGAAGGTATACTTCCGTTTGTCTGTCACCTAGTGACTCACCCTGTACCTCTACGGTGAGGAAGTATTGTTGCATAGCTGGTCTTCACACTACTCTTCCAGTAAACAACGAAATTTCCAAGACACACCTTGTTTTTGAATTCCACAAGCTCAGTCACTAATTGTGCAGTAGTTTTAGTTTACATATGTGACATATTTAGCACATCTTTTTAGCAAAGTCTGTTTATGATTCCTGCCCTGACATCTGAACACAGATGTCTTCTTCCTGAAGTAAGTCATTGGGTAGGCATGATGGATGTTAGATACGAACTGCCCTTCAACGTGAGATAAAAGACCTATGGAATCCCTTACAATATCCATATCTACCTATTGCCAGTTAAGTGCCCCTGAATCCAGATCACCCTTCTCAACCTCCATCTTGATCCCCTCTGTCCCCAATCTCTGCTCCTCTTCCATCTTTCTACCTTTCCCTGACCTACCTCCCCACTGTCAGCCTTAACATAAATCTACAGATGTTCTCTAAGTGATCTTTAGAACTACAACAAACAGAACTACAAAGAAGCAGATACAGTAATGGACAGGTTTGATCCAAGCACTGGGGAGGTAGGAGTAGGCAGATGTTTGTGTTCAAGACTAGCCTATTCTACAGAAAGAGTTCCAGGACAGCCAGAGAAATCTTGTCTCACTTAGTAAACCAAAACATAAACAAAACAACACCCTGTCTGTCATAAAAGGACATGTCTGTATCAAATTCTTCCTCTCCTTGCAGGGGAGGGACGCTGAAAGAAGAAGAGGTAGCCAATTCCAAGATAGCAGTGTCTTCCAGACACAATACATATGAACACATAGAGGCCGACAGCCTCCGCAAAATCTGAGCAGGTTCAAAGTCGATAAAAGTCTCAGAATGGAGACAAGTACATGAAAACAAGGCTCCAACCCTAACCAAGAAGCTGATTGTGATTGACAGCTGCTGGGAAAGGGAAATGAGTTTCTCCATAGGAGTAGCAAGAGGTATGTTAACTCCTGCATGCTCAGCAGCTGTTGGCAAACACATGCATCCCATGGCTTTTGCTTTTTGTTGTTGGTTGTTTCCTGTTTGTGTGTGTGATTGGGGGGTTAAGTTTTTTATTATTATTATTATCCTTTGTCTTGTTTTTAAGTGTGGAGAAGAATTATGAAATTGAGTGGGCAAGCAGTGGTGGTGATGGGAGGAAAATATGACTGAAATATATTGTATGGAAGGTTAAATGGAAACTGTCAACATTTGAAAGTACACCTCTTCAATCTCACATAGAGGAATTGCTTTTTGTAGGACATCAGACTTCAGATTATTTCTCTACAAATTTTAAGTATATTAATTATTTTTGTGATTTTTCTTATCTAGTCCATAAAACTTAGTCTAATACTGCTTTGTGTGTTGCCATCAAAGTGCATTTTGGTGAGACCAGTATTTGAAGATTTTGACTTTTGATTCTCTTGAACATTTTCTCAATGGTGTGTGCACTATTTTACTGTAGCAGAATGCTGGGATACGAACCTGATAACCCTGAGTGTGCATGCACATCTGCTGAGCTCCCAGTAACCCTGAGTGTGCATGCACATCTGCTGTGCTCCCAGTAACCCTGAGTGTACACACTCATCTGTTGTGTTCCCAATAACCCTGAGTGTGCATGCACATCTGCTGTGTTCCCAATAACCCTGAGTGTGCATGCACATCTGCTGAGCTCCCAGTAACCCTGAGTGTGCATGCACATCTGCTGAGCTCCCAGTAACCCTGAGTGTGCATGCACATCTGCTGTGCTCCCAGTAACCCTGAGTGTACACACTCATCTGTTGTGTTCCCAATAACCCTGAGTGTGCATGCACATCTGCTGTGTTCCCAATAACCCTGAGTGTGCATGCACATCTGCTGTGCTCCCAGTAACCCTGAGAGTGCACACTCATCTTCTGTGCTTCCAATAAGCTTGAGCGTGCACACACAACACTAATAATAATAATACTTAAATAACAAGAGGTCAATAATTTGAGATGTCGGGGGGGGGTCATTGAAGAAGAAGGAATAGAAATGATATGAGTATAGTGCTCATGTTTTTAAAGACTTTTAATAAGCAGAGTATCCTCTAGAGTGTAGGTAAGCCTCTCCTGATCAGTCAATGGCTTTAAATGAATAGACTGACCTTTAAATCTACAACTGTTCTCTAGGTCAGTACCTTCCCAGCCTATCCTGCAGAACCTGAACACAGTGAATCTCCACAGTTGTGAATCTCTTCTCTCTAACTTACTGTATTCTCCTGTTTCCTCCCTTCCCTGCTCCTTCTCTCAGCTCTGTCCCCTCTAACACTCTCTCCTCCCCTCTCCCATTCTCCCCCCTCCCCTCCTTTCCCTTTCTATCATTTCCTACCCTATCCTCTTCTCTTCTCTCCCACCTCTGCCTCCTTTTCTTTTCTTCCCCTTAGCACAGATTGTATACAGTGTATAGCACATACAGTATTGTCAGCTCCATCTCCTGGGGATTTCTGAGGGATAACTTGTCTTAAATTTACCTGTAAGAGTTAACTCCTGGACATTCATTTCTGTTCTCTTACCTCTATACCTATACTTACAGCTTTAGGAATCATATCAGCATTTATATTTTTATATTAATGTTCATATATAAATAACTCACACATACAAACAGTTTAAGATTGGACCTGAAACTCATGAATGACAAATTTTTAAATTCTTGTGAAAATTCCTTTATATGATCAGAGATATATTTAGTGTCTGTGTTTGGTCACTGGAAGCCTTTGCAGTCCTTTATAATAAAGGCTAGAGTAGCTGCCTTTATTAGAAGTTTGTGTTTCAACTGCTGCAGAATGCTAAAAGCCTTTGTCTTTACCTAAAAATGAAAAGTCAGGTCTTCCAGCACTGTGGATAAACAGCACCAACTTGTGTTCTTGCTGCTTTTCTATTTGACATGCGAAATTTTCATTATTTTTCATAAGTGTGTATGCATGTGTGTGTGTGTGTGTGTGTGTGTGTGTGTGTGTGTGTGTGTGTGTGATTTTAGCTACAATTTATTCAGAATAGTAGGTGTTTGGGCATGATTTTATCAGATTTTATCAGATCTGTTTTAGGAGCTTATTTGTTTTTTACAGCACCCATTACTTAAGAACTTGCTTTGAATTGTTTGACGGAAAATAGCAACACTATAAAATAAGCGTCAAGGTTTTCATTAAAGTTACAAAAGATCCAGTCAGATATTGGTAAAGAAAAAAATACCATTCTTTCCCAAACAATGTGAAACAGGATCCTACAGTGTTTGCCAAAATTCTTTTGTGAAGGTGAATAGGATAGCCAATGTAAGGGTTGAAAAATGTGGCAAAACCTCGTTTTTGTGTCAATCTATACAGATTTTGAGCATGGTGACTTAACTTTTTAGATATCAAGACTTAAATGTTAGTTTTCAGGTAATTCTTAAGAATTATCGCATAAACTAGTAACTACAATCACAACATAAGGTCCAAGTAGGATGTATGGACATTGTTATATATTTACATGGTTGCACTGGTGGTAAGATTTGCCTAACAGACATTCTTCTACACATTGAAAAAGAACACATTAAAGAGCAGACTAAGACAATGGGTGCAAAGATAAAATGAGGAGTTTTATGATTCTATTTTCATTTAAACATAGCTTCACTTTTCAGACTATTAACTTCAGTTTCACTGAAATCTTGCTGTTCTCACCATTGATTTTTATGTCTTGTCAATCTGAGACCATGGGTTTCAAGTAGCAAAGTAAGTTTCCTGGATTTCAAAGAGAGAAGTCTTCAGTCTACACCAACACCTTCCCCTTAGCTCCTTGTGAATTGCTGTAAAGGTAGAAGTTCAGAACCACCCCACACAGGAGTATATGAATTTTCTCTATTTCATAAAATGTTGACTTAAAAATACTTAAGTGCTTCCATCTTTGTTCTAGAGGAGAAATGCTCTATTTCAGTTACAAATATTTTTATTAAGTCACTTTCATTTCTTGGTGATTCTTATGCACTACTTAGCTACAACTACAGACAGAAAATTCTCTAACAAATAAAAATGAATGAAAAACAAATTTCCAAAAATAAGCAACAAAAGTGTTAAATGACACTGTCAAAGATTTTAATCAAAACTAGAAATAACATTGAGGTTTTCCATTAATACTAAGAAAATGTGTTTTAATCAAAATGTATTCTCGAGCAAAGATATAACTGACAGAACAATTAATTACTAAACTTTGTTGGAAAGCATTTTCTAGACTTACATTTTGTAAATTCAGATCTCAACTCAGCTCTTTATCACCTGAGTCCAATTTGGGGCAAATCTAATGTCCACAGTGCAGCTCAGTTTAGTTATCTACAAACGAGAATACGAACAGCACCATCTATAGGAATTTGATGAATTTTAACTGTGTTAACATTTCTATTTGCAACAATGCCTGGCACTTCCAAGGACTCCTTGATTTAATAATGTATTGCTATGTCGTGGGTATTTGAAGGAATGACTTCCATAGACTCATGTGTTTGAAGGGCTGGTTCACGGGGCTTGGAACGATTAGGAGGTACAGCCTCATTGGAGTTGGTTTGTGTCATTAGGAAATTAGCTTTGAGGTTTCAGAAGCTCAAGGCAACTCTCTTCCTGCTTCCTGAGGATCCAGGTGTAGAACTCTCAGCTCCTTCCCTAGCACCATGTCTGTCTGCAGGCCACCATGCTTCCTACCATAACTACAATGATCTAAACCTCTGAAACTGTAAGCCAGCCCCAATCAAATGTTTTTCTTCATAAGAGTTGCCATGGTAATAATGTATCTTAACAATATATATATATATATACTATATATATATATATATATATTTCTGATATAGAAATATAGTTTATAGATAGATATAGGTGTAGATGGAGACGTAGATATAGATAGAGTTTATAGACTAATTGTGATAGTGATGTAATGCACGCTTTTGATTCTCGCACTGGGAAAGCAGAGACTCATGAATCTCTGAGCTTGAGAGCAACTTGGTATACAGAATGAGTTCTAGGACAGCCAAGAGTATACAGAGAAACCCTGTCTTGAAAAACACAACAATAACAACAACAGAAAAACCTCCATCATGTCAGTAACTATTGGGAAGCAGTAAAAGTTCTGAAAGTCATTGCCTCAAGTCCATTAAAAATATCCTCCCAGGGAATTCTGGAACTGTGTAGTCTTTCTCATTCTTTTATTCTTAGTCATAAATTTAATGACTATTTTCCCAGGCACTGATCACCATACCACAGCTCAGTGCCAATAGAGCTGGTTGGTTATGAACTGACCTCCAAAACCATGAGCCAAAGTAACACTTGTTTTGGTATAAAGCAATTGTCTCAGCAATTTCTTTTAGTAACAGGATGATGTCCCATAGTAAAAGAAGAGTCAAGCTACTTGACACCCTGAGAAAACCCACAACCAAAATTTTCATGTACTCCACACTACAATATTTCAATGGTCATCTTTATTTTAAGCTTTTCATAAATATTATTTTTGACATCATTCCCCTTCACCAATCATATTTTTCAGCGGGAGAAGTTCTCTCTTGCCACTGTTTGGTGTTGTTTGTCTCATGTTGAGGTTGTTTGGTTTGATTACTCTGTTGATTTCTTTTAGAGCTTAGTGTGGAAAAGATGCAAACAGAGCTCTCAGGTGACAGGTACAAGAGGATAATTAACTTCTTTGTTGCAAAAGTGGAACACACACAATTTTGTTTTCTTTAATTCCAATGACTTTGGAACATCGTAAAGATCAGGAAGGCTGTCTGCAAAGCCTCCACTCTCGGTAATGAGGGCAAAGGTGCCCGTTATTGTAATTTTACTGCATGGCATCCACCGTGATTTCCTGCGGAAATCAGCCCCTCTAGCAACCTGCAAGGTTTTGGATAACTGTGAACAGTCTTAGTCTTTGATCTTAAAATGGTTCAATGTTTATTTAGTCATTTAGCTTATTTGTTTTTGTTTTTGAATCAAGTGAACCAACTTGGCTGTTGAGCTTACTGCAGCAAGGACGTTACTTACAGAAGCGTGGGTAATCAAGGCAGCGGCTTCTCTGCAGAGAGGACCCTCCCATGCATAAAGCCTAAAAGAGGCGACATCAGCATCACCTCCCCTCTGATCTCCTGCATGTGCATATGGCTGTTTGATGGTCTTTAAAGTCTCGGATCACGAACCTCATCTAGGATAATAACTGTATTTCATATTTTTGTAAAAGAGAGCATAGACTTCATTTCCATCTCCTTTGCAGTTTAAAAACTGATCTTTCTAAGGAACTGTTTTTTTTTTAAAGAAATCTTTCGCTGTCCTTCACATTACCTACAGTTATTCGCATTTTATGTTGAGTTATATTTGCCATTAATTTACAATTAAGCAATAATTATTTCTTAAATATTTCCATTTCATTTAGACATTGGAGTGAATTTATGCTTACTCCAGTTCTTTGATAGCTCCATTGCTACTGCTGCTTCCTCCTCTTCCTCCTCCTCCTCTTCCTCCTCCTCCTCTTCCTCCTCCTCCTCTTCCTCCTCTTCCTCTTCCTCCTCTTTTTCTTCTCCTTTTTCTTCTTTTGCAGTGTCTGTGACTCATTTTAAGGCATTTGTTATATTACTTTGAAAAATTGCTCTCTAGCATGTGAAAATTGGTTTCATGTTTTACTGGTGATTTCTGTAACTAAAGCAAAGTCAAAATTTGGTGATGGCACTTTTGTAGTGTCTGATAGTTTGTTTGATGGTTTCTGCTTGCTGGGATGTGGATACGAATTCTAACATCAGAGCTGGCCTCAGGAGAATTTGGAAGAAAGTGATGGATAATTGTACCAATTGTTTTTGCCTGCAGATGCCTGGCTTCAATGATCTACACTTGCCCTCTACACCTTATTCAAGGAAGAAAATGACTCTGCTCAACTCTTCTCCATGTACTCGTGAAAATAACCCTTCTCTGTGGGCTCTTCAAGAGCTTGTATGTATTGGCTCCATGTTTAAGGCACCTGCTGGAGCCACTCAACATTTGTCACACAGTCCACTTTCGTGTGTCTTTTGCAGTGTAGTCAATACGCTAATATTTAATTTGTTTTCTGTATATAAATGTAATCCTCAAATTATATAGTTAACTGATAGAAATATAATATACTATCTACATGGATTTAGCTATCTCAAGAATTGAAAGGCTGATTTTTTTAGTAATATTTTCTGGGAGGGACTTTTGACTGGAAGAATGCTGTATGTAGGTTTTTTTAATGAGTAAATCAGATCTTAAAGCCATGATGGGAAAGATATTTTGCTTATAAGTAACATCAAAATGCAATATTCATGGTTTAAAATAAATTACAAAGTGCAATATTATATGTCTTGTTATCTTATAAGTTTAGATAAAATACTTTTTTTCTCTCCCTGCCACTGGTGACTTAATCAAAGTCAATGAATACCAAAAACAAATGCTTCTCAAATTGTTCCACAAAACAGAAGGAATGGAATACTGCCAAATTCATCCTGTGAAAGTATAATGAGCCTGCTATGCAAACTGGATAAAGACACACCCCCTACTCCCCAAAAGAACTATAGAAAACTTTTTCTGATGGACACATGCAAAAATTTGTACTAAAAAACTTGCAAATAAAATTCAAGAACATGTTTTTAAAAATAATCAAAATCATGATCAATTGAACTTCATCACAGAGAAGCAAGATTTGATTAGCATACACAAGTCAGTAAATGTAATACATTATATAAATAAATATAATGACAAATCTCACATAATCTCATAGATAGGTTCAGGAAAAGCATTTAGAAAAGTTAGACATGTCCTCATTATGAAAGTCCTAGAGTGATTAGGAATAAAGGGAGTATAGTTCAAAATAATAAAGGCCATAACCAACATTACACTGAACAGACACAATCTGAGAACATTTCTTTAAAAATCTGAAATGGGATAGAAAGTCCTGTTTCACATCTGTTATTCAGTAACATATTCAACATATCCAACTTCTTAATATTTTTCTATCTTGACCATTGCTCGGGTAGAAATTTGATTTAAGCAAGGACCATAAACAGGCAAAATTGACCTTCTGTCTGAGTTGACCTTCCCTCTGTGTCCATGGAACCCAAGGAACAAGGTCTCCCATCTGCTCACCTCTTACGAGCATGTTTAACTCTATCAGCTAGAAAAGCTCAGATAACATGTTTGTGTCTCAACATCACTGGGACTGAGTATTGATCATCCAGACAAGTAGCAAACAAGTTCTTACAATCTTCTAACTTGGGAGCAGGACTGCCCACCAAAACATTTATTAAATCAACTAATATGTACTAGGTATCTATAGGTCTTTCCAAATGATAAGTAAAAACAATCTCTGGTGCGGTAGAGCTCACTTCTAGTCAAGAGTTAATAGCAGTCCAAAAAACAGAACACCAGCAACGTTCTCCTATGAATGCGATGCATACCTGACATGCTTTTTGTCTATATGCAGTCTTTGGTGTTCTTGTATACAAGTGTGAAATGAAAAATAAAACTTTGACTCTTATTAACGGGAATGTATGTGTCCTTTCCCATTTTCTTTTACAGTATTATGCAGTTACCTAGTTGCTCTAAAACAAATTCAAAATACTAAATGGAAAAGAGTAAATCATGGGCCAGTGGAGTCTGATCAGGCGACTTCAGCAATAGGTAGAAGGAAATGAGTTAAAGGGGTTTGTGAGAAGAGAATTTCAGGTTATGTGTCTACATTATTTCAAAAAATAAAACCACAACAAGGACTATTTAGCAAAAAGAATTGAGGGAGCTAGTCAGAGGCCATGCTATTTTTAACTTAGTGTAAATGGAAAATATTTTTCTTATTGCCAGGTAAAGTGACACCTGATGATTACACTTTCAAAGAATAAGTCTGCTCCTAAATGGAGAATTAGATATAAATGGTTAAGCATGGATGTGGGGAAGCTCTCGGAGGATGCTAAGGTTTTGGTGCCCATGAAGGATAAATGGGTTAGTGAATATGGTTAGCAATTTCTCATTCCAAGACAGCAAAATGGAGTCTTAAGATCAACATATCAATCCCTGTGGATATGTCAAGTGAAAAGACTTCAAGGTGCTTTAGGTTCTCTATCATATCTACAGCTATTTGACATCATAAATAGCGAAAACAGGGGCACTTATACAAGGACCACATAATCATCGTAATTCTGGAAGCTGGAGAGTCAGAGATCCAAGCAGTGGCATATCTGGTGATCAGTGAGGACTTGGCTCTTGATAACTATCTTTTTCTTGTATCCTCACATGCCTCAGACAGGAATCACTCCTTTGTTTTGACAAGAGCTCAGTTCTCACCGTGAAGGCTGTACCTCATGTTACCTTCCTAAAGCTCCCCTTCAATTCTCTCAATACCCAGGCTTCCACGTTTGTCTAGGGCATAGCACTCGGTCCAAAGTAGCGTAAATGACTACGTGAAGGGGTTCCACTGATAGAGATGATGAGCATACGAAAGGAGAAATGTTAGAGTTTATTAAATCAGTATTGTAGTTCTCATTGTTACGGCAGGGGAAAACATCTAAACCTCTAATTGGAAATATCTAATACACCCCTGAAATAGGAGGGCTGAATTTATACATATACATCAAAACTAGAGATATAGGCACAGCAAGCCATCGCTCACAGGTGGATGTGGATGTGTAGGCTATGTTTCCTAGGCACATTATATTATTTTTATATTTCTCTATATCCAATAGATCTATACAATCTACACGTGCAGATTAGTAGTGGGTAAATAGTCTTTTTTATTTTTGAATTCCAAGGCATTCTTCCTAAGTAAAACTGTGTTTTGCTCCTATCACTAAAAAAGCAAAAAGTAAAATTAAGAAAATATGCTGTTGTGTATCTGTAAAAATTTTGAGGTCAATGAGGTTTGGAGAAAGTTTAATTAATGACTGACCACTGCCCTCAATTTGTAGGGGGCTGGATTTTGCTTTTAATTTTTATCTTGCTCATCACCCAGTCAGACATGAAGTGAGTTCTTTGTAACAAAGTGACAAAGAAAGGAGATGAATTTGGTCTAATGTACCCACCTCTAAAGTCATTTATACTATTTGCATTACATAAAAGGGAAAATAAATAGTAATATCAAATGAATTGTTTTTCTCCACATACTTTATTCCTTTGTCTGGGCCAAACCCCAACATTTTGCTTGGAATATTCTCTAACATGTAACGTGATTACATGGCAATCACCCCTATTGTTCTCTGATCACAGGGGAAGACATTCTTAACTGATTTTGTTTAACCGTTGATATAAACACGGGAGACGATTACTAAGATTTCACTCTGTAATTAATAGAATGCACTCAGTCCCATCATTTTTGTCAACACGGTCTATCATGACCAGGCTGTGGGGAGATTAAGACTTCCTTCTAGACACTGATATTGTTGCTTCATGCTAGAGAAAAAATGAGCAAACTACTTTCATTTTCATTAAGGGAGTCTCAGTAATTTTCGAGCCTCCTGTGAGATTGTGTGAGGATAATGAATAGAGGTGTGTCAAGGTTAAACTAATAGAGCAAAGTTTTGACAATGGTACAAAAACACAATACAAATGGTTCCCAATTATTCCAAATAATCATGATGAACCTTCAAATCATACAAACTCTTAATAAGCTTTCCATTATCCAAAATTACTCTTTATAAAGTTTATAAAATTATCCCAAATTTTGATCACTCAAAAATTCAGGGAAGAAAGTGAAAATTTTCAGGCTAACAAATTGCCCCCTGCTCCTGAGTGTTTTGACTTTTAGAATATGATCACCATTCAACGCTACTTTTTAAGTCTAAAATTAAATAGAAGGAGGACTGTATACATGCAGAATTTTCAGGGTGCCATTTAGTGACACAGGACTTAAGACATGCCAATGAAAGGGATTCACAGATTGTGGAATAAATATTAGTTCCACAGTGTTAAGTTAAAATATCTCTCAGAATACCCTGTGATCTATGTCTTTATATTTAGCAATAATAATGATTTCCCTAGCTCTTGATTTCTTGTTTCTATAGGTAGTGCTGCATTCATGAATGTATTAAGTTGTATACAATGTTTCTCCCCAAACTTGCTATTTTTTTAACTATTTGTTACCTCAATAAAGCTAAGACTTCTTTGTTCAGTGTATAAATTGAATGCAACATAGGTATCAAAATACAGTGCTTCTACTGGGAGACATAAAACTGTCTGGTCTTTGGCTAAGCCCAGTTTATTTTCCCTCCTCATTGTATTCATTCTGCATCTCTAACACAGAAATAGAGACATAATTTTTGCACACAATAGCACTGTTGGGAAATTTTGTTTTTAACTTTAAATCAGTTTAGCTAAAAAACATTTTCTGGTCCAACCATCAAAAGACTTAAAACAATTTTATTACATTTTGCATATCTGAGTATATATCTTTTAATAATTTAATCAAAGTTACCTCTATTGAGATGGATTTTCCTAGTTTTATGCCTAGAACCCAAGTAAAGGTAGGAGGAGAAAACCAATTCCTATGCCCAGACATCATGTACACACACACACACACACACACACACACACACACACACACACACACACATACACACACAGAGGGAGAGAGAGTGAGAGTGAGAGAGAAAGAGAGAGAGAGAGAGAGAGAGAGAGAGAGAGAGAGAGAGAGAGAGAGAGAGAGAGTGTGTGTGTAAGGCAGGAACACTGTTTGAGTTCAGCCATCCAAGGTTAATTTCTCCTGGGCAATGAAGGAATATCCTCTGAAAAGATATGATATAAGTACAGAAACATAAATGAAACATATTAATTTATAACTGAAAAGGCTTCATTCATATTAACTTAAGTTTTAAAAATTTAGATGTCCCGAATTATTATTATTAAAGGTGTCTCTCTCATTTTTCATGTGCCTCAAAATATGGTCTTGGAATCATTTATAGACCATAGTATGCTTTTATATAATTCATGAGAAATCACACACACACACACACACACACACACACACACACACACACACACACACACAAACACACCCATACACACACACACACACACACACACACACACCCATATATATATATATATATATGGGTGTGTGTGTATATATAATGTTGTTGTTTATAAGGTGATACTATTTTCTTTCTCTATTTCTTGGGCATATGTGAGCAATCTGTCTGTGAATTATAGTCACACATAAGCACACTTGTGCGTCTCTGCACCCATTCTACTGACAGTTTTTAACAATTGGTAAATGGGAAGTGATAACATGTTTTGCCAGGCTGTGGACTAAGTGTAAATGAAATGACTGCTATATTAGGCATCTTGTCTTAGGTAACTACTCATCAAGTATCCATTACCTACCAAGTGAAGAAGTGCACAGTCTTTGCTGTAGTGGAATTTACACTGTATTGTAAAATACAGTGAAATCACTCATTTCCCCCCTATGTTGAAGCTCATTAAAGATTGGAGATAAAGAAAATGAAAGCAGAATTTTGTGTTGGATTTTAAATAGTTTGACTCCTTTGAAATTATATTTTTGAAATACTTGAGTTAGACAGGAAACACTATTTTAGTGTTTTATGTACCACCTAATCAAAGCTGTTGATATATCTGGAGTGAGTGAATAGCATGTCAAACCAGAAGATGGGTCAGATCATATGCTACCTTTTAGACGATTTAAGACTTGGACTTTTACTGCAACAGCATTGCTGAGTCCTTGTGATATATGGAGCAGGAATAAATGACAAAGCCACCACATGTTCAGATTGAGAATGATTGTGTGCAGGCTGGACTGGGTGGATATTGCAGCAAGGGTAATCCTCTAAAATGCTCTCCAGGACACACAGAGCTTTGCATCAAAGTTTTGTTGATGATAGACAGACATCTGAGTTTGTACAGCTTTTAGGATCTGGATAGGAGAATAGGTACAGGATTCTGAAACATTAAGACTGGGATATATGAGCAGCCAATTAGTGTGGAAACGAAGAGGAACTGTTTCAGATAGGCTTTTTCTGAGGAAGACTACAAGAGCAAGAAAAGCCTGCCATCAGGTAAAGTTGGAAAAACTATGGGTATCTGTTAGTGACCCACAGAAGGTCAGGCAGCTACTCTCTTTTCTTTTGTTCTTTTTCTCTTAGAGCCAGGACAAAAGGTAAGTCTGGTGTATCTCCAAGCTCATCTATATTTCCTTTAAATAAGCTATCTCCTTGTATGTAACTAGTAAACTTTTCTGAACGACTTTTATTTTTGTAAGAACCACAAGAATCTTGAATCTTCAGACTTTTCCTTCAAATAAATGTACTCGAGCAGGGTCGGAGGTCAGTGGAAATCTGATGACCATCACACTCCTTAGCGTTCGCGGTCATGATGCCTGTACCCACAGAGAGCTTACGAAGCTCCCATTTTCCATCAGATACAAGCTATGACCTATAGTCACATCTGGTGTAAATGGAGAGAATGTCATAGGGGTACCTAACCCCAAGTGTCACAGCTCCATGTAGCACTACCGTCTAAAGCTTAGGAAAAATCACAGGCAAGGAGAGGAGGCATTATAACAGGCAGAGGCCTACCAGGCCTGTTGTGGGAAAGGGCCTTCTAAGCTTTTAGACATGACAGGAAAGGTGCACCTGTAAGACTTCAACAATAGCATTTCACAAAGAACTGAACAGTGGTAAAACCAATTGACATGCCCACTAGTTCCAAGGAAATTTCACAATACTGACACCATCAGAGTAATTACATCTTAATAAGAGTTCAGAAAGAGGTCATGGATTTGGTGTGGCATTCATAAGGAAATGGAAAATGTCAGAATGGGTAGAAATGTTGTAAATACAGTACTCAGGCACAAAATTCTCAAAAAAATATATAATTAAATTTAATTAAAAAAGAATGACGAGTATTCATCACATTCCTTTTGTTAGGAAATGAATAAAGGTGAACTACTACCATCACCACCATAATACAACAAAATCAAACAAACAAACAAACAAAAACACTAAAAATGTTCTTATGGATTTCATACACTTCTAAAATGAAACCAAATAATAGTCACCTCCTTCTAACAAGAAATCAAAAAATAGAACACTCGCCTTTTTTTGAAGAACTAGTGTATGAGTGTGTGTGTGTGAGTGTGTGTGTGTGTGTGTGTGTGTGTGTGTGTGTGTAAGTTTGAGCGTGCACACCTGTGTGTACATATGTTTCTTGTGAGCCAAGTTGTCATGAGGCAGCTAGCTGGGGTCACACACTTTACTCAGAAATCTCACAGTCGATGGGGATAGTTCTGGGCCCAAATTCTTTAGTCACCTCTGGATCAGCTGACAGACTCAGGGCTCACAGCTGTTGAGAAGTAGAATCTTTTTGTTTTGAATTCTTGGTTTATTGAAAATAAATTTATTTTCTCAAATAATCTATTCTGATTAGAGTTTCCCCCTCTTTACTGCTCTCTGGCCCTCCCACCTCTACGTTATCTTTCTCTGGCTCTTGACTGTCTCCTGCCCTTCCTGTGCCTCCACGTTTTGCACCTCGGCTGCTCAGTCTCTCACATCCCTGCTCCTGTTGACCTCTAGAACTCTTCAGCCATAACCATGCCACCATCGCTGATGCCACTGCTGCTGTGGTTTGTTGCAGCCATGGCTGTTGCCCCCCATACCCTAGTCAGCTAAGGTCATTTGACCCAAGATATACATCACATACAGACAAGAAAGAATGTTTGGAGCTTTCTGGGGCTAGTATCTGCTTATCAGTGAGTGCATACCAAGTGTGTTCTTTTGTGACTGGGTTACCTCACTCAGGATGATAGTCTCTAGTTCCATCCATTTGACTAGGAATTTCATGAATTGCTAATAGCTGAGTAGTACTTCATTGTGTGTAGGTACCACACTTTCTGTATCGATTCCTCTGTTGAAGGACATGTGGGTTCTTTCAATACCCAAAAAACAATCACAGACTTTATGAAGCTCAAAAAGAAGAAAGGCCAAAACGGAGATGCCTCAATCCTACTTAAAAGGGAGAACAGAACTTTCATGGGAGGAAATTCAAGGTCAATAGAGGAACAGGGATTGAAGAAAAGATCACTCAGAAGCCACTTAACCTAGGGATCCACCAAATATGCAGCCACCAAATCCAAGCACTATAGCTGATGTCAAGAAGTACTTACTGACAGGAACCAGATAGAGATGCCCCTTCAGGGACTATGCTAGAGTCATAAAGATTCAGCTGAGCATGCTTGCAGCTAACCATTGGTCTGAACTCGGGGATCCCAGTGAGGTTGATAAAGAAAGGACCTAAGGATCTGGGTTGTAATCACATGGGAAGAACAACATTATCAACCAAACAAACCCTCCAAAACTCTCATGGACTAAAACACCAACCTTTGTGCACACTTTGGGAGACCTATTGATCCAGATTCATACATAGCTGAAGATAACAGTGTCTGACATCAATGTGAGAATTTTGGTCCAGGGAGGGCATGTTTTCCCAATGTAGGGGAATGCCAAGGCAATGGGGTGGAGAGGGTGATATGAAGGGAGTGGGGAAATGGGAGCAGGGCGGGGTAAAGGGATAACATTGCAAATGTAAATACAGAGTATTTAATAATTTTTTTTTTTAAAAAGAAAGAATATTTGGATGAAGCATTTTATTTTTAGCAAAGGTAGGTGTTTCTTAACAGACTGGAAAACCAAGCCTGCAAATGCAACACTGCCTTTTCATGAATTATAGCATAGTTTCTAGTTCCACCAATTCTGGAGTGTTACATGTGCACCAATCTCAGCCTTCAGTTACCACTAAGAAGCGTCTTCTGAGCTACCTTGTGAAATGTCCTCTCCTTGGCCTGAATAAGCAGAATTTTTAGGCATTGTCTAACGCTTCTCTTAGAGTGCCATGTTCCAAGGCCAGAGCAGTTAGCCTGGAGTATTTGTGAGTAGAACGCGGACTCCTGCAACCCGCATACTGTGAGCCACCACACGGTTGTTGTCATCTGGTGAGGCTGCTGCAGGTTGTCAGAGTAATTTCCGTGCCCAGTATAGTTGGGCAGCCATGCACACAGTTCAACTTTTGCTAAGGAATTGCTTCTGCCTCTGAGGTAATCAGGCATAACAAGTTCGATCTGGTAAGTGCCGCTCACTGGCTGAGAGAATGGGCCCAACACTTGAATTAATTATTAAAAGCCAAGAAGTATATGCAGCAGAGGAGTAACAGAGAAGTAACTTTCTCAATACATGCTCAGCACAGTTTTGTTTGTTCGGGTGATCAATATGGTCTGCCTGCTAGTCAGTATGGAGCATAAGGAAACAGTGGTATTTACATGAATGTATGGTTAGAGCTCTGTGCACTGGGTGACTGGGCGTTACAGAGATAGAATGTAAGCCTCATAAATACATAAAATGTATATTTGGCTATCAGATAATCTTAGTGATAAAGTGAGATTACAGAACTGAAAACTTCAAAAAGTATGTTGGCCCAGTTAACAGTAGTTATGTGGCTCAGTAATGAAAACAACAATTTAGTCAATTAAATAAAGTAAATACTCACCAAGTGGTCCACTCAACAATAACAAGATATTATTATTATTATTGATGTTATTATTTCATGAGCATAGTTTCAGAATCTCTACACAAATAAATAGAAGAAAGCAAATGTATTTGGTGGAGAGTATGAATTTTAAGCTAATATTTGATACAAAGGTTATTTTCAATTAAGAAGTATTGACCAAAATTTTGTTTGAATTAATGAAAAGTAAAAACAATAGGAGAAAAGAAAATGAAAACAACTGAAATGAAATAGAGGGGGCAGATAAACCAGATAAATACTTTTCTCTCTCACACAGAATGTGTTCAGGTGAATTGTGATGAGGGTGAAAGGGGCTGAGGGAAGTATAACTGGAAAGAAAGGAATCCAGTCTTGCTCTAGTGTTAATATAAACCTTGGCCTCCCACACATTCTTAGGGAAACAGCCAATTCTGAGTCTTGAGAGAACTATACAGGTTTTTAGTGGCAGGCCATTAAGTTCCCTGACAGGCCTTGACAGCTTTGCCACACTCTGAAAGAGGTAGTCAAACACCTTGAGGAGGTAGAGTAAATGCTCCAGAAAAGAGCATTTCTGTATTTTCAAAAGAACCAGACATTCCGATAAAACAATTGTGATTTTAAAATTTCCAAGAAAATAAAAGAAGATGACATGCCACAGGCAAACAGTTAGCTATGGTAACTTCAATCTGTATCTAGTCAAGTCAAATCATGGAGGGGGGGGTGAGAAGGAAGATCGGCAGCACACACAGAAGACAGACTGAGCACAGAAAATACAGCATCTGTGAAGCAAAAGTTCAGGGCAGATGGTGTCCTGAACCAGACACCTGATGTAGGGGAGGGTTTTAAGTTCCAGCATCGCCTTGGCTAAACAGTAAATTCCAGATCCAAATTACATTTCAAGGCTAAGTTGCAAAAACTATGGCTAGAAAAAACTTAGGCTGAAGTGCAAGATGATGCAGTCATGCTTTAGCAATAGGTATTCTACACATAGGACAGGCAACAGTTATCAAAATGTAAAAAAAAAAAAAAAAAAAAAAAAAAAAAAAAAAAAAAATTCCATGTATTGAATTGTTGAGTGACTGACTTCAATATCAATATTCTCAAGAGGGCTGAAAATCAATTTGAAAATACTAAGATGAAAGAAATGTCAGTTTTAAATCGATATTTTTCATCTTTCATTTATTACTTATAGTAACTGCATTGACTCTCTATATTCATTATTATCTAATAAAACTCCCATTCTACCCCTAAACTCATTATTTATTAGTTGGGATTTTATTTTAAACATTCCTTTAAAAAAGAGCACTTGTTCACTACAGATTTTATATGAAGACATTTTAATATATTCAAAAACTATAACTTTTAACAGTTAATACATTTGTTATTAAAATATACATAGCTGTTTTAAGCTGTTTCAATTGGCAAAGAAAACCAGAAACTGATTGTTTAGGTTCTAGTTCATTCAATGGGTCCTTTTTATTATTCTAAAATTTATTATTTTATTATTTATAAAATAACAACATTATCAACTCCCCCCCTATGCCACCTAAAGGGAGCTCCTAGGTACTAAAGCTCCAATCAATGAGTACACATGGAGAGACTCTAGGCTCCAGTTGCATATGCAGCAGAGGATAGCATTTTCTGGCATCAGTGGGAGGAGAGGCCTTTGGTCCAGTGAAGGCTTGTTTTCCCAGTGTAGGGGAATGCCAATGTGCTGAGGTGGGAGAGGGTGGTTAGGAGAGGGAGCACCTTCATGGAGGAAAGGGGAGGGGTGATGGGACTGGCAGAAAGGGAATATCTGAAAATTAAATACAGAAAATATCCAATAAAAAAAAAGTAAAAACAAAAAGCAACTGATCCAGGGCTGTCCAGCCTGTGGATTCAGCTATAGCACAACCCAAGTGTCTAAGGCTTAGATGATGTCTGGGGAAATGTGGAGGGCCGAAGGCTGTGCCCTTACAAGATGGTGCTGGTTTCAGGTGCCATGAATCAGCTAAAGTGTGGTAAACAACCACTGGGCGCATGTGCAAAGAGTGGTGCGAGCCAAGTCACCGCCCATCCCGGGGCGTCACGATCAGGCCACTAGTGGGCAGCCAATCACAGAGCGACACGCCACCCTTGCGGGTATAAATTAGGGTGCCTTTTCCTGCCTGGGGTTTTCCTCTTCAAGATGCAATAAAGGTTTTGCTGCAGAAGGATCCTGGTGTCCATGTGCATTCTTGCTGGCAAGACCGTAGCGCGGGACAGGGAAAGAGTGGTGTGATTGCAAGGACAATGGACCAGAAAGTCAACAGTGAGATTTGTGTCTCCTAAAAATGATTCAGAAGCTACACCCATGATACATCAACAATATGGCTGTCTAAACAAGAGAGGACAATGCCAATGCCAGTATACAGGCTAATGTGGAAAGGAGGATTCTCAGGGAGTCTTAACCTATAACTACAGTGATTCTGACTTCTTCATGTATTACCTGATAAAATCCCCATCCCAATCCTGATGTCCTGATGTTCGTTAATCAGTGGGAGTTTCATCTCAAACATTTCTTAGTGCGGAACATTTTTTTTAAGATACCGGCTGTGTGTGTGTGTGTGTGTGTGTGTGTGTGTGTGTGTGTGTGATTAAAGAAAAAGAAGCCATGAAATTGAGTAAGGAGAGGGTGTGGGAGCAGTTAGATGGAAGAAAAGAGGCTAAATGATATAATTGTATTTTTTAATTGTAAAAATATAATTTAAATGAAGAATGAAAGTTCATAAACCCCACCCCTCAGTTACCTTGCAACAGCCAGGTATGCTGTGACCCAGTGACCTGACACTATAAAAGGGGCTGCTTGCTCCATCCTCTCTCTCTTGCTCTCTCTTGTTCTTGCTTTTATACCCTTACCCCCCCTCCCTCTTCTCTGCCCACGCCCCAGTCCACGTGCTCATGGCTGGCCTCTACTCCTCTCTTCTCTCTCTCTCTCTGCCTCTACTAGCCTCTTAACTCTCCCATGACCTGTGGCTGGTCCCTAAGGGGAAAGGGATTCCCAACATGGGTCTCCCAGAGGCATCCTCCCCTGCCCCTAGGCCTCGCCGCACCTTCATGGGCCATATCCCCCACCACACACACTCTCTTCATCCTTTTCCTAACATTGGTGCCTAAAACCAGAACGTAATCTTTTAATAACACACACAACTTGGGAAAATAAGATGAGTTTAGTCATTTTGACAGTAAAATCGCAATGCTCTCGGACTTAGTAAAAAATTTCTTGAGACTAAATATCTCCTTTTGACTTGGCAACACAAAGTCCTCCCAGTTTTAGTTAATGAAAATTTCCATGTAATCAGTTGATGGTTTGTTAAGGATGGAAAAACAGATGTTAAAGCTAAGAAAAGAAACATTCTCCCTATGAATTCTTTGTTCATCCAATGAATATTTAGCTCTTAAAGCCATCAGCCATTGTATAAGTTGTCTTGGTTCTAAAACAGAACAGTTATCCCTGTTTCTACTTCAAATGTAGAAAAAATGTGTTTAAATATTTGGGGGGGGGGGGCTAAGGAGGAAAACATGAATATCCGCTAGGAAGATATATGTAATTTTACTATGGTGGAAGTGAGGGTGTCACTAACTGGGTAGAGGCTTTGATTAGTTCAGAAGCAAACACGAAGCTCTGTGCAGAAAACAAATGTAGCAGCTTACTTAACCGACTGGGAATTCGTAAAACAACTGTGCATTTATTTCTCTTACAGAAAAAGGTTTGCTTTTTCTAGGAGAGGGGGGCTTTGTTCACAAGTCCGTAAGCTTCAAAGTATGCTTGTGTATGGCCCTTCCACTCCTGAAGAATGTTAACCTGTCGTTATAATGAAGCTATAACCATCAATAGCGGTTCTCTTGAACACGATGTCACCAGTTTGTTTTGTTAATTTTTGTTGATTTTTTTTTGTTAATTTTTTATGATTTCCTGCTTGCTTATAGTCAAAGATGCTGCCTCCAGGCGCTTACCTGGAGTTAGGAGAACCTTCTGGTTCCCTGCTTTTGACCAAAGTGCACAGGCTCCAAAATCCATACAGTAGGCTAAACTTAGCAGATAAATAGTATTTCACAGCTTGTTGGGGTTACTAGCAGTATGGGTCTGAGCCTTATGCTCCTCTAATAGGCAGCCTATGAATATCACTTTAGTTGTTATTCCTGGTTCACTTAAGTTTTATGTGCACAGGGGTGGGAAAAGAAAAGGAAAATTTAGAAAATAATGGCACATTCTTCAGCTTAAATAACTGAAATTTGCACAAATGTCACCAAACCACTATAAAACAAATAACATCGTTACCATCATGTATTTATAGCCTTGGAGATATACCGTTGCATTTGAATGTTTAACTTAGAATGTAAATAAAAGCTTTAGCATCTGGAGCTTCTAGTCGACAGAATGGAATCCAGCGCCTGGCTTGGAATAGAGTTCTTATTGGCTAAAGGATTTAAAAATCATATTTTGGGTGGTGAGACTAGCCTTTAATGGCTGAGCCAGGCTCCCTCTGCAGACTGAGGGTTGTCTCCCTTGAGGGACAAGAAATCGGCGAGAGTCAGGGAGAGGAGGGGCGAGCAGCCTGGGTGGCTGTGACGCCGCTTGTCGCGCTGGCGCTCCTCCACCTTACACCGGACGGGCAGGCCGCTGCGCAATTCTAGTGGAGTACGCATGCGTGCGCTAGCGGCCCGCGCCCGCCCGCGCGCATGTATGACGTCACGGGCGCGTCAATCCCGACGTTTAATTGTCCGGGCGTCTCGCTGGTGAGTGGGCTTGAGGGTGTTTGGATGTCGTGGTGGGGACGCTGGGTGAATGCAATGGGGAGTGTTAAGTTCATTGCAAAGTTTAGTGCAGTTTTGCAGACACTCCGTTACGTCTCGTTAGTGATTCCCCCAACACTGTCGGAGGGAGACTTGAGTAGATCCAAGGACGCCCTCTTGCTTCTGAGTGGTTTGGGGACGGTTGGTCTTGATGCAACCGGTGATGCTATCGCGAAGCCCAGGCAAGAGGTTTGCGAAGAAAGATTCAACCTAGAGTTCACAGATCAGCGTCAAATGCAGTTTCCCTTAGGGTATTTACGAGTTTGAAGAAGGAGGCAACCAGTACCAGTTTTGGAATCAGGAAGCTTTTGGTGCAGTGTGTATACACAATATTTTAATTAACAGGGGAGTTAAAGAATAAAACCCGTACTACACGTCCCCCCCCCCCCCCCCCGCCTCCGTGTCCAACTTTTTACAATACCAGGTAAAGTTGGTGAAATTGCAACAGATCTAAAAACTAGCCCTTAGAAGTTCTTTAAATATAAAAGCTAAGTGGACGTCCAGTTAAAAAGGTTGTTAACTCAGAAAACATTTTCCTCCAAAAAGTAATATTTTACCCATGTTTTCTATTCGGATTTTTTGTGAGAGATTGGTTTTTATTTTTACAGTTACAAATGAGACTGAATATGTCAATGTCATAATTTGCCAGCCATCACTTAGCAAATATGTTATTTTATGATACAGTGGAGTAGCTTTCTGAGGTCCAAGATAAATTTGACCAAACTAAAGGTGATCTATAATTCTAATTAATAATGTGTAGCAGTATAATATGTGAACATGAGATGACTGTTTGGTTTGATATTTTAGATTAAGAAAGTTAAACTGGTACTTTCAGGGTGACGGTGTACTTTACTTAATCTTCCTTTTGAGAGAGAGCGACTATGCAAGCTGAATAATTTGGATGCTATAGTAAAACTGTTAGTTTCATACTAGATGTTAGCAGGAGAAAGACATAGCCATTCTGACCCTCTGAAAGGAATATATGGGATATAGAAAGCTTAGAAGGGAAAATCCAGTTAGTGGTAGAAAGGTTAGGAAAAAATAGTAACAATGCTAATGAACAGTACAATACAATTTAGTATATCTTTTCTGTTATGTGACATTTTAGAGTTGTGTGTATGTTAATTCATTTAATTATCACAAACACTTCTAACATTGATGCTCTATACCTTGCTTGTATAGACAAAGGTGCTGTATTTCAGAAAGGTTAAGTAATTTTCCTGAGATCAGATAGCTAACAGATGGCAGAGATGACATTTGAATCTAGACAGTTTGTTTCAGACTTGAGGGCCAATGAATTCAGGAAACGTTTAAATTCCCATCCATGCTGGGGAGGAAACACAGTCTTGTTGCAGAGTTCAGGTTTGGTTATTGGAGAGGTCTCAGTCTAGGGCCATAACTATAGATTTTCATTCATTCCTGTGTTCCAAATAGAAGTTGGATGCTTTTTGTATTGTGTGTTTGTGTATTTGCTTTGGTTTGTTCTCTTTGCCAGCCACGGTGGCTTTCCACAAACTCACAGGCTTGTCACTCAGCTCCCCGTATTGTTAGGCCATTGCTCTGATGAGAGGGAAAGAGGATTCACCCAAGGTTCCTGCTTTTCTGCTGTGCCTTCTCTGCCTCTTGACTGACTCCCTTGGTGAACCTAAGTGCCGTGTACAATTGCACAGCCCATTGCTGGCCTAACACTCCATTGACAATGTCTGACAGATGTTATCACAAGTTTTAGACAGTATCTGCCATTTGCGTTGGACAAACGAGGGCCTGCCTCTCTTCTTTCACCCAGGACTCTGGTAGCTTATTGTCTTGTATTTCCTCTGATGAGTCAAAGGAGGGTTTGGAACTTGTAGGTTGTCCAACCATTTGTTATTCTTTCTAGCATTTTACGTGAGTAAAAACCTTACGTCTTCAGTTTTGAATCTTTATGCATTAAGTAACTAAGTCTTCATAGTTAATTCCCATAGATTTATGAAGAATCTTTCATGAATAAAGTTGGTAGGTTTCTGCCTCATTAGAAAGTTAAAGCTTTGTTAGTTATGCTTAAGTCTGGAATATTAATGCGAGAGGTAGGTGTTATAGGATCTACTTTTAAACATTTTTCAATAAATAAAATAGATGTCCATAGAGATGTTTACAAAGAGCCATTAAAAATAAGAGCCAAAGGAAATTTGAAAATTCGTGATGAAACATTTTGTTTTGTATGTATTTTTGAGTAAATGACATTTTTAAGTTTACAGAAGAGTTGAACTGAAACAAAACTGGAATTGCACTTGTGTCTTTGTGTATTGATTTGGAATTGCACTTGTGTCTTCGTCTATTGATTTGGAATAGTATTGATTTGAAATTGCACTTGTGTCTTCGTGTATTGATTTGGAATAGTATTGGTTTGCAATTGCACTTGTGTCTTTGTGTATTGATTTGGCCAGTTCATCATTTCATGTTTGTAAGCTTTTTTCTTTATTGAGTTATCATTTCATAAAGCTTTGCTTTTCTGTTAAGAAGAGATATTAGAGGATAAAGCAAAGCCTTGGAAAATTGATTTACTTCATCATTCTCTTTATCTAAATTAAAAGGTTGACTTAAAAAGTAAACAATGAGTGATACTTATTTTTGGGTCCTCTGACTTTGTCAAGTAAATTTTAAGATTTATGTGACGACAGTATGTTGACTTCCTGAAAGAATGATCTAAATGACATCTAGAAAGATTCTGACGATTAATCGAGCAGATTTTGGAGCAGCATAGCATTAAAATATGGAAAGCACACCGTAGTGAACTTTAGTGTATTACAAGGACTAGAGCACCACAGATTTTCAAGGCTAATGAGCCTCTTACTGAAGACTGAGACATTAGTAGCAAACATTACATCACTGTAGGGTTGCACAGGTGTGTGTGTGTATGTGTGTTTGTGTGTATGTGTGTTTGTGTGTGTGAGTGTGTGTATGTGAATGTGTATATGTGTGTGTGTGTGTGGGTGTGTATGTGAGTGTGTATATTTGTGTGTGTGTATGTGAGTGTGTATATTTGTGTGTGTGTATGTGAGTGTGTATATTTGTGTGTATGTATGTGAGTGTGTGTGTGGTAAGCAGAGACCTTTTTGATAGTAACTCTCAGGTAGTCATATGTGGGAATCATTCTTCAGAATCTCCAGGTGTCTTTATGTGTTTTGCTAGTGATACACAACTCCATAAATTCTAAGTCTTCAAATCTGTTGTAACATCTGCTATATATTATTGAAAATGACCTTCTTTGCTAACTGTTTTTCTTTTCCTTTGAAGGAAAACTTGGTTGCTTCTTAATGCCTTGTGGAAGTAAAACAGCTGTTGTGACGATTAGACTTTGAGGGACATAAGCGTGCTTCATTTGCCCTTACCTTTTTACCTGTACTCTAGAAGTAGCTAATTATATATTTGCATTTCTCATGGGGTTGGGGACACACACACAGTGATTTTTAACAGGTAATTTGTTTACAGTAATGTAGACAGCCAATGTCTATATAGGTTGTCTTTCCTTACTTTTATGGCCTCACATCGCACTTCTATGAACTTCATGTTAATGAGTTTGACAGATGAGTTTTCACCTATTTTCACTGCTCTAGACTATTCCTTTCTGTGCATATATAGCCATTTATCCGGTCTGGTCTTGTTGTTCTGCTGTTGATATACAGTTGAAGCTTTATGGTCTGGGCTATATCAGATATGATTGCATATGTGTTCCAGCTGACCATATAGAATAACTTTTAGTGAAGTTTGTGTGTTTTAGGCCATCCATATATTTATTGTTACTAAGTTTGGGCAGAGCTTTTCCCGGAGTATTAACACTTGATTACATTTCTGTCAGTATTTTTATGAAAATTGGGGTGACTTCCACACTATCATCAGCATATTATATTTTTCACCTTTTAAATGTATATTGTTTAAATGTGTGATTAATTTTACAGTAGCTTATGACAGATGACTAGGACTGTGAGAAACCTCTTTTGATGTGACCGTAACTGTCTTCCAGATATTATAGTTACTGGTGTGGCGCTTAAACCTTGGTCCTAGGTCAGGAGTAGAACTTGGGAGCTCACTTTGCTCCTTGTCCAGGTAGTCAATGTTGTATGCCAAGGACAGAGGAGAAAGACCAGAGCTCGTAACTATTTTAGGGACAGATGGCACTGTGCATGTGAAAGCCGTCTGTGGGAACGTAGTGTCAGTACGTTATTCATCCTTTCAAATTATGTTTATCAGTAAGTTTAGCCCTCAGACTGAGCAAACGTGTTCACGCGTTAATCACTGAGAAGGTAATTTTAATTGGATGTTGGGTTTTGCTAGTTTACCTTGTGTGTTCTCACTGACTCTCATAATTTACTGTGCTAGTATGTAGTTCCCCTTGATTGATCGTTTGTTTTCCTTTTAAAACTATCTTGTATTTTTAGGAAAAACTACTTTTGATTTACTATTGGGTTTGGGTCTCTAATACTTAGCTACCTAGTTTGGCTTCCACGTTACTAAGGCTAGTAGCAGAAGCTTTGTTATGATGACACTCTTGTCTAAGAATGCAATTCTCAGGGCAGAGGTTGTCCGTGGCCTCTCCTCTTCACGTAGGAATAGTTTGGGGAATGATATTGCTGCCTTAAATGCATTTGAACATTTAAAGTAAGCCACAGTAAAGCCAGTTGTGCCTAGCAACATTTTTATGGGAGGAAATTTACCCTAAATGTCCTTATTGAAGTTGAGGGTTTAGGTGAGCCTCCTCTCTCTACTGTTATTTGTTTTGTCTTGAGGGAACTTTTGATAGTTTGTATTTCTATAGGAAATGCCCCTTTCATTTGAGCTGACCAATATACTGTTGTAAAATTACTCTTGGGTGCATTTTAATGTTGGTAAGATTAGTAGTGATACCTCATTTGCAGCTTTTGTCTTCATAATGCCCTCTTCCTTTTTTTTTTAAACTACATTTTCATTTGATCTTACATCTTTAACATTTTTTTAATTATGGGAGAGAGAGAGAGAGAGAGAGAGAGAGAGAGAGAGAGAGAGAGAGAGAGAGAGAGAGGGAGAGAGAGCAGGCGCCTGTGGAGTCCTAGCAGCATGTTGGGCTCCCTGAAACTACAGGTATTGGTAGTTGTGTGTGCCTGACATGAGTCATGGAACCAAACTATACCATGATAGAGAATGTGAGTATTAAATGTACAGTTAACCATATATGAATGGAAGTAACATACGTACAAATAAGTCCTCTTGTTCTTTCAGGTTTGAGATAAATCTGTGAGAGGAGTTTCCATCAAACAATGTCTTTGGTAAGGTGATATTTAAAATACAGTAATACATATTTATGCATCTACTTCAGATTTTGGTCAACTTTATAGTTTGATTTTACATTAGCCTATTTTATAGTCATCTTTTACAGTACTGCTAATCCGGTGCAAACAAGCATCTTCACTTTTTTATATGATGGTATTTCATTATAGTTCTGTGTGTACCTAACGATACTTGATTGTTTTACCTAGATCATCTACTACATGGAAGGAAACTGGAAGTAAACCAGTTCTTACTTTATGAAGATAGTTTTCATTTTAAACCACAGGCAAATTCATCTTTTCTGTAGGCCTGTATTAAATCAGGTTGTTGTGTACGGAGTTGTGATTTAACAAATCGTATAAATAAAAAAAATGATTTTTATACTTTTTATACATTTTAACCAATTTTTCTTTATTTGATAAAGTTGGAGTATCTAATATCAGTAGGAAGCATTTTTTATTTTTATAGGTTGGATACTTGCAGCTGAATGATATTAGAAAAAATTGCATTGATAAAGTTTAATATAATATGTTAAATTATATGCATTCATTTATTATTATTATTTCTTTCTTTTTCTGTATATCTATACATGCTTGTTTGAGTTTATGGAGAATATTTGCAGGGAGGTACCCACCCAGGCCAGAAGGCAGTGGGGCCCCTGTAACTGGAGTTATAGACATTTGTGAACTTCTCAGTGTGGGTGCTAAAATCCAAACTTTAGTCTCTTCCTACAGCAGTAAGAGATCTTTAACCATTGGAAGTACATATGCTAGCAGTTGATGGTCAGATGTCTTCTTTTTATCAATATCTACTATATAATCTGAAGCAGAATATCTCACTAAAACCTTGAGTTTCCTATTTAGCCTGTGTCCTCTGTCTGCTGTGATTGTAGCTGGACCAGAAAACCCACCAAGTGTTTAACTGGGTGCTCCAATTCATACATACATATGATCAGTACTTCTACTGAACCAACTCCCTAACCCTGCTAGATACATTTTAATCTTCCAAGCATAATTGTCTTGGTTTAGGAATGGGGTAAAAGAACATCCAGCTAAGTGTTGGCACATGCTGAGTGCTGAAGTCTCAGCATGACAGAACCCAGTGAAACAGGAAGTTTATTACACATGCCAGTAATGGAAAACTCATTTCATCATTGCACTGGTTATATTTAAATCTTCTCTGTGCCTTTGTATTGGCTAGAATCCTTATCACACAAGTTCCTACTGCACAGGAATATTCTAGTTTTTTAAGATTATTCATCGAGCAGTATAGTGCACCATGAATCACTGTCACACAAAAAGAAATTCGAGATTGTGTTACTAGGTTACGACATGATAGTATGCTTTAAATACTATATTGCTATTGACATAGATAATAGACACTGAAAGGAAAAGTCACAGGGCACCAATGTTGTGGAAGGATGACGATCTGAGTCACAGCACCAATGTTAGGGGAAGGATGAAGAGAGTGGGGGGCATATGGCCCATGAAGGTGCGGCGAGGCCTGAGGGCAAGGGAGATGCCTCTGAGGGGCCCATGTTGGGAATCCCTTCCCTGAGGGACCAGCCACACAATGGTATAGTACAGAATAGAGTTTATTCAGGTCATGGGAGAGTTAAGAGGGTGGTAGAGGCAGAGAGAGAGAGAGAGAGAGAGAGAGAGAGAGAGAGAGAGAGAGAGAGAGAGAGAGAGAGAAGTAGAGGAGTAGAGGCCAGCCATGAGCACGTGGGACAGAGGGGGGGAGGGAAAGGGGAGAGCAAGGCTGCCAGAGCACAAGGGCAAGAGAGGCCAAGAGAGAGAGGAGGGGTCAAGCAGCTCCTTTTATAGTGTCAGGTCACTGGGGCGGAGCATACCTGGCCACTGCTGGGTAATTGATGGGTGGGGTATACCTGGCTGTTGCTAAGTAACTGAGGGGTGGGGTTTACAGAATCCCAACAGACACTAGGCACCAGATTGCCAGACTATTTTCAGATCTCTGATATAATTTTATGTCCAAGTGTTTGTAAGTGGTATTTGCTTTGCAGGTTTTGTTCATGTTTCCATGTTACCAGCTGCTAAGGACTGGCCTCAGTTTGGGAAAAGGTTTTTGGGGAACAGATGTTTGGGAGCAGTAGAAGAAATGGCTCAGAGTCAATGATGAATCCAAGTTAACAGCTCTGCTGTCTGCTTGAGATAGCTCCGTAGACAGCTTTCTAGATAGTTCATGGGTTTTCCAGGCAAAGTCAGAAAACCTGCTGGAAGAATTCTGAAAGAGCTATGATAGATCTCTGGGAAGCTCTTAGGTATCTTTGGACAGAAAACCTGCTGGACAAAATTCTAAAAGAGCTCTATTAGCCATCTGAATAGTTGAGCTCCTTTAGACCAAACTCCAGTCTTTCATTTGCCTATCAATTCAACTATTTACTCCCTGTTTCCTTTAGATTATCTCACAAATCATCCTTTTATGACCTTAGCCCCTTGATTCTGAGAAAAGACAGTTGGTGCATATTTTAATATAGCAAATCCTATGCAGTTTTTTGGGCATAGCATTTGTGGTTGCCAAAGCTAGACATAGAGCTGTTTAATGTGACAGACTTAGCTTTCTGTTTTCCAACTCCTATACTGTCATGGAACTTCTTGAGTTCAGAGATCTACTTGTCTTTCTAAGCATAAGCAATAAGCTTAGCTAGGTGGGATCCTGCCCCCTCTCTCACTTCCTGGTACTTCTTTATTGAAATGTGAGTCTTCTTTTTAACTATTTCTTTCCCGTTACTGACTTATTAGTGAAGCTGTTTGTTCATTTAGGTCTATGAAGAGCCTCATACAATTCATATTGCATTCTTATATTTTGTATAGTTGAGAAATACTGTTTATATATTTTCCAATTCATGCTTTCAGAATTCCTTCTCAAAGCCTTAAGGGCTGACCTGAAGGTTACAGCATTACCATTTTGCTGAGGGACAACAGGCACATTCTTTCTTCCCAGACTCCTGCTGTTTGTAATTATCATGGAGTCATTAACCTTGGGAGGGAGAGCATTCTCTGCATCAAGAAAAAATATGTACATTGCTATGGAAACAGTCTTTACAGCTATAGCAAGCATCTGCACTTGAGAAGACCCACACTCTGCTGGCTCTGCTCCAGTGGTGGGAAGTGTGTCCTGTCCCTTCTACAGTCATGATGGACCTGGCAAACACCTGATCAGTGATAGGTATTTACTTATCTTTCCCTTATCTAGCTCTATTACCTGTCCCCTAACAGCATTCGTCTCAAGTTCAACTTGACTTAGATGTCCACTCCCCCTGCAGTCTTGCTTTAGGGCATCAGCCTTCAATGCCAATAGAAGCAAATCGCAACTCAAGATGGTATTATTTGGAAGTATTACATACATTTATTTATGATGTTCACAGATAATTCCCATTCAAGACTACATTAACCCAACTAATAAGAGAATGACTGTGCAGATCTATATTGAAAAGAATTGCAGCTATATAAATAAGTATATGAATTTATAGTGACTAATTTCATGGGAAAGAAATTTACTAATTTTTGTTTTGCTGTTTTTTTGTTTTGATCCAGTAAGCTGTTATGCAGGTGCTGTTTCATCTCCCTAAGTTGTGCTACCTTTCCATTCTTCTCCTGTCAGGGAGAAGTGCTTAAGGCAGGATCCCTGGTCCACTTATTTTGTTGGTATAATTTGACAACTGATATCTCCTCTTTTCTGTTCCTTTTGCCAAGCATTATTCTAACATAATTAATTAGCTACACTTTTCTTGTATTTTTTTTAAGATTTATTTATTTTGTATATGTGAGTACACTATTGCTCTCTTCAGACACCAGAAGAGGGTATCAGATCCCATTACAGGTGGTTGTGAGCCAACATGTGGTTGCTGGGAATTGAACTCAGGACCTCCGGAAGAGCAGTCTTAACCACTGAGCCATCTCTCCAGCCCCTTTTCTTGTATATTAAAGACTGATTAAATTGTAAAGCCCTTCTCTATCTACATCAAAGAATCAGCCATCTTAAAAAGAAAAAAAGAATCTCTGTTTGGGTTTTTAAATAGTCATTTGCTAAGTGATGTGCTAAGGTTATTTCTCAGTTGGGCATGAGTAAATGAGTCATTGAACTTTTACATGTTAATTTAGTGACCATATTAACATGCAGATACAGCCTCATACAGTACTGTCTTTACTTTTTCTTTTCCCTTGTTATTGTTGTGAATTGCTTTATTCAGTTGATTTCTCAGTCAAGTCTCAGATTTTCTTGTACAGCTGTGTGTGTAGGGGGTTGATTTTGATTGTGTCATAAGTTTTGAACTGATAATATATTTAAAAACTAGAGGCAAAATTTGCATGTTTTGCATTTTTCTACCACATTATAGTGTAAGTTTCATTTTCCGACCTATTCTTTGCCAGGTAGAAAAGAAGTAACTGAATGCTAAATGGGATGATTTAATAGCAAAGAACTCTTGGAGCTAAATGCACTTGGGAATAACAACTCACAGGTTCAGAGTCCTTTATTAGACAGAACAGAACTCTAGTGGCTCCTCTGGGCCTTGCCAGATGTCTCGTCACACTTATTCATCTCCCTCAGTAAGATTCTCATAGAGCTTTAACACTGCTGGTACACATATTTAAAAGTATTTTTTCTATGGCTTCGGGATATACAACTATGTTAATATTTTAATGGATTTTATACTTGTTGAAGAAGTATAATTACATTTTTAGTTGGTTATACTTTTATAGGTTGGTGTGTTAATTTCTCTACTTCTGAACGAAATTACCTCAAGAAAACTAGTTGGTTTCTATAGTAACATTTGAAAGCTACTGTGTTATTTTATAGATGTTTCTTCCCCTTTACATTTTGAAGTCTTCTTTAGGATAACCCTTTGATAATGAAATTAAATATACACAATAATTTATAGGTATCACCATAATATTCTAAAGTGTAACTAATGCTGTAATTGTTTCCTTTTCTTTCTTTAGGCTCCAGTACCTCTCTACACATATACACCGCTGAATCTACTTAAGGAAGGTACAATTGCCAATGTCTATGGTGTTGTGAAATTCTTTAAGCCTCCGTATGTCAGCAGAGGAACTGGTAGGTATCAATGGGTGTGGTTTTTCATGATCAAGAACTACTTTATTGATCACAGATCAAGCTCAATCCTGATTTTTAATTGCCAAACTATAGTGATGAATGTACTTTGTCCACAATTTGTGACGTGAATGTGGTCTTCAGATTCCAGGATCTTATTTAAAAGCCTAAGGATACAGTGTTTTTAAAAGATTCTAAATGATGTAAAAGCACATGAACATCTGGCACAGAAATTAAAAGCAAATGGAAGAGAAAATCTAGCTGTCATACTTGTTGATGGATGTGCTGAGTCTAATCTGATAAAGTGTGCTGGGAGAAGATGTGAGGGTAGAGTTTCTAAGTAACTGAAGCTCAATCTCTGTAAGCTTAGAATAGACTGCTGCTATTTTAAAGTATGCTACGTGAGCCCATGGCAACCTCAAAGAAAATTACCTGTGAGAAATATACAAATAATATAGAAAAATCACAGTGTGTCATTATGAAAGGTCAGTGTAGAATATGTAGAAGAAATTACCACAATTTCGCCAACTTCACAGATGCAACTCTCACAGCTGACACAATGCTCGCCACTGAGGACAGAGCTTGTCCTCAGAAATAAAAGTGTGCAAGTGGGGCCTGGTTTTGGCGCTGTGTGTATCAGCGTTACAAGTGTAGCCAAGACAGTTGTAGGCTGGAGGGAAAGGAAGGCCAGCAAGGAAAGAAGAGATGAAATTAGCTGTAAAGGACATTATCCTGTAAGTAGAAAACCAAATGCTTCACAAAGGGATTTCTCTGCGAACTTATAAATGAGTTCAATAAAGTTACAAAGTCAGACATGATATTGTATAACCATACCAGTGATGGATAGTTTCCAAGGGTAACAGAGAGAAAGCGTAGATTCAGGTTAGAACTCCCAAACACAAAGAAAATGTCAATATGTGACGTGGAACTGAAGCTTTTAGAATACAGCATTGAGAGCTTCTCTTCCCTTGCGGTAGACATGATGCCTCTTATATGACAACAGTGTAATCCAGCACAAGAACAGGCACACGGGAAAGCATAAGCTGTAGGCTCCCAACTCAAGAACGGAACGGGCCAGTGCAACATAATACAGTATAGAGTGGGAGACACTAATGCATCATTCATCTCTTCAGAGGCTCATCCCAAATATCTCAGGAGCTCTCGTGTCCCAGCAGGAAGAAATAAAATAAAAACATGCGTATTCATAAGCTAGGTCAAGGATGTAGATAGACAGTTATTGAGTGAGAGAGAGAGAGCACAGTCAAGCAGCCACTAAGAACAAAACGTGGCATTAGCGAGAAAGAAAGCAGAACCATCCACAACTGTCACCTGTTAAGGTGGCCACTAACAAAACACCAAAGACAGACGCTGGTGTGGTTAGGAAGAGAGTGGACTGTTACCCCTGTTGTACTAAAATTATGCAACCCTCATGAGATAAATTTTCTGCAAAGATGAAATGCCTTAAGATCCAACAGTTACTTGTCTGTTGTGAGTAACACTGCAGTGAACAGTAAGAAATCAAGTAGTACTTTATGATCCTGATTCAAGTTTTCTAGATCATAAAGTACTACTTGATTTTTTTACTGTTCACTGCAGTGTTACAGCAGACAAGTTATACAGTTGGGCAAATTGCCCATTAAGGGATGATGAGAAGAAAATCGCATATCCTTGCAATGGAGTATTGCTGAGTTTAGGAAGAAGGAAGTGTGTTATCTGGTGCAATGAAAGAACCTTAACCCTAGTCTTCAGCTGAAGTACGCCAAGAAGGGGCCAGATACCATGTACCATTTCTGTAGCCCTGTATACAATTGCCATGTATCAGAGTGGAAAGCAAAGTGGCTGTTGCTAGAAGCTAAAGTAAGTAGGAAATTGATATTTGCTCTTTAGTGACTATAAATCTTCAGTTTTACGCAAGGTAAAAAAAAAAAAAAAAGAAGAAGAGGGTGTAGGGATAATTGTACTTGTATAGTACGTTGTGCTCTATACTAAAATTTTGTTTAATTGATAGACCTTGTTTTATCCTCTTGCCCCCATCAATCAAAAAAGAGTATTTGATGAAATTAGAAGATTGAAACTTAAACGATGTCAGTTTTTACCTATTTTTATAGTTTTTAAAGAAAATTAAGAAGGTATAATCCATACGTTGTATGATAATGTAATTCTCTAAACAAATTTACAAAAAGGTATACTAGAAACCATTAGTTCAGTGTTTTTTTACAAGATAATGAAAAGCAAAGACTACACTTTATCTTAATATAATGCAATCATAGTAAATTGATCATTTATTAGTGTATTTCATCCATTATAAAACATTAGTTTATTAGTAACTGTATTAATATTTTTAAGTACAAAGAATACTCAAGAGTATTTTTTATTTTTAATAGGAACATGTTAAAAGAACAAAGCAGTAGGTTTTGTTGATAAAAAAAATATTGTTTACATATTGCATCCTGTGTCATGTTAGGAGCACAGATATGGTCTCTTGGAGTTTCTGTTTCAAGTATTCATGAACAAATATATGCAAGTTGTATTATAGAGCAGTTAGCTGAAGGTGAGCTCTTGAGTAGGCCTAATAGAAAAACAATCTCAGTTTTATACTGTCCTAATGTACACAGTATTAGGACTAGGATCTGGAGATAATTATGAAGTAGACTGGGCTAGAAGTATAACCTGAAGGAATCATTTATGAAGTCTTCATAACATTGTTTGTTTAAAGGACAGTGAAAGAAACTGAAAGATTAATCTTGATCTAAATATGGATTTCTTAAGGTTTTTCATTCTAAATTGACCTCGCCTGAGCCTTCATCCCTCCTCTGTCAGCATGCCCTTAGATGCTTTCACAGTGGTGGCCATGACCTGGCTCCATTCTGTGCCTGAATTTCATGTCACAATGAGCATTGTGACCCTCTTCCTTACTGTCAGTCTTAGTGTTGGAGCCTGGCCTGCCGAGCTCCTCCATCTAACTTGATAGAAGAGACAATTTTAAAACTTTGCATTTGACATGTCATTTCATACCATTGAAAGTTTTAAAATAACATGATCAGAAAATGCATCATTTTCAGAAGGAATTAAGAATGGCAATATAAAATTAAAATGTCATTTAAAAACACTGGCAGTATGTATTTAGTTACTAGGTAGTAAATCATTCTTCTGATCATTCTACTAAATCATGAATAAAAAGGAATGCCATGGGGAGATGTAATTACTTGGTATGTATGCTTATGCCTCAAATTTCTATCAGATATGTGTAGTTGATACAATGCACTAGTAAAAAATTCATGACTAGTAATGAAACATCTGTTATTATGGAGATAATATATTTGTGTTTCTTCTGAGATACCAAATTAAAGTGAATGCCATCAATTTAATTCTGAACAGTCATTGAGATTTTAAAATACATTTTTCAGGCATAGCATATCTTTACTCCAGCAAGATAGGCAGTGAAGCCTAAAACCTTCCATCCTGTCGTTTTAGTTACGGTCACATTTATATTTCTGTTGACAGAACTCACCCTTCAACAGGATGAGGTGCAGCAACAGAAGTCAGGCAGATCACGCTGATGTTTGTGTTCAGCAAAGGGTCAACTCAGTGTCAGCGCAGCTTCAGTAACGTCTAGATGTATATATGACTATGTAGGTAGGGGGCTCATATTTGAAATTTTCATAGTGTTATATATCTATATAGATCACCAAGTAAAACTTTGTTAAATTTATTTTATAAATGTTAAATTTACTGTAGAGATGGAAGGCGCAGTTCGGCTTCTTTACTAGATTAAAGGCTTTTTGTTGCATCCTGAATATTGGAGAGTATATGTGGTCTGTAGGGTGCTATTATTTCTGATCACAGTCGTTATGTGGTAGTGAATGCTCTATTTCCTGAGCTTTATATTAAGTCATGGAAGTGTAATGCTTATTCCTTTACAAGTCAGTCAGTGCTGTTATGAGAAGAACATACACTATTAAAATTACTAACTTCACCACTGATACTTTTAGAATCCTTGTATATGTATGTTGTTCATGTGTGTTCCCTTTCATCTCTGTGAGCGAATGCATGAGGAGACCAGTGGACAACCTGTGGTCGTGTTCCATGAGACCCGTCTACCCACTCATTTTTGTTTGGTTTGAAGCCTGGCTGTGCAGATTCAGGTGCCTCCTCATCAGTCTCCTCAGCACAGGATTATAAACACCGCTCACTACACCTGTTCTAGTTTGTTTTTTAAATTGGTTATTTATTTATTTCCATTTCAAATGTTAATGTCTTTCCTGGTTTCCCCTCTGAAGTCTCCCTGTTGTCTCCCTCCTTACCCTGCTGCTATGACAGTGCTCCCCCTCCCCCACCCATTCCCACCTCACTGCCCTAGCATTCCTCTACACTGGGGCATCAAGTCTTCATAGGACCAAGGACCTCCCCTCCCATTGATTCCAGATAAGTCCCTTTCAGCTCCTTCAGACCTTCCCCTAACTCCTCCATTGGGGTCCCTGTGGTCAGTAAGATGGTTGGCTTCGAGCCATTTGTTATCAGGAAGGCTCTGGCAGAGCCTCTCAGGAGACAGGCCTATGGGGCTCCTGTCACTTTCCTGTCAGGAAGTGTCTGGGTTTGGTGACTGATGGATCCCCAGGTGGGGCGGTCTCTGGATGGGCTTTCCTTCAGTCTCTGCTCCACTCTTTTTCCCTGTATTTCCCTTTTTAAACTGGGTTCTGGAAGCCAACGGAGCCCTCACGTTTACTTACTCAGCAAGAACTTTACTGATGGAGCTATCTCCCTAGCCCTCTGTGTGATTCTTTAAGATGCCATTGTTATTAAGCACTGTGGCTTTTGTGGGGTTTGGGGGTGGATAGCAGTGATTCCCTCTGATAGCTCTATGGTTCTGCTTTTTAAATATAGATTTTAAATTTGAATGCTTTCGTATCCTTGTGATGCGGTTTCTCGGTGAAACGGGCACTGGCTTTCCTTTCTTCAGGGTCTACTATGAACTGCCATGTGTTTCTCAGTGATGGCACCTCTCTGAGGCACTTGACTGTCTGACTGTCCGTAATGGAAGCCATCAAAGCTGTAGCTGGCTGTTCATCACTTCCCTGGTTAAAGATAGAGAATGTTGACCTAACTGTGTCCACGACAACTCCATTTATAAATATCCCGCTCATTTCTACCAGGAGGATAGACATAGGGGGTGAAACTGTTGACCTTTGTATTTGCTGATTTTTATATCCATGAATGATTTCAAATGGAGTTTGATGATTATATCTGGATTTTGGTATATAGTATGACAATTAGCCTTTTATAATTTCCAGTAGCTAATTGTTAACTGTAAAATTCTGACTAAAAACCTGTTACATGTTTTTACTCATTCATATTCAATGAATGAATTGAATAGCAATAAAAAAGAGATAGTATTATAGATAAAAGGAAATGAAAAGCATTTGCAAAGGCATCTCTTATGGATTATGTATTTTATGTATGCATGCTTCTTTGATTAAAGACCTCCTTAGGTAAGCTACATTTTTTTTCCCCTTACAATAAAACTCCAAGGCAATTTACACTTAGTCATGCTAGGGAAATTGGGTGAATTGCTCAAGATTGCAAAATAAAGAGCTTAATTTATCATCTGTTATCTTTTCAGATTTATGTCAATTTATGCAAATATTTCCAATGTATAAAACTAGTTAAATACCTTCTCATCAGTTTGAATCTGAAATATTCCTGAAGTATTTAAGCATATGCATGTGTGTTTACATACATGCATACTTGTACTATGCTCTTTTGTATAAAGGATGATATGATATCCTTAGATATTCTTTCTGCTCCTCTTTCACTACCAATGCCAGGTATCAAGGTAACAGACTATTGAATATCTTTAATTTTGTGTTTTCATTTGGGAAGATTGCAAAACAACATGAGGGTCAAAAATATATTTATTATTCTATCTAATAATTTTGTTTTATTTTGTTTGTTGGATCACTTCCTTGGAGCAATTATCAAAGCCTGTTGTGGCAGGCTCATTGCTGTTTTTACCTGGTACACTTAGTCTTGAGTTAGAATTGAGACATTATATATTTCCAATCCTTGATTATTCTTTTATTCTACTGGGATTGCTTTATTCTGTTTGACTGTAATGGCTATTCCTGGTTGTCAAGTTGACTCTGTCTGGAATGAACCACAATCCAGAATGGGAAGGCTCACTTGTGATCCAGATCTTGAGACTGGGAGAAAGAAGATTCTGACTTGGATCTTGGCCTGGAGATCTTATGAATCCCAGTAGACTAAGGCAAGGAGATCTCCGAGTTCAAGGTCATTTGGGACAAACAAATCTCAGATCCAGGTGTGGTGTGCACACCTTTCCTCTGGGACACTCCTTCTGCTGGAGACCTACCAAGGGACACTGGGAGAAGGAAGATTTCCTCTTCTTTGCCACACATTTACTTGCCAGCACATCTGTTTGGATCTACTAGCCTTGTGGGACCGAGCAACTACTAGATCCTTGGACTTCCTATTCATAGCTGACTATTGTTGGGGAGTTGGATTGCAGTCTGTAAGTCATCAACAGATTCCCTTACTATATAGAGACTACCATAAGTTCTGTGACTCTAGAGAGCCCTGATAAATACATTGACATTTTAATATATTTTTTGAGTAAGGAAAAACTGTATAAATGGTTATGTTCTATGCTCAGTTCTTCTAGAAACTTCCTTTATATCTATAGTGAATTTCCTTTTTCAGGTTAGCTGCTAATTTAAAACAACTAAATGAGCAAGTTCCTTTGACATCAGAGGATTTGTCCTTTCAGAGTTGTGTGCCAGTTCTGACCCAGTTGGCACTTTGGGTAGAATATTTTTAGGCAGTAGATTTTTTTTTTTTTTTTTTTTTTTTTTTTGTTAAGACAGTGACAAAACACCAGTATTAAAGCCACCTGGGTAGAAAAGTGTTTGTTTGGCTTCCACAGCACTATTCATTATCGAACGAAGTCAGGACAGGAACTAAAATAGGGAAGGAACCTGGAGGCAGGAGCTGATGCAGAGAACATGAGGGTGCTGCTTACGGGCTCACTCCGCATGGCCCATCAGCTTGGGTATGAATCATAGCTATTGCAGTTTAGTTTTATAAGGATGAATCAATAGTCTGATAATGTTCTTGGATTCTGAGTTTATAGGTAAGACTTTGTTGTAATTCTTCTGTAGCAGACTGTTTCCTGCTATAACACTGAGATGCAGCATAATTCACCTGGCTAGAAAAGCTCTGGAGCCCCCTCGTTGGTTTAAGCTTAGTGAGATAGACTAAGTGTCAACTTTCTCACCTTCAGTGTGCTTTGGCTTAGACACCTTACCTAATGTGCTTGAGACATTGGCAGTTTTCAAAGTAAGAGGCATAAGAAAAATTCAGGAGATTTCTGCAATTACGTATGTATCTGTATATATTGCTTAGCATGCTCCCTTCTACATAATGAGGCCTTGATAATTGTTAACCACTAAGTGATAGCAGGTTTTGTCTTTTAGAGCCCTGGTTATATGATATGTTGCTGAACATAAATGATTTGTTTTCATATTTGAAAAGTAGCAAATACTCAAAATTCTGTATTTTGAAATATTGTCAACTAAGGTATTTTATGTTTTACTAGTTTTTATTTGACTCTCTAAATTAACAGTACCTAGTTTGCCTTTATAATCAGTCTAACTCTGGGCAAATTAGTGGCTGAAATCCAATGCACTTCCTTTCCTGTTGTCTGGTATTTTAAACTTTGACTAGTTTCAAGTTTGTAAATCAGCAACCTTGTTTTTGTTACTTCTCCTAAACTTTGCTTGCTTAATTCTTTTTTCAGGTTTCTATCCCCAGTAAATGTCAGTCACACACATCATTAGTTCTGTTCTTATCACGATGAGTCATTACCTATGCAGAGAGTATGAACTTTGCCAGTATCAAGTTTGAGGAATGAACCCTGACTCCCAAGAAAACCCATCAGCATGTGGAACATTTAAACTTTGGGGAATGAGGGACAGTTCAGTCCTTATTTAGTGTCTTCCTTAAGTGACAAAAAAGTATTAGGTTCACTTAGACTATTTTTAGAAATACGACTGGAATTTGTGAAGCAAATCTATGCACTTATCATTTTTAAATAATAAATACTGGCCACCATAACGGAGTTTTCAGCACTGGAAGAAATTTAAATTTCAGATAGACTTATATAAACTATGCAAGGACATAAATATTTAAGGTTCATAAAATGCATTGTATTCTGACCATCATTTCAGAATTAAGGAAATATCACATGCCTGTGAATTATTACTTATCAATATGTATGTTCAGAGATAGAAGTATGTTACCATGTTTTGTTTTACTTAAGCATATGGAAGGCATGGCAGGTCTTTTTCTTTTCTCCATGCTGGCTAAAAGTCATAGGTAGTTGTAGATACAAAAGAGAAACTAGAAATTATGTGAAAGTTAGGAACCAAGATGTATGTTGTGCTCTGCAGATATGGTCTTTAATTGAAGTACAAACATTTTGAGATTTCAGGCTTCTCCGCCAAGTCTGTTGCTGCTAGAGTGTTTCTTTCTGATATAAATCTATCCCACCTTATAGGCATCTGTTTACAAACCTCTGAGCATACAAATAGAGACTCCCTGTGACTTAGACATTCCCTAATGTGTTCCCCAGTCCTATAGCAGACTGCCTCTAGCAGCTTGTTTTTCCTCTATTCCCTGGGGACTCTACAGATTCTCTTTCCAGATCCAGTTATCTTTCCTCCTGTGAATTTCCACAAGACCCCCCTTCTAGACCATCTTTATTCATGTCAGCTTCCAAAACCTAGAAAGAAGTTCTGTCTTGGACCCACAGCTGCCACACCTTGGAAGGACTCAGTACTCCATACCATGTAGCCCATAACCTGTACATTTTTCTGAGACCCAGAGAAGGCAACTGAAACCAAGGAATGGAAAATCCACCCAACACAGATAAGGCCTTGTAATCTACAGTGCCTCAAATTGTAAGCATCCCAAACCTAGATGCTTAGACACCAGCATAAAACATAGGACAATATATATTCCTAGAGCCTAACAGCTCTAGTACAGTAACCCCGAGTATTTCAACATGGGTGAAGAAAAAGGCAAGGCCTTTATGAAAATGTTCAAGGACCTTAAAGAGAATAGCAGTTAAGCAGTTTAATGAAAATTATGAAAACACAAACATTGGAATAAAATGAAGAAAAAAGTTCAAAACATGAAAGTGGAAATTGAACCACTAAAGAAAGCACCAAACTAGAAATAACTAAGTTAGGGAGCTAAATAAAATGTCAGAGGCAGTCTTCAACTGCAGAATACAGAAGAGAAAAGAGATTGTATCAGGCATTGAAGATAGAAGAAATGGATACCTTGGTCAAAGAAATTTAAATTTAAAAAAATCTAAGCACAAAACATCAAAGAAATCTGAGACACTATGGAAAGAGTAAATCTAAGAATAACAGGAATGGAGGAAGGAGAAGAAAGACAAGTAAAATGTACAGAAAGTATTTTCAACAAAATTGAAGGTGAAATTCTCCCTAAGTTAAAGAAGGAGATGTCTGTCAAGGCAGAAGAAGCATACTGAATACCTGACAGACTGGCCAAGAAAAGAAAGTTACCACCACACAAAAATCAAATGTAAATTTAAAGAAAAAATAAAAATTTAAAAGCAACAGAGGAAAAAATAACCAGTAGCATACTAAAACAGATCTATTAGATTAACAGATAGATGTTTCACAAACTTAAACACCACAGATGTCAGCCCAGGTTCCTATAACCAGCAGAAGTTTCAAGCACTAGATGGAGAAAGACAGTCCAGGTCAACACAAAACTAAGCAACACCAGTCTACAAATCCAGCTCCACAGAAGACCCTAGAAGGAGAACTTTAACCTGGGAAGTTAACGACATGTAAGAAAACACAGGAAATAAATAATCCCAGACTAGTGAATCAAAGGGACTGGAGGAAAGTCACATCATAGCAAAATAATGGGAATCAGCAAATATTGCATTGATAACTCAAGATCAATGACCTCACTAAAAAGACATCGTCTAGCAAAATAGATTAGAAAACAGAATTTATCTTGCTGCATGTAAGAAACACCGTAAAGATACACATTACCTGAGTGAATAAAAAATACTCCAAGCTAAGGAATAAGAAGCAAACCAGTGTAGCCATCTTAATAGTTGACAAAATAGTCTTCAAAACACAACTAATCAGAAGAGACTGTAAAGGACACTTTATATTCAGCAAAGGGAAAATCCACCAAGTATGTGTATATACACAGGACACCCAGTTTCATAAAAGACACTCCTACACTGACATCACTTACCTCTTGTGAGTATGCAGACCATCCAGGGCAAAACTAAACAGAAATGCTGACCTAAATGACTCCATAAGCCAAATGGATCTAGCAGATAGTTACAGAACATTTATCCCAAACACAAAAGATTAAAACTCATCAGCTCATGGAACTTTTTCTAAAATTGACAACATACTTGAACACAATGCAAGTTTGACCAAAAAAAAAAAAAAAAAAAAAAAAAATCAAGTAACAGTACATCTTGTCAGACTACTAAGGATTATAGTTGGATATCAACAACAGAAATTTTCTAAACACAAGAAGCTGCACAACTCAGTAATGAATGAAGAATAGACACAAGGAAATTTAAAATATTTAAGAGTTGTGAAAGTTAAAAGCATGTCCGACCGTATGGGATAAAAGGAAGGCAGTTTCAGAAGAGGAGCTCATAGACTTAGGCGTTGGTTCTCAACCTTCCCAATACGGTGACCTGTAATACAGTTCCTGCTGTTGTGGTGACCCCAGCTCTAAAATTATTTCATTGCTACTTCATAGCTATAGTTTTGCAACTGTTATGAATCGTAATGTAAACATCTGATGTGCAGAATGTTTTCTATGCAGCCTTATGAAAGGGCTGTTAGATTCCTAAAGGAGTCCTTACTCACTGTTAAGAACTAATGGACTAAGTGGTAAGTGCTTACTTACGTAAAAAGATTGGAGAGCTTACTTAATGTCACACCTGAAAGCTCTAAAATGAAAAAGAAAGGGGGTGGGGAAGGAAGGAAAGGGCAAAAGTCCCCAAAGCAGTAGCCAGCAAGAAAGTTAAACTCAGGGCTGAAATCAGTAAAATAGAAACAATGAAACAAAAGTTGCTTCTTTTAGAAAAATCAATAGTATGGAGAAATCCTTAGCCAAAATAACTTAACCAAGGAGGAGGAAATAAGTACACAGTTAAAACCTGCGCTCCATCAACTGCAAAATCTAAGAGGGAATGATTTGCTTGCTGTATACCACATTCCAAAGTTATGTCGAGATCAGATAGATTATTTAAGGATACCTAATGAAATGGAAGCTGTCATTCAATCAAATGTCCATGCCACATGATTTCAGGGAAGAATTCTGAGGTATTTAAAGAAAAATTAAGGCCAGTACTCCTAAAATTATTCACCAAGAAACAAACCAAAAGAACACTTTCCAGTTGGTTTTACAAGACTGTAATTAACCTGATACATAAATCACACAAAGACTCAACAAAAAAAGAATTAAGAGACCAGTTTTGTTTATGAACATAGATACAGTAATTCTCAATATAATCCTTCTAGTCTGGATCCAAGAATACATTAGGAAAAAAATTCTACCATGGCTAAGTAGGCTTCATTCCAGAGATTAAGGAATAGTTTAATATAAGTACATCAGTAAGTGTAATAATCCACTCTATAAACAAAGCACACGATTGTGTTCTTGCTTGCAAAAAAGTCCTTTGACCAAACCATTCCTGATAAACATGTAGAGAGACTAGGAGGAATACAAGGAACATAACATTATACATAATAAAGGCCATCTCCAAACACTAAATGGAGAGGAATTCAAAGCATTGTCACTAAAATCAGGAACAAGACTGGACCAGTCATTGGTTGGCCACTTCCACCCATCACATTTTATAGGCAGGACAAATTGCTAAGTCCATGATTTGTGACTGGGTTGGTCTCCCAATCCTTCGACTAGAAGCCTTGTCTGGTTACAGAAGATGAGTGGTTCAGGCTCGATCTCACTGGGAGTCTTGGCTAGAGTCACCCTCATAGATGTATGGGAAGTTCTGTTACACTAGGTCATTAGGCGTCCAGCCTCTCCCAGTTCCTATTGTCTCAGAACTCTCCCTTCAGCCTCCCCCTGCTGATCTCTCCTGTTCCCATGCCCTCCTGTTCTCAGCCCACCATTCGGTTTCTACTTCCCCTCATCATCAGTACAATTATATTATTTTACAGTTATTTTTGTTTACTAGAATATATTTGTCTTTCATGACCTATACTTTAACAATAAACATCTTTCTTCTCCAGAAAAATAATACGTATTAATTATTTTTGTTTCATTAAATATCTTAAGGTTAAATCTTGGGGATCACTTTTTCAGTTTAATTTTACAAGTCTACTGAAAACCAAAAAATGTCTTTATCTCATTTTTTTTGTAAAAGTCTTAAAAAACAGAAATGAGTAATGTTCTACTTTTATCAGATGCATTGAAATACTTGAATTTTTTGTTAAATATTTTTTGTTTCCCAGATTATTGCTCAGTTGTAACAATTGTGGACCAGACAAATGTGAAGTTAACATGCATGCTCTTTAGTGGAAACTATGAAGCCCTTCCGATCATTTATAAAATTGGAGACATAGTTCGCTTCCACAGGCTAAAGGTATGATTCATCCTTTCTGCAACCTACATTATTAGACAGGAAGTCTGCATTGTTCACTAATAGCAGCTAGTATTAATTATATGGCTTCCCTGTTAAAAGTGATACTAAGCATACAAAGAGATAAGAAATGAAATAGAATCAGGCTTCTTTAGTAGCTAGATTCCTCTTCATTTAAATAAATTGCATGTCCTCTTTCCTCAGATATATATTAGAAGCCATGATTCTGACTGGTTCCAGTGTGTGCTGTTATTTCCAGATATGGTTGATGGTCTCAAGTTTGCAAATTTAATTTGCAAAGGATAGGATGCATCCTTCTAACTTACCTTATCTAATTAGATTAATTTTATCTAAGATGGGGTTTTTAGTTTGTTGTTCTGACTAGCTTCAGATTCCTGAAGTACAAGTTGTATAATTCTGGTCAGCTGAGGAAGGGAAGACTGAAACTCCTCCCAGCTAAAAGAACGTGGCTCTCTCTGAGAGAAAAATGTATGCAGTTGTACCCGGCAGTCTGCTGAGCTTAGGGGCATTTTGCCCCCAAATACGACTGAAAAGTGAGCTCTACAGGCCAGGAAGATCACTTAAGGACTGGAAGGATCTCTGTGTTAGGAGAACCGAAGGTGCATAGGAAACAGACATAGCAGTGAAGATGCTGGAGGCCTAGTGGTCAAGGATAACTGATGCTCCACCTCTTTAACACTGTCTTGTTCTTTGTTATTACTGTGACAAAACCCCAACAGGCACGGCATATAAAAAGGCAGCTCATCTGGGCCCAGTCATTAGTAGAGAGGCTGGCAGCAGTGTCTCAGCCGCCTGCCAGAAGAAGAAGCCCAAGAGAACAAGTCTAGACCTAGAGGCGCTGGGTGCCTAATACTGACACCAAGGCCTGTGCTCCATAGTCAACACAGCCAGTGCTGCACACGAGTCTTTGGTGAGCCTGTCACACTGACCGCAGCTAGGCCTGTTACACGTCTGCTAAGACCCCAAAGCCTTACCTTATCTCAGGAAGGGCATCCTTCTAGGAGAAGCCTTCTTATACACTGTCAAAAACTACAAGTCCTAGGCCAGACTACAGGGTGGGTCCCACTAAAGTAGAGGGCTTGGGGGACACCCTGTGCTTTCTTCAGATCATCCTTAAGAGAGTATAAATGCAGTCTGTTGTCATTTAGGTGCTCAGCTAGCAACTTGCCAAAAGGAGCAGAACTCTGCCCTGAGGAGGAGGCAGCCATCAGAATCTGTGAGGTGTTGCTCTGTAGTCCCTAGTCATCAAGGACAGAATGCATGCTATGAGTGTAGAAGCTTACTACCAAGAGGAAGAAGAAGAAAGTTTCTAGAATCTAAGTGGACTTTTCATACAAATTCCACCGTGACCCAGACATAGAGTTTATTAAGCAGTTTTATAGTAGATATTTTAAGTTTTTTTTTTAAATTAAAGTATGTTCACCACATTTAAATGTTAAACAAGTAAAAATAAATCAGCAGTCAAAACAGAGAAATAGAAACTGAACAAGAAACAAAAGAGAAGTACAGTACCTAAAAGGAACAACAAATGAAAAGCCTGTTGTACACATTACTATGAATTACTTATTGACACTGCCAGGTATAAAGACACATTAGACAAAAGTAAATAGACCACAGTGACCTTTGCAGCAATATCTAATAATGTAACGTGCAGCTTAAAGTTCAGGAGAAAAAAAAAAAAGGGGGAATATATGTAAGACAGTAAGACAAATCTAAAAAAGTGAATGGGTTGGGAAAGCATTGAAAATCAGCACAGACAAACTTAAAATCAGCTGGGACAGAATTAGCACATTCCATATAGACAATAGCGATGAGCTTTGATAAAAATTGATGTACCTCGAATTTTATATTTAGCTGAACTATAGCATGGGCCCTTTCCAACTAAAAACTGGTTAAGAAGTTGCAAAACTATTTGACTGTGAGTAAATATGAGTGCTTTTGACTTATCTTAATAATTTCTCCAAGACATAAATGACTTTAGCATAAACAGCCGTATTGCCCACTAACAGTAATACAAGGGACAGATGGCATGGTTAAGCAGAGTCACGCCACTGAGGGGTTAGGGTTGTGGGGTGCAGAGTGTGTAGCGGAGGTGGATTTAAAGCCGTAGTGATTCTCTGCACACCATGATACATACAGTCCACTTATACCCAAGAAGTAAATGAAGCATCAAGAATTCCATAAGGTGGGGGAAAAGAACAGTAGGAAACAAAGTTCTAAACCCAAGAGTGAGGAACAGAAGTAAACAGTGAGGTGATAGAGGGTTCCTGCCCACATTTCTACACAGCTCAAATACTGCTGGGAATATAAGTTAAATGATATACAGCTTAAGTACTACTGAGTGCAAGCACGAGGAAGTATTTCATGTGAACAAGTGAGTCATGAACAGTATCAACACTACATATTTGATAGGAGCACACTTGTGAAGGATCCCACAGACTTCCACAGTGACAGTCCTCAGAGCAGGCTCAGCATATTCAGTCATAAGAATGCCTTAGCTTCTGCTGTGTGCGTTACTCCACACAGGTGTGTCTTTTGGATTTCCCTATGCCACATAAATAGCTATCACATTATTTCTTCACCTTATTAAAAATTAGGGTTAATAAAAACTTATAAAAATGCAAGTTTAATAGTACTTAGATACTATTTTTCTAAAGCATAAATTTTTCTTAATGTTTTACATTTTGCATAGTTGTATATTTTGACATATTATCAATTGATTGTGTTGTTTTGTGAGCTAATTCAATTAATAAAAAATAGTTACTCTGCTACTTATACTAGAAAAATGTAGAATTTCTGGTGTTTCTGTTTCCTGAGTTTTATTTATTTTCTACTCTGTTCCACTTTCTTAGATCCAGGTATATAAAAACGAGCTTCAGGGAATCAACAGCTCTGGTTTCGCATCTCTGACGTTTGAAGGGACTTTAGGGACACCTGTCATAGCACGTACTTCAAGCAAAGCTTTTAGCTTCACTTCTGAGGATCAAAAACTGGTAGAAGCTTTGCGTGTTTGGGCGTCCAAGCACATTTCTCCTTCTTCCAGTTTAGTGCAGCTGTGTGACACTCAGCCCATGCAGTATTATGACCTGACCTGTCAGCTCCTGGGAAAAGCACAAGTGGACGGAGCAGCATTTCTTCTAAAGGTAAACTTTACAAACTGAAATCACATTTCAGTGCCACCTTACAGTGGTTAAGGAGCCTGCAGCATTCTGAGAGTGTTTGTGGACTGCTTTTCGTCTGAATTTAACTGAATGTATCGTTGTTGAGGAACCCCCCCTTCCCCTTTCCGCATATTTTTTCTGCATGTCCCTGTGCTTTTCCTTCAGAGAAAAACAGTATCCTTGAGTATGAATTTTAGAAATAGTGTAACACTCACTTCTTTTATAATAATAACCTAGAGAATAATGACACTTCTGTGTTGGGATTTCTGCTTCTTGTAAAAGTCAACTCTGTCATTGTCCATTACTTTCCTTTCTTATGACCTTCACTGCCTGGTTCATGGGAACAGACATAAAGAACCTTGAAATGTTTGTTGCTATCTTTCTCTTGTTTTTAAATCAGCCAGGAAAAAAAATGCAGTCCCACAGACACTATGTAATCCAAGGAAGATAGTAGTTTTCCTTGCTTGACCATATATTATAAAGGGTGTTTTAGCAGTTCCCCCTTGCTTGAGATCCTTGTTTAATTCTCTGTTGTCTGTTTATTTGAAGTAACTAAACAAGAAATATAATGTCATAGTCTTTAGACAAGATAGGGCTTAGAATTACAGTTACTACTGGGACATTTTAAAGGGACAGCAAAAATAGAATTCACTGAATAAAATACCAGGCTTCTGAAGCTGATAGCTTTATATAAACATAGAGAATAGAAATACATTCTTATTTTAAAGGAAGTTAAATAAGTCATGTAAAGAAAGCTAAACGAAACAAACATAAAGTCATCTACAGATAGAAGGAATCTTAGATCAAACACTTTTGATCCCTAGCCAGCGTGACTTCCATAACACGTTCCGTTTATTAAACATTGAACGTTACTAAGAACAAAACACTGGCTCTTTGCAGATAACACCTGGTGACTGTTAATGACTGTCACTATTCCTGTAGCTGAGAGTCAAAAATGCTTATTTCTGTCTAAAGAACTAAAATATGCCTGTTGCCTGTTTTAGTAGATAATCCATTATCTGATAGGTCAATCTTGGGGAAAGAGTTTATTATGTTGTCTTTTTAGATATTTTCTTTGAGAATTTCATAAATGTACACAATGAAATGTTATATCCACCTCCCATTTTTTCCCCTTATCTCCTCATTCATCCTCAGAAAACATCTCATTCCTACCTTTATGTCCTTTTCTTTCCTTTGTTGTTGTTTTGTTTTCAGTGACTCCCTGAGGTCATTTAGCTCTGTGAATATATCCTTGAATGTGAGTCCATTCATTGGGCATAGCAAACCTACCAGTGGTTACACTGCCACAGAAAATGATTCTTTCTCCTCCAGAAACTGTTGACTACAGTGTTAGTGGGTGGAACCAGATACGCTCCCCCCACTCCAGGTTTGACGATGAGCAGATCTTAATAATAGGATTAAGGAATTTATTTTAAAATTCAGCATTGAGAAATATTAATAAGGTTTTCTTGAGGACAGCTTAACATGTCTGAAACATCTTTGCAAAACATTTAAAATTTTATTTTTATCAATTTCTTTTATTTAAATCATTTTAACTATGAAAAAGTATACTTGAAAGAATAGTTTGCCTTATATTCATTCAAAACCTAGAAGGACAAAAACTGTAGTAATTGACTGTGTAAAACTACTTTTGTATGCTAGGATGCTCTATGGCTATTTACTTTACAATTTAACTAAAATTGTAGACTTAAACTTGCTAAAGTAAACTTTAGTAGTAGTCTGCCTAGTAATATGTCTTCATCTGTATGCTGGACGTGTGCATACAGTAGAAAAATATTCTCAAATAATGCATGGCAATGCTTAGCTGTTAGCTACTTTGAGGGAGCAGAATTATGGCTGATTTTTCTCTGTCGTTGATTTTCTTATTCATCAAATCTAATTTTAATTAAACATTAAAAACAAAAATAGACATTATTCTAAGTCACACTTATTAGTATGCAAAGTAATATTTTCCTTTTAAATTTTAGTACAATAGTAATCATGGTCCCTTTTTTAGTAATCATGATAAATCTATTTCAGGTATGCTAAAAATACTTTTAAGTTTAAATTTCTTTAAGCTGACTTCTTTATATTTTTGAAACAGGTACAATCTGATTGTTTTAATGACATTTTTTTCCTAGTTTGCCTCATACCCTTGTTTTTAGTAGTAAGCAGAAGTCATACAGACCCAGCGCTGACGGGTACAGGAGGTGGAGAGGGAAGAAGGGGTGGGTGTTGTGGGGTATTGCAGTACAGGATAGGAAAATCGAAAGTCTGCAGCTAGTTAATAGTTTGCGTGGTATCCTAGAGCAGCTTTTTCATCGTGGTATCTCTGCATTGCTCTGCTCATCAGCAGTCCTTGGTAATCCTCCTCTTACAGCACCTAAAGATTCCTAAGCTTTGCTTTACCATCCATGGCAGGTATGGGACGGAACCAGGACTGTGCTTCCCTCTTGGAGAATCTCCACACAAGATCTTACCTTGGAAGGTGACTTGAGTCACATTCTGCAGCTGGAGAATCTGGTGATAGACATTCTTGTCTATGATAATCATGTTGAAGTGGCAAAATCCCTCAAGGTGATGTTAAGTCAAGATGCATATTATTTTGTTTTTGTATTCTTTTTAGTTTGTATATAATGTTTGAAAGTGATATGTAGTGTGTAGAAATTAACTTCAGATTTATTTATCTTTAAATTTTAACTTACAAAATGAGTATCTAAATTAAAATTTAAAACATTGAATATGATATATATGCACACATTTTAAAATTATTTTTATTTGTGGATATAATTGAATGACTAACTCATCTCCTTCCAACTCCTTACATACTCCCCATTCCTTGCTGTCTTTAACATTTCATGGCCTTGGTTGCTTTGTGTGTGTCTAGTTAGGGTTTCTATTGCTGTGCAGAGACTCCATGACCACAACAACTCTTACAAAAAGACATTTAATTGTGATTGGATTTAAGGTTCAGAGGTTTAGTCCATCATCAATATGGTGGAAAGCATGGGGGCTTCGAAATCAGACATGGTGCTTGGGAACAAGCCAAGTGTTCTATGTCTGGATCAGCAGCTAGGAGAGGGAGCCACTGGGGCCTGGCCTGAGCTTCTGAACCTCAAAGCCCACCCACAGTGACTCAGTTTCTCCAACAGTGTCACACCTACTCCAAGGAGGCTGCATCCTAATAGTGCCACGCCCTGTGGGCCTGTATGAGCCATTTTCATTCAAACCACAGTTTTCTACTCCCTGGCCCCACAGGCTGTGCCATATCATAATGCAGAAACGCATGGACCCAACTTCAAAAGTCCCCACAGTGCAACCCCATTTAACAGTTCATAGTGTCTTCCGAGACTCAGTGGCACTCTAAGATTTTAATCATCTATAAATTCAACAGCGAGGAGGAGATTGCATCCTTCCAACATATTGTGGCATGGGCTGTACATGAGCATGCTAAAACAGAAGAAAGGGAACATAATGAAGAACTACTAGAGCAGAGCAAGGCTGAACACAGACAGCTCCATGCCTCGTCTGAAGTCAGAGCGCTCTTCAGATCTCCAGCTCCCTTCAGCTCTGTGCTAACTCACCTTCCTCTCCGAGACGGTGTCCACTCCCTGTTGGCCACCTTCTTTTCAGGTGACCCCACTGCTCTGCCATCTTGAGCCTCTATGACAGTCCAGCTTCACTTTCTCTGCAGGCCTCGGTGCGGCTGCTCTCCTAAGCTGTAGAGAGGGCTGTCCATAACCCATTCTCTTTCCTTGACTCTGAGGCTGTCAGGCTCTGCTGCTTGCTGGGTCTGAAGTGTGGCTTTCTCTCTGCATCGCATCTTCATCAGTTTTCTGTTTTATGGCTGTCACAGAGCTCACTGTGTAGACCAGATTCTGCCTTCCAAGTGCTAGGATTGAAGGTGTGCACCTCAGTGCCGGGCCGTAAGCTTTTCCTTAATTCCTTTTCACACATTGGACACTTAGCTGGGTGGGGTGTAGCCTGATGAGGTAAACGATGAGGTCACCACTCCCTTTACTCCACTTAGGCTCAGTCTTTTCTTTAATCTGCTCACACTTCCCAGATCTCCATGAGACTGGCCACACGAATGACCACATGACACAATCAGTGCTCGGTTGTTTGTAATGTCCTCTGCCAAAGCATTCGTTCATAGCTCTTCCATTTAGCCTTAGGCAGATGTTTTTAAATAAGGGTAGAAAGTAGCCACATTCTTCACTACAATATCAGAAGAATGATCTCTAGGTCATATATTAATATTATTCTCCCCTGAGCTGGGTCCCCACAGTTCAAATCACCCTCAGCACCACTGTCTTCTATGATCTTATTAGTATTGTCCATTAAGCTATGCTTAAAGCATTTTACTGCTTTTCTAACCCAAACTCCAGAGTCTACAATCCTTGAAAGGAATCGTGGTCTGGCCCATCACAGCAATCCCTCAGCCCCGGTACCACCGTTTGTCTTACCGGCTTTCTGATGCTATAAGCATGATTTAATTGGGGTTGACTTACAGCATCAGAGGTTAATTCACTATCATGGAGGAAGGCGTGCTGCTACACAGGCAGACATGTTGAAGAAGTTGCAGAGTTCTGTGTCGGGACCAGCAGCTAACAGAAAGAGAGTACGAGCCACTGGACTGACTATCTCTTCTAAACCCTCAAAGCCACCTGCAGTGACACACCTCCTAAACAGTGCCCTCCCTGTGGGCCTAGGTGGACTGTTTTCATTCAAAGCAGCATTAGGTAACCAGTGGATGCCTCCTTCCTGCTAAGACGTTTCCCCAGCTGCCCTCCGTGTGTGTAGTTCTTTGTCTGGATTCCAGACCTTGGCATCTTTCTTCCATGCGAACACATCTGTACTGAGCAAGTCTTGCCGGTATGACTTCATGGCTTTAGCTTCTCTCATGTTTCTAGGAGATACAATCTCATAGCAAACTCCCTGTGTCTCTGGCAATTAGGTCTTCATACCCTTCAAACCTGGCGTGAGCATCAGGTTTTAGCCACAGAAAGCCATCACTAAAGCAGTATTATCTCAACATAAGAATAACAATGGCAGACTATTTTATTTAAATGGGTAGCATCTGGACAACATGTATTTGTAACTCTGCTATGACTGGTTTTCATTTCTAATGTCCACCTCTTAGTAGCTTAGAAGACTAGAAGCAATGGAAATGTGAATTTTCATCATACATTACTTTGTATGAAGCAGTATATTTTGTGTTGGTAAAGTTTTCAAGTTATTGTAGGAAACAAGATTTCACAGTCAGTAAAGAAAACATCTTAAAGCTACATATTTTCTGTAGAATTTCCTTGTGCTCTTTGCTCACTTGGTTTTCCAAAAATGGATTTTTGAGTTATTGGTATATGCTGGAGCAAAGTCTCATTATTGGAAGCAGATTCTGCAGTCTGGCTCTGGACCTGACTATGCATGCGCTGCAGCTCCTACTCCATGGACCACTGGTTCCGAACAGCTTGAAGGCAGTCTCTGTTTCTGCATGGCTGAGTGAAAGCACCGAGGTCCCAGTCACCACAGTCACTGTTTCTGTCTGTGACAGGCACATGACTAAGGTTCTAGCCCAATTCCAGCTCTAACATGAACTGTGTGCATCTTACTTAAGTGTTACACCACCTCTACCACCACAGTAATTTGAATGGGTCTCTGTTTATTGTGTAGACTTTCTTACTGCCCATGGAAATTTGGCAGTTTTTATTAAACTTAGACTCATAAATAGTAGAGAATACATTTTGTTAATTTTTACCTATATATTTTTAAAGTCTCCTATAGCAGATACCACTATCTTGAATGACAGTACAAAGTGATTGGGATATTATCTCAAGAGAGAAGAGCTTGCTTCATCCCATTTTATACGAGAAGATAAGTCTGCAGTGTCCTTTTCCGGGTTTAATAAACTTAGCTGTGGATCATTTCAACCTGTTTATAAGAAGAGAAAACACAGAAATAAGACTGCATGTGCAGCTCAGTGCTGTTCTCTTTTGTTAAATGAATGTCCTCATATCGCGTTACAGAATGTCCTATCTGACCAGATCAGTAACAAGGTGAAGGGCGGGCCATGGCGTATGTGTGCAGGCACCTGGACTTAGGAAAATACTTTTGAAAACAAACTTCTGAATTTTTCTCTGAAGATTCCGTCTCATGGATTAACTTTCTCTGGGAACAGTAGTAGCCATAAGTGTAAATCTGAAGGTTTCTCCTGGTGTGCAGACGTCTTTACTGAGGAGAGAGGACGTGCACTTTTACTCTGTTGTTCACTTTGATCTTTGGGTCATTGGAATTCTCGTCTCTTTCCCTGTGCTCATGTCCTAATTACACATGTTCCTCCACCTGCCCTGCCTCCCTCCCTACATCTCAGCTCGTTGCAAAGTCGCTCAGGGCAGGGAGGATGAAAGCACATCTGCAGATTGAGCAGTCTGAGAATTACTGTGAATGGATTTTTAGCCATAATGTTGTATCTTCTGCATTGTCCACTAGAGGGTGACTTGAGCACACGTAAGAAAATAGATGACATGCCATTCCTCTCAAGGACATCACAGCATTATATGGCGTTTGCAGGACTGTGTCAGGATGCAAAGAATCCTGTCTGTGTGATATAACTATGTATTATTGCTTGGTACCAGTTTTACTCTTTCCTCACAAATTGGAAGTCTTCAGTCACGTGGCATTGGTACGCATACCTTGTTCTCAGCACTTCAGTGTCAGCGTGCATGGGATAATTTCATAACTTGTATAGGAGCAGGAAAGGGGTTTTTAATCATGACTTTATTATGAAGCATAATATCAACTTCCATAAACGATGCACTCTTACCATGCTGTAATTCTTAAACAGCATAAACATACATCGTCATAATCCCACTTGTCATCAGTGGCCCACTACTTACACTTAGCTGTAGGAGCAAATACAAAACTGGAGCGCACTCTTACAGAGGTGCAGTGATTCCTCCAGTCATATATTGTGAGAGCCCATCTCACTGACTAACCCTTTGTAACAGATTACACGACACTTTTATGATTTGTAAATCTGGGGAAAATATTGTATTACTAACAAAATTAAACAATTTTTAACATAATAGATCATCAGACACATTTCATAATTTTTACCCAAGCTTTATAAAAATGCAATGCTGCCTCCAGAAGGCATTTCTGATTATAACAATTTGTCATGTTGACTCTGATCTGCTCAGAGAAGTAAGCTCTATGCTGACCTATACATGTTGCATACTAATCCAGTATATGAAGGAGACCTGTAATAAGTAGCAGGCATTCACCATTCACACTCTGCTGAAGAGCTACACACGGGACCTTCTCAAGCACCTGCAGTTCCACTTGCTCTAGCACGAAGCTATGCTCTGTGCTCCTTAGACTGACATTGTATTTCCACATTGCTCCACGTCCTACTCTCCAGAGGATGGACGCTTTTCTTCCATACACAGCTTTGGAATACTTGTCAGATGTCATGAAAGACCCTGTGGTGGTTTGCATATGCTTGGCCCAGGGAGTGGCACTATTAGAAGGTGTGGCCTTGTTGAAGGAAGTGTGTTACTCTGGGGGTGGGCTTGGAGACCCTCCTAGCTGCCTGAGGATGCTTGCTTTGTTCCAGGTTTCCTTTGGATGAAGCTGTAGACCTCTCAGCTCCCCCTGCTGAGATGCTGTCATGTTCTCTTTTTGATGACTGACCTTCTGAACCTGTAAGGCAGCCCCAGTTAAATGTTTTCCTTTATAAGACTTGCCTTGGTCATGGTGTCTGTTCACAGCAATAAAACCCTAAATAACTAAGACAGACCCTGAACTGTCTGGCTAAAATCTCCTTAAATTTAAATTTTAATAGAAATGAAATTATACTTCAGATAGCTTAGGCAATGTAGGTCATTTCCCCGTGTGGCAGCTTTCCCGTCCTTTGAATGTTATCAACATCTGTACTATGGACATGCTGTACTAATATATAATCAAGACATAGTGAACATTCCAAAACGCTTACAAAGTAGACATTTTAATATTTATTATTATAGTATCACACTTTAGAGTCCTCAGAAAAGTACATATTTCTCTTGAGATTTGACATATTTTCCCCAAACCTCTGTTTTCCCTGTTCTATCTCTGATGTAAAGGCATGTGGGGGAAATAGGATGGATGGGTCCTCCTGCCTACCCTCTTCAGAAAATGCACAAGGACTGTGAAGGCCCTTAGAGGGGAGGAACAGTGCGAGCACAGCTGTGTCTGTGACGTCTCTACTGTCCTCGCTCCACCTGCATGAGAGACCAACAAGGGGGCTTCAGCGTGGAGCCCTTGGTGGCTCGTCTCTCTCTCCTTCCCTCCTCTCCACTTAGCCCCACTTCTACCCCTCACTTTGAAGCTTTTCTTTCTAATGTTATCACAATTATACTGAATTTGTAGGGGAAAGGAGAAACGTGGCTTCTCATTTATCACATACTCAGGAATACTGTTTATATGCACATGAATTAAATTTCTTCTTTTGCATTCTTTTTTGCTCATAAGACTATATAAAATTATATGCAGTTTATATTGTGTAGTTTGTCTCTTTGGATAGATGTCAGTGTCTTAATTTTATTTATTTTATTTTATTTTATGAAAATGCATTGCCTGGGCTGGGTTTGAATATGTAGGCACGAACTGCCTTTCCCCATGGCTGGTACTAGAGGCTATACAGCACATGACTCTCGGTATTAGTGTTTTGGGACACTGTATTATGTTTTCTCATTAGAAGACTTCATTGAGGAAAATCTTAAATTGTCTAGTTGAAGGTGGTTTGACTAAATTTAGAAAAATAGCTGACATTGACTATAGAGTAGTTAAAATTCTGGTTTGATCCCATATTTAGTTAACATAATATTTTACAAGGTTGTGGTGAATGTACAACTGTTATACTAAAACTTAGGTTTCTATAGAATTTGCGCTATACGGAAAAGCATATGGTGGCACATACATGTAATGCCAGGAGTAAGAGGGCTAAGGAACATGTTTGTGCCTAGCAAGAAAATCAGCCTGTGAAATTAAAAAGGTCCATTATGTTATTTTGACAAAATTACATGATTAATTTCTTTATAATGTGTCATAGTGAGGTCATTTTATGTAACATTTTTAATATTATTTTAGAGCAGTTCAAGCAAGTTTTTTTTGTAATATTATCAGATAGAATGCCATTTCATCTTAAATACCTTCTCTGTTTTATTGACAGGCCTCTGAAATGGGCCTGCTTGTGCTGTGTAATGTGTATGTTTCCAGTCCACGCAGGACCTGAGTCACAGAGCCGTCCTGTGTCCTCTGTGGTTGGACAGTGTCCCTGGTCATTGTGTTCTTGGTTCTGGCCTCCTATTGATCTTGAATTTTTCAAATATCAGAAATTGTTTAATCAATCCCTTTTATTCTAAAATGATATTTTAAATCATTTTTTTGCAGATTGGAAGCTTCCTTAGAGTATATAGCCTCCATACCAAACTTCAGTCTGTCACCTCGGAAGCCGGTAGTTCATTGTTGAGACTGGAGTTTCATCTCCATGGAGGGACCAGTTACGGGCGAGGAATCAGGGTTTTGCCAGATACAAGCTCTTGTGTGGATCAGCTGAAAAAGTGAGTATTTTGTGTCCCTTTTTGAAAAACATTATAGGTTACTTTGCAAGCCTGGTCCTCAGGTGGTGTCAGGCCTTTGGTTGGTTTGTTTTTCCTCATTGTCTTGCTGAAAATCAAAACCAGACATTTACCTGCCAGGCAGATTATACCACTGAACTGTCTTTCTGTCTCTCCTCTATGTTCTTCAGTGCTTTCATATAGTATATTTTGATCATATTCTTTTCCCTAACTACTCCCATATTTGTCCTCACATTTCTGCATACCCAACTTTATGCTCGCTCTCTCTCTCTCTCTCTCTCTCTCTCTCTCTCTCTCTCTCTCTCTCTCTCTTCTCTCTCTCTCTCTCTGTCTTTCTCAAAAAGGAAAATAACAAATCAAAACACATAAACTAGACAGACAGTTAACAATGCAAAAAATAACCAAGCATACACTGCACCAAACAAGAACATCGACAAAATGTCTATACTGTTGGGCTCTGGACAATGTAGGGCCTGTCCTAGAGCTGTTGATACACCACATGAAACTCCATTGTGAAAACTGATTTTCCTGTATCCATCAGATATAGTTAATTAATTTCTTGGTTAGGGGAGGCTTTATGTCCACTTCCCTTTTTAGAGCTAAGATTTTTTTTTCCTGTTTTGAACCTGTGTGTGTCAATTTGCATGTTGTGACAGTCTCTGAGTTCGTGTGAGCATCAGTCCTTTTTTGTCTGAAAGATGGCATTCTGTCTTTCTCCTTCTCTCCTACATCAATCCCGAGGCCTGATATTCTATTTAAAGAGGAGTGCCCCAGCAACTTTGAGCTCTCTACATATTGTCCACTAGGGATCACTTTAGGAACATCAAGTGCAAGAAGCAGCTTCTCTGACGAGGTGGAGTGCCGCCTCAGTCTTTTAAGATACAGTCAGGTTGACAACTGAGAAAACCCACCCCAATCCATTTCTTGTCAGCTTTACACACAGGCATGCCTCCTTGTGTCCAAATGAAAATAACCAGGTTGTAAGAATGCCTGCTCCTTGTTCAGTTGCAAACACATGAGTGGTCAGCCTACCTGGATGGGGTTACCTGCCCCAAGGTCACCACTCCCTAATTCCATTTGATATCCATGAATTCAGGATTTAACTCCCTTTCACTTTCTTGTGCCCCTCTAATACTTGGACTGTACATTTAATGTTTTTCCTTTTTAAGTTTGCTATGCTTAATCAAAATGAACTTCATCAGAGTAAACCAAAGAACAAATTATCTGCTGGGCTTTTTTAGACTAGCTTTGTCAATAAATTTAATCTGAATCTCTTTAGCTTATCCTCGAGTAGACTCTTCAGACATGGGCAAAAAATAAACCACATTCTTTACCAAAACATTTCAAAAATGATTTTTAGGCAACATGCTAAAATTACTCTCCTGAAACCTCTTGTGTCAGGCACACAGAGTTCAAATGACCCTGAGCACCAATGTCTTCCACAGATTTCCTGCAGGTCAGTGATCAGAAAGCAATGGAGACAGGTGGTCTGGAAGGGAGTGCTGAAAGGGGCTGAAGCCAGCAGACCAAGCTTACTTTTCCAAGCCTTGGTGACATCATTGTAACTGACAGTGTTAACCATTAAGTTCCCAGATTGTTTTTATGTAGTATTTTATTAACTCGGTGTTCTGTTCCTATCTTTCTCCCTATGCTGCTTATTGTAAAGGCTTTAGAAGTCTCAGATAGTCTGTTAAAAGCTACAGAATATTGATTAGAATCATACCATTGGTACAACAATGAACTCCTGAATTTCGGGATGTGGCTGAAAATTTTTCCCTATTTGCTGCACAATTTGCTTTTATATTCTTCAATCTTAGAGATCTGGAACGTGCAGATCCAGCAGTTACTCAGCCTTCGAATGCCATCAGTCAATCAAAAGAGGAGGACAGCCTTGCATTTTCAAGTAAGCACGGTTTATAACATTGAGATCTTACTTCCTCATACGTTTAGGAGCGCAGTTTCCTTTTCAGTGATTTCCTGCTTAGGTCTCTCTTTCCCGTTCATCTGACTATAAAAAGTACATGTGTATATTCATAAAAGTAACTCCTTAAACATTTATTTTGTCCTATGCACTAACTATCTCGACTCACCCTTAATATATAATCACATTTTCAAATTAATAGTGTTTACTTGATTTTTGATGTGTGTTTAGTGTTTTGTATTTACCAAAAAAAAAAAAAAAAAAAAAAAGGAAAAAAAGTTTCATGAATTTCCCTAAGCAACCACTTTCCTTGTCAGTTCCTAAAAATAACAAAAGGTATTAATATTCCCTTATATTAACTTGTCCAAGTTGGTGTTTCCCATATATGGATGTTGAATGCTTAAACATGAATCATCCAAATCTCTCAAAGATAGTCTCCTTGTTGATCTCAAAGGGATTGCTTTTGGACACACTGTGTTCTGAGATTCATCTATTTGGGACATATGCCAGTAGCTCATTTCTTAATGCTGAGAGGTGTGCTGATGTGGGCTTGAACTTAGCAGCATTGTCTGTCTCTTTTCATGTTTATGCAGCTTCTGTATCTACCAAAACATCCAGTGGCTACCAACACGGTTTTACTGGGGTTTCCAAGGAATCACTTAGTACTGTATTTTGAGCTATCTTTTTGTAACAATTCCTAGTAATAGTAATAGTTTCCAAACCATTTCTTAAAAAACAAAACAAGCCACCCCCCCCCCAAAAAAAAAGAAAAAGACCAGCTAAAGATCTGTGTTCTCTGTGAATGACCTTCCTTCCTTGCTATCAATAAAACTACGAGTTGACTTTTAAGCTTTTCTGGTTTGTCAGTTATTCTATCAATACCAAAGTATTGCCTGTCAAGCTTTACAGCTTTTGTTACGAATAGCTGAACTTGAGGAAAGTAGATGTGGCAACATTTCTTTAGGCTTTCTTTGTTTCCTTTGGACAGTGTTCTTCCTTATTTTAAGTTCTACATTACGTTTCTAATGGACTTAAGTTTCTGAAGAGCTGTGTAAGTGTGATTTCCGTTTCTCTTGTTTAGGCTCCGGCTCAGTGTCACTGTATGAGGAGGAACGATGTCAACAAGTCTCTGCTACAAGTAAGACCGCTCACAATTCAGTAAGCAGAGTACAGGTGCCTGTCTGCAACTGCCCAAGCAAGTGACAGCACTTAGAGTTTGTGTGTAGGATAAGGTAAAACCTGCGCATGTCATAGCTCTATACTGAATATGTATTTAAGTCATAGATCAATACCATTTATAACATTGCATTGGGTGTGTTATTAGTTTAATGATATAAATCGTACTCTGACATTAATTCAATTTAACGTGATACACCTAAGAAAATATTTTCACTATGCTCCCAAATTTTAACATTAACATAAATAGTACACATTTGCCATGCACACTTATTTTAACTAACTTGGGGGAAAAAAACTTTAATTCAGAAAAATTACATTAACATAAGTACATTAAATAATTTGAGTAGTTTATTAAATGTATAATGCTGTAAAATGGAAGGTTTTTTTCTTGGCTAAGGAGACGTAAGTATTGGGTGAAAGTGTTGAAACTGAAGGTGGCTTATATACAGGCTTTAGATGGCTGTGTGGAAACTACCACAGCTGTGGTCAACAGAGGTAGTGACCTCTGGAAGCAAGAATCGTGAAATGCAGACAGATCTTGACCTATAAAGATAGTCCTGGTATCTTTAGAGAAAAGGCAGATTCCAAAACTTGGACAAGGAGATTAGAACTAAACCAAGAACATCCTGAACTTCTAGAAAGTAAAGAAATTCTCAGTGAATAGAAAAATATCAAATCTGGAACAATGTGATCATCAAAGTAAACGTTAAGGGTGAGTTAGAATTAATGGAGTAAAACTGCATTGTATGAACTCAGGTTGCTAATAAAAATTAATGAACTGTGATTGAATGGAAAACTGTTAAAAGATGAAATGCTACCTTATAAATGAAAAAATCAAAAATTTACCAGTTTGCAAACATGAAGCTAAATATTGATTTAATTGTGAACAAACTATTGGATCTAAATGTTTGATAAAGAATAATGAGGTTAACCCTTTCTGCTTACTCCCTTACTAACTGCAAAGTTGGAAATTAGTTCAGAGTAGAGTAATGCTGAACATCTTTTGCTTACCAGGGCCAATTCCCTCCCTGAAGGGCAAGCTCCTTTAAGAGACCTTCCTAGAATGCATTAAGAGCCAGTGTAACAAAGGAGCTTCTGTTCCAAAAAGGCATGCCTCAGTCCGAGCTGGAGAACATACTAGCACACCCAAATGATGCTTACTCAGCAAAGTGAGTAACACAGATAGACTGGGCCCTTCCAAGTTAGAATGTGAGCTCATGGAAGACAAATAGTCTGCACGGTCCAGATTAGAGTAGAACCGTGAACGCTGGAAAGATCTCAGTATCTGATAATTGTATAATAGCATTAAATTTAAGTTGATTATCTTTGAAACTGTTATTACCGCTATTTCACTGAAACGTTCTTTTCATAAAGCACTGAAGTATTGGGAAGGACGTAATGCCTGCAAGCGGCTCTTCAGTTACAAAGTTGTAAGGAGACAGATAAAGGCGGTGTATATTACAGCTGGTGGGTCTTCTTGAAGCATTTTCTGGGCATCTTTATGTTCTCACAATTTTCATTTAAGTTTGAAAGTAATATGAAGTTCAGGTATTTTAAAAGATTACCTCAAAGGTGAGTGAGGCAGACCAGGTCTGCACAGCATGGGTGTTTCACACAGGAAGGAAATAGAAATGTATTCCCTGCAGGAAGGCTGTGTTGCATTAGAGTGATGTGCAGAATATTTTCCTGACAGGTTTGCAGGCCTGGGGAAGGGTTAGCTCCCTGAGGTATGTATGAAAGAGCTGAGTCAGAGCTTTGCAGTAGACTGCTTCATGTAAACTCATTTCAGCTCTTCCAAACCTCGCAGTTTTCTGTTTCCAAGGTACTTCCTCCTACTGTTCTCTTCTTCTATTGTTAACTCTGATTGCCTCCCCCTCCCACATCCTTTCCTCTTCTCCTATTGCCCCTTTCTGCTTATAAAATGAATCCCTTTTCTTTCACACACTGCATGACTGTGATAATTGAATTCTCCTAATCACCATTCTAGTCTCATTCTGACTCTTGAATGAAAGGGGGTTCAGTAAAGTTGTGAATTTGAGCTACCCAGGACCAGAGCCTCTGAGTGGCAGATAATTTTTATTTAGTAAATACATGTTTGATGAAATCCAGTTGGCATGTAAGCTGTGACCTAATGAATTGTCTGAGAGGTTGGCAGTGAATTGATTGACACTTTATACAAATAATATTAATTTTCTTGTTAAAATGGTCCATCAAGTTTTCCATAAGTTAGATGTTTGGAAATTTCTATTATGACTATATTAAAATATATAAGCACATAGTATTTAATGGTATAAAGATGCATAAGCACATTGTCTATAATTAAGTTACCCCTTGTTCCAGTTATATCTGATTTTAGGTTTGGTGAGTACCTGCTCTGTCTGCCACTGTGTCCATCTAGAAACTATAACTGTAGCTGACATAGATTTCTTAGTACATCTTTGCTTCAGGAGAATTTATGCCAAATGTAGCTAAGACTCCCATACATTAGTTACTCTGATTGAATGTAAAATTTCTTTACAGTACTTACAAATCACCGATATTTAGAGAAAACACCATTGTGTGCCATTTTGAAGCAAAAAGGTCCTCAACAATATCGGATCCGTGCCAAACTGAGATCATATTTGCCCAGAAGACTTTTCCAGTCTGTTAAACTTCATTGTCCTAAATGTCATTTATTGTAAGTATTTTCCAAAATGAAAACAAGCAAAGAAACATTTTATGTCATATTGTTTATTGTATGTATGTGTATACACACACACACACACACACACACACACACACACACACACACACACAATATATATATATATGAATGGCCATATGTATGTATCGTTGACTGTGTATGTGAAGTTTTAAGTTCTAAAATCAGTAAATTATGATTTGATTGATTTATAGTATTTTAGAAAAATGCTGATGACTTAAAGGGAAAGTAGCAAATTCCTCTAAAAGCTCCTTCTGCGTAGTAATAATAAATAAAATAGAGTCTATGTGCAGACTTAAAATTCAAGGCTTAGTAAGTGTAATAGAACTGGAGTTTTTCTGTCATGCTGAGTAATGGTAATGTAATAAGTACAATGTTTTCCTTCCACACACCAAGTGTTATGAGAGTATATAAATGTATAGAGCTTTTGTAATCTTACTAATGGGAATCATCATAAGCGTGTGGATAATGAGTTTTATCTCCTGTTACTTTTATTACTGCATTGTCCCATCTCCCCTTGGGACAGTACCCACTTTGGCTAACCGTCCAGCTCGTGCTCCAGTGCTCTGTCAAGCATAAACACACACACGTACACATCATTTGTGTATCTGCATGTTCTTTGCTAATATTTTCTACAATAATGAATGTTTTCCTTACAAATTCTTAGATCATAGCGTTTTGGAGAAATTTCATCCTTAAATTCAAGGAATCTGTTTTGTACCCATATGATGTTGAACTTGAAATTGTGATTAAACTATAGAAACAAAGCAACTCATTGGGTGTAAGAGATGACCTGAAGTTCCAAACAGCCGTGGACAGAAGGAGGGCCAGCACTTAGACCTTTTGATTCTAAGCCGAGCCATTTGTACTCATATGAGTTATAATTGCTAAAGATGAGTGAAGTTAATGTGTTTGTAGGTGCCCTATGACAGGGAGAGTAGCTGGGCTGAAGACAGCCAAGTGTCCTCTTAACACACTGGTACTGGGAATACCTGTAACTGGGACTCTAAAGCAAGCATGGGCCAAGGAAACAGGACCACAGGTGAAGGTGCCTGCTCACAAGCCTGTTGGCCGGAGAGCCCACATGATAGATAGTTCTCTGACTTCTACACAGGCACCATGATACATGTTCGCCAACAGACTCAGTTCCCCCCAGTTGTTACATGCATTGACCTTTCCATAAAATGTTGAACATCTGTTGAATAAACTCCATTGAATCTGAAAAATAAATTATCTCCTTAATTTAAGATGTCTTAGCTGATTTAATATGCATATGAAATATTTTTAAAAATTTGTTATGTATTCACTTATTTTATGTATATGTGTGTTTTACCTGCATATATATATATATATATACCATATGTGTCCCTGGCACCCACAGAGTTGAAAACGAGAATTATGGATGGTTTCACAGCTTCATATGGGTGCTGGGAAGTGAAACTGAATTTTATGCAAGAGTAGCAAGTTTTAACACTGAGTAACCCCTAAGATTTTTTTACTTAAATAACTTTTGTACATTAGAATTTTAAAGAATATGTTTATTTTTTTCTGATTCTTTGTTATTAATAATTTTAGGCAGGAAGTTCCACATGAGAACGATTTGGACAAAATTTTGCAAGATGCAGCAACTACAGCTCCAAACATCAAGCTGCAAGATTCATCATTGTATGACTCAAAAGTCTGGACCTCTGAATGTCAGGGAGGCCGCCAGGTTGCTATTCATTTTCTGAAAAATGATAATATTCTCCCGCTTTCAAGTGAATGTATAATTTTGATAGAAGGTAAGAGACTTGTTGTTAGGTTTTTAGAATATTGTTTTGCAAACGTATCATGTTAACTGTACCTTATGGGCCACCTAATAAAATACTGTTACTTTAAATTCCCCAAAATAGTACATCAGCTATATTCAAATATGTATGACCAAACACATTTACCTGAACTGTACATTCCAGGTTATGAAAACTTGCATTTATCTACCTTGTTGGATCTGTCATCTTGTTAGCTTTGAGCAGATCTAGTTGGACAGTAATATCATAGACAGGTTGATTGCTTATGGATAACTGATGTGTTCCTGGCCTCTGGATGTCACTGTTGTTTCATAAGAATGGGATAAACATCCTCTACTTTTTTTTTTCTTTTTTTGTGCTGTTCTAGCCAATAGTTCCTACTTTATTTATTTTTCACATAACATTCTGATTTTATTTAATATAGAGTACAAACACTAGTACTAAATTACAAGTACATGAGATGTAGCTGGAATAAGATTACAGGGAAACACATAGATACTGTAAAATCACCATTATATCCAAAGAAGAACAGAAGATATTTAATAAGTGTGGCGGGTTGTTTTTTTTTTTAACAACTTTATTTTCAAAGAACAGAGATAAATGTACAGGTTTTATAAGCATTTTTTGCATAAAACTATATGAATATATTTTTGTCAGTACTTAATTTTTTTTAAAGGTTTGATAGTATGCATTGGAAACTTCCTTGTTGCAATGAGCATAAAGTACATGTAAAACAAAAATGTAACGTGGAAATAGTCAAAGTTCTCTTGGTGTTTAATAATTAAACATACGAATTTTTAAATACCAAGGATTGCCACAAGGCTGCATTCTTAGCTCTTGAATTATTAATGATTTAAGGTCTAGGTGCGCAAACTATGAGAGGGTTCCATACACTTTTTTTTTTATCCCAAGAAGCGCTGAGGCTTCCACATTATGGTCTTCCTTCTTTTTGAGCATCATATGATCTGTGAGTTGTTTCTTGGGTGTTCAGAGCTTTCTGGAGCTAGTATCCAATTATCAGTGACTGCATATTATGTCTGTTCTTTTGTGACTGGGTTATCTCACTCAGGATGATATTCTCTAGATGCAGCCATTTTCTTAAGAATTTCATTAAGTCATTGTTTCTAATAGCTGAGTAGTACTCCATTGTGTAAATGTACCACAATTTTTGTATCCATTCATCTACTGAAGGACATCTGGATTTTTTCCAGCTTCTGGCTATTATAAATAGAGCTGCTATGAACATTGTGGTGCATGTGTCTTTGTTGTATGCTGGAGCGTCTCTGGGGTATATTCCCAGAAGTGGAATAACTGGGTCTTCAGGTAGTACTATGTCCAATTTTCTGAGGAAGTGCCAGACTGATTTCCAGAATGGTTGTACCAGCTTACAACCCCACCAACAGTGGAGGAGTGTTCCTCTTTCTCCTCATCCTCACTAGCATGTGCTGTCATATGAGTTTTTGATCTTAGCCATTCTGAGTGGTGTGAGGTAGAATCTCAGGGTTGTTTTGATTGCATTTTCCTGATGACTAGGGATAGTGAGCATTTTCTTAGGTGCATCTCAGACATTCAGTGTTCCTCAGCTGGGAATTATTTGTTTAGCTCTGTACCCCATTTTTTAATGGGATTGTTTGATTCTCTGGAGTCTAACTTCTTGATTCTTTGTATATTGGATATTAGACCTCTATCACACCTGGGATTGGTAAAGATTCTTTCCCAGTATGTTGACTGCCATTTTGTTTTCTTGACAGTGTCCTTAGCCTTACAGAAATTTTGCAATCTCATGAAGTCCCATTTATCGATTCTTGATCTTAGAGCATAAGCCATTGGTATTCTGTTCAGGAAATATTCCCCTGTGCCTATGTGTTCTAAGGTTTTCCCCACTTTCTCTTCTAATAGTTTCAGTGTACCTGGTTTAATGTGGAGATCTTTGATCCACTTGCACTTGAGCTTTGTACAACAAGATAAGAATGGATCGATTTTCATTCTTCTGCATGCTGACTGCCTGTTGAACCAACACCATTTGTTGAAGAGGCTGTCCTTTTACCATTGAATGTTTTTAGCTCCTTTGTCAATGATCAAGTGACCATCATATGTGTGAGAGTTAATTTCTGGATCTTCTATTTTGTTCCATTGATCTACCTGCCTATCTCTGTACCAGTACCATGCAGCTTTTAACACAATTGCTTTTAATATAGCTTGAGGTCAGGGATGGTGATTCCCGCTGAAGTTTTCTTGTTGTTGAGAATAGATTTTGCTATTCTAGGTTTTTTTGTTATTCCAGATGAATTTGCAAATTGTTTTTTTCAATTCTATGAAGAATTAAATTGGAATTTTGATGGAGATTGAATTGAATCTGTAGATTGCTTTTGGCAAAATGGCCATTTTTACAATGTTGATCTTTCCAATCCATGACCATGGGAGATCTTTCCATCTTCTGAGATCTTCAATTTTCTTCTACAGAGATTTGAAATTCTTGTACAGATCCTTTACTTGCTTAGTTAGGGTCACACCAAGGTATTTCATACTGTTTGTGACTATTATAAAGGGTATCTTATCCCTAATTTCTTTCTCAGCATGTTTGTTCTTTGAGTAGAGGAAAGCTACTGATTTGTTTGAGTTAATTTTATATCCAGCCACTTTGCTGAAGTTGTTTATCAGCTGTAAAAGTTCTCTGGTGGAAATTTTGGGATCACTTAAGTATATTATCATATCATCTGCAAATAGTGATATTTTGACTTCCTCTTTTCTAATTTGTATCCCTTTGACTTCCTTTGTTGTCTAATTGCTCTGGCCATGACTTCTAGTACTGTATTGAATAGGTAGGGGAGAGTGGACAGCCTTGTCTAGTTCCTGATTTTAGGGGGATTGCTTCATGTTTCTGACTATTAATTTTGATGTGGGCTGTTGGTTTGCTGTATATTGCTTTTACTAAGTTTAAGTATGGACCTTGGATTCCTCTTCTTTCCAAGACTTTTAAGATGAAGGGGTGTTGAATTTTGTCAAATGTCTTCCTAGCTTCTAGTGAGATTATCCTGTAGGTTTTTTTCTTTGAGTTTGTTTATATGGTGGATTTTTATATATTGAACTGTGCCTGCATTCCAGGGATGAAGCAGCCTACTTGATCATGGTGAATGATCATTCTGATATGTTCTTGAATTCAGTTTGTAAGAATTTTATTAAGTATTTTTGCATCAATGTTCATGAGGAGATTTGTCTGAAGTTCTCTTTCCTTGTAGGGTCTTTGTGTGGATTAGGAATGGGAGTAATTGTGGCTTTATAGATTGGGTTGGGTAGTGTTGCCTCTTTCTATGTTTAGGACTGAGAATTCATCTTGATAGATTTTTTTCCTGTGATGAGTAAAATGTCCTTCCTAATCTTTTTTGATAACTTTTGGTTGAAAATCTATTTTATGTGATATTAGAATGGCTACTCCAGCTTGTTTCTTGGGACCGTTTTCTTGAAAGGGTTTTTTTTTTTTTTTTTTCTAGCCTTTTACTCTGAGGTATTGTCTGTCTTTGTCTCTGGGATGAGCTTTCTGTATCTAGCAAAATGCTGAGTCCTTTTACGTATCCGGTCTGATAGTCTATGTGTCTTTATTGGGGAATTGGGTGCATTTATGTTAACAAATATTAAGGAATAGTGATTGTTGTTTCCTGTTATTTTTGTTGTTAGAGGTAAAATTATTTTTGTATGTCTTTTTTTGGTTTTCTTGCTTAGTTATTTTCTTGCTTTTCCTAGGGTGTAGTTTCCCTCCTTATGTTGGTTTTTTTTTTTATCTATTATCCTTTGTAGGGCTGGATTTATGGACAGATATTGTGTAAATTTGGTTTTGTCCTGGAATATCTTGGTCTCTTCATCTATGGTAATTGAGAGTTTTGCTAGATATATTACCTGAGCTGACATTTGTGTTCTCTTAGAGTCTGTATGATGTCTGTCCAGGATCTTCTAGCTTACATAGTCTCTGTTGAGAAGTCCAGTGTAATTCATTTTTCTTTTACTGCTTTTAGTATTCTTTCTATGTTTTGAACATTTGGTGTTTTGACTATTATGTGTCAGGAAGAATTTATTTTCTGGTCCAATCTATTTGGAGTTCTGTAGGCTTCTTGTATATTCTTGGTCATCTCGTTCTTAAGGGTAGAGAAGTTTTCTTCTATGATTTTGTTGAAGATATCTACTGTGCCTCCTAGTTGATATTCTTCTCCCTCTTCTATTCCTATTATCCTTAGGTTTGGTCTGCTCATTGTGTCCTAGATCTCCTGGGCATTTTGGGTTAGGAGCTTTTTGGTTTTTTCATCTTCTCTGACTGTTTTGTCTATGTTTTCAATGTTGTCTTTGACCCCTGAGATCCTTTCTTTTATCTCTTGTAGTCTGTTGATGATGCTTGCATCTGTGACTCTCGATTTCTTTTTTAGCTTTTCTATCTCCTGGGTTGTCTCTTTTTGTATTTTCTTTATTGTTTTTATTTCTGTTTTCAATTCCATCTTTTGTTTGGTTGTCTTTTTCTGTAGTTCTTTGAGTGATTTCCCCTGATTCTCCTGTAATTGTTTAGGGGAGTTATTCATGTACTTCTTGAAGATCTTCATCATCATCATCAAATATGATTTCAAGTCCGAATCTTGTTTTTCTGGTGTGTTTGGCAATCCACTCCTTGCTGTGGTGGGAGAACTGTGTTCTGATATTGCCAGGTTGTCTAGGTTTCCATTGCTTAAGTTCTTTCACTTTTTTCTTGCCATCTTGTTATCTATGATTATAGGTGATCTTGTTTTTACTGACTGACGCCTGTCTCTCCTGTGGATCTGAAGGCCGGTGGGCTCAGGAAGGAAATTGCTTCTGGTTGTTCAGCTCTTTGTGGGCAAGCAGTGAGTTCTGATGGCAGTGACTCAGTTCTGTCTTCATGGGCTCAGGTGTGGGAGCTCTTGTAAGGCTGTTCTGGGAGCTCAGCCCTCTGCTCACGGTTCCTGAGTCCTAAAGGCGGAGACCCGGCTCTTTCTCTAGGCCAAAAAGGGACCCTTTCCCAGAGAGCACCATGCTTCCCTCACTCTGAGAACTCTTTGTGTTCCCTAGCTGGACACTCGGTGGGCCAATGAGTCACTCTTGGTCCAGGTGTAAAAGCGCTCGTGTAGCTGATCTGTAAGCTCAGCCTTCCCCTGGCAGATCCTCAGTCCTGATGACAGAGATCCAGCCTCACTTGAATGTCCTCTACTAATACCTAAGTCAAGGAACAAAGCCTTGAAAAGACATGATGATGACAAATTTAAAAGAGCGGAATTATACTTTTTAAAATTTTCTATACTTTTTAATCTAATTTTTATGTAAATTTTTTTTGTTTTGTTTTGTTTCATTTTATTTTGTTTTTTATTTGTTTTTGTTTTGGTTTTTTTGTGACTGCAGACGTTTTCTTCTAAATTGACAACCCCCTTTTTCTGTTATCCTTTTTAGAATTTGCTGTATCTCTTGTGTTACTTTTATATATCATATTTTGCTCCAATTATATTTGTGTTATTGAAGAATTTATTTTTCTTTGTTTGTTTATAGGAGGAAGGCTCTGTGAAGTCTATAAACTGTCCAGCAAGTTCCACAGTGTGATCCCTGTGAGGTCTGGCGCTGAGGATCTGGAGCTCCTCAACCTTTCTGCCCCATTCCTCATACAAGGAAAGGTGCTTCACTATGGGTATGTGTTTAGTCAAGATCTGGGGTTTATCCACCCGGCTGCTCTATTTGCAGTAGGTACCAGTTTGTAGTTAGAAACAGTTCCTGAGCTATAATGATTGTGTTAGAATTGTATGGATACAATGCAAGTTCAAAAAACTCTTTTTTTAAATGTTGAGTTTTAATCCTGTGCAGTAAAGTGGTGTGTACTGCGTGTACTACACCATTCACATGCTAGGGTTAGACAGCAACACGCATGGTGAATCTCAGTGCATGTAAGAGTACCTTCTTCTCAGGCACAGCCTCATTTTGTTTCTATCATAAGAGTTAAGTTGCTACCTAAAGGAACAGTTCAGAGTTGCCAATCAAGTAAGTGAATTACACAGCTGCTGAGCTTGCCCCTTGTGGAGTCGCTGCCCCTGAAAACTGTCAGAGAGCGCAGGACCTGGAAGAAGAGGAGTTAAGTGCCCTGTCCTGCTGATGAGACAGTTACCCTAGAAACACACACACCATTGTGAGAAGCCTTGTTCTGCAGCCTAGATAGATCTTGTCTTCTCTCCCTGTCTCCCTTTCCTTCTCCTAAGGTGTAGTATTTGCTAGTCATTATAGCTAATCAAACTAAATTTAGATTTTCATTATAAAATTACTTTCTGCTATTATCAAAGCTACTTGATTGTGTCCTTAGAGTGACCAGTGAGCTTCGTTCTTTTGTTTCATGCACATTGGATGGATGCCTTCAGCAATGAAGTAAAATTAGTAACTCTTTTTACTTTAAAATACCCAATGTCTCAGTATCATTAAACCTTCTGAAGGAATTAAATGCCACTTAGTTGAAACATCAAAACCCATCATATTCTGTGCTCCTTTTAAAATGAGCCACTAACTTGCCTTATCATTGTCTAGTATGAGTGAATAATTTTTATCCCATTATCTTTCTATTATTAGAGTAAATAAAGAAATATGTATAATTTGTTGATTAAATGATAAATCTGAAAACAGTCACCCTGTAAGTGCAAAGCAGTATGAAGTTTACTTCTCATCTTTTCTTTCTGTATCTCATAGACATTCAATTTTGTCTAATACAGTAGAACTACTTGTCCTTAAAATACATTAATCTATAAAGAAGGCAAATTATATACAACAATATCTAGTTTTATATGCTAGACGTCTACTGACTATCTGGCATCATAAAGCATATGACTCTGAATATGGCCTTACTAAGTACAGTGTTTTACCTAAACTATTACTAGTTCCCACCTTTCATTCACGATAAGGTTTTCTTATTGTTTTGGTAAGGCTGTGGCCATCAGATATTGCTACCAGAGCCATAAATTCAGAGTTCCTGTATTTCTATTCTGAGTCTTTTTGTTTTAATAAGAAAACTCATAACTAAATTGATTATTTGATGAGAGTCCAAACCTGAATCTCAGCATAAAAGTTCTAACCGCAAGCCCGTTGTATTAGTTACTGTTCTGTGACCGTAAAGTGATACCACAAGGAAGGCGACCTATGACAGGAAGGGGCTTGAGTCCAAGGCCATCACAGTGGGGAGCATAGCAGCAGGCAGGCAGGCAGGCAGGCTGGAGCAGTAGCTGAGGAGTCCCACCTTACGGGCATGTTGAAGTTAGAAAGATCAAGAATGAATGGATACCTCAAAGCCCACACACCTCCCCCAGCAAGGCACAAGGTCTGTTAAGATTTCCTTCAAAGTCCAACATAGATCTAAGCATGCAAATAGATGAGGCTAGTGGACTTTCACATTCAGGCCACCACACCCACAGTATTGTAGAAAGTTATTCAGAATTCTCTTGAAATAAGCATACCACAGTATAGACAGCACTGTGTTTTTGTACTTAGTAACTGACTTTCTAAAACTGTCCATACTTGAACAGGATGTGATAATTAGACGAATTTGATTCTATTTAAACGTTTACTGTTTTTCACTTACTCATTGCAGATGTAAACAGTGTTCAAGCTTGAAGCCTATACAAAGCCTAAATTCCCTTAATAAAGGACAATGGATTCCTTCCTCTGTGGCAGAAGGTTCGATGAATTGCTAAGTTACATAATTCCAATTCCTCCTATCATCTCATTTATTTGCTCTTTAATATTTATTGATATTTTTCGCAGGACTAGCCTAATGTTGCTAAGTTGAAATCTGTTTACAATAACTGTATTAAAAATGAGGACTGAATGTTTAAATTGCTTGTGAATTTTCTAAGCATTGTAATTACATTCATATTTTAGTACTTGCTCGTTTGTTTTCCATTTACTCATTGATCCCAAGCACATAAGGAAAACACTCTTAAGTTTGACAGTATCTGTTCAACTCCATCGAGTTCATATTTTCAAGCCAATACTCTCCTTCCCTTTACCTTTTCCTCGTCTCCCACTCTGTGTCTCCTCCATAAGCGTTCCACTGGCCTAGTTCTCTCCTCGGTATCGTTTGGGCAACTCAGTTTTGTTAAACTGATCACCCAGATTCTTTCTGCTAGACTGGAACTTTGTTATAGAAGATATTTTATATAATGTATGTGTGCTTGTGGGGGTGCTTTTTACATGTAGCTTTGTGGCACGACTGTGTCATAGCCTGCCATCCATGCTACTTTGAACTGAGTGTTCTACTTGCATTTCTCAGCACGCGTTTCAGTTCACTATTTTTGTTTCAGTATAACCTCTTGAGGCCTTTGAAGCCCCAAACTCCGTTCCTCTTTTATTGCTATTGAATACTAAAATTCTGCCTGTTGCCAATTTATTCTTCTGGTTTGTCTGCCTACTTAATTCTCCTACTGGAATATGGGCTGTGCGGATGGAAGGTAATATACCATTCCATACATCTATTCAGTTTCTTCAACTTTTAAATAAAAGGATGCTCACTCTAATGGCAAGTTCTCATATGATTTGGTGTATATAATATATTCATTCTTCTTCATCCTAACAAATTATGGAATCCCAGATTCTAAGTTTTTTTCTTTCAGCCAAATAACATTTTCTTTAAAAAAAAAATCTCTATCCTTGTAATGCAAATACACCAAGAAAAACATGGAACTGTATGTTTCTTTTTAGAACACTATGTAATTTTAGTTTTATACTTCATATTATTAGAATGCAGTGTGTTACATTTTATTAAGTTTTTATGGTTTTTATCAAGTATTAAGATACAGTTGCTTATATCATGAGACTACCCTATACAAATACAGTGGTCTGCTTCATGACTTTAACAGGTTAATACTGGAGCAGACAGTTCCTAAGTACACATTTTCTTTCCTGTAAATGCTGTCAGTAAACGTCACTTGCAGCGCCATGATAGACCTCACCTTGCGAACGTCCAGTCACCTGGTGTAACGCGCGCCTTCCCTTCCCTTCCCCAGCCCTGGGCCTTGTGCCGCTGAACTATGTGTTTGTTATGACTTTCACTCTGGATGACGGGACAGCAGTGTTGGACGCTTACCTCAAGGATTCTGTGAGTAACGGAACGGCTAACTAAAGACACTCCGCTAAAATTTTAAATTTACATTTTGTATATATTCACTCTTCTTCGTTTTACTTCAGTGTAAATTACTGAGAGCTTTTGAAGCCTAAAACTCGGTTTCTCTGCATTTTGTTTTTAGAAGGATTTAAAATAACTTAAAGAAGATAAACTTTAAAAACCTACATAAATTTAATATTATATCTTTGCCTTTGTCTTTATAAGTCATATTTTTAAAAATACACAGTTGAAGAATCAAGGTTTGAGGCATCATTCTCCCTGTTACACAGAAGGTCTGCTACTAGGAAGCAGATAGTTAGGCACGCTGCCGTCCTCTCACTGTGCTTTTTAAGCTTCCACACATCCATCTTGAAGGAAATGAAGTCACTGGATGCACACGTAGTATTGTATAAGCTGTACAGAAGCCGAGCGAACGCTTGCATTCCTGACACTCATAGTTGCCCATTGACTAGTCCTCGAGGCCAGCCTTAGCCTGGGTGTTTGAAAGTCCTCCTCGCCATGTAACCAGAGTATGTTGTTTCCCTGTGCTGTGTGGAGTCATGGCAACAAGGAAAGACTAACCTACTCCCTGTTGTGACTTGTCATGTGTTCATTCATATCTGACTACCCATGGCTGATGGCTCCTTTCCTGAGGTAAGGCTAACAACGTATGTCCCAAACTCTTCAAGCTCTGATGACATTGTTAAATGTTCGAGTAACCCATAGTTCCAGTAGGCACAGTCAAGTCAGTGGCTCTCAAAGGGCATGAAATGCTAAAAGCTGAGAGGAAGACCATTTACTGGGGTAAGAGTACTTTCTTATTGGATGGGGGTGAGTAACTTATATAAATCACAAAACAATCCAAGTTAAGGTTAAGAAATTTTCTTCTGTTTTCCCCAATTCATCCATCCACTTATCAAATGAATGTTTACAGGCAGCTGCTGTGTGCCTTGTGTGTTGAACAGAGAATAGATAGTAAGCAAAGCAAGATTGTTTTCTCTGGAACCTAAATTAGAAGAGGGAAAAATTAGTGCTTGTTTTTTAATGTTAGATTCTATCATACCTCAGAATAAATTTACTTTCTGGGGTACAAAAATACCATCAACATTGCTGCATGATCTTATTGTGTATGAGTGTGTTTCAAAGCTGTTTTACTAGTAAACCAATGAATCAGGTGTGAACTTAGACAAATATTCCAGTTTATAAATCCCACAACTTTAAGAAACTAATGAATATATTAGGTCATTTTAGCAAATTAGATGTTGAAATTCTATACATTGATGCTTTTTCTTTTTTTATTTATACCTTTATTTTTATTATATAAATGTTTTGCCAATATATATGTAAGATCTCCATGTGTGTGCATGGTCCCTGTGGAGGTCAGAAGAAGATATCAAATCCCCTGGAGCAAGAGTTACAGTGACTGAGCCACTGTGGGCACTAGGATCTAACCTGAGTCCTCTGCTAAAGGAGCCAGTGCTCTTAACCCCTAAGGCATCTCTCGAACCCCATGTTTGAGTTTTTTCAAAAGATTAATATTCCTGTGTTTATCATTTTTAGGAAAACTTTTTCAAGATCCCAGCATCTGAAGTCCTCACTGATGACAGCCTTCAGAGGAATGTAGAAACGGTCATGGATACGATATGCCCCCCAGGAATAAAAATTGGTAGGCAGTAATTAACAGATGCCTCTCTTTGCCCCACCCCTACCTCTGTCTCTATTTTTCTTGGGAGTAGCATGTTTCAAATCTGGAAGTCCTGTGAGTCCAGCTGAATGACTAGCTTGTGAAAAGTACCTGTTACCCATGTTTTGATGAGATAGTGGCTGAAATAAATTTTAAAAAAGAATTTTGAAAATAGTGTGAAATGTACTTAAAACAACAGTTTTGGTCACAAAACATTTGACTCTAACTTTACACATGCAGAGCACAGACAGAAATTGGAGCTGTGGTTATACAAAGTGGATGCAGTTTCTACAAGAAACATGTCCTAAAAATAAATTACGTTTATCTTGTTTGACTTATTGATGAGTTTTCCTTTCCATGTTAATGGACTTCAGAATTTTCAATTTTTACTTTGCAAAATTTATAGCTTTAGTTGTTTCTGCACAAACACTGGCTTGTCAACATGTTCCTGCCCAGACGGACTTCGCAGTGGTCATGACTGCCACCGAGTCCTTCTGTGGCCAGGGATTCTGCTTTTCTACACCAGCCATGCATGGAAGTGTGTCACACTTTACCCTAGCTGACTCTAGGGCTGTAGCAGATGCTGCTCAGACTGTCCTGAGCTGTCTGGTGATGTTACCAGAGTGTGGGGATGGCACCACTGCTGACAGTCAGCTGGGGTCCACAGCTCTTCCTACAGGGCAGGTCACGTGTTAACACCCAGGCGGATTTGATCTGAAGTTCAGGTACCATCTCTTTACACCTCATCAAGGAAACGTCATGGGAGGCCAGTAAGCAGTCTGCACTGTAAGGTGGGATGTGGTGGGAATGTGACAGCTGTCTCTGCTGTTGGCTGTTCTGTAATCCCACTCACCTTAGTCAGCATTAGCAGTCCTGTGCTCGGTTTAATGTGTAAATGTTTCCTTTGCTCTGTAGATGCGTACCCATGGCTTGAGTGCCTCATCAAGTCCTACCATGTCACCATCGGGACAGAGCAACAAATCTGCTACCAGATTTTTGACACCACAGTTGCAGAAGATGTCTAGTGCTGCTCTTCAGGGCGGTGTGTTTGGATTTTACAGTTTTAGAAAAGGCCGTGACTCTGAGATTCTCAGAAGATACTTTGCTATGGTCAAAAAGTGATGTATTCATTTTCAGTATAGTTTAGTGCTTTTGTACAGAAAACGTTTTATGGTTATTGGTGCTGTCTTGTGGACAGGTCACAATGATGCTGTCTTGTGGACAGGTTCCAGATCCCTGCTGCTCATCATACCCCGGGAGGTACAAAGTGAGGCAGCAGTGGTTGGCGAGAACCAGGCTTTCTTGGCTTTCAATAAAGCACTGGTACCTAAATTTTCTTCTGTGCTGTTTGTTGGGGGTTTTTTTGTTGGTTGGTTGGTTGATTTGTTTTATTTTGTTTTGTTTGTACGGAAGAATCTGCTTAGCAACTTCTGAAAGAATGTTCCCTCTGCTTCCACATATGAGTATCGGGTTCACTAAGTGCTGGCTGAACAAATGCTTGTCCCTCTAGCCTGGGTATACTAAAAGGAGGGTTTAGAAGACATGGCTTTGCTGGGTGCTCATGATGCCCATTTCAGGACAAATGTATCTCTTTGAACCACACAGTATGTTTGACTTTCTGCTTCTCTGGAATACTAGAGATTATTTTATTCCATACCAGCTAATAAAGTGATTTGTGATTTTCCTAATGAAGCATCTGTATCTTATCTTTTTCAGTATTTTTACGTAAATTCCTATGTTGCACTATTGAGGTGTTGACACAATTGAATGTTCTGTAGTTTGTTCAGCAGTGTTTATCAGTTTACATGGTTTTTTTGAAAAAACTATTTTGCACATTATAGTTTGATCACATTTTCTCCTCAGCGTCTTCCAGATACTTTCTGCACACCCAACTCTACACATGTTCTTTTTCTCTCTTTAGAAAACAAACAGGTAAACAAAGCAAGCCATAATACAAACACACACACACACACACACACACACACACACACGCACACACACACGCACACACACAATCTGCTAATCAAAATCAGAAACCATAACATAAAAGGAAAAGACCCTTATGACAAACAAAAAGCAGGGAGGATCCCAAACAGAACAATATGAGTTTGGTTTTTGTTGGCCATATACTTCCGGGTTAATACTGCTAGTGAGACTCCATTAGAGAGAACTACGTGCTTTGCCAGTGATTACAAATTGAAGATGGTTTCTTGGTTATGGTTGGGAGCCCATGTCTAGTTCTGAGCACTGCGACCCTGTGTCTGGCTTGAATCTGTGTAGGCCTTGTACCTGTACATGTAATCTCTGACTTAGCTCATGTGTGTGCTAGTCCTGTTGTGTCTACAAGATCTTGTTTCCTTAGTGTCCTCCATCCCCACTGGCCCTTAACATTCCTGCTGCTTCCTCTTCTGTATAATTCCCTGAGCATTTAAGGGAGACGTTTGAAGAAAACATCTCATGTAGGGAGCTCATGATTATGGGAGTGGCCAACCAATGTCTTTTTTAACTTGAGATCCATGCCATGAGAGAGAGCTCATGGCATATACTTCTGGATGGTCAGGAAATGGAGACTGGATAGCCCAAAGACCTGGGGTAAACCCAAACATAACGGGAAAAATAATCAATGAAGTAATTTGCAATGATATTCTGACATACTCATAATGCCTTCACTGATTTCGAGTCCTAATAGGAAGTTTCTTTTCTTTTTTTTCTTCCTTAAACAAATGTTCTCTAACACAATACTTTCTAACCACCACTTTCCCTGACTCCTCCCCTCCCAACTCTCCCCTGCATCTTCTCTAAGATCCACTCACCTCCATTTTCCTCAGAGAGACTTCCTCCAGCAGCTGATGGGAGCAGGGGCAGAGACCCACAGTCATACATTTTTCTGAAAGAGTCTAAATTGGAGGTCTCCAGGATTACTCCCTCTAAGCTCAAAAGCACATGGAAGATGGGGAGTGAAATAGTGTAGGAATCAGAGGAGAGGAAAGACGTGAGGAAAACATGGCACTGAATCACTAAGCCGGATTCACGTAGGCTCCGAGAAAGAAAGGAAAGAAAATATCCAATTTAGGACTAAGAGTCTCAAAATACCCCACACGTTGTATGCTGTCTATCCCGTTGGGGAATTTGCCTTAGTTTCCATCTACTGCAAGAAGAATTTTCTCTGATGATGACTGAGTGAGGTGCTGATCTGTAATGCGATGGGTATTCTTCGTAGGCAACTTGACTATATCTGGAAGTAAAACTCAAAACATGAAGTACACACCTAGGATTCTTGCTTAATTTGAAAAAGGAAGATTTACTTCTAATCTTTGAGGTAGGAAGACAGGCCTTTATTCCAGGTCTTTTGAGGTAGGAAAAGATACTCTTTTGAGTGTCTTTTGTCTTGAGTCAAGACAATACATCTTTAATCGAGATCTAATCTGAACCAAACATGCTGGAAGCCTGTATAATAAGGATATGCAAGAAGACTTTTGTTCATTGCCTGCGTGACTGTGCCTTGCTAATAAGTCCATCCCTTCATTAGCATTAGAGGTCACTTCTTTAGAATACCAACATGTACTGAAGACCAACCGAAATATCCAGCCTTTTGAACGGAATACCTACCTTCTGGATTCTTGTATTTTTCTAGTTATAACCAGTCATTGTTGGATTAGCTGCAACACAGCATCTAAGTCATTCTAATAAATTCGCTTCAGAGAGGGAGAAAGAAATGATTGAAAGATCCATTCCATTAGTTCTGTTACTCTAGGGAACCCTGACTAATACATATGTATATAGCAGAATGTCAAGGGTCATTTTATTGCTATGCACCTTTGGCAGAGCAACAGTATTTGGGTTTTCCCTAGGCCCATGTCCTAGTGAGTCTCAGGTTCTGGCCAACAAAGCACACTGTTGAACATACATAGATTCCATCTCATTTAGGGGGCCTTAAATCCAATCGTAGTGGTTTTCTTTTCCCCCACGATGTTTGTGCCAGTATTGTACCAGTGTATCATGAGGCGGGTCATGGTTGTAGATCATGGAGTTTGTAACTGAGTTGGTGTTTACCTTCCTCCTCAAGTATCATGCAGAATGCAGTTCAATATCATGACCACTAATGTTTATTCACCATTAGCTTTATCTTTTGAAAAACCTTTTCAAGTTGTATACCCCCATTTTATTGGGATATTTGCTTTCTTGTTCAGTTTTGTTGTTAGGAGTATTTTTATTTATTTGTTTGGTTTGATTGGGTGGTTTTTTGTTCTGTGTATATTTTAGATACTATCCTGTTGGATGCATAGTTGATAAAGGTATTTTCTCATTCTGAAACATGCTGCTTTGTACGAATGATGATTTTAATTGTCATATAGAAGCTTTTTGGTTTCATGAGGAACCATTTATTGTTGATCTTAGTGTCTGTCTTTGTTAATGTTGTGCTGCTATGAAAGTCTTTTCCTGTGCCAGTGAGTTTAAGGCTATGGCCCACTTTCTCTTCTCTGAGGTTCAGTGTATCTGGTTTTATGTTGAGGTCTTTGAGCCGTTGGGAGTTGAGTTAGGTGCAGGATGATAAGTGTGGACCTATTTGGATTCTTCTACATGTTTGACCAGCACTGTTTTTTCTAAATGCTGTCCTTTTCTCTGAATGTATTTCTGGCTTCTTTATGAAAAGCTAGGTGTCCAGAAGTGTGGGGATTTATGTCTGGGTCTTCAATTCAGTTCCATTGGTCAAAGTTTCAGTTTTGGGATGGTGGCACTTTCAGCAGCTCTTTTATTATTTGGAATTGTTTTAGTTCTTTTCTTTTTTGTGTTTCCATATGATGGTGAAAATTCTCATTTCAAGTTCTCTGAAGACTGGATTTTGATGGAGATTACACTGAGTCTGTAGATTGGTTTTGGAAGGATGACCATTTGGCATCCTGAGGGTTTTTTTCATCTTCTCATTACCTTCTCAGTTTCTTTCTTTGGTGTCTTAACATTTTTATTGTGCGTGTCTTTCACTTGTTTGGTTAAAGTTACTCCCAAGATATTTTCTCCCTGAGGATATTTTAAAAGGTATTTTTTTTCTCCAATTTCTTTTTCAGTCCATCTGTCATATGTATGTAGGAAAGTTACTGATTTCTGTGTGTTAATTTTATGTCCTGATACTTTGCTGAAAGTGTTCATAAACTCTTGGGAATGGAGTTGAGCATGATGTGCACCTATAAGCAGTTTGTTGCAGAGATTAGAGTGAGAATGGAAAGATCATAATGAAGGACAGGAGGAGTCCCAACCGAGTGTGGCAGTAGGGTCACAGATAGAATTTATGTATAGGTATAGGTGGCTGACATGTTGGACTAAGAATGGGCTAGAAGGGAAAGCTAATGAGAGCCACAGGAAGGAACAAAGCTAGGTCAGCACCCAATGTCTAATTGAGATTCAAGAGGATGGTGGTACAATTGGAGAAGCAGCACATGGCACATGGCATGTGCTGCTACAGGGGTAGAGGTCAGGCAGGCCACAGAGGACAGGCGTGGGGGTTGTGTTTAACAGTTTTAAAACCAGGAATGCTCAGTTGTGTGTGCATGTGCATGTGCGTGTGCATGTGTGTGTGTGTGTGTGTGTGTGTGTGTGAGAGAGAGAGAGAGAGAGAGAGAGAGAGAGAGAGAGAGAGAGAGAAAGAGAGAATGAATAGATATACAGTTAGGTGTCCAGAGCCAACAAGCTAATAGCTAGCAGATAATCTTCCCAAGATGACTTTGCCTCGGGTAAAAATCTATGACAGAGTTTCGATAGGCAAGGCCCAGGACAAACTCAATTTAGGAAAGATTCTTCCTATTAATATGATTTTCCTGTTATTATTAAACATATATAACAATCACCAGGTATTAGCCCACCCTTTTGAACAGATTTCTGCAGAACTATGAAGATGTAGTGACTTGTAGTGATGCTATATATACAAATAGATGACTTCTTAATTATTAATAATGATTCTGTAAGAATTTCTAAAATTATATCTGTACTTATTAAGCTCTTTTATATTGGGACTGCTATTAGGTCCTTTCTGATAGTAATAACTTCAATGAGCTCTTCCAATCTTCAAGATCACCAGTTATTTGCGTCTCAGATAAGAAGCAGGCATACTTCTACTCAGAACACATTCAAAAAGGTTGACAAACCTTTAACCAAAGGTCATGAAAAGGGAACTAGTAATTTACCATAGATGCTAGAGCAGAAGATAAAGTATTGGCTGGGTTTATCTATGAAAAACTGCACTAATAACTTAGTCATGGTTCTTAACTTGTAGATCTGTGGCAGGTGATGGATGTTTAGCCAGATAATTACTCCTAACGGATATGCATGTAAACATTCTCTGCTGTAAACTTCTTACTCAATTTATGATCTGAATTTATATGTAAGCTTGTGATGAACTTTTTACCATGCGACCATGTGTTCTGAAGGATGCATAAGTGCTGAGGACAGAGAGAGGAGGGCAGTCTTATGTATTCATTTTCCTTGTCCCTGCTTTTCTTAGCATTGTTCTTCATATCTCCTTCCTCTGAGCACTCCAGATCCCACTTCTCTTAGACTCCTCTTATCCCCCTTTTCTTTCTTTTTTTTTTTGCATTTTAATTGGATATTTTATGTATTTACATTTCAAATGTTATCCCCTTTCCAAGTTCTCCCTTTTGCCATACCCCCTGCTTCTATGAGGATACTCCCCTTCCCACCAAACCACTTCACCACCCTGGCATTCCCCTACACTGGAGTGGGTACATAGCCTTCACAGGACCAAGGGCTTCTCCTCTTACTGATGCCAGACAATGGATAATGCCATCCTCAGCTACATATGCAGCTGGAGCCATGTATTCCTCCATGTGTTCTCTTTGGTTGGTGGTTTAGGCCCTGCGAGGTCTGGGGATTCTGGTTGGTTGATATTTTTCTTCCCATGGGGTTGCAAACCCCTTTAGCTCTTTAGTCCTTTCTCTAGCTTCTCCATCGGGGTCCCCATGCTCAGTTGGATGGTTAGCTGCAAGCATCCTCATCTCTTATCAGTAAGGCTCTGACAGAGCCTCTCAGGAGACAGCTACATCAGGCTCCTGTCAGCAAACACTTCTTGGCATCAGCAATAGTGACTGGGTTTGGTGGCTACATATGGAATGAATTCTCAGGAAGGGCAGTCTCTGGATGGCCTTTGCTTCACTCTTTGTCCCTGTGTTTTATCCTGTGAGTATTTTGTTCCCCCTTTTTCCTTTTTTCTTAGAGGGTTTTCATAGGAAACTTTTTACAACTTAGAAATAAAGGCTAAATCACTTTTCAACATGTTCCAATTTGTTCTTGTGATTTCAGCTAGAAGCTAAAGGACAGACACAGAACAAAGCCTATTTCACTTCATCTCCTGCTGCTTTAGGATGACTCAGAGGAGCTCAGCCAGGTCAGCTACTGCAGCAAGTGACTGAGAATTGTGATAGGAAAACATTATTATACAGCATTCCTAAGTTTCTTATAAGACTGTCTAACCACTACTCACACTCTTCTTCCACTGCCTCAAGTGGAACTGAATAAGAAAGAAGACCCACCGGGACTAGCCCCTAGCATGTAGGTATTTGCTAAACCCTAAGTTAATGGATCTCTGTAGCTTAGAATGAGTGGACGTATTTTGAAGGGGTCATTCATTTTCAGGTGTTGAGTGTTGAAATAGCATGAAGTGGAGAGTTTGGCTTGACTCTTGAAGGTTCCCAAGGGACCAGGTATTGAAGGCGTGAGTAGGCCATGGCATCATTAGGAGACCGTGGAAACGGTAAGGTATGGGGCCTGTAGAAGAAAGTTAGATTGTATGCTCCATGTCCTGGAAGTGGACTTGGGGGCCTGGATTCTGCTCACCTCATTCTTTGCAGTCTCCTGATGTGAGGTGAACTGGCCCCCTCTGCCTTTTGTTGTACCTCATCCAGGTGAAACAAAAGCATAGGTCTAAACAACAGAGGTAAGTGACCGTGGACTAAAGTGTCTACGGCCATGATCCAAAATCAGTGTTTCCTCCTTATAAGTTATCATCACAGGTGGCGTGTCACAATAACAAGTCTAAATCAGAAAAAAAAAAAAGCCTATATTTCAGATATTTGATACTGGCTTCACACTGAAGTATTGTATTCAAATACAAGTATATATTTGAACCTTACAACTAATTTGACAAGAAGACTGAGTCTTGACTGAAAGGCCAACTTGGTCATGCATTTCTGATTGTTAGTCATGTGCTGAGTTAGGTCATCTGTACCAATGGTCAGCACAACCTGCACTCTGAGATGAATATGGCCTAAGTCCTGCTTTAAGGAGCTGAGGTAAATTGTAAAATAAACCTCTGTGACTTCCAGGACTATAGAAGGTTTCTAGCACAGTAGTGATAACCCATCTCTCCTGCTATAGTAATCCTAAACTCTACTTCCTTTGTGTTTTGATGCATTTCTACCATAGTTCCCATCTTCTCCTTTCACAACTTACCAGTTTTGGGGGATAGTGAGAAACTGAAGCTGTTGTTCAAAGACTTTGAACTCTTGGTTCAAAATGTCCATTGAGCAAATATGTTTGAAACTGGTCATGCCCTACCAATTCAGGGGTGAGATGAACATTTCTCCTGCCTTCAGGAAGCAACCAGAAGATCAGGTACCACAACCTCACTCCAGGTTGTAGCCCCAGATTTACAAAGGGAAACTTTCTCTGAAGCTTGCTCTGCCTTCTCTTGACTTTAAGTGAGCTCACATTGCTGTGACTTCTTTGTTTGTTGTGAGTTTTTCTTCTTTTCAGTTTCATCAGCACATAGTGTTTATCTAATGACATGCCTCTGACTCTTTTTCAGGAATGGACATTGGGATATTTTCATTTCTAGATCGATTGGATGGTGATTTATTATGCCTTTGTAGGGTATCGGTCCTTTGTGTGCGCATTGCTAGAGTCTTTGTTTTGACATAACATTATGCAGATTTAAACAGCTCATTTACAACATCTCACTCAATTTTCAGTTTCTGTAACATCTGTGTAGACATCATGAAATTGTTTTTCTTCCCTTGCATTGGTCTATTTCTATGGCAAAAGGAATGTGCTCTGAAGCTCGGAGTATGCACTTGCTCCTACTTTATTTGATTGGCCGCCCTTGGTGACGCTGCTTTGAGAGAAGTATGAATACCAGAATACTGTAACATTTCCATGTCTATACCATTTCTTTATTCTTGATCACCTTGTGTTTTGAGGTATATACCAGAGAAGACCTTTCAGACACAGGTTTACGCCATTAGAGCTGTGCTAGCAAGTACACTGGGTGTTTGGGATTTTAATGTAGCCCCCAATCCTTTCTGGGAGAAAATGACACCCTATGTGGACACACTGTTAACAAAGAGCAATTAGCCAGAAACAGGACTATAGAAGCCAAATGCAAGGTTAGTACATTTAGAGACTTCTGAGAACTATGAGCTTTGATGGATTAGGTCTTTGTTTTTGTTTTGGCAGGTGGTACTGTCTATGTGCTGAGTTTTATAGCCTAAATAACCCATCCATCATGGAGTCAGTTCTCATCATGCTAAGGTCTGGGGAACTACTAAGGTCTGAGGAGGGGCCAGTTACCCTTGCACAGTGACTGCTGTGTGTACATACATGTATAAGTATAACCTGCTGACTCTGTTTTTATTGTCTATGTGTATAATATCAGGGATAAGCACATTGTCTTAGGTAACCAATTAGGGGCTTATCCCTGTGAGAGGCTAATTCTGTTCTCTCAGCAGTCATTAGTCGCCTATAATTTTTGATCTAGGGCTAGGGCCCCATGGGATTTTCCTCATCTGCATTAGCATATCTATTGATAATTGCCATTGTTCTGGTCTTATTAATGAAGCCATTTCTTGGAGAGACTGTCACAGTGCTCTGGCTCTTCTAATCTTTCTGTGTTGCTTAAGGCATAGATGCAGGAATTGTGAGGTAGATATACCAGTGGCACTAGGCTCTCCCCAATTCTTTGATCTCTGTATTGTATCTTCATGTGGCTTTTTCTGATAGTATACATTTGCTGTAAAGAAAGGTGTCTTTATTGTATACTGTAATAGCTATGCTTGCCTCTGGGAATAAGAAAGGATAAGATTGTTTTATATTTACCTAAAATTATGTATAATGCATATAAGTTTGTGTGTGTGTGTAAATAATGTATGAATTCTAAAATAAATTGTGCCTATTGGGTAGACAAACCTTTCCCTAAGAACCATAAACTGATAAAACCTGAGCACCAGACAAGTAAACCTTTTGAGTACAGGACAGTGCACCTGACTCCCAGTACATTATAACCGATCGCTCTTGCTCGGAAACTGAAAATAAGCTCCTGTTGCTGAAGAACCCAACCAAGTGAAGATAAAGGGCTTATATTATTTGAACTGAATCTAACCTGAAAGCCTCCTTCCTGCATTCAAACATCCATGCTATCAGAAAATACTGTGCAAGCTGCCAAGGGAGGAAAGAAACTGATAGACCTACCCAGCTGTGATAACTGTGAATCAAAACAGTAGAGTACGGTATCTACAAAAGTGCAATATTCACATGTCACTAGTAACTAACAGCTCCTCCAATTGGACACGGAGCCTGTCAACAAGGAAGCAAATAGTGCCTGGTACTGGAAAGCTAGCCAAATGCCTAGAGCTGGTAAGAGCTAAAGAGTTGATTTCTACTACTTGGGTAGACCAGTGTATTGCCTAACTACATTCTAAATCTTGTTCGCCTGACTTAGGGTTTTATTGCTATGAATAGACACCATGACTACAGCAACTCTTATAAAGGAAAACATGTAATTGGAGCTAGTTTACAGTTTCAGAAGTTTACTCCATTATCATTGTGGCAAGAAGCATTTTAGCACACAGGCAAACATGGTGCTTCGATAGGAGCTGAGAGTTCTACATCTTGATCTACCGGCACCAGAAGGAAGACTGTGAGTCATAGTCTAGGCCTAACTTGAACATAGGAAACCTCAAAGCCCACCTCCAAAATAACACAGTTCCTCCAACAAGGTCATAGCTTCTAATACGGCCAAGCATTTAAACACGCGAATCTGTCGGGGGCATTCCTATTCACGCCATCGCATCTCCTGGCCACAGACAGTTATAGTTGACAGAGTGATATATATACCATTGAGAGCTTTAGATGAGAGAGTCCATGTGAAGTTACTCAGTGGCTTAGCTGTGTTCCCAAAGGAAGCCATTTTAGTTGCTCTACGGTTTTCCATGTTCTTTCCCTAACAGCATACATGTATGCTTTTGAAAATAGAATTGCCATGTGGATCCATTACTACAATTTTTCTCTTGCCACCTTCTATTTTTTATGTCCATTTTCAGAGAGAAAGAAGCTTATGGCCCATAATTTCTCAACCCAAGGAACTTCAGTTTGTAATTCTGTAATTATTTTGTTTTGATGCCTGTTGTGGTTTCTCCTAAATATCTCCTAATGTTACTTAATCTTTAATTATTATTCTTTTAATCTGCCTTTTGTCTTGTTTTTCCTGTAAATAATTCTAGACATCCTGGCCTGATTTTGCCATATCCTCTACAGTGTTTTAGGTGGTAAGTTCTTTAGAGATTTGTCTAATACAGAATAGAACTTGCGCAGCACTGTTACCTAGAGATACTTTCAATGCTTAACAGGTTCATAGAGACAGAAAATCAGTGGAAGGAAGGGCATCATCTATATGACTTTCACTAAGAATTTTGAACTTGATTAAAGCAATGAAGTCTCACCCCAAACTTATAGGATACTATGTGCGGGGAAATAAAAGATAATTTGCTCTGCTCATGCCTTGGGATCTCTAGATGGTTTATAACCTGTCCTCGTTCATCAAGAAAATTTCAACTACTACTAAAATCTAGATGAAATAATCTGTCTTTTCTTTGTGTCCTGGGAACTTATGATCACTCAGGAGATCATTCGGGAACAGTGTGTATTGTCTCTTCCTTCAGTGTTGTAATTAGAACCCTTAAGATGTGAGATGTCAAGTGTGCATTTGACAAAGTCTCCAGCATCCACTATCATTAGAGTGATGAGGGTAAAGAATTTCAGACGTTCAGCTCTTGAGACTCATAGTTCAGTAGTTCTGCTGCTTTTAGACTGTGGCAGCATCTTAATGAAGTCTGCGTGTATTTTGTACTTGAAATGTGGATCACAAAGTCATACATGAGGAAGAAGAAGAGAGAGGATATGTAAAAATGTTTGTATAGAGAAACTTATTCTGTTTTGACTATTTAGAGACATTGTATTGTCATTTATTTGACAATCACCAGAAAACGCTGTTTGTATCTTGTGTGGGTTTTCTGTAGTTTATCTGCTGATTAACTATATTTTAAAGAGTTGAAGAATGTACCTGTTAAAGACCTTAACTTCCCTATCACCTAGTAACAAAATATTTTTTCATGTATTGCTGCAGTCTCTACAGGCATCTGATTTTTTAATAGCATCTCCTTTCTTAGAAATCAAATGAATTCTGAGGAAAAACAAGTCTTTACATAAACTCTTAATTTTCTGCTGATTTTTTTAAATTTCCATTTAGAAGGAAGGTAGTTTTAAAATTTAGTATTTTGCCAAACTTAGCTACTTTATAAGTAGTAGTCTGTCCCAAGTATCCATGACAGTTAATAAAAGTGTGCATGTGTAACTAACACAGGTTTCTTGTAGCATTATAGGGAAGATAAAACATTTTTTAGTGAAGGTCTGACAACCCAAACTTTGCTCCCAGGTACTAGGATTATAAGTATTTACTACAATTCCAGCTCCAAGGTAAGATTTTTTTTAAAAATCAAATGAGTATCCTGTAGAGTCAGGTGAAAACCTACTTAGTAGAAAGACATTGTTTTGTGTGTGTGTGGTTTTTTTGTTTGTTTGTTTGTTTGTTTGTTTGTTTGTTTGTTTTTTTGGAGAGGAAGTTACATGTGCTTATCTCTTATTAAATAGGTTTTACTGTTGGATTCAGGGTGGAAGCTAAGAAAATGCATTTCAGATAAGGAAGTTTAAAAATAAAAGCTTTTTTTTTTTTTTTTAGGATTCAGGAAGGCAGCCAGTTTGGGTTGTCCTGTCCAGGAATGGGAGCACAAAGCAAAGGGGAGTGCAGTGTTACCCAATTGTATTTTAACATTGTAAGTTAAACAAGGGAGTGCTCGTTGGAGACTGGAACATATTTAGGGCAAAGCTAGCTTTAGGATCTTTAATTCCTTCTCCTAGACATTAGGTCTGGAGGTCAGAATTCAGGGTCCCAAGGAGTTGGCCAGCTGCATGCAGTTAATTTGAACATAGAAGACATTTGGTTATATATATTTACAACGTATATGCCTTGGTTTAGATAACAACAATTTCTATATTATTTACTGGTTAACAAACAATTAAGAAAACATTTGAAGAAGTAGGGTAAGTGTTCATTCCTAGTCCTGAGAACATAAACTTGTTTGATCCTTCCAGCAAGATGAAAAATGTGTCCCTGAGATGTCTGGACTCAGACAACTGTTTGCAACAGAAGCTGTTCAGTTATAGACAAGTCTTCAGCTCCCCTAGGGCTGGGACCTTGGACTTATTTTCTCTATATAATTAAATGAAGTCTGAAAATGAAATGGTAGAACTTAGAATAAGTCTCTTTTGCTTGTTCCCAGAACTACAAAGGTAAATTTCTCCTCAAATGTTGAAATCACTGATACATATTTCTACCCAATAACCAAAGTATAAATGAAGGTTAAGATAAAGAAGACAGTATGCAAAATGGATATTTAAAGATTGGCTCTTACATTTGTATTCAATCATTACTCATACAGGGTGTGCCTGAAAATAACTCTATACAGTTTGTGAGAAAAGACAAGTAGGGGACATACCTTCAGAAAAAAAAGACAAGAATGAGGCCAGGCAGGATGTCACATTCCTGTAATCCCAGAATTTTAGCAGTGGGGGCAGGGTCAACATTTCTGGCCAACTATGGGTACACGGAAAGTTTGAGGGATCTGTACTGCTGGGTCTGGAAATGACCAGAGTAAAAGAAGAAAAAGAAAGAGGCCAAAAAAATACATGTTATATGAAGAGGACTACGTAAACAATGCATGACCTAGTCTGAGGAATGCTAACAGAATTGAACAAAATTTATACATGCCAATTGTACATGAGGTTATATTGCTTTTATTGAATAATATACATTTATACATTGTGTGTTGTATGTGTGTGTGTGTGTGTATGTAATAGCAGAATGATTTGTGTTATTAAGAGTAGAGTACAGAGATTTAAATTTAATTAAGACTAGTAAGAAGTAGTTCTGAGAATGATACTATGTCTCCATATTTTAAAACTATCACAAGCAGTAATAAGTTACTATGTCAAAATCACAGCTTTTTTTTTCATTTAAATCGAAAGAGCTATAAGAATGACCTGGAGCAGACTGGCGCATGGACCTAAGGGTCCCTGAGTCTAGATCCTGGGTCATTTGTGTGCCATGCTTCCTGTCAAGGACAATGTGGCTTCATAAATTGTTGTCATTTGGACTATGCTTTCCAGTTTTTTACCTCCATGAAGATGTTTCGTTTTCAGACATTAACCAGGTTTCACAAAGTTGCCAGCTTGGTAAGAAATTAATCTATAGCAAATGTATTAAGTTCCAATTTCACAATTAGACCTAGTCACCTTCTCTTTCTTTATCTCTATGTATCCCCCAATCAATCCATTAGAAAAACAATGATACGTAATTCCCTAAGATCCAGCCAGAAGTCTGTACTTGCCCTTCCCTATGACTGTGCTGCCCATTCTACGGTAACTACGGCAACAGCTTCTCTAGTCTGGACCGCCATGCAGAGCAGGTGTCTGTTTTCTCATCCATAAAATGACACTAATGGCCTCCACCAACCAATGTGCTCCTTTCCCTTTCTGAGCCTCTGTTACCTTCTATGGCCACGATCTCCTTTTCTTATCCAATCTTTGTTTCTTCAGCACACCATGCAAACAAATCTCCCTCAGGGACTTGGGACTTAATGTTCCAGGGTTCACTCCCAAATATATTTAGTAACTGTCAGACTATCCTACTGATAGAAAGTCCACCCTGTCTGCAACCACATGGGAAAGAACAAAATGATCAACTAACCAAACCCACCACAGCTCCCAGGGATTAAAACACCAACCAGTGAGTTCGCATGGAGAGACCCATGGCCTCAGGTGCATATGCAGCAGAGGACGGCATTGTCTGGCAACAATGTGAGGAGAGGCCTTTGGTCCAGTGAAGGCTCCTTTTCCCAGTGTAGGGTAACGCCAAAGCTGTGAGAGGGAGGTTGGGAGAGGGAGCACATTCATGGAGGTAATGGGAGGAGGAGGGAGGAGGGGATAGGGGGAAGGGACTAACATCTGAAATGTAAATACGAAGAATATTCAATTTTAAAAACTCCACCCTACCCTGTCACAAACACCTTTTACCTTACATTTCTCCGTAGCTACTGACTTACTGATCTGCTTTTTCAGTTTACTTTTCCCACCAGAACAAGAGCACTTCAGAAGCCAGAACTTAGCTCTGTTCATTGCTCAGGACCCAGAGTCTGGAAGTTGTTGACATGTTATGGATGGTCTCTAATGACCCTAATATGAATAATTCCTGCCACATCTTATATCCCTGCCCTCAAATCAGAACACTACCCTGTACTGTCAACAACACAGAGCTTAAACCAGTAGTTACCTGAGAGCCAAGAATCTGCATCCAAATCTTAACCCTATGTTATTTCCATGCAGAGTGAACAAAGAGTTGGTGGGGTGATAACCAGTAATTTGTACATTTAGTCATGTCCTCTGGTAACGCACTCTGTTTTTAGAAGCTATCTGAATATATACCTTCATTTGTTCAGGCGTCTTGGCAGCTCAGAAAGCATTTGAGTAGAAGTACTTTCTTCTAGAATGGAGAACACTGGTTCTCAATGCTGGTTCCATGTTTACACTCCCCTTTAAAGGTCAGATTCAGAGTTGCCACCATAAATCCAGCATCAGAATGTCGGAGAGCAGAGGAGTAAAGGAAACGAGGCACTAAAGCTCAGAATCACGTACAGAAAAGGCTGTAAGGGCTTCGGCTGTGGTAAATTTTTTATTTTAGCTGCTGCTCTCTTACAAAGACTCCATTTTATTCTGGTCTCATTTTTCCGATGCCGCAGCATCCTTCTAAGCCTTTCTACAGTCTGAGAAAGAAGCTGCCGCACACTCAGTCAATATGAGGACCAGGCTAGGCAGAGTGCTGCACACAGGAATGAAACAGAGGAATCATGAGCTAATTGACATTTCTTAATACCTCATTCCTGTCCTGAGAAAGAGGAAGAACAGAATGACAAACCCGGGTGGCAGAAATCGCTACACTGGTGAGTCTGATATTTAAGAGGGGCTAGTTTGACTGTGGTCACCACTGAGCGAGGATCTGCGGATGGAGCAGAAGCCCTGAAAATAGATGCCTCTTCTTTAGCAATTAAAGATAAACTAACAGAGGCGAAGTGGAAGCTAGTTTTCAAAAGTCAGGTCTGTGTCCCTGTGTATGAAGGTATGAAGGGCACCACGCCTTTCAAAACTTTGTTGTGATGTAAAGACTGCCTGTTGATGAGCTTCAGGAAAGTGATTGCTAAGGAGCCGGACCAAACCCTACATTTACTTCTTGTTGAATTCCTCCTGGAATGGATTCTCAGGAGGTGGTTGAAACAGAGGAGCGTGGGCGGACTGGACACATCTGCTCTCTGGACTCACGGACATGAACGGTATTTGTTGCCCCGCCTGTTCCACCGAGTCAGGTTTCTGCACAACAGAGGCATTCACACTCACTGTGTGAATCACTGTGCCCTGCAGTGCACCTCACTCTTGTGTAGACAGCCAACAGTGAACTGAAAGCAGACCCTAAGCCAGAATAAAGCCTGCCTCCTCGAAGTGGTTTTCTTTAGGAGCTCGTCATAGGGATCAAAAGCTAGTTAATTTTCTTTCTTTCTTTCTTTCTTTCTTTCTTTCTTTCTTTCTTTCTTTCTTTCTTTTTTAACATTCCAAAAGCAGATTTCATCGAAGTTTTAACTTTGTTCCGCTCTGGTAGAACGGAATAGGTAGCGATAAGCCATAAGCTCTTGATCGCCCTCTCCACCTCCATGTCTTGGCATTCACTTACATTGGGAAAACATGTCCTCACTGGACCAAAGACCTTTTCTCTCATTGATGCCAGACACTGATATCTTCTGCTACATATGCAACTGGAGCTATAGGTCTCTCTCTGTGTGCTCATTGGCTGGTGTTTTAGTCCATGGAGTTGTGGAGGATTTGGTTGGTTGAAAATCTTCTTCCCATGAGGTTGCAACCCCTTTCAGCTCCTTCAGTCTTTTCTTTAGCATCTTCATTGGGGTCCCCATGTTTAGTCCAATGGTTAGCTCCACACATGCTCAGATGCATCTGTATGACTCTGGTAGAGCCCCTGAAGAGGCATCCATATCTGGTTCCTGCCAATAATCGCTTCTTGACATCCACAGTAGTGCTTGGGTTTGGTGGCTGCATATGGGGTGGATCCCAAGGTGAGGCAGCCTCTGAATGGTCTTTTCTTCAATCCCTGCTTCTCTATTTGGCCTTGTATTTCCCCCTGTGAGTGTTTTGTTCTCCCTTCTAAGAAGGACTGAGGCATCCCCATTTTGGCCTTTCTTCTTTTTGAGCTTTGTAAGGACTGTGAATTGTTTCTTGTGTATTCAGAGCTTTGGGGGGCTAGTATCTGCTTATTAGTCTGTTCTTTTATTCTGGATTACCTCACTCAGGATGATAGTCTCTACTTCCATCCTTTTGCCTGGGAATTTCATAAAGTCATTGGGCTGAGTAGTACTCCATTGTGTAAATGTACCACAATTTCTGTATCCATTCCCCTGTTGGAGGACATCTGGGTTCTTTCCAGCTGCTGGCCATTATAAATAAGGCTGCTATGAACATGGTGGAGCATGAGTCCTTGTTATATGTTGGAGCATCTTTGGGGTATATGCCAAGGAGTGGAATAACTGGGCCTTCAGGTAATACTAAGTCCAATTTTATGAGGAACTGCCAGACTGATTTCCAGAGTGGTTGTACCAACTTACAACCCTACCAGCAATGGAGGGATGTTCCTCTTTCTCCACGTCCACGCCAGCATCTGCTGTCACCTGAGTTTTTGGTCTTAGGTACTCTAACTGGTGTGAGGTGGAATCTCAGAGTTGTTTTGATTTGCATTTCCATGATGACTGTGGATCTTGAGCATTTCTTTAGGTGCTTCTTGGACATTTCGTATTCCTCAGTTGAGAATTCTTTGTTTAGCTCTGTACCCCGGTTTTTAATGGGCTTGTTTGATTCTCTGGAGTCTAATTTCATGAGTTTCTTGTATATATTGGATATTAGCTCTCATGCCTTTTTCTAGATATGAATTGGGCAATAATTTTAATGGTCAGGTTTGGCTGTATCTTTAATAGACACAAATGAGCTACAGAGAAAATATCACACTTGACATAACCAAAGGAATTTCCATTTCTGCTACTGTCAGTACTCCATCTGAAGATTCCTAATTAATTGATGTGTCATTGCCTTCCCTTCAGTGATTTTGGACTGCATGGGAAATAACCCACAGATTTTCTGAGACTCTCCTTTTCTATTTCATTCAATTTAAGCAAATGTGATTTGTCTGTACCTGTCTATTCCTCTGTCAAATTCACATCACATTGTTTTCAAAAGGAAAAGAATTTTAGGTTAAAAATGCTAAAGAAATAGGCCATGTGTGTTGACAAAAAAAAAATGCTGTAGACTTTCTAAGATATTAGGAAAACTGTCAAAATGCTGGTTTGGGTGTACAATTACTGTTTCTATAAAGATCAACAACATTGATCTAAAATAAATGTGGTTTGTAAGGCCATCAAAGTGAAGTTCTGTAAGATGAATCTTGTAGTTAAGAAAGAAACAAAAATGGTCCCCACAAACTTTTTATAGACAAAATAATGATTGATTGATGTTATGCAGTTTGAAGCAAAAATGACTGAGTATAAGAGTCAGATATTTAGTGATATGAGAGTTCATACTAGACTGATTGACAGAGATGTAGATCCTCAGCTGACAAAAAGGAAGAAAGTGGAAAATGACATATGTTGAAAATATGTGGGATTTTTCAAATTTCTTGATAAACAAACTTATAATTAAAAATATTAGTGGGCAAATAACTTGGGCCCATAGGGGCTCACAGAGACTGAACTACCAACCAGGGAGCTGGCATAGTTCTGACTTAGGCCTTCTGTACAGATGTTATAGCAGTGCAGCTTGGCTTGTAAGTAGAATTCCTACAGCAGAGCAAGAGCTGTTTCTGACCCTGTTGCCTGACTGACTTTGGGACCCTGTCTTGCCACAGGGCTGCCTCATCTAGCCTTCATGGGGGAGGATGTTCCCACTCTTACTGCAGTGTGATATGCCGGGGCTGATTGATATCTATGGGAGGCTTCTTTTCTGAAGAGAAAAAGAGAAGTACTGGATAGGGGGAAGGAGAGGTGGGTGGACGAATTGGGAGTAAAAGACAGAAGGGAACTGCAGTTGGGATTAAAAGATAAATTAATTTTTAAAAAGATATTGAAATTATCGATAAAAGGTACTAGAACTTGTGAAACAAAACTACCAGCGGGAAATTAATCCATTGGAAAACATAAATATAAACATTATAAAATACTATAACTAAGAAAATATTTGGATTCCAGAGGGTTGCGTGTATGAGTTGGGGATGAAGGTGACAGAATATTCTGAACAGGGAAATGGTGATTCAAAAGTAATCAATTTCTCACTGGGGAAATGAAAGGCAAGGAAGAGGGCTCCAAAAATAAATTTCTTATGGATTCTCTGGAGCAAAGCTGGATAGCTAGCAAACCCAGCAATCTCCTGTCTCCACCCACATACAGTCCTGGGGTTACAGGTGAGCACAACCACATCTAGAGATTTGAACTTGATTCTTGGACTTTTGTGAGTAGCGGTAGCCTGTGTGGGATTTTGTGATGTAAGTTGCCCATGCTTAAGGAAGGCAGATCAATGAACTCATTGTGTTAGGCTTGGGTGAATCCTCTCTGTTCTTATGCTCCATTGTTGTAAATAGACATGTGTTTAAAAGTCAAACAAAAGAGTCAAACAATGGTTTATAATCCCAAACCCTGGATGGTTGAGGTGGAAATGAGTTTAAAGTCAGCCTGGGATGTGTATTAAACCCTTGTGTTAAAAACAAGAATAAAGAGGAAAATAAGGAAAAAAATTGCATAGTGGATCAGAATGTTGGAAGTTGCACTCAACGATTTATACTTGGTATTTATTATACATTTCTCTAATTGTTGTTAGCCCCATGTTTGAAGTTACTAGCATAGATGTGCCTTGCCTACTCTCCTGTATGTGAAAGTTCAAGGCTTTCATAAGATTGCTTTCTCCATAGAGACGCCTCTCTTCCAGAGCAGCAGGAACTCTGACGTGTCAGCTGCAAGGAGCTAGATATCGTCTAATGGTCTTCGAGGACTATGATACCAATATGTCAGCAGTTAGAAAGCCTAGCGTTTTTCTTTTATTCTTATGTGTCTCTAACTTTTATGTTCCCACAATTAGCGTGCATTTTATGGGCATTTCCTGGAGACAGAATTATTATCATCTGACACTTCCACTTTTATGAGAGGACCAGCAGTGGAATGAATACCAATGTTCTCAGGCAGCTCACACGTTTGTGGCATGATCAGATTTAGCACTGAGATTTTATGAAGAAAAGTGTGTGGCACAGACTGTATATAAAGCCAGTGATGTTGGTGAAGTTAGAGTGTCTGTCAGAAAATGTTAGAGCACCAATGTCAGGCAAGTCGTGGGAGATTTGAAAGAAGCCAGGTTCCTCTCTCAGAATGTCGCCTTTCATTCAACTGAACCAAAGAGAGATTGATGTGAAATCAGGAAATTAACTTTCCATGCTGTAAGTGGAAACCACATGTACATGGCTTTTAAAAAGTTTATAATTTGCATGTTTCACAGAAAGCATTATACATAAAAATTCTATATGAATTTTATCATCACTTCCTTTTCTAGTAACTTTACAGGATGGTGAATACAGGCTCCATCAGTAGTAAATATACTAGTTATAATGAATATCCTAATTTGAGACTATGAGTATTTAATTTATCTACATACACTTTCCACTAATTTTAACCATCTAGTTATTTATTGAGTAGTGGATATGGTTCAGTCTCTGAGAAGACACTATCCTGTATCCCGATCTCTGCATATCTTTGTCTAATGAGATACACGACTACAGTGAGAATTATGAGACACTGCACAGCACCGTGAAGAACAAGCATCTCAGAAGTAACTCAGACCTGGAAGGTAGGGAAAGCTTCCTGAGAGATGTGATTGGTTAAGAAAGTGATGGGGGAAGCCGAGAACAAAGATGATTCTGAGAGGAGGGACTAGCCCGTACGGGTGCAGAGGTGAGAAAGAGCATGTGCCACACTGGGTAAAAGGTAGAGGTCAGGATACTTACCACCAGGAAGATCACTGGGATCTAAACTTCGTTGGGAATGTATGAGCATCAAAAGGAGTTCATAGATGTGAACTAGAAATCTAAGATAACTGTGAATAATAATTGTTCGGTGGAAGTCACAAGGTTAGAAAGCTGGATGACTGAGACTTTGCTCTCAAAAAAAAAAAAAAAAATGGACTTTTGAGCTGAGACTTCAGAGGTGAAGTGTCAGGTGCAACAAAGCCCAGCATGTGACCTGGGGAGTAGATGACTGAAAGTAAGTGTGCCAGGAGGCGGACTGGAGAGAAAGCTATATGTAGCAAGGTCGAGAGCCATGTGGAATGTCTGTAGCTTTCTGTTTTGTGACCAGATGGACAGCTCACAAGGCCAGACTCTAGTGACGCAGTTTCTCCATCAAGGTCACACCCTCTAAGACCCCTCAAACACCACCAACAATGAGGAACACATATTCACACAGCCCATAAATATGGAGGTATATTATTCAAACCACCTCAGCCTCTCTGGAATCAAACTCAGGACATCAGGTTTAATGAACCTCTAACCACTGAGCAATCTCAATGCCCCCTCATCTGTACAGATTTTATCATGTTTGCAGAAAAGTATCATTTATGTTGGGATGCACTGGTAACTCTGGGGCTAAACACTGCTGTGCCTTCCCAGTTCTGCAAGCCTTTAGCTGTCATCTCTTTACTGTCTCTGCTATTCCTGGGACTCTGAAGAGCTGGGTCCTATTTTTGCTTTTTCTCAATCTTATCCATGCTTACATATTAGTAATAACTTCACTTCTCTCTAGAACTACTCAGTTACTTTCAGGTATAAACATCCCTTTATAATCCTTTCATTATACAGTGGGTTTTGCTTTTTTCTTTTAACAATTTCACATGTGAGTACTGGTTTTTCCTAATTCCCACACCTCGCTCTTCCCACTGCAGCTCTCCGATATTCTCTCGCTAGGACGTCTCTCCAATTCATGATCTCTTCTTGTTTTCAATTCTCTATCTCTTTGTCTCCTCCCCCCGCCCCTAGAAAGGCCCTGCTTAGTGATGTTGGTTGTTGGGTTTTTTGTTTTGTTTTGTTATTTAATTCAAGACTGATCACTTAGGATTGGATAAATCACCAAGGTATTTATCCCTGAAGAAGACCTCAGCCCTCAGTAACTTATTTCTCTTCATCTAGAGGCAGGTTCTTGTGAGATTTCCCCAATGTATGCTGGCATGTCGAACTGGATTTTATTAACTTTAATATTTAGTCTTTCAATTCCTTGAAGTTCCCTTCCTTTAACTAGAGACAAAACTACTTTAAGGTTGCCTCACACATTTCAGCCACCCAGCAGTAGTGATAATTTGAAGGAAAGATCCATGGCGAAGTGTGCTAGTAGTTATACGTGTACAGGAGGACAGACACCAGTTCCTAGACAGACAACTTTCTTGGAAATCACCCTTGGAAATCTACAACATACACCCTTTTGAGGTTTTGTTAGTTCCTGTGTCAGCACCACCACCACCAACAACAACAACAAAAACAATAGTTATTTGGGAGTCTTTATTGTGGAGAAGTGCTTGTGGATGCTCTCTGGGAAGTCTTACACTACCATAAACCAAAAATCATCCAAGGAAATGACAGAGAAATGTGAAGAAAGGCGTGAATGACACGGTCTGGCACGTGTACCATATTACAGTGTTTTTCCCCCATAGGGTCTGGAGCCAGACCCAGTTTACAAATGCAGGAACTCTGACCTTTGTCAAGTTCATTTTCTTAAACCCAGTCTGTTACGCTTTCTAGATATACTGAGATCTGAAGTCTAGTTGGGCTGGTGAGAAGATGTTAACTCAATTTGCCTTAAGGCTCTCCCAAGGGAGTTTGGAGAATAAAATGAAGGACCTAACTGCAAACTCCTTCGGTTCCCTATGCACCTACCTTCCTATCTCATGTTCTCCTCAACTCTTTTCCTTTATAAGGAACCATGTGAGCTTCCTAACAAAGGTGACATGAACTTCCCTTTTGACATTCAGAAACTGTAGTGCATCTTAAAACATTTATGAAGAAAAAACAATTCAGGATGGCCATTTAAGCAGGTACAAATTAATTATGAATACATGTCTAAAAGCTTTAGGTACTGAATTGAATAACATCCCAGCATCTTGTGAAAAGAGTTGGAGTCTGAAATACAAAAGTGAGAGCTAAGAGCATGTTGTGTCTGTTATCAATGGAAAAACTGTTAATCTGGTAACAACTAATTACAGCTTTTATTTCAGTGTTTCTGTGAACTGGGCAGATCTTTCTATAGTTGGTCTTTTGCACTGCAATGCTAATGCCTTAATTTTTATATTTAGTATGGCAAAATGCATTCTAAATCATATACAAATGTCATTTGCATGATGATTAACTGTCATGATTTTCTTTTAGTGAGCTCGTAACTGAAAGTACATATAAATTACAACTGCACATCCTCCATGCTAATGTAAAATCATCATGCATTTTCTTCTGAAGAAAATGTGTAGCCAGCTCACACATTTTGTTTAACAGGAAATTTATAATGGATATTATATTGTGAATTTAATTATACACAGCGCTTGAATTTTCAGAACAAGACTGCAACTACCTAAATGTCCAACCAATCTGAAATGCAAACTTAGTATAATCAAGACAGTTTGGAAACCTGGGCTGGAAACTGCACTGTAGCAGCCTGGCAGACGAGGGAAAGATTCCTTGCAGGATTCTGGACTACTAGAAATGAGTTCAGTCCAAGACACTAGCGGTCACAACAACCAGCAGCTTGAGAACTCTACCAGTATCTCTGCTAGTGTGTGTCCAGAGGCGTCTGGAAATTTATTTTTTTAAATCATTTTATTCATTTACATTTCAAATAATATTCCCCTTCCTGGTTAGCCCCCACAAACCTGCCCATCCTACCTCCCATTTCCCCCACCCACTTTGCTTCTCTGAGGGTGCTCCTCCATCTATTCACCCACTCCTGCCTCACCCCACTAGTATCCTCCTACGCTGAGACATCAAGCCTCCATAGGACCAAGGGCCTCCCCTCCCATTAATGTCAGATAAGGTCATCCTCTGCTACATATGTGTCTGGAGTCATGGCTCCCTCCATGTGTGCTCTTTGGTTGATGGTTTAGTCCATGGGAGCTCTGGGTCGTACAGTTAGTTGATATTGTTCTTCCTATGGGGTTGCAATCCCCTCCAGCTCCTTCAGTCCTTTCCCTAGCTCTTCCACTGGGATTCCTGGGCACAGCCCAATGGTTGGCTGTGAATTTCTGCATCTTTATTGATGAGGTGCTGGTAGAACCTCTCATGGAACAGCCATATCAAGCTCCTATCAGCAAGTACTTCTTGGCATCAGCAATAGTGTGGGAGTTTGGTGTCTGAATTTGGGATGGATCCCTAGGTAGGTCAGTCTCAGGATGGCCTTTTCTTCAGTCTTGCTTCATTTTTTTTGTCTTTCTTTCCTTTGAAAAGAAACATTTCTGGGCTAAAAATTTTGAAATGGGTGGGTGTCCCCATCCCTTAACTGGGGCCATGCCTGTCTGAAGTCTGGGACTTCAGAGTAGCTACCCCAGCTTCCCATCCCACACTGCTACTTTTCTATTCAATTTCCTGACCCTCTGTACATCTCTTCTGTCCCTTTCAATACCTGTTCCTGTCCCTCCCTTTCCTCTACCCATGCTCTCTCTCTCTCCCAGACCCCGCCTCATGATTATTTGTTCCCCCTTCTATGTAGGATTGAAGCATCTACATTTTGGTCTTCCTTCTTCTTAACCTGTATATGCTTTGTGGGTTGTATCTTGGGTATTCTGAGCTTTGGGGCTAGAATCCACTTATCGATGAGAACATAACATGTGTTTTCTTACCCCAGTCAGGATGATATTTCCTAGTTCTATTCATTGGCTTGAGAATTTCATGAAATCATTGTTTTTAATGGATGAGTAGTACTCCATTGTGTAAATGTAACACATTTTCTGTGTCCATTATTCTGTTGAGAACATAATGGTTGTTTCCAGCTTCTTGCTACTAAAGAGCAATTCTCACACTCATCTGCTATAATCACTGAACTTATTCACATATATGCTGTATAGATACACACAACACCACATTGAAACCCTCGTGTACAAAATAAAAAGCCTCCCCTCCAGTCTTTGCACTCAGTGTCACCATGACACACACGCAGGCATAATATTTTTTTAATCAGACTCCATTCTCTCTTTTAAGGGTTGAACTTTGTCAGGAACAGAGGAATTTATCGGAATCTCTTTAATTTGGATGAGAACTTGTACTTCCCAAAGCATCAGTTTCTTCATTTCTGAAACTAATATAATAGCTTTGACCATGTCACAACAGGGTGATGATGTAATTGGCAGGATAAATGAAGCTTCAAGGTGACAAAACTCAGAGATGGAGAAAGAGAGGAGTTACACAAAGCGGGAGACAATCCGGTGACTTTCAGAGGCAGCTATGGCTTTACAGACTCTGTAGCATCCCAGGGGAGTAACAAAACCTGTGTAAAGATATAATTAGGTACTGGAAGTTCCCTCTGGTGTCTTCAAAAGATGCTCGCACACTCACACACACACACACACACACACACACACACACACACTCACACACACACACACACTCACACACACACACACACACACACACACACACACACCCTACTAGCCTGGCTGGTCTAGAGACTCTGGCTTCATGCCCAGCTCCTCACTAAGTGCAAATAGCTAGGAAAAATTAAAATTAGCACCGTCTTTAGTACTTACACGGAGTGGGATGAACTGAGGTTCTCTCATACAGAATCAGACCTCAGCAGGCCCAGGCTTCACATTCAGTGAGACTGCCTCCCATAAGCAATGTTCACAAACTCTGATATGAGCATGCTTTGAATATAAGTGACGTTGTTCATATTTCTATAGTCATAATCCTTGACTGCCTTTATCAGTCTATGAAATGGATTATTACTGACAGTACAGGACTTTTATCTCACGTATCATTAATATTACTCAGTGTGCTCTGCACAGCATATACTTAGAATTCTCATACTTCCAATCATTTGCACCTTCCCGATGTGCAACATTTCTACAAGGAACACTGTTCGCTTTTGCACATAACTAATATTGGCTGTCACGTAACTAATGTTGTCCGTTACTGAATATTTCACTCATTCCACACCCAGAAGCAACACTAACAGCCTTAAAGTTGATGTTCTGCACATTTGATTGGTTTTAGGACAAGATTTCTCTTTGTCCTTTTCTCACCAAGAATACCAACGTACTCTATTTCTGAACACAGATCCTACAGGTCAAGCAGCATCGTGACGAACATGAAAAGATGCAAAACTTCCAGCCCTATACTTACACATACATGTCTTTCATGCTTTCTCATGTATGGTGCCATAGCTATTCTTTCTACATGCTAAATGTAAAAGAGCTTTACACCTGCTACTTCCCACAGAGCCCAGTACTATGCATTAGAATGGTATAAATCTGATCCATATTTGTAAAATGGATGAAAATTGAATATGAGCTATATAAAAATCATATAAATGTCAGCCATGCATTTGTATCACTGGACCATCAGAACAAAATATAAGTAATTTCTTTTAGTTATCTGTATGGAATATTTAAATCAAAATATTCCAGTGGATGTTTTTTTCAATGTTTTTGATTTCTTGGAACACTTACTAATTCGCCAAATGCTTTCAATGGAAATATTTTCACGTTCCTTGACATTGTGTTTTTTCTTACCACCGTCAGGGAGAAGAACGCCTGCCTGACTCTCTCTGACAGATCTACCATGGCATGTCTACTCTGATAGAAAATTCTCTTCCCCAAAGGCGTTGCCTCCCCTGCAGAGAAGGCTCCTGAGTCTGAGCTGTCATCTGCAGCCAGGCATTGGGAAAGACAGTCACTATGAGAAGATCCCAGGTTTTGTTTCAAGAAATAGATTTGAGTCGAAACCCAGAGAAGACTTTGGAGGAGCTTCTATCAATGAAACAACATTCCTTCTATGTCTTAAGGCTGCCCCTTGTCACTGTGATTTTATTTTTTCTTAGCTCTCTATTGAAAAAAAATAGATTTTCTCTTATACTTTCAAGTATGCTTTCAAGAGATAGAGATTTTTAAAGCTATGTTGTGAGACTTCACTTCTCTTTTTACACAGCCTGCTTCATACCACTTGGTATAAAATGATCAAAAGAAACTTTTTCTGTAACTAGGACAAGAGGCACAATAGGCCCATCAAGCATCCCTGTATAACTTTTTTTTTTTTTGCTTTTTATATACACAGAAGCAGTACTTCATAAAAATAATTAATATTTTTAATGAATCAATACAATAGAGCAGTTTATAACAAGCTATATGAGAAACACTAATGCTTGTGCTTTTAAATGTATAAAACAGTAATCTGTGGCAGTAATCCTATTTTCTGTCTTAGACTCCCCAAATTGAGTTAACAGATATATTTGTAGTGAATTCTACATGAAAATGACAGCTCAAACGGTAAATTACTGAACATGTGTTAATGGTCCACCCAGGCCATATGAGTTTTACTTCTGAATGAAGAACCCCCTTTCTTTCTTCTTGTATATGTATCTATGTATTTGTGTCCACATGTTTCTTCATGTGTGTATGGAGGCCAGAAGTCAAAGTCAGCTATCTTTCTTTGTGGATCCATGTCTTGTTTATTTTTTGAGGTAGGATCTCTGAGCCTGTAGCAAACTGATTTGGCATTACTAGCTAGCTACCCAGCCCCAGGCTGCTTTCTGGCTTCTCCACATTATAAAATTATAGGCACTCACTAGAGATCTAACCTCAGGTCCCCAGGCTTATGCAGAAAATATTTTACCAGATAACTAATCTCTTCAGTCCCTACATTTCCTTTTTTATACAAGTAATAACTAAAACACATTACTTATATTTCCAGTTGGAATCTAACTAAAATGATAACACTGATGTAGGTATATGAAGATACAACTGCTTGAATTTCTTACAATATTTTGTCTTCATCTCACATATAATTTAAAATTTTTTGACTTCATAAAATGTTCCAATCGAATAATTCTGCTTTTGCAGTCACATCTCATTTCTTTATATAATGAAAGCTTACGTAATTATAGTGACAAGGACAACTAGATTTCACAGATAAGAGAACAGATTTTCAGGCAGTCCAAGCCAGTGTTACAAAGTAAAACAAAGCATGCTTCTTTCATATGTGATGTTTAGATTTAACAACAACAGAAAGACAATGAAGTAGACTACTTAAAAACTGGGAGGGGGCAACCAAGGCAGGAATGCAAGGTGATGTAGTGGAGCAATGATTCGGACTAAGGCACTTTAAGTACATCTACATATACATGTATGAAAGTATTGTAGTAGCACCATTTGTAGGATTAACATACTCTAATGATAATGAATGGGAAAGAGTAGTGTGGGAACAAGAGATGGTTGATCTATGGACTAACAAATTTACAGCAGACAATGTCAACTAAGGGGTCGTGGTCGCAATCTATTGCTGAAGATGCCACCCGTGTTGTAGCAGTCTGTGTCCTATGGGAGGAATGAAGAGCAGTCCAGAGTCTGCCAACTGCTTCATTTTGACTACCCAATTTTCTGTAGAAACCCCTATGCATTTCTTCTTACACGGATAGTATATTTAGTATAAAGATATAAAAATATACACTAAATGTACCACTTTGAAAAATGACTACAAAAATTTTTTAAATGTCTGTACAATATTTCTAAGTCCATAATCTCTAAGGGGCTGGAGAGATGGCTTAGCACTTAAGAACATTTGCTACTCTTGCAGAGGAGAGGAGTTTGGTTCCTGGTATCAATACCTGGCAGCTTAGGACCTCCTGTAAGTTCTGATCTGTACAATCCGACATTGTCTTCTGAACTCTACAGGTAACTTCACTTATATGCTTGCTGTCTCTCTCTTTCTCTCACATATACAGACTTATATATTTAAATAATAAATCAACAATAAATGAAAAATTCAGTTACCACATTTATTTTTATGAAGGGACCAGCACAACCCAACCATTTAAGCACAGCTCATGTTAGTAGCTAATAATGTATATCATATAAAAATAGGACAGTATACATCTATAAAAACACATTTTCTATAACTGTTAAGTACATGTATCAATTTAGAATCTATAGGAAGAGTAGCTAGATATCATTCTTTTGAATAAATGTGAAAAGATGTATTTTTTAACAAATTATTTGTTTATTTATGTTACACCCCAATATCAGGTCCCACTCCCAGTACCCCTCACACTCCTTTGAGAAAGAGGAGCTACCCTCTGGGAATCACTCCCAACTCCCTCACCCTCAACTCCCACCCACAGAACCTTATAGAAATAACAAAAAGTAGTAATACTTTTTGTCTCCAAAATTCTGTATTTCCAAATCGAATTCTACACTGTAAAGAAGTGAAAGTGAACATGTGCCTCAGTACAGAAGGACAAGCCACGCATGGCCTCACTCAACCGTGTCACCTAAGAATGCGGGTGTCAAGGACCTTAGAGCTATGATGGTGGTTATGGCAGATGGGAAAGAGTCAGTGAGGTCTTCAAATGTTTTTTTATTACTGTTTAAGAAGCTATGTTCATGTAAGGAGGCAGTGAGCACAGTGAGCTTGGAAGCCAGAGAGGGAAGTGGTCCCTTGGAGCTGGAGTACGGCTACAGTGATCCTGTCAGATGGGTGCTAAAACTCAAGCCTACAGCAATAGCAGTACTACCTTTTAACCTCTGCACCTTCTCCCCAGATCCCAATTAGTGAATTTTTATTCATAGTTATAATTACCTTAAGGAGTTCCGATGTGCCAGCCACAACAAGGGAATACTGATGTTAATTCACCAAGAATTAAATGAAAAAATACCTAGAATTTGATCTGCAGCAAGTTTGGAAAGGATGGGTGTTTGCCTAGAGTTGAGTTCTATACATTGTCTGCAAGCATTCGAATATATGGAAGCTCTTAAATCTGGACAGATTTTAACCTGTTGTAGTGAGCTATCTCTACATTTCCAGTACATGGGACATTAAGACTGGAGTATCAAGAACATATTCAAGGCTGTCTTGGTCAGCACAGCAAGTGCTATGCTAGCTTAAGTTATAGTCTGAAACCCTGCCAAAACAAATTCTATTAAGTTGAAGAAATAGGTGACACAGTGAATGGTTTTGTCTTGGCCAGCCTTCTGATATCAGCGTCAAGCCTCATAGGAATAGAATATAATGAGGATGCTCTGGTTCACAGTCTCTGATCATTGCTTTCTGTTCTGATTTGTGATCTCCAAGTCTTTCCTTAAACACCATACTTACTTCATTCTTTGAGGCTGGAGAGGAAAAATACATTCTGTACCTGCCTTCCACGGTCTATGCTAGAGTCAGATAGACAAGACCCAAGTCACAGATCTTTGGCTGTGTCTGCCTCAAGGGAACCAGGGTCAAATGTAACTCCCCTTCCTATGACAATTTCATGAAAGGCTACACCTGTAACTGGCCTTTGATGATTTTTAGCTGATACAGGTGAGAAGGAATCATGTCTTTTTGTCCTTTGTCCTGGAGTCTGTGGGGGTTACCTGATTATGTACAAAACTCTGTATGGGATAGGAACACAACATACTTTTGCTAGTTTGGGGGGTAAAAGACCTTTTATCCAGATTTACAAATCCAAGATCAAGATATGCTAGTAAGTTTGAACAAACCTTACTCCTACTTAAGGACACAACTGCTGTATACATCCCTGTTTGTTTTATGTGTGTTACATTTTTAGTCATCCGGACAGCATTTGCAGTGAAGGAAGTGTAGGCATGCCTTCTCCTGCTCTGAGTTTCTCCTCCTCCTGGGAAGTGCCCCCACAATTGCTTTGTCTGTGAACATGCTTCTCTGCATAGCACAGGCTTGATGGAGCCATGTAAGCTTGGTGTAGCTTCAGCTTGCATATCTTCTTTGACTACACATGAAAAGTCCAAGGGTGTGTGATCATGGTGAGCCCCTTCTTGGAAAATTAAACATAAATGATTAGGTCAGTTTCTTTCTGTTATGAGTGGTTTCACAAAGCTTAAATAAAGCGGGTGTCAGAGTTCAGGAAGGAAGAAATATAGCTGTATCAGAAAGCAGAGACCAAGGATGGTTTGAGGCATAAATATTTCCCTATACCCTGCTGTGCTCTTTGGCTACAGAGAACTCTGTAGGACCTCCTACGGAGTACTGCTCTTAGTTGAAAACCAGATGCTTGTGAATTCATTCATTATGACCCTTTACAACTTTCTGACATGCCGTTGCCTCTGTCCCAAGCCTCACTATACTCTTGACAGCTTAACTTTATCCTGTCTTCTGTGTATCCAATACCCCAACCATTTCTCTCCCATTGCCATGTGCATGTAGAATTCTCAGTTTAACATCTGATTCTTCATAGACATCTGCTACAGGCATGTGGTCTTTCTGACACATGGCAATGTGATTTCTTTGCTGTAGGAAAGGCTTCTTAGGAAAGTTAGTCTTCCTGAAGGGGGATGCATGAAAAATTACCCCAAGGACCATCTAAAACTGATCCTGAGATTCCCCCTCACACCAATGGCCAAGATCAAAAGCTCAGGTAACAGCATATGAATGTAGAGACAGAGTAACATTCCTCCATTGCTGGTATTATTGCAAACTGGAACAGCCACTCTGAAAGTCAATCTGGAGGTTCCTCATAAAATTGGAAATAGATCTACCTGAAAGACCCAGCTGTACCACTCTTGGGCATATACCCAAAATATGCACCACCATGCTACAGGGGCATGTGTTCCACTATGTTCATAGCAGCCTCATTTATAATAGCTAGAAGCTGGAAACAACCCAGATTTCCCACAAAGAAAGAATGGATACAGAAAAATATGGTTCATTTGCACAATGGAATACTATTCAGCTATTAAGAATGAGGACATCATGAGTTTTACAGACAAATGGAACTAGAAAATATCATCCTGAGTGAGGTAACTCAAACCCAAAAGGACTTGCATGGAATGTGCTCATTAATAACTGGATATTAGCCAAAAAAGTACAAACTACTCAGGATAAAATCCACAGAACTCAAGAACATTAGCAAGGCTAAGGACCCAAGTAAGGATGTTTCGGTCCCACTTGGGAGGGAGAAGAAAGAAATCATGGGGGTCAGAGGGAGGGTGGAACATGAGTGGAAAAGGGGAGAAGGAAGGGGAAAGAGGAACATGATCAGGTATTGGGGGACAGGAATGAAGCCCTAAGGGCCAGCAGAAAGACTCCAAAGGAGTCCTTAGATGAAATGCTCAACAGTAGGGAGACAAAACTTGTAGAGAAGGGCAATGCCATAGGAAAACCATCAGTCTCAACTAACATGGACCCCGAGATGTCTCAGACCTGAGCCAACAATCAGGCAGCATACACTAGCCGGTCCGAGCCCCCGATTCCACCAACACATATACAGTAGTAGACTGCCTGGTCTTGCCTCAATGAGAGAAGATGCACCTAACCCTTGAGAGACTGAGGCCCCAGGGAGTGGGGAGGTTTAGAGGGGTGGGAGGTGTGGGTTGGGACATCCTCTTGGAGCAGGTGTGGAGAGAGGAGGAATGGAATGAGGAACTGTTGGAGGGCAGACCAGGAGGTCGATAAGGACTGAACTATTGAAAAAGATAAATTTAAAAAAAAGTCTATGTACAGAAAATTCTAAAAATGAAAATAGTAATCTTAAGTATCAACGTGAAAATGAAAAGTTATCTTAGCCATGTTATTTTGATCATGTTTGGCCAAACTTGAAAATTTTAAATTTAGTATTCCAAAATTTCTGTTTGGGTCCATTTGTTTCCTAGTATGAAGAGAGGTCTTCTATCCACCACGAGCATTGGCAATGAACCCCATCTTTTGAATTTTTTTTTTTTTTTTTTTTTTTTTTTTAGTCAGTACTTGATTTTTTTCAAGGGCTTGACAGTATGCATTGAAAACCTAATAGTTACAATAAGCGTAAAGTACATGCAAAACAAAATGCAACATGGAAATAGTCAAAGTCTTCTTGTTTTGTAAATATATATATATATTTTTTTGTTTTCTTTATTTCTTGGACTTCATACAGTCTGTGAGTTGTTTCTGGGGGAGTGCAAGCCTCTGGGGTTAGCATCCCACTATCAGTGACTGCATATTATGTCTGTTCTTTTGTGACTGGGTTATCTCACTCAGGATGATATTCTCTAGATGCAGCCATTTTCTTAAGAATTTGGTTAAGTCATTGTTTCTGGTGGCTGAGTAGTATTCCATTGTGTATATGTACCACAATTTTTGTATCCATTCATCTTCTGAAGGACATCTGGGTTCCTTCCAGCTTCTGGCTATTATAAATAGAGCCGCTACTGGCTCTGGGGATCAAACCGAAATCATCAGTGCTGGCAGCAAGCACTTTATTAGTGCAGCCATTCCACTGGTCCAGGAAGTGATTTTACAAAGGAAGATGCTGCAGTTCAGAGTTACAATAGTTTTCCTCCAGAGTCATAGTTGATAATAACAGATTTGGTACCCTAATCCAGAACTTCATTTATAACGTCATCTTCTTTCAGAAGATAGCAAGAAGTGATAGTTGCCATGGAATCAAGAAGTCGTAAAAGTATAGATTTTAAAAAGAAAGAAAATAAGCTCTTTTGCCCAGCAGCCTATAGTAGGACTCTTTTCTCTTGAATAACAAAGCACAACTGGCTTAGAAAAGAGTGAGCTTTCGGAATTCCATCTTTTGAATCTTAACTCCAGCAGAGGACATATTCTGGATAGAAAGCCTAACAAAGTTGAAAGCAAATCAGGTGGATTATCCTGGAAGCATTTTATTTTTGTTAATCTACCTTTACGATAAAGTTTTATAACCCTCAGAATCAAAACTCATTCTAGCACCAGTTATATTCCAACTATGAATCAAAAAATAATTGCTGAAAGTGTCAAGATGCAAGGCTGAGATGTGTTCTTTGAATTGATTTCTCAGAGCTAAAATGTAATAGGTTGCCAAGAGACCCAATCACTGGGGCATTCTCATTTCACTGCTGAGCCAGCTTACCTCACTCTTTGACTCTTCATATCCAAATGCATGCCCTTCCTCACTAGCACAGTATAAAAAGATACATACTTTCCAGTCATGTTGTCGAAGATTCAAAGTAGCAAGCAGGTCAGTTGTTACCCCGGCTCCTGCTTTTGCAGTTTGGCTTCCTTGTCTTTGTATCACAACTTACTTAAACACATTGTCAGCGACAGAGCAAAAGAACAAAATCATTTGTTTTGGAAAGTTGTAAGAATACTATCCCTGACAGAACCAACACCTGGACTGAAGCAGAAGAAGAAAGATGTCAACTGTATTTCTTTATGACACTGCAACTTTGGATAGTTCTTAGGAAGTCCTATTTACAGTGGTACCTTTAAGGACTAAACCTGAAGTAATGTAACTGCTAGAGACAATCTGTCTTTCCTGCAATCCTGCTCTGGGCTCCTGTTCAACTGGTTCAAGGCTGAGTAAGTTGCACATTGTCTATTTCTCTTTGGTTTTGCAGCAAAGAGGCTGTGTCTCTTGAGTCTTTACACCATAAGTACTTGGAAGCATTTGGTTGTACATGTGTTAATTAGTCTTTATTTTTACATATTTTTTGCCTTTCAGGATTTTCCCATTGTGTAGTGTAGTGGGTCAAACATATTTTATTTAGTTCAAGAGCTACATTTTTTTTGGGGGGGGGGGGCGGAGCGTCTGGCATAAAAAACAATGTTTTACTTTGTTTTGTTTTCTGTTTGATAAAGGGTCTTGCACACCTTAGGATTTGTGTGTGTGTGTGTGTGTCTGTCTGTGTGTGTGTGTGTGTCTCTCTCTGTGTGTGTGTGTGTGTGTGAAGCCTTTCCATAATGAGTGTTAACTAAGGACAGAGAAAATTTAGAATTATGATTTGTCAAAATCAAAATATGACCATTGTATCTTATATTGGCAACATGTTAAAAGTCCTCTAGTAAATAGAACCCTGTTTTAATTATTTGAAGGAAAAGAAAGAAAAAAATATATTTGAGAAATAAATTGCTCACTGCATAAATTTTCCCAGTTCAATGATATATCTAAAACTTGAAATAGTAATATATTTTAATATGTCTCATTTCAGCACACTAAAGAGTAAATGGAGTGTAATGGGTTTATAGAAAGACTGAGACATGTAATAATTTACATGTACTCAATGCTGTGTAATATAAAGCTTGCGGAATGCTGACATAGAAGATGTCCATGACCACACCAGTCCTTCATGAGTACACACAGCCTCGGACTCAGTTCAGACACTGAGCAGCTAACTTCTTGATATTTATTTCTAAAGTAGAAACTACAAAAATACATGAGCTGTGACTGTTCCTATTTTTAAAATTATAGCAACAGCTGAGAGAAGCTTCCGGAAAGCCTTTAAGAGGCATTTGTTTTACTTCTTTTTAAATGCATTCTAAACTTTCTTAGAAAATAAACTCATTAATTCAGATTTTTATTTATCATATGCATCAGCCATTACTGTTTATATATTCTTAATGGTGCATAAAATTTGCTAAGAATTACAAGTAGTGGGACTAGTAATGACATTGAAGTTTGTTTGTTTGTTTTTTAACCCTTATCGGTTTTGTTTGTCAGGTCTGGTGACCATGAGTCTTCCCGTTTGAGCCTTACCACAGGAAAAGCAAATTATAAAGATCTTCACAGGCTACCACTTTCAAATCTCAGCTCTCTTAGCCTTTCTCCTCTTGGGCCCTTGTGTTACAAGCGGAGACAATACATTCCGTGACACTTTCCATCCTCCAATATTTTAAGTAAATATCACTGCAGAGTCCCCTGTGCTATGTAAACACATATTCACAAATGACAGTGCCTAGGGTGTAGACAGTTCGGGGTTCTTTATGCAATTATATTTTTACTGTGTTTTCTCTTGTGCCCTTAGGTAATTCTTCTGTTGTTACCTCTGTTTCCATTTCACATTATTTGTCCCCTTAAAAAATTTTTTTTATCTGTTATCTGTCTGTATTCTTAGCTCTTCCATGAGTGCCCTGCGGGGTTGTGGGACATACACGCACGGACAGTGTTACGCGAGTTAGGTTTCCCTCAGTTCCCAGTTCTCAACACATCCAGGAGGTTGCTTTCCCTGTGATTAGCTCCGATTCCACCTCCTGGTCCGATGCTTTCAAAGGCAACGTTAAAGAGAATGGGGCACCTGGAGCCTTCTTACCTCACAATCACTCTCTCTCCCCGAGTGAATGAGACCCATGAACTCTGTCTCTTTTCTGACTCTGCTCTGGGGAATCTAAGACTGTGAATGTGTCACTATTCCCTGGGGAGTCTGAGGCCTGAGCATGCGCACCAGTTGCTACCAATTGTTGCAGCTCACAAGAGTCTTGCCCTTTCTACATTCTCCTCCAGGGATTCCTGCCTGCACCCGGGGTCCTGAGGTCCGACCCTCTCCTGAGTGGTGACGGTTAGGTCGGGCTGATTGGACGATCTAGGGCATTGACCCATGGAGTTCACGTCTTCCTTAGCGGCGCAGACTCAGCGCCTCCGCCCTTGTTCTCTGGTCTCTCCCAGCTTCCTATTGAACGCTGCTGCGAAAGGCTTGAATGAAACGTGTGTGGGTTTGGTGTGTGGTAAAACCACCAGGGGATCCCGTCTCTCCACAAACCAGATGCTCTGTTAGGAGGACGAGAGAGGGAGGCGGCCTGGAGCGAAGCCCGCGCAGTGGCTGAGAGGCTGGGAGAGGCCGAGCCACCTCCCCTGTCGACCACGCACCCCCACCCCAGCCCCCGACTGCAGCGGTTCCAGGCACCACGCTCTCCACCCGGGTTGCGATGGTGGTGGCAGTGACAAGCTCCTGCAGCCCACAGCACTGTGCACAGAGCAGCAGCGCCCTCTCCTCCTTCTCGCTCCTCCACGCCTTTTCAGCCCGTGCACTGCGCGCAGCCTCCGGCGCCATCCGCTAGTCAACTTTGAGCTGAAGGAGCAGCAACTTTGACAGTGGCCGCGGGTTTCGAATCTGGCTTCTCCTTGGCAACAGTCCCTTCGCAAGTCGCTGGAGTTAAACGAGGCAAGAGTTTCCTCTAAGCACCAGCGTTGCCTTGTTTGCAACGGGTCTCCAGCCAGCCTAGAGTGGGATTGTGACAGCCAGTCCCCTAGTGGAGGGGACTTGTTTTTCTTTTTCTCTAGAGACCTCTACTAGCGACTGGATAAAGCAGTACCGAAAGGATGTAAATAGCAGAGCAACTGTTACCAAGAAGACAGCCACCACCCAAAGGCTGGGAGGAGCGCGGGGCTTCCTCCAGGCTGCGCCCAGTCGCAACATTAGGGAACAATCAGGTGGTGTTCGCAACTTTTCAAGGTCAGCCTCTTGGATCTGTTGTTTCCCTCGGAACCTTCGGGTGCACAGAGCTTGGAATAGATTGGGCTGGGAAATGCTCAGGACACGAAACGTGGACGGATTGTAGGGATGTGTTGATGACACCCCCCTTCCCTGACCGCCCTGTTCCCTGCTCTCCCAGAGATCTTCTGATCCCCTGCTCTAGCCAGCGGTGAGTATGTGACATGAGCCTAACTCTCTGCACCAAGTTTGGCATCAGGTGTCGGTGCTAAGCGAGAGCCAGGCTACTAGGTGTGCCCTCTCCGAGCCATGCCAGCCCGGGGCGCGCCTCTCTCGCGCACATCGCGGCTGCTGCTCCTTCTGCTGTTCAAGGTTTCTGTCTCTGCTGCCCTGAGCTTTGTCCCTGAGCCCAGGAATGGAACTTGTCTGGGGGAGAGCTGTTCCCCACTGATCCAACGCCTTAGCAGGGATGCCCGGGGAGCTGGGAATTCAGCAAGAGAAGCTCTGCAAGTCCAGACGCCCAGAGAGAAACTGGAAGCAGAGGTGAGAGGGGCGACCTCCTGGGACTTCCCACCACCCAGGGGCGGTGACACAGGTGTGATTGAAGAGGCAGCGGCTGCTGGACCCTTGGGACCTCCAACCAAGCCACCAGGTGCCTGGAGATGGAAAGGTGCCCATGGTAAAGAACCATCCGGGCATTTGGGGAGAAGGGACCCCACGGACCCCCAACTCTTCCTTCAGAACTCTGAGGGAGGAGAGATGAGTTCCACACGGGATGGGATTCCCCGGAGCAGCCAGGAGCACAGTGTGAAAACGGAGCCTGAATCCAGAGATCTTTTTTACTGGCCCCGGAGAACTGGACAACTCCAGGGTTCCCAGCACAGGCCCTCAGGGGTGCACGAAGGGAGAACCCTTGCACCCCCAGGCAGGGCACTACCGCAAAACACGTCTGCAGATGACTGGGTTCCTGACCAAGAGGGTCCACGCCGTGGAAACAGCACTAGCAGGCGTGTGAGACTGAAGAACCCCTTCTACCCGCTGACCCAGGAATCCTACGGAGCCTACGCGGTCATGTGCTTGTCCGTGGTGATCTTTGGGACCGGCATCATTGGTAACTTGGCAGTGATGTGCATTGTCTGCCACAACTACTACATGAGGAGCATCTCCAACTCTCTCTTGGCCAACCTGGCCTTCTGGGACTTTCTCATCATCTTCTTCTGCCTGCCCCTGGTCATCTTCCATGAGTTGACCAAGAAGTGGCTTTTGGAAGATTTCTCCTGCAAGATTGTACCCTATATCGAGGTAATGACCTCTAGCATTTATCAGTTTCCGGAGCATAATGGTGGCATGCAACTACCTGTGGGTCTCTGCTTTTCTCTGTCTCCCTCCCTTTTCCCCCAGTCACTCATGTGTGCATGTGCGTGTGCGTGTGTACGTGTGTGTGTGTATGTGTGTGTGTGTGTGTGTGTGTGTGTGTGTGTGTGATGTCTCTATAATTGTGTACAGCTGTTCTCTGGATATGGTGGTATTTTTGACTTGGCACCCGGGGTTAAATAATGGCCAGTCCATGGTTGTCCTTATTGGAACCCGGGGGGTGGGGGAATGAAGGAATCATCAGCATTTTTTATTTCCTTGTGATTCCACCCTGCCATCTCCTAGAGAGACAACTGAGCTTCTTTTTCTTTTACCAGTAAGGGGGTTATATTTTATGTCTAAAAGAGCACCAATCTTTGTTTTACAGTTGGTGTCATGATATACTAGGAACCTCCCAAATTTGTTGGCATTGGTTTGGCTGCCTGTCCTACTGTTCCCTCTAAATTGTGAGGTCTTCCTTCGTGGATCCTTTTTAACTTTTAGAAACAGTTCTTTTTTTTTTTTTTTTTCCTGAATGAACTTAAGCAAAAATAAGTCCCTTGTACACAGATTTGCCACTACCATGACTGTGAAGAACAGGCGATTTTAAAGGGACTTATTGAAAAGTTAGCTTACAAATTTCAAAATGAAAATTGTTTGAGCAAGGCAAGGTTTTACTGCTTCATGGTAGAGCCACTGGACCAGTTGCTGCTCTAGCAGTTGGAATTTGCTCTGTAAATTGGCCTCTCTTTAAACACCAGCTCTTGGAACCTGCCCAAGTGTTTGGCGGCCAGTTGTGGTTTCAGCCAGCTGGGTCTTGATTTTCTCCATTCAGACTGTCCGTTTCATTTATAGAAACACAAGAAGGGAAACTGTAAATATTCCAGAGCCTCTGATCCTGTCTGGCACCAGGGCCAGTTGACACTGTGTTCAACATTGTCTCAGGCTTAAAAGTCCAAGATAAGTCAACAGAAAACAGTGCCTACTGAAAAGGTCCAGAGCCAGAGAGTCAATAAGACCCACTGTCATTCGGTCTGGGCTCAGATGTAGGACCATCCATGGCTACTAAATCAGCTGTTGCTACTTACCAGGATCCAGGGCCTTACTGTTGCCAAGCACGGAGAGACTCTGAAATGCTGCCATTTACTGGGGAGACAGTTTGCTTTTAAAACAGAGGGGACATAGTTGAATTGCATGAGATGTGTCATTTTTACATTTATCTCTTCAAAGGCAATTTTAGTTTAAGCTTTCTCTGACTTTTTGTTGTCATTATCCAGAAGACTTGGGCCAGAAGGAGATTTAGAAAATAAGGTGCAAAGTTCAAACAGGAGAGGTAGCCCACAAGCAGGACTCCTGCTATCCTGCCTCACTGGGAACCATGGGTTGGGGCAGGGCTTGTGTTATACATTAGGTGGGAAGGCCCAGAAGAACTGCAGAGACAGGGACCAGGGAAAAAAACAAGTGGCTATTGACAGAAGCCACAGTCAAAAGAATTGTGTCAAACAGAAAAAAGAATATTAAAACTTAGGTTAGTTTAATGAGACCTATCTTTTCTAAGTAATGGCGTTTATTATGCATTTGAATTTCTTTATAACTCTGAAGTTTCTACTTTGCTTTTATTTATTTATTTATTTTTTGAAACCAGGTCAAATGTAATGGAAGCTGGCCTCAGACTCACTGTGTAGCTGAGGATGACCTTGAACTCCTGATCCTCCTGCCTCCAGTCCTAGAGTATGGTGATTACAGGTTGTGTGTGTCTACCTTATCAAGCCTAAGAGCTTACAAATATGTAATAATACTTTATCTCTTTAAGTTGTTTTTCTATAAAGACTTTTGATCAAAACAAATTTTCTTGTTAGTAAAGCTCTTCCTTTTACTCTCTGTAGCTTTACTTAACTTTATACAATTTTTATAATCTTTTCTGTTTTCCATTAAGTTTTGATTTTACTTTTACATAGAGAAGCAAAAGCTTGCCTGAAAATATTTATTTGAAAGCATGATTCAGATTAAAATTTTTTGTATTTTTAAACAGTACTCTTAGCTACAATATAAAAAGACAACCTATCACCACATTTTATTCCTCTGAATAAATTTTATAATACTTTAGCATGTTTTATAAAAATAATTATTGAACCATAATGTCAGCTTCCTGATTTCTAATTTTCAAGAATAAGAAAAATAGTACAAACCTCAGAAACACTGTTTCTGCTGTCCCAAGTCAGAATATACAGATCCTGAGATGGAGCTTTTGAGTTTATGGTTTGGGGTAGGGGTGGGGGTGAAATGTGTTGGGGCATGACACTTCTTTGACACTGAAGTGCAAGTGAGGAGAGGGAGAATTTGAACTATTTATGAAGTTACACAGAGACCTTATTTGACACTAGGGAACCTCTAGGGTTAGAGTGGCTCCAGAAGGGAAATTCTAAATTGAGTAAGAGGGCCTTTCTAGTCTTTAATGGTCCCATCATTGGATAGAAACTTTTTTTCAGATATAGGACATAACTTTGAGCCCAGTGAATCTCTTTGGTGAAGAACAATTTCTAGGGAGGGATGCGACCAAAAGTCACCAGACTCCTGTACCCTATACTCCATTCTCTGGGGAGAGGCAATGCTTCATCCTTGAAAAATGAGTCGGAAGAAGCCTGGGTTTACATGACACCATAGTTCCCACTCTCATTTTAATGATAGGGAATGATTCTGCAAAGGAACCCAGGTAGAGGCACAGGGACCACAGAATCAACAGTACAGGTTGCTGTTTGCTGATTGGAAAAACAATTTATAAAGCAAAGCTGTATGTAAAGAGCATTTGCCTGTTTTTGTTTCTACTTCTTTGCACCTTCTGAAAAAGAATCCCTGAGTCTATTAGACTAGATAACACCATAAAGCCAGTTAGCACCATTCAGTACAAGACCCTCACAGCTTTTCCTGTTCATAAGTTTCATCCTGTTTTTGCAAGAAACCCCATGGTTTGTAGCTGATTTATGTTTTTAAAAGTATGACAAGCAGGCCTATGCTTAATTCTAATAAAGACAAAGGGCAAGAAAATGGTTGAGAAATGGAGTTGGCAGAGAAGGTAGAGAAAAGAACTCATATTTGGGAGCTACCATTATGGATACATTGTAGTTCACAAAGATATCAGTGAAGCTAAGATTCAGAAAAGCAGATACACTTAGTATCTATGTGCTGTGGAGGTAGGGTTTCCTAAGGATGAACCATGTGTTGTTTAGAGCCAAATGATTCAGACACTGAATATGGTGAGCAAAACAGCTCTTTGCTCATTAGTTGATGGATGGAAGCCAGTCAGAGCAGTGTATCAGATGATCCCAGCCCGTTGCCAAACAATTACTTATGTTTGGATGTTAATGTGGGCTTCAAATGATAGAAGTTCCACTGTGATTTAAAGGACACGCACCTCCATTGCATGGCAGAAGGCTTCCGATAAGTCTCAGGCAATCACACATTTAACTGCATTTTTACTCTTGCAGGGATTCCAGATCCCCAGGTAGAGCTATAGGGAACACATCTCATCAGGAATTTTGGCCAGAAGTATTTTGGGAACACCTAGAGTATTTTATCATGAACAGAGCTGGCATTTCCAATGGCTCTGGAGATACTGGTTTAAAACTGTATAAAACAAGTGATTTCTTTATTGCCTGGGCTTGAACTCAGCACCAACAAGTGAAGAACAGATGGGTAATCAGACGCTAAAGGCGGCATGGTCAGCAACTGTGCAGTTCTACACAGTTTCCTAACCCCCCACATTCAAGTAACAGCACATTTATCACAGCAGATGCTAAATTTGCTTTAGTGGTGGATTAGCTATTAGGTATTCTGATGGACTTTTAAGTGGAAACATGCAGTTTTATGAGCAATTTGAAAGTTGCTAATAATTTTCTCAGGGAAAATGGACTCAGTCTGTGAGAATAGTACTTAACAATTGTTTTATGACTCCCCATTAATCCCATTGAAATCCTTTCCTGTATTTCCAAGCATGGGCAAATATTTAGCTGGAGATTCCAGCAGGAAAGAAAATCGGTTTCCCGGACTGTCCTTTCATGGACGCCTGTGCCCTGGCACAGAATATATGCTGGAGTTAACTCAAATAGGAGCTTTGTACATAAAAACGACAATAATCAAACTTCGGCTTCAAATAGCTCATGTGGTTATTGTCAAAATGAGACAGCTTCCCAGGCTCATCAATGAAGCAGGAACATGGAACTGGTTTTTTCATTGTTCCTCTTCTGAGGATTATTATCTGACATCAAGCTCTTAAGGATTATGTATAAAACAGTAGCACCTGATAACTGACTAAGGACAGTCTGAATAATTCATTAGTGTCTACGAGCCTTTTTTAAAAAATATATGTCATCAGGTTTCCATTGATCTACCAGCTATTTATTCATTACATATTTATTAGGGTTTCCTTCAGTGCAAGGCTCTGCATTAGGACAGGTGGGAGAAGGGATCTATGTGGAACTTTCCAAAGATAAATATCCCAGATAAGCTATGGCTATTAAAGTTTTGAAAGAATAATATAGTGTTCTACAGTATGACTAATACTCTAATGAGGCTTTAATGAAGCACTGGGGAAAGTTCTGGAAGGGTCTCAGATGGACCAAAGATGGAGAAATTCAATGGAAAACTCTGCTTCCTACAATGTTCTTTTCAGTTTTCCTCTCACCACTAATTTAAATGATTCTACTGCTTAGATCAATATTGAAAACTCACAAGGATGAAAATCTTTTAATTCTTGTTTTTATAACCTCATTAGCATCTTGATAAAGAAAATGATTAAAAGTTGAAAGCATAATGCATCAGAAATAAAGGCACCAGAAATTTCTTCTAAAATACTAAATTTATATAAATGACAAAAGAACTGTCTTTATTTAATAGTGACTAATAAGTTTTGGTCCTCATAATCGATACCAGGGATTTTCAACCTTCCTAATTCTGAGATTCTTTACCACAGTTCTTTATGTTGTGGTAACATCCAGTCATAAAATTAATTTTGTTGCTACTTCATAACAATAATTTTGAAATTCCTATGAATTGTAAGTTTATGTGTTTTTGTGATGGCCTTAGGTATTCCTTGTGAAAGCATCATGCAAGTGGAGAAACACTAATCTATAAAAACATTGACTAATTTAGAATTTTTTTAGCAATTCAGTAATACATTGAGTCACTTCTTATAATCTCAAAGTCATGCATTGAACTTAATACAGCCTTAGAGAAACTAAGGAGGAACAAGGGGACACTTGGTGCATTGTTATAAAACAGGAGAAAGGAGGCATAAAGATTAGAGTTCTCTAAGAACTAAGTTTCTTTCTCTAGTGCATACTCTGAGGACTCCGAGTATCCTGAACCTGTCAGCAAAGTGCCTTTGAACAAAGAAAAGGAACCAAATATGGCCACAAAACAAAACAAAAACAAAGAAACCATGAAATAAATCTTGCTTGGTCTTGAGAACATAGCCAAGGTGGAGCAGATGAGGCTCTACCTCACTCCTTCTGCATGAACTTTGGAGGCATTTTCCCTCCTGTTAATGTGTTACCACCATATTTAACTGTTTCACTTTAGAAACACATAGACCTATGTCTGAGATGTGGACCTTGGAAGGAGGGAGATGTACTAGACACCAAGGCTTGTTTCTGATGTAGGAATCATGTACCTGTCCTTCAAGGGTAATTCCTCATTTTATTTCTCAAGAACTTACCTGCCCTAATTAACTCAACCATGTTGCCAAGACTCTTAAGTATCCTCATTAGAATATTATTCTTTGTGCCAAAAAAAAAAAAAAAAAAAAAAAAAAACTAGTGCTCTAATCTAAATCTTTATGGTAGAGAATGAAATTGCTACAGCTTCAAACTTTGGGGATCTTCCTATTTGACAAGTGGATATTGATTATTTAGGTCATGTCTGTAAAGCACAGGCTTGGTATCAAATTTACTATAAAGGGCAGATACTTTCTGCTTGTGAGTCTTTGGCTGTTTTCAGTGCTATCTTTCTGCACATACTTGGATGATTCATTGCAGTAATGAGGACAAGATGGCTGATTCTATCCTTGCCTGGACTCTATTAACAGCTGCTACTTTGTTGCAAAACAACCCTGTCTTACCATGCCCCAACTTCCCTGTCTTCTTTCTTTCTCTGCTTTTTGTCCCGTCCTTCGTTCAAATATCTTTCTTAGAAGAAAGATGGCCTGATAAATTAATTCACACCAAGATGTTAGAATTGCAAATATTTGCCTTTTAGAAGAGGCCTGAATAAAGGCTATTTCCTTATCAGATTACTAATAATAGAATTTTAATTAAAAGCAAAGCTGTTTCATGCTATAATGTTGTTTAAATACCATTCAAGAATGGCAGAAACATTGAACTACAGGTATATATTTAATTTTATATTTACTATCACGCAGATCAATTTGAGTAATGACATCAGAAATAAGTTGGAAATTTGTTGATTATCCTTCAATACTTATGTAAGCACCCAGCTGAGCAGCTGTAATTTCAAGTCTCCTTAAGATGGGTGAAAAATCATCATAAATGTATTAAAGATTGTAAACTACACTGTGAACTTGGAAAAACATGACATCGTGAAACAAATTTCTAATTACTGGGAATAAATACAGGGTAGAAAATATCTGTAGATTGGTTCATTCAAAAGGGTAGCATATTTTAAGACAAATGCTATGAATATTGCTTAACTTTCTTCTATTAAAATTAATGAACAGTTGACAAGTTCTTAGCTAAATAATGTTAGATAAGGTGCATTTAAATTACTTTCTGAAAAAATATGGAAGAAATATAGTATACTATAGATATTGTAATTGAAAGGAAACCTTAATTCAAGCTAGAACTTAAAAGGAAAAAAAAAGTACAGGATGAAGACAAGTTTTAAAGCAATATTTGGTTTTAAAATAGATTTATTTGATTTTTAGAAAAGAGTCAACTTGTTATTAAGCTGAAATGACAGCTAAATATGCAAGGGGGGCTAAAATGGCAGTCAGAAGCTGACGTCTATGTCCTGTTTTTCTCAGTGACATTAGAAATCGAAATCATGTATAATTGAAACAGGCTAGGTGCGACAGACTAGCATTGGTTTGTGCTAGATGTGGACATGTTAACTTACATACCTTTTATGTTCAAGGGGCAGGAAACCTTATCTTGTGGACTTACGGTTGTGAAGAACACTTTGGTTTCAAAGATTTTGCCCACAAAAAGAACAAAGAAGGCTTACTTCTGTGTTTGCACTGTCTTTGGTTTTGGAAGCACTAATCAAGGCTGGTTCCTGCAACAGCTATCATCTGTGCTCAGTCTAAATCGAAGACCTTTTTGATAAAGGTCATCTTATTTCCAGTGACCTGACTAACAACAGTTCTTTTGACTGTGCTCTCTCATGGTCTGCAGTGTTCTTCTGCTGGTGAGGTTGCCCTGAAGTGGTGCAAGGATGAAGATTATGGAAAATGCTAGAAAAAAAAAAAGGCATACAAGTTCAAACCATTTGGGGTTTGAAAGGAAAGTACCCTGTGCTCATCCTGTCCCTTCCTGACTGGGTGTTAGTCCCATAACCACTGGTATAATAGATTGCCATTCATGGCCCCAATGAATGGGTTCTCTCAACAATAATGTCCTTGTTCCCTAGGGTCACTTGTAAATAAAAGGCACTATATAAATAGATGTATTAAAAATTGTAGGTAAAAATGCAAAGTTAGAATACAGTTTTCATGACCTTGGTTAAAAATTTCCCTATTTTATAGATGTTATTTAAGTAAATAGATTCAATTTCATGTGAAGAATACCACTTAGAACTACCCTGATCTATCTCTGTAGTGGCTTCTGATTCCTAGGGAAGACTTAGTCAAAGATGCTTTTTATTTTCTCAGAGCTTTGCTTATTTTATGTGCTCTCTTGGGTGGTTTCATAACTTGCTCTCAATCTTAGAGATTTCTCTACTTTTCTTTGTAGTAAGTTTTGGCTAAATGAAGGAATAGCTTAGACAGGGTCTTCACAGATCACTGTTTTGGTAAAAGGTTGATATGATCTTATTGTTTTTCATGTTTATTCTATGTGAGTACCTGCCTGTCTTTATGTGCGTCTCCAGTGTCTGCAGAAGCAAATGAAGGCATGAGATCACCCAGAAGTGGAGTTCTAGATGTTTGCGAATTTTCATATGTACACTAGGAACGAATCTCCAGTGTTTTACACCTTGTGCTTTTAACTACGAACCCAATTCTCCAGCCCAACATGTCCTTTTAATGCTGTGTTTTCTAAAGACCAATTTTGCAAATTACTATACAATAAAGTGAGTCTCAGCAGGGCATCTTCCTACATATATGTCTGTGCAGTTTGTCCTCATTCATTACCCCTCCTCCAGCTGATTCACTGTCTTCCCCTAGTGGTACCAGGTTCTGCTTTCCTAAGACATTTGTTCCCCAACTCCCTTAAGATCACATCCTCCCATCGTGTATTTTTAATTTTATAACCTATACACATACACAACACACAAATGCATACACACATGCATGTACACACACACACACAGAATTTTAAGTATATGTTTAGCACCTGTGGCACTTGTCTTTTTGAATATAACTTACTTTGCTTAACATTATAATATCAAATTCCATTCATTTTTGTTTGAAGTTCTCTTTATGGCTACATAAATCTCCATTGTGTACAATATTTTTTTAAAAAAATATCTATTTATTTTCTAATTCTTGGTTATGGTAATGTAGCACTAAACATAAATACGCAGGTATCTGAGAGAGTTGACTTGGATCTTGTAACTGTGTGTCCAAAAGCGCTATAGTTGGGTATTATAGTGGTGGTTGGTTTGTTTGTTCTCCAGTTTGTATTTTGAGAAATCTTCATACTGAACTCCACAGCATCTTCACAAGGTTTAGGTTTTCACCAGTGTTCAATGGAGTTTCCCTCTCCTTTGCATCCTTGCCACATTTGTTGCTTTTTCCTCCCTACCCCCACACCCCCAGAGGATAGCTATTCTGACATGGGCACAAGGCATCTTAAGGAGGTTACAATTCACATTTCATCAGGGACTGAGCATGTTGTCACTTTTTCAAATACCTATTGGTTATTTGTTCTTTCTCCAAGAGCTGTGTATTCAGTTCATTAGGTAATTTATTGCTCAAATATTATTTTCAATGTTTAATGTTTTAGAGTCTTTATGTATTCTGAATATTAATCCCCTATCTAATGTGTCCGGCAAAACACCATTCTCTATTTTGTAGGCTTTATCTTTTATGCTGATTTTTTAAGCCACTGTAGAAGATGTTTTAAAGTTATGAAGAACATCTGTAAACCCTGGAGATTGTTTCCTATGACTTTGAAATATTTTCCACATGGTATTAGTGAAACTTTTTTCAGGGACTACTATTTCACTGAAGTAAATTCTTGAACATTAAGAACAATGTATCCCATTATATAGTATTTATACAATTATAAAGTATGCTGTCTACCATTAGCACACTGTGATTACTTTTTCTGTAGCATTTTAAAAAAGAACCTAGAAAAGATTGACCTTTAAAATCACTTGTGCTTGAAAGAGATATCTTGTTTCATGTTCATGCAAGAAGAGAGTTTCACACTGACTCTTTTCCTTAAGACATTGTCATCCATACCTTGCTGATGTCATTTCTCCACAGTAGTGTAACGTGATGTCTTAAATGTCATCAACAAGGCTGAGCAGAAATTTGGAACACAGCATCATAAAAATGTTCAAGAAGAACACGATTTTTGATCGATGGAGTCTCAGCTGAGTTTCTTTAGTTCAGCCTTGCAGGGATAAGGTGATCCTTAAACAACATTACACATTCTAGGAAGGGGACTATGTTTTTGTTTGCTCACTATAAAGTATTTGTATTAATCTGATTATCTTCTACAACAAAATTTAGATGCGACCTTTGGAAGCTATTTCTTAAACTTTCATTATAGTTTTAAATTTCTCTATATAGCTTAGTCATGTTCCTTTCATTTCAATGGTGTGACATACAGAGTCTACATTCCCTTCTTTCTTATGAAGGAAAGTCGGCCAAGGAGAGGATGAAATTGTTTCTCAAGGGATTCGATGTGAACTGAAATATCTTGGTCATTATCATGTGAATTCTGCACTAACTACAGTTAGAAATAAATCTCCTTTTATAGAAATTAAAAATGGAGCCCAGTTTGGGTCCATGAAACGATTAAAACATAAAATTCCATGTAACTTTTAAATTGAGTGACTTCAGTCTGAAGTATCCATTCCGAAGCACTTCATAAGTCTTCATATTTACCAATGCATCAGCTTCGTCTCTTAAACGCATCAGCAGATAAAACATCACCACTCAGACACTAAATGATCCTGTTAATGATGAAAGGGACAGATGAAATGAATGACCTTTGTTTTGAGCTATTATTTTCCTAAAGAAGAGAAAATCTTTTCAACTTCATGAGGGTCACTGTACACGTCAGGACGAACAAAAAGCATATTGAGAACCAAATTCTGGGTGGTCTTCAGGGTCTCTTGCTTGTGTGCTTCATCCTTTCGGCCTGCAGATTTGGATGCATGCCTTAAGGTATAATTCATGACTATATCGAATGTTAGTATATAATTTAAAAGGCCAAATCCCAAGCTTATGCCAATGTAATGGCTTGAGTAGGACATTGGTGTTATTTGCCAAGATGCAGATCATAGCCTTTGAAAATGCAGAATCTGGATCGTGTTGTCATTTGGTCTGCTTAGGAAGCTAATTAGACACCATAGGGATTTCTCCTCCTCAGATATATAGCAGCAGGTAGGGGGTAATGAAGAAGTTCTGCTTTTGATTTGTGTCCTGCTATAGGCATGTGCGCATATATACATATATATGTGCATGCACATGTGTCTACGTGTGTATGAATAGCATTCATGCACATGTGTCTATGTGTGTATGGATAGCATTCATGCACATGTGTCTATGTGTGTATGGATAGCGTTCATGCTTATAGCCTTGGGTTGGTGTAACATTCTCTTTGCTACTAAAAGTAGAATTTGATATATTCACAATGATGCTAAAATTGTGACAATTACACTTCAAGTTTGATACAGGAGAGTGACCCTTAAGCACATACTGTCCTTAAGCTTGTGCTGTAGCTATAGTCTCCCTGGGTCCGTCCTCAGACGAGGACTATTGCTGCATCTGCCCTGTCCCTTGGAGACATGCTGTAGGTGGCTACAGCTCTCTGAAGCCTCCCTTCACTGGATAATGACAGGGCAGGAGCTGAAGGAGCTTTATTGTTGCTCCTCTGGGATACAAAGAACAGCAGGACATTGTTCAAAGAGATCTCTGGGATTTTTATTTTTAGTCTGTTGCCTTTTCTGCATTTCGATACCAGTCCCTTGATAACATACTTGCCCAGCATTTAAAATTCTCTGTTCCTCGCGTTCTCCTAGCTTCAACACTCTCAAAATGAACAGTCTTGCATATCAAAAGTGTTCACTGCTTCTGCCACTAGTTTTTTTCTTCACTGCCATTTACTTCTCACTCACCCCAGCCCAGGCGTCACACCATAGACCCATCTATCCAAGCCCACACCCTAAAGCCTTCCTCCCAAGATGATGCTTCGCAGTGATGCTGAGTTTTAGCCATCAGATATGGTCATTATGTGAAGAAGATCAAGGGTTCATGATACAGTTTTATAATTGCGTATAATTGCACTGTTCTTCTTCATAGAGCTTTAATAAGCTTCAGGTAAACAAGCATATTTAAAATTGTGATAGGAATCTTTTCATATTATCTTAACATTTAGGCATTTCAATTACATGGTAGATTTCATATTTGAGTATGCAGAATCTGGGCCAAGCCTTATTCTTGATGATTTTTATCAATTTGTCTCTCTGAGATAAACAGCTAAATATTTACAAGTGCTAAAATCTTCTATAAATAGTTTGGGGAATTACTTAGTAGAGCCTTTTCCACATTTCAGTTTTTTTTTTCACATCATCAAATTTGGTGCATGGGTGTTTTTTTTTTTTTTTTTTTTTTTGTTTTTTGGTTTTTTTTTATTCTGAGGCACTGGGACTGCAGCTGGGGCAGTGGGAGAGCAACAAGGTCTAAGACTGACATTTGGACTGCGGTTGCTGCTGGCAACTACATCTCAAGGGCTGTCAGCATTTGGGATAGCCCAATTTTCCTTACTGTCTCCATCAATAACTCTGATGATAGTGTGACCTTTCCAAGTTCAAGGTCTTTCTGTGGGGTCTGATGTGCACTGCATGCTGTCAGGGATAAGCACAATTTATAAACAAGGAGCTGGATACAGGTTCTGTGTGAATTTTGCATACAAAACGGGAATGATCTCTCAGTGGAACTACAGAACAAGATATATGCAGTTAAGATTCTATCCTGATGCAGAAACCTTGGGGATATGCCTATCTTCCAGTTAAATACAGTAACAGTATTAATGAGCAAAGAATTGGAAAATGTGTAAATCTTGCTTAATATCTGTCCTGATATTTGTTATGAGAGAAAGTGTGTAGGAACTGGGACATGTTATTTTTTTTTTCTAGACTGGAAGCATGTTCTTATTAGGAGACAACTTCCACAGTCTCTATAGCTGCCAATCTACCATGTGCACTTACTACTGGTCAACCTGCCAGTCTACCATGTGCACTTACTACTAGTCTACCTGCATATATTTGTTCTTCCCATACAGTGCTCTGCAATTGACTCAGACTTAGAGACACAAACACTAGTGTGTGTAAAGTGTGGGTTGGAGTTTAGAAATTCCCAAAGTAATAATTAGATAGAATAGAGGAAGTAAAGGGCACCTATTGTGCACTGTAGGTTCTTTGTAAGGCAGGAAAGAAAGCAACCAACAAATAGGTGTGCCAAGCCTCTTAGAGACCGCATCACTTCAGTGTCTGCCATCCTGCTTTACCATCCTGCTTTACTGAGACTTCCTGTTACCATAAGCGCTATTCATCATTTTAAAAAGGTGTGTATCACAAATCTCAGGGCTTCATCTTTGTGCACAGACTCTGAATAGATAGTGACAGTGACAACAGAACCACATACAAAAAATTTTCTTAGTGAGTCTGCACAGCCTCTGGGGAGGGTTTGTTGATACCCAAGCATCTGAGGATTCATTTGTTTTACACTCTTAAAAGAAGTGGAACAAAACAATTAAAAACCTTAAATGCACACACAAATTTTTGAAAAATCTATAAAGATCTGTAGTTTTTACATGATATTGTTTGAAGAGGATCTTTAAAAAAAGCCAGTCCTTTTAAAAATTGTCTTTTAAGTGTGGTTGCAGACATTTTTAAAAGTCTCATTGAAAAGCAATGAGAGCCAGGTAAACCTCAGTTGTACAATTGTTCAGCATCTCAAGAAGTGAGAAGCAAATATCCGTCATGGGGAATGACTCATGTTTGTAAAAGTCAATATTGATCTTATTTATTTCTAAATTGTTTAAGAACCTTATAAATGAACATCTGTATCACATCATGTCTGACCCATTGTCTGCCTCCATCTCTTCCTCATGTTTGAAAGTTAATGTTTCAACGTGGATGTACAGATAGCTTGTCATCTTCCCAGCTATAAAATATTGATGTTTCCTCTATGGGTATTTGGGGGATTTTTTTCTAAAGAACTTGAAGAATTATTGCCATAAGATCAACTGTAAGCTCTTTATCCACTTGGCTTAGAGCTTTGTTGTAAATTTCTCTTGCCCTTTGCTTTTCATGCAGTTAAAATGTTATTATATCCCAGTTTCAGATAATTTTCATAAATAATAAAAACCATGGCAGTGGGAATGAGTATATTTTATATTAGAGTGTGGGGATACTCTGAGATGTGTCATGTGTGGGAAGAAGACAGCATATTGGACAGAATTCACAAAGCATGTTGGCATAGCTCTGGGGACGGTGGCAGCTTGAACAAGGCAGATAAACAACACATGTCTGAGCACTAACATTTTCTTTTTGCTATTGATATCCCATTGAGTTCTCAAATAACTGCTCCTTACATACCTTTAACTTCCTGGCTCCTTTTTTTAAAACCACAATATCTACCTATGTCTTAAAGCATTCTCACCAACAGTCACAGGAACAATTAGACTTAACCTGTTTCCTGGGGGCAAAGTCTGAAGCATTTGGTCTACCTGCAGAATTTTATTTCTTTTTTTTAATCGAACAAATTTATTTTAAAAAACAAAGATAAATGTACAGATTTTAAGCATTTTTGCATAAAAGTATACAAATACATTTTTGTCAGTACTTTGTTTTTTTTTAAAGGTTTGATAGTGTGCATTAAGATCTTACTAGTTACAATGAGCATAAAGTACATGTAAAACAAGATGTAACCTGGAATTAGTCAAAGTTTTCTTGGTGTGTAAGGATTAAGCATAATGGTTTTGTCTTTTCTTTTTTTTTTTTTTTTTTCATTTCTTAAACTTCATATAGTCTGGGAGTCATTTCTGGGGAATTCAAAGCTTTCTGGGATTAGTATTCAATTATCAGTGACTGCATATTATGTTTGTTCTTTTGTGACAGGGTTATCTCACTCAAGATGATATTCTTTAGATGCATCCATTTTCTTAAGAATTTCGTAAAGTCATTGTTTCTGGTAGCTGAGTAGTACTCCATTGTGTAAAGGTACCACAATTTTTGTATCCATTCATCTACTGAAGGACATCTGGGTTCTTTCCAGCTTCTGGCTATTATGAATAGAGCTGCTATGAACATTATGGTGCATGTGTCTTTCTTGTATGTTGGAGCATCTCTGGGGTATATGCCCAGAAGTGGAATAACTGGATCTTTAGGTAGTACTATGTCCAATTTTCTGAGGAATCGCCAGACTGATTTCCAGTGTGATTGTACCAGTTTACAACTCCACCAACAGTGGAGAAGTGTTCCTCTTTCTCTGCATCCTTGCCAGAATCTGCTGTCATCTGAATTTTTGATCTTAGTCATTCTGACTGGTGTGAGGTGGAATCTCAGGGTTGTTTTGGTTTGCATTTCCCTGATGGTTAATGATGTTGAGCACTTCCTTAGATGCTTCTCAGCCATTCGATGTTCCTCAACTGAGAACGTTTTGTTTAGTTCTGTACCCCATTTTTTAATAGGGTTGTTTGATTATCTGGTGTCTAGCTTCTTGAGTTCTTTGTATACCTTGGATATTAGGCCTCTGTCTGATGTGGGGTTGGTAAAGATCTTTTCCCTCTCTGTTGGCTGCCATTTTGTTTTCTTGACAGTGTCCTTAGCCTTACAGAAACTTTGCAATCTCATTAAGTCCCATTTGTCAATATTTGACCTTAGAGCACAAGCTATTGGTGTTCTGTTCAGGAAATTTTCTCCTGTGCCTATGTGTTCTAAGGTTTTCCCTACTTTCTCTTCTAATAATTTCAGTGTACCTGGTTTAATGTGGATATCTTTGATCCACTTGCACTTGAGCTTTGTACAAGGAGATAAGAAAGGGTCTATTTTCATTCTTCTGCATGCTGAGTGCCAGTTGGATTAACACCATTTGTTGAAGGAGCTGTTCTTTTTCCATTGAATGTTTACAACTCCTTTGTCAAAAATCAAGTGACCATATATGTGAGGGCTCATTTCTGAATCTTCTATTCTATTCCATTGATCTATGTGCCTATCTCTGTACCAGTACCATGCAGTTTTCAGCACAATTGCCTTGTAATATAGCTTGAGGTCAGAGATAGTGATTCCCACAGATGTTTACTTGTTGTTAAAGATGGATTTTGCTATTCTAGTTCTTTGGTTATTCCAGATGAAACTGCACATTGCTCTTTCCAACTTTATGAAGAATTGGGTTGGAATTTTGATGGGGATTGCATTGAATCTGTAGATTGCTTTTGGTAAGGTGGCCAGTTTTACAATCTTGATCCTTCCAATTCATGAGCATGGGAGATATTTTCATTTTCTGAGATCTTCCTTGATTTCCTTCTTTAGAGGTTTGAAGTTCTTGTCATACAGGTCCTTCCCTTGCTTAGTTAGAGTCACACCAAGGTATTTTATATTGTTTGTGACTATTGTGAAGGGTATCTTTTCCCTAATTTCTTTCTCCACATGTTTGTCCTTTGAATATAGAAAGGCTACTGATTTGTTTGAGTTAATTTTATATCCAGCCACTTTGCTCAACTTGTTTATCAGCTGTAGAAGTTCTCTGGTGGAATTTTTGGGGTCACTTAAGTACACTTTCATGTCATCTGCAAACAGTGAGTTTTTACTTCTTCCTTTCCAATTTGTATCCATTTGATTTCCTTTTGCTGTTTAATTGCTCTGGCCAGGACTTCCAGTACTAAGTTGAATAGGCAGTGGGAGAGTTGGTAGCCTTCAGACTTTTATTTCTTAAGAACTGTTAATACTTTAGTTTTTATTTATTGTCCTTGTTTAAATTTGTCAGAAATTGCCACAGTTATTAAACTCTAAATTTCATATATACTGCACAAAATATCTGGATGAATTTTGTTTACACACACACAGACACAGATACACACATGCACTGGTTGCATATTTTTGTCTCTCACCAGACAAGTGATAGTTTGTGTATTGGTACTGTTTGCATCAATATAACCAAAATATTTGACTTAAACAACTTCGGGAAGAACTCCTGCTTTCAGAAGATTGCCCACAGGTGCCTGGGTAAAGCACCACAGTGGAGGCTTAAGCAGAATTTCATGGTGTGTGAGCCTATGTTGTAGGCTTTGGGAGAGCATTGTTATTTCACCTCTTGACAGACTGAAGCAAAGAGACAATGGTAAAGGGAGGAAGGTAGATGAGGGAAACATCTAAGGGCTTACTTCCCAATGACTTACCTCCCCCAACCAGGCTTTTCCTCCCATTTTTTTACCACCTGTCATCAAAGCCATTACATCATGAGCCCATGTAGGATTCAATCTGTTTATTAGGCTAGATCCCCATAATCCAACCTCTGAACACAGACACAACTGTATGTGTTTATCACTGTTCTCTTGGTGTTTCTTATGCAGCTGAGTTGACACATTTAACTATCATAGTATGTTTAGATTAGGAATATATAGTTTGGGAAGCCTTGCTATGAATGACCGAAATATACTTCTGATTGAGCTTGTATTATTGACTAACTAGGATATTTAACCACAAGCACACAAGAGCAGTCTTTTTTTGGATATACTATTCTATCTCTCAAACTTAGTTTAGAACTAGATACATCTTGTCTGCTTTCTGCATTTTTCATTGTTATTTTATGTGTATCTTTGCCATATTTAAGCATCTCATTTTTTCTTTTACATTTAGTAGATGTTTTGTGCTTACCATACACTTTGTCCACGACGAATATAATTATTTGATGCTTTGTCCTATAGCTTGTTTCATCATGAGGCCACAGAGTTGGCTTTGTTTACTTTGTTGTGATTTTGACCTGGTTAACTCATCTTTCCCTTACTTATGAGATCCCTCTGATCCCTTCCAGAGAGGATTTATGCCTGTCTCTCTGAGGCATCGTTAATGATTTAAAATTACATTTTGGATTTTTCCAGCTTACATAGTTGGTACAAATTCTAGACATCTTGTCATCCAAGTTGTTCTCCTAGTTTCAGTTTGACATTCCTGTCCCAATTTACACTGACACCCAAGATCATGTAGTTAAATTTCTCCAACATTTGTTGTTCCTCTGGCCCCTGTTAGACCCTTAAAGGTGTCAGTTTTGGGTAAATTCTGGACTCATAAAGGAGTCTTTTATCCAATACTTACCCACTTTTGTTTTTCAAAGTTAAGTTACGTTTATTTATTTATTTATTTATTTATTTATTTATTTATTTATTTATGTGTATGTGTCTGTATACATGTGTGCAACAAAGCACATATGAGTAGAAATCATAGTACTACTTGCACATATTAGGTCTCTCCTTGTAGAAAGTGCCTTCTGGGGATTAATCTCAGGTCATCAGGCATGGTAGGCACTGTGCCATCCTCTTAGATCTGTTGCTTACATTGGTCCTAAGTCGGTCTTCTGTCTCTGGACAAGGGCACTCAGCACGCAGCACCAAAACTGTCTTGAAACCTTACGATGGAAATGGACTGTAAGCAACTAACCTGAAATTTATTTCCTTGATGATTTTCACCCTTGAAGAATTTTCCTTTCTTGTTTTTCAGAAGTCTATGCCTTAAAAGGAGCAGAAAGGGTTCTTTATTTTGTGTTTAGAAAACACCAGGGAAATCTCTCCAATCGAGGAGCTTGTGAGAAACAACAATCAGCTCAGAAGCACTGGCTGTGTAAGGCACTCCTGAGTCCCACGTGGGACAACATGACCATTGGAAGTAATAAAAACGAGACACAGCCAGTCTCTGCTGCTTATCTAGATGTCCCGATGGCTGGCACTTCCACAGTGACTGAAATTCTTATAGCCTCTAGAGGTTCTTATCTGTTACAGAAAAACCACACAGGACTTGCTGACCTTATAAAAGTGCCTTACTCTCTCTACTACCATTTTTTGGTTTGTGTTTGTGTGGTTTGTGTGTGTTTCTGTGGTTTGTGTGTGTTTCTGTGGTTTGTGTGTGTGTGTGTGTGTGTGTGTGTATCACCTAGTAAGTACTACAATTTTTCTTTTCATTAAGCTCTAATGATTAACTAAAGTGATTGGTTATCTTTCCTTCTCCGACTTTCTTTTGTGTGTGCCTGAGTATGTTGTGTGTGAGCATGCGCATGAGCTTCCCCTGCTTTCAGCTCTTGAGTTCTGTCTACCCATGCCCAGTTCCTCCTTCTCCTCTTCCCTGCCCTCTTCCGCTTTGCCCTTCTTTCACCTTCCCTGCTGTCTCCTCGCAGCCACTTTAATTTTCTGTGCTATGATCTCTCAGAAGCTCTGAATTCTGTGTCCTCCACAGGTGGCTTCTCTGGGCGTCACTACCTTCACCTTATGTGCACTGTGCATAGATCGCTTCCGGGCTGCCACCAACGTCCAGATGTACTATGAGATGATTGAAAATTGTTCTTCCACCACTGCCAAACTTGCAGTTATCTGGGTTGGCGCTCTGCTCTTGGCACTTCCGGAAGTCGTCCTCCGCCAGCTGAGCAAGGAGGATTTGGGCTTTAGTGGCCAGGCTCCTGCAGAACGGTGTGTCATAAAGATCTCTCCCGATTTACCGGACACCATCTATGTGTTGGCTCTCACCTATGATGGTGCAAGGCTCTGGTGGTATTTTGGCTGCTACTTTTGTCTGCCCACACTTTTCACCATCACCTGCTCTCTAGTGACCGCTCGGAAGATCCGCAAAGCAGAAAAGGCCAGTACCCGTGGGAACAAGCGGCAGATCCATCTAGAGAGCCAGATGAACTGCACAGTGGTGGCTCTGACCATCTTATATGGGTTTTGCATCATCCCCGAGAACATCTGCAACATCGTCACTGCCTACATGGCCACGGGCGTCTCTCAGCAGACCATGGAGCTCCTCAACATCATCAGCCAGTTCCTCTTGTTCTTCAAGTCCTGTGTCACCCCGGTGCTCCTCTTCTGCCTCTGCAGACCCTTCAGCAGGGCCTTCATGGAGTGCTGCTGCTGCTGCTGCGAGGAGTGCATCCAGAAGTCTTCCACGGTGACGAGTGATGACAACGACAACGAATACACCACAGAGCTGGAGCTGTCGCCCTTCAGCACTATCCGCAGAGAGATATCCACCTTCGCTTCCGTGGGGACTCATTGCTGAAGGAAACGCTTGGCGAGCTCTGATTCCAGGTTGATTTTCATATCCTGTGAAAATTTTTACTCCCGATTTTTCCTGACCGAGGAACAATGCAAATTTTGAAAAGCAAGTAGAGGAGGACGTATTAACTACTCTAGAACTGATTTTGCAAATTAATATTTGTGCTCTGGGAAGAAAAATGTTTCTATTTAGTTACGTGAGAAAAAGGCAGCCAACAGTTTCAGATCATTTCTCCTTCTCTGGTGCTAATATTTTATTCAAAAGTTATTGCACCTTAACAATATTAATTGTTAGATTTCTTTCTTTTTCTTTCTTTTGAAAACATAATAGCTGTATATGGAAGATGGGTCTGGGGCTTTGCTGGTTACTTTGTGTGTGAGTTGTGATGGAAAATTCTTTGTATCTGAATTGATTTGTGTTTTTTTTTTCCAGCCATTCAAATTAGCACCAAATAAACTACCCATCCTTCTTTAACATGACTGTCAATCTACTTTTAACCAAAACTCAATAAATTTTTAATTGCCTTAAATACATAATTGCTGGTCTTATGCACAATTTAAAATTGGCCTTATAGTTTTATAATCACATCTTGCTTTAAAGGAGTTGATCACTATGTTATAAATAAGTCTTTTAAAATAATACTATTTAAACGCATGGCTCATAAAACTATATTGTAGATTAAAATGAGGTTGTATTTTTTAATAGTCACACTTAACTGCAAAATCACTGTTGCATATTAGTAAAATATGAACGGACAGTGGAGGAGGTAGAGCATTTTCCTTCTTTCTATTTAAATCTGTCTTTGAACTGGCACATGGAGGCACAGGGTTTTCCAGGAGGAATTATAGGCAAAGTGAAGCTGAGAAACAATGTACTTGTCATCCGATTCTGTCCACAGAATAGGAGCCTCTGAAGCTGTGTGTCTTATACAGAGAGTACTCTGAATTCTGATAGTCTTTCTTGATTTTTTTATTTAATTTTTTTTTTTTTGAGAATTTCTTAGGAGTACTCCATTCAAACATTTTCCACAACTCCTTTTGCCTTCCAACTACCTCAAATTCATACTTAAGAAATGCACCTAATTAAATCTCTATGGTGAGATTTTTAATGTGGAATGTAAATATAGCTACATAATAATAAAATATGTATGTTTCTTGTTTAGAGTATGTGCATATTCAAATACTACACTCCAATGGACATTTTATAAAATTCCCCCACCCCCAAATCTAACCCTGCCCATTCAGTTTGTTGAGTCATATGGTGCTTGGCAACTGGGTTACATATCTAGATAAGATGGCAGAATCTGGCCTGGAGACAGAGCAATTTCTTTTAAGCTTCAAGAAAAGGTGGGTGGTTGAATGCCTGTGCCTTCAGCAAAACAACAGGATGAGAAGCCCAATTATCTGTTTGGAAAGTTACTCTACCTGTCAGCTTCTGTGCTGTTTAGCATGTCTGAATCAGTGCCCATCTCTGTCTCCCAAATGTTAGCTGATGGTATTTACACCAAGCGAATGCAGGGATAAAAAGCTTATGAGAATCAACTCAACTAATTTCCATCCCTGAAAAACCTAGGTTGGCAAAAATGACTTTCTCTTACAGTCTCCTTTCTGTGGCCCAACTCTTGAGATAAGAACATCCCTCCCACTGGGCAGGGATTTCAGGGAGAATTGAAACAAGGGATCTTTGTCTTCTGACAGTTGTAGAAGGCCTCTGGGAGATTCCTCAAGGATACATCCAAGGACATCAGGGCTTGGGGCGAAGAGCAGGTTGACAACCCTCTCTCCCCAGCGCCTCTCTCAGCACACAGGTGGCTGTATAATGGATAAACTAATGTAACTGATTCTATAGAAGGTTCTTTGCTACAGCTTGCAGTACTTGTGAATAGAACTCATTCTCAAATTGGTCAAAAATCAAAGAGAGGTGGATGTGTAGAAAGAGCCAAGACAAAACATGAAGGGTGATGATAAGAATGTAGGGCTGAGAACTGTGGGACAGAATAGGTAGAGTCCTGTAATCATCCATGCGGAAGACAGATGTCAGACTGGAAGAAAAGAAGAAAGTCTTCATGTGACAATGGATGGGTATGCCTGCGTAAGGAGTCCGTAGAAGGTTGGGTGAGTAGACAGCAGAGAAGACAGAGATGACTCCATAAAGACTAGAACAAGAAACCACTGGATGTGCTTGAATCATGAGTGAATGGTCTGACTTGAATCTTGCACTGCATGTACATACAAACTGCTCTGATTTGGGGTCTGGCTTAAAGGTCACTTAAAACTTCAAGGACTATAAGCTGGTCCTGATGCAGTGGTGGCAGGAGCTGGTAGAAGGACCAGCAGGCAATGCCATGCAGAAGTAAGCAGACCACAAAGGCAATACTGTCATGACTTACGATGTTCATGGAACATCTTGTTCCCACAAGCTCAGAGTAGCAATCAAAATGATGAACGTATTCAGAAAAGAAAAAAAAAAAAACTGTACACAATATGCTTAATGTCCTCTGCTCAGAATGCTTTTATTTTATTTTAATTTTTACTTTTCTACCATGTGTTGTGGCATAGTAACATGGGAGATGGCCAGAGACCGCAGAAGGGTTGAATGAGTGAGCCTGAACCTAGACTTCTAACTCCAAACCCATAACCTTAGTAAACCTCCATACTTTATAAGTATTCAACTTTTAACGCTTTACTCTAGCGACAGCAAAGCTATACAGAAGGCGTGTGTGACGTCATGATGAATATTCACTGATGCTGTCTAAGAAGAGTGCAATTGTTATGGATAAATGTCAGAACTCTACAACAGGAAGACATTTGAAAACATTAGTGGGGGAATGTTTGAACATGAAAAATCAATTAGAAAGCTGTAACTCGTTACTGAATGACAGTGTAGGCAGTGAAGCTGAAATTAATTTTTTCTTTGATGTTTGACCTTTGATGTTCAGTAATTGATACATAGACCTTTATTCAATCCTAGCCTTACCACTTTTGTGTTAAAACCTGGGTGTCTCATCTGATTTGTTTGTTTTCTCATCAATATATTTTTATCAGAGAGAGAGAGAGAGAGAGAGAGAGAGAGAGAGAGAGAGAGAGAGAGAGAGATTTCTAGAACATATACTTTGTTGTTAACTCCTTTTGCTAGATTTTTCCATAATTGAAACTCTATCCAGTGACTTACCATACTCATTAAGAGAAAAAGAAACCTTTGTATTTTGCATTAAATGAAAACGAACATGGTCTGTGCAGTGCAGATTGTATAGAAAATGATGGAATGACCTTAAGAAGACGGAAGTGATGTCACACAAGTAAAATTTAAAGTAGAAAATCCAGTTGGGTACAGGTTATAGTGAAAATATCCCTAGCATGTCATAGAAGAGCAGGAGCTGTACTGAGTAAAGGTCACTAAGTAGCATGGTTTTGTCACCTAGGCCGGTATTTGATCTTGTGCAGGAATCCTGCCATATTTTCTATACTGTTGGGAGAGGGACATGGGGACTCTGACCAAATATGTAAGAATCCCTGCTCACTCTCCATGGGAAAGGTATTCTACTAAACACAAATTAGTACATTTAAAAAAATTAATGTTTGATTTAGAAGTACCATGGGGGAAGGGCGAATAGGCCAGAATTGATTACAAATAATATGTTATTGCAAGGGTGACACTGTAGTTAAGTCCTGTAGAGGGACACGTATGTCATGTGTGGTTGAGAGAGATTTTTCTCCCTTAGAATAAGTTGGGTATTTGACTGAGTAGATTGAATGTAAGAAAAAATGGAAAAGACAAGGTCTTGAGCCCTAAGGTTAAAGTTATGCTTCCATTGCATTCTATAGATCTGTAGAGAGCATGAGAAGTTTCTGTGGCTCAAATGCAAAGAATTCTAAAACTGATTTTTTTCTAAAGTGGAGCTTAGTTAATCTCATAGTGATGTTTCTAATGGTACTTCCATCAGTCACATGACCTTTGGCTCCGTGGTTATGAATTTTGTGTTCATACCATCTGAATTAGCACCAAAAACAATTAAGAGCTTTAGTTTCACTTTATCATTTCCCCTAATGAAATATGTTAAAATGGTGAATAGTTTGGACTTGAAAAAATTAAAAATTATAGTCAGACTGAATTTTGAAATTTAAGGAAACAAGTTTTTTTTTTTTTCCAGAGAGAGAATACACACCAACATTGAAATATATAACACACACAAAGCACAAAACCACAAGAAAAGGGCACAGTTATGTTGAGCAGAGTTAGGAAAAATAGCAATGAAGGGAAGTTTCGAGTGCTATAAAATGATGCAGCCACACTGTTCTTCCTCCACTAATGGTGTTAGTACTGAGTACTTCACTGTTCACAGTCTTGTTTAACAAGTTGCTTTGCCGGTGGTTTATAGTGATTGGAATCTTGAAATACATTCATAACAGAAAGTTAGCCTGGAATGCACAGTTGTTTGCTGTAGACATTCTAAAGACTCTTCCATTTATTTTTGTTTGTTTGAAGGATGTTTATAGCTTGTGTAGACCACACTGGCATTTCAACTTTTTAATCTAAGAAGACCTAAGAACAGTGTGTGAAGAATGATTTCCTTTGGGGGAGGGGTGACTTACCAGCCCATAGATTGGGAGAACAGTGAGAACCATGTTCAAGCTCCTAAGTTACGCTGTTCACACATCCTTTCATGATGGAAAATGTGCCCTTGTCTCCTGAATGTGACGGGATAGGAAGGGAACTCGATGTGGAATTCTTTAGTCTTGAATCACTGTCTGGAGAGAGGACATTTTGCTTTTGTTTGTGTTTTTCTTCCCATGTTTGATTTAACCCTAGTGAGCTGGCCTTGAAGCATCACTCTCTCCTGACATATTTAGATTTGAATTCCAAATTGATTGAACAAACCTCACATTGATAGGTTGGCATTATTCTGTGGGAATAATGTGGTCATTGTTAGAGAAGCGTGGCTTACAAGTCCACCCAGGGTGGCAGATAGAAAAAGGCCCTTTTGTTGGCTCTGGGGGTTGGATTATTTTTCTTTGTCTTACTGATTTTGAGATTGTTGGACAGAAGTTTTACTTTTTCTGCTTTCCCATTGGCAAGAGATTAAAACATCTCAGCAACGTTCTTCAGAAGGGTTTCATTGACTCTTCAAAAACTTTGTTTCTGAATTAACTTTTATCACTCTAAAAGCTTTGGGTAGGACAAGCCCGGCATTTTCAAAGCATTTGCAACAGTTCCATTGGACTTGAACACTGGCTGCTGAGTTTTCCAAGAGTAGATGGTGTAATGCCAGTTGATGGTGTGATTGTTTAAACCTCCCTCCGGGTTTCAGCTGAAGAGTCTTTGTCTAAGGCAGGCCTGGGAGCCCCAGCTGCATCTCCACCAAGAACGGAGAGCCTTTGTGTAAAAGGTCAACCCTGCTCTGATATTTGATCAGCTACCTGTTTCTATCAGTGAAGTGTGAATATGGAGTTAGGCTTTGTAATTTAGTTCAGGGAAAAAAAAGCAAAGCAAAACAACAGCAAAACCAAGCAAACAGATGTTGAGAGGTTTCCCTGTACACCATTGCCCAGATATGATAGGGATAGTAGAAAGATCTGTGTACCCAATCTAGCAGCAGGGCCTTGGGGCTGTTTACAGCACTCTAATTCCCTGTTGCCTAGGTGAACCAACTGGCTTTTATGTTTTGATTGATTAGTTAGAAAAATTACAAATTATTTTTAATTCCCAGAGCTAGACTTGTTTTATTCACTGAAATTTGAAACAAAGAGGAGGGAGGAAGAAGGTAGAAATACTTTTAAAAAGTAATGAGATGCATGTAAAGCTACAAAGCCAGGTTCCCACCTTCCACATATACATAATATAGTGTTATAAATTGCTGCAAAACTAACTAGGCAGGTCATTTCACTCACTGACATTTTAACAGCAAACACATTTAAATGATCACCCTAAACACCCTCATGTCCAGTGAGTTGTGTAGATAATACCTTCCACAATGGGGTAATACAATTCACTTGTGGAAAGCCTTCACACATGTTCCAGTGCCTTTGGTTCAGGAAGGTACTCTGCAAGCTATCAAAGCAGAAACGTGAACACTAAACCAGCCACAAATACTTGATCTACAGTGGAGTACTATCTACAAGATATGTTAGGACAACAATGGCAGAAATCCTGTGGGAATAAGGCATCAATAACTTATTTGACTTTAAGCCTACTCTATGAAATGGAACCCATACCTGATACAGGTGACTGAGAATGTGACACTAGATGTGCTGGGGACTTACAGTAAACCAAATAATACTGGTCTAAAAGAGGGAAAATGTAGTGATAAAATGACCCTATTAATATTCTGCTACACTCATAGATCAATGCCTTGTTGACCAGTCATCAAAGAAGCTTCCTCCTGTATTAGATGAAAACAAATTCAGAGACCCACAGCCAGACATTAGGCAGAAAATGAGGGACCTTTGAACTCTCAACCATACATGGGATTGGTCCAACAAATCTCTCCCCTCAGAGCTCAGGGGACTTCACAGGAAAGAAGGCAGACAGAGTGTAAGTAGGAGTCAAAGGGATAGAGGGCACAAAGACTCTAAATCAAAGTGAGCAAAGCTCCTAGAAACAGAGACAAAAGCAGCACACAGTGTTCTTTTGAGGTTACTCTGTGGATTCCAGTTCTGTATTCTTTATGGGGATCCTGAGCGTGTGAACAAGTGGGCTTATAATTCCTGCACCTTCTCTCTGGCTCTATTTCTTCTGCTGGCCTATGTTTATAAATGAATAAATGACTGAACTCGTAGTCACTAAAGTAAAGATGAACAACAAAAGTACCTGCCATTAATATCTGCTGGGAGAGAAAAAAATTAAATTTCCCCAATGAAGTGACACTGGGTATAGCAACTACTCCAGGCAGGCCTCACAATCAGGGCTAGAGAACTAACATATAATCGGCTACGTATTTTTTATTTTGTTTTTGTATTTTTATTTGATTATAATCTTTTTCTTTCCTTTTGTCTTTGGGATGAGTTTTATTTTGTTTCCTTTGTGATTGCTTTTGTCGTTGTATATATATATATATATATATATATTGCTTTATTTGTCTGTTTGAAAAAGAACTGAAAGTTGGTGGATAGGGAAGAGGAGATGATATGAAAGGGCCAGGGGAGGAGAAGAATATGATCAAAATATATTTGAACTTAAAATTTTCTATAAATAATGAAAAAACTAAAATGTTAAAATAAAAATATTTAGTCATTTCTGTAAAAGATAAGCAAACAAATAAATAATGAGCCCAGAAAATTGTAGGTTATCATCATTTTTAAAGAGATTAAGGACAATTTTATCAGAAGTATGATTAGCATTTTGGGTTAGAGAGTCTTTTGTTGCTTTTTGTGTGACTTTCTTACTGATGTAGCACACAAGTGAGACACTAGTGACAAACTTCTGTGTTGTGGAAACACACAGCACTTCCTTCTTTCTCTGACTGCTCATGTTTGCAGACTTTATTGGTCATCTGTGAGGTGGTGTCAGATCAAGCAGGTTCAAGACTAGCTTGTGAAATATGTAGACAAGACTGCAATACAAAATAAATAATCAGCCTTCAACTGTTTGAAACCTGTCAACGATATTAAATCATCGTGTAGAAATGCCATCAGAGAAAGAGATTCTAGAGCATTGGTTTTGAAAAACCTCAATTCTTTACATAGTCAAACTCTTTTGATATAGTTAAAAGATGCGCTCTTTGAGTGGGCAGCCTCACTTACCGAGGCATGATAGGTATTGCAATTGTGCATAGATTTTTGTGCATATAAGCCTTTACTCTTATCCTCTATATAAGATGTTAAGTCTTGATCTCTTAAAACACTGGAGATTTGCATTAAAAGTGCATGGTTCTGTGGCTAATGAGAATGGGAAGATACATCAGGATATGATGGTATCCTGGTTAGTATGTTTTTATGACTGATATACCATATTCCTTCAATCCCAAGTTCTATCATTTGGATAGGAAAGGTGTCCTAGTTAGAGTTTTCATTGCTATGGTCAGACACCATGACCAAGACAACTCCTCTTAAAGACAACATTTAATTGGGGGTGACTTACTCAGTCCATTATCATCATGGTGGGAGAAACATGGGAGCATCCAGACATGCATGGTGCTGGAGGAACTGAGAGTTCTACATCTTGTTTTGAAGGCAAACAAAAGACTAGCCCCTAAGCAGCTAGGAGGAAGGTCTCAAAGCCCATACCTACTCCAACAAGGCCACAACCTCCTAGTAGTGCTACCCCCTCCCGGGCCAAGGATATTCAAACTACTACAAATGGATAAGCTGAAAAAATTTACTTCTACCTGTGTTAATTTTGCTGATCAAATTCAATGCTATTTCTGCCTGTCCAGAATTGATTTCTTTCATTTGAAATGGGTTGATATTAACTTTAAGCTCAGAGGAAAATAATATTCGTTCTTTTTCAGTTATTCTGGAAGAAACTTGGTCATTTTATAGTTTGCTAGTACACGTTACATATTAGTAGTTAAATGGTATTAAGTGAACAAGTATTTTATGCCATTTATTGCATTTCAAAATGGGAAAAAGTACAGAAGTTATCAAAAAAGGTCTTTTAAAATTCTACATATTTGGAGGGATTTTGAAAGATCTCTGGAGGTTGAGGATAATGAAACACAGTGAAACAGGTTTGTATGATATTTTCTGAGTTCATGATTCTGAATTATTTGTCTAGGTAACAAAAGAATTGCTCTTCCATAAACATTTGATTATGTTTTTACGTCACTATTTTTCTATCGACTCATTTCTTTTTCCTATGCTAGGCATTGAGCAAGTAGTCTCCAAGCATCAAACATTCTTCGTGGTTTTTCAGATGGGTCCTGTAACAAAGCACAGACTCTACAAACTGAAAAATGGATGGTTCAGGAGAAACTGCAAACCAAGAGGAAAGTTAACCCATAGTCTCCTGAAAGGAAGAAGAGACCACTTTTCTGGAAAAGCTTTGAGTAGAGTTTACTCAAGAGTTTTGAGTCATACCTCTTTTGAAGTAAATGTATTGTATCACAAATTCCAGGTTGCCAGCTCATATCATATTTCCCTAGAGAGCCATGGAGTTCGAATTGATGGCTCCTTTCATTTCAGAAATGAACCTCATTTATTCTCATCACAACTTTCTTTCCAGATTAATTTGCTTTATATTAGATGGTCTTATCTTTTCTATGATAAAGAGCTGGGAGATAACAGTTTAAAGAGGAAAGATTGGGTTTTCCCACAGTTTCTGAGATTGCTGTCTATGGCTACTGATTTCTGAATGCATTCTGATGAGCAGAGCCTTTCACTGTGTGACAGCCAGCAGGCTGACAAGGAAACAGGGGTGTGACATGCCAGCATATGAAATAACCCAAGACATGTCCCTATTTCTCTTCTTTTTTTTCAATAAGGTCCCATGTTCAAAACTTATTTTAATTACTTCTCAATAATGCCTTCATACTATAAATCCTGATCTATAGGTATAGAAGTATGTCATTAGCATTTGATTGCTATGTTTGTTTAGCAGAATAAGAGTAATAAATTGTCTCTTAGTCTACAATTTATGTAGTTTTATGTCAGGAATGGTTTCCATTTCATATTGTGGGTCTTAAATTCAATCAAAAAGAAGTTAGATACTCTCATGATCTTAATACTACATTCACACCAGTCTATCTTCTAGTATCATGAACACTAGTCAGTAAGAGTGACACATCTGTTAAGGACCAGCTCAACTTCTCATTGTTCAATGACATAAGTAATTGTTGTCTTCAGCAATAAGACATTACAGATCAAACAATAGCCAGTTATGTAAAGGTTCCATGGTATCTTTTCAGCCAATTACTCAACAAGTTGTAACCCATCCTAGCACTGGAGGATTTATGTGGTGTCTGAAGATGTCTAGTTGAGACATTGTCTCCACTCTATCATTTTCTGAATCCTCTTAGATCCTTTCATCTATCCTTATATTTATGCCTCTTCTACTACTGAAATATGCTCCTGAAAGTTCAACCCACAAGTTGATAGTATTAGGATGCATGGATGGAGAGATGGCTCAGTGGTTAAGACCACTGACTGATCTAGAGGTTTTGTGTTCAGTTCTCAGCAACCACATGGTGGCTTACAACCAGCTGTTATGGGATGTAATAGGAACTGTCTTAGAAGCCTTTTAAAAAGTGCTTTACATTTATTAATTTAATACTTGTTGTCCCCTCTCTGTGTATGTACATGTGTGTAGTGTGGTGTGTAGGAAGGTATACATTTGTAACAGTCAAAGACAAACCTTTAGAAGTCAGTTCTCCCCACTCTCTGTAAGTTCTGGGGGATTAAACTCAGGTTTGCATGGCAGGAGCTTTTATCCACTAAGGCATCTTGATGGTTTATTTAGCACAAGTTATACCAATATATTTTCATTATGAGTACATACTAATTATAGATATTTAAATTGTACTATTTCAACATATATATATGATAAGGACTTGGATTAGAGTATTGGCTCTACATCAATTCAAATAGTTATAATTTCTTTGAATTGAGAACATTTAAAGCCTTCCCTAGTAGCTACTATGAAATATATACCAAATTGTCAATTGTAGTTTTCCCACTTTACTACAGATCATTAAAAGGACATATTCCTTTACTCCAACTGATCTGTTTTATTACCTAACATTATCTCGTTACTGTCTCCACCTCTCTATCACTATATATCTCTAGTAGCTATCCTTCTCCTTTGTATATATAATAGATGTTTATGGCCAAATATACAGAAAAATGATAAACAATGTTAGTGGTATTTGGATAGACTCCCCAAAGTAGTGGTGTCAATACACTTCTTTCTTTTCTTTGCAGAGTGAATTTTATAAAACTAGGTCAGCATTGTAGGGTAAAGAGAAAAGTGACAGACTATGTTTCAAACTGAATTTTTTCTCATCCTATTTTTCCTAAGGCAAAATCCTTTATGCTAGAAAAATCTGCTAATCCACAGGTTTATTTAAGGATATAATAAAATCAAAGTTTTACTTAGGAGTAAGAAGTGTGAACGTTGATTCCACGAACTATTTATTGACTTGTAATTGCTTCTCACAGTTCCATATGAGAGCAGAACTATATTCATATTTAAGAACATACATGAGGATTTTAATGTTTTCAATAATGAAAGTATAAAACTATCTCCAACATACTTCTTCACAAGCACACTAGCCGAATACTAGTCCCCAACCTACTTACATTCTATAATGTTTTCTGTTGTTATGTCTAGTGTTGTTATTTCTAGTGGAAATCCTTAGTGGTTTTCTATTGTCTATCATTTTGTTTTACATTGAAAAACAACACAGCCATATAAAAAGATACAGTTGCAGTGTTCTTATTAAATACTAGAGAAAACTGAGTTATTGGCAATAAAACAAGCCTTAATATGTAACTAATATTAAATATTTGAGGAACAGCCTATGATCACAAAATGGATGCATGAATCATCTTTTCTGTTGTGGTAAACTATTCTGACCAAAGCAATTGAAAGGAGAGAAGGTTTATTTTGCTCACAGTTTATGGGTGTAGTCTCTCAGGGCAGAGAAGCCCAGGTGACAGGAACTTGAGGCAGCATGTGAGATTGCTATAATGAGAAAACAGAGAAATGAATACTGATACTCAACCATCTTCTTATTTTTTTATTCAGTCTATGACTTAAGCTCAGGGACTATTCATAGACTTAGCTCAGGAAACTACTTACTTGTAGAACAGACTTCACACTTCACTCCATCTAATCAAGACAACACTTAACCTCCTGAGCATACCCACAGGCTTGTCTCTTAGGTGATGCCAGATTTTTTTGAAGTTGATGGTCAAGATGGAATAAAAGTGTTTTCATTCTGTTTTTTATATATTGCTTCAAAATGCAACAGATATATAAGGGCAATCTCTACGTAAGCTTTTGTCTAGTTTGCAGGATTTCAAGAGCCTCGTTTCAAACCAAAACTGCTTTAAAATACTGTGAGCAGTGCAGGAGACACTTATTTTCTAGGCATGCTAAAGTTTTGCTTGGTTATTTAAGTAACAACTGTAAGAGAAAGATCTATTTCAGAATTCCATGGGGGAGTTTCCACAGGCAGAGCCTGTGTGTGTGGTTTCTAATGCTTCTTTTTCAGCACCCCTATTCTTTGTATAGTCTTCTATGATAGACTACAAGTCGGTGTCAGGAAAAGCTCAGAAACATAATGAAGCAGAACCATGTGAGATTTAGGAAGGGTGAGTTTCAGTGTTAATGGCTAAATTCAGTCCTCTGTATTCATTTGGATTCGGCTTGACTGTGCTGTAGGATTCTGGAATTCCCATTGGGTGATGTCAAAGACTACAGGGTGTTTAAATCATTTGAAATATCACCCACACATCTTGAGATTAACAATGAGTATAAGCAGAGGCCAGATTACATCTTCATTAATAATTTCATGTAATTTCTTACCTTGTGGAGGCTGAGGGTCTATATCTTAGACTATGTGAGAGCCTGCTGCTATATCTCCTTCATGTCCTAGTCTCTGAAATCACAGCTTTCACCCTGCTGGCTGAAGATGTCCTGATTTAGTTACTATTCTGTGACTGTGATAAAAATACATTCCCAAAAGGAGAAAGGATTTATTTTGCCTTATAGTTCCACATGGACACAGTATGATGGAGAAGACATGTCAGCAGGTAGAGGAGGCATGGGGATAGGAGCAGGACGCTGGCTGCTCACCTCATATACATTCAGATACAGAAAAAGAACAAGAAGTGGAGCAGGACATTATCCTTCAAGTCCCCCCGCAGTGACCCTCTGCCTCTAATAAATCTCAATTTCTACAAGATTCTTAACAACCTGGTCACCAAATGTTCAACCACAGAAACCTATGTTGTTGGCCATTTTGAAGAACTCCACCTTTCATTTCTTATAGTAGAGGATATCCAATCACCGAATAGCTGTTCTAGCTGTATGATCATGAACTGTATGTTAAGTGGGAGCTCTTTAGATACTCAAATCCTGTCTCCGAAAATGTGTTCCCATTTAGGTAACTCACTTCTCTTAAAACTCCCTATGGATATGTTCTTACTCATCAGTGTCCGAGAACAAAAATTCCTGAAAGGAAGATGCATCTGTCTGTGAACAAAATAACTCCTGAAAGGAGTTTCTGTGTCTTCAGAAACAGAGGTACCTATTGCAATTTCAGTGCCCTGAAGAGACCAGAATGGTGTTGGTTTAAAGGCTAATTACTTTATTTTGGGCTGGTTTTAGCCTTCTGGAACAGCCACTCCTTTCCCCACAATGTATCCAAACTAACAATGTGTGGTAATTAAAACTTCTTAGAAACAACTTCTTAGCAGGACACTAGCTTCTGCCAATCCAAGAGCTACCACTGATATCTGTTGGCATCTTAGATCCATTAAGAAAATTTTTCCTCATCTTGATGGATCTGCCTCTCTAGTGTACCCACCAATGTATTTTAAACTTTCTTATGACTGTCCTTGCTCTGTAAAGCTATAAAAATCTTATAAAACTGCTTCCATATTTTAACATGGAATTCAAGGTAATATAAATCTCTGTTCTTTGCCATGGTCATTCAAAATGGCTCTGGAGTAAACTACCTCTCATTCTCTTTAAGATGAAAATTTTGGTATGAGACATCAGCAGTCCTTAAAATAATTAGAAGATAAACACAGTATTCAAAAACATTGAGCTAGAACTTTAGTAGAAAAGTCAGAGTGTGTTCCTGACCAGGTATTTAACTTTACATGATATAGTCTGAATTTTCTTTATTTTCTAGTAGCTTTATTTTCTAACACCATACTATTATATTTTGTGTAACAGAAAGAAAAATCAGTTTATCAAGAAACTAACCAACAAACAAAAACATCAGTAAACCATTTACAAATAAGGAGCTGGGCCAGTGAACTGAGAAAAGGAGCCACACTATACGCTTATATTGGCTTCATAGATAAGAGATATTTCCTTTGCCTTACTCCAAATGTTCAAGTTTAAATGGTTGATTTTTGAATTATTTTCTGGTAGAGTTAGTTGTACCTTCTCTTCCATCACATTTACTTTTGTATATTTTGTTTTTTTGTTTTCCTTTGTTTGTACTATGTACTTTATAGTTATTGCCCACCCCCTCCCCCAATAGTGTAAGATAACCTTGAATCCTAGTTGACTTGAACAAGGGAGTTCAAATTCAAGTTCTTTTATTTTATTTTATTTTTTTACTAGATACTCTTCTTTCCTACATCTGAAATGTCATCCCCTTCCCCCACTTGCTCCTATTCCCCTTCCGCTCCACTAGTCCAACCCTCTCCCTCCACTTGTCTAACCCTCCCCCTCCACTTGTCTAACCCTCCCCCTCCTCTTGCCTCTAGGAAGGTGCACTCACTCCCAATCTCCCTCTCCACCCCAGTACTACTCAGCTATTAGAAACAATGACTTTATGAAATTCTTAGGCAAATGATGGAACTAGAGACTATCATCCTGAGTGATTTAACCCAGTCACAAAAGAACATACATGGTATGCACTCACTGATAATTAGATACTAGCCCCAGAAAGCTCTGAACGTCCAAGAAACAATTCACAGACTTTATGAAGCTCAAAAGGGAAGTAGGACAAAATGTGGATACCTCGGGCCTTCTTAGAAGGGAGAACAGAACACCCAAAGGAGGAAATACAAGGTCAAGTGGAGGAGCAGGAATTGAGAAAAATATTATTCAGAGGCTGCCTCACCTTGGGGTTCACCCCATATGCAGCCATTGGACCCAGGCACTATTGCTGAGTCTGAGAAGTACTTACTGGCAGGAGCTAGATGGAGATGCCTCCCCAGAGACTCTGCCAGAGTCATATAGATACAGCTGAGCATGCTTGCAGCTGGCCATTGGACTGAACATGGGAACCCCAATGAGGGTGCTGGGGAAAGGACCGAGAGAGCTGAGGGCGTTGCAACTTTATAGGAAGAACAACACTATTAACCAAACAAACCCTTCACAACTCCCAAGGGCTAAAATACCAACCATTGAGTACACATGGAGAGGCAAATGGCTCCAGCTGCATATGTAGCTGAAGATAGCAGTGTCTGGGGTCAATGTGAGAAGAGGCCATTGGTCCAGTGAGGGCATGTTTTCCCAGTGTGGGGGAATGCCAGGGCAAATTTAAGTTCCTAATTGGAACAGGCTTGAGCTTCGCAATAAGCAGATATATCAATTTCAGAGGACAGAAACACCTTGCCATTTAGAAAAAGTTTCAAAGAGAACTCTGTTGTTGATTCTTTCATGAGCAGATCTATAACTACTTTGTATTTCCCCAACACTGTTTAAAATACCAGTCAGGCCTTTAGAGTCAGGTACACACTGCTGTAGCATATGTCTCCTGAACTAACTACAGAAGCCAATCTATGCTCACATATTTGCCCTTTTATTTACATATCTAAATACATGTGGTGACTCTGCCCTCCAGTAAGTCTGCACAATAGAGTCAGGAAGTAGAGAAGACACAAAGTTTAAAGGAAAGCATCAGGTGCAGTATTTTAGGTATGCACTTCTTTATAATCTATCAATGTGCACAATACCTGCTTTGATAAGTTCAAAATCTGAATAAACATTCTTTTTCTATTCTTAGTGTCATTTATATCAAATTTAGGGAAAATTTTACACTCATTCAATGTGTTGATTTCTTTACAAAATTAGAACACTTATATTACACAGTGAAAGTCCTTTACCTTTCTCTGAGTACATCTTCTTGCAGGTTTAGTCCCATATCAATACAAGGTGTCAAGCATCCTCTTCCCATGAAAGTGAATATAAAAATGAGAAAATTTAAGAAAAATAGTTTTCTGTCATTTAAGGTAGAAAGACATACAGTGAGTGATAATTAGTATTCAGGAGGCATTTTTTGACGATATTGTAAAATTAGTCAAATATATCTGATAGCTTGTATCAAATTGCATAAAGGGCTTTGAGATCTTTTGAATTGCTTGACAGAGGTTGTCTTATTTGAATGAATGTTTTGAGTACTAAAATAATTATAATTAAAAGAATAAAAAGCAAACATAATCAATATTATAGCCATTTTTAACGCTCTACAATTTTATAGATAATTTGTAACAAAAACCTTCAAGGATTCACATCCTAGTACCATTGTCCTCATTTTGCACCTAACAAAACAGCTTTAGGGAGAAGAAGCTACTGATTCAGGGTCAAAGGAAGTACCCCTGCTGATTCTCCTGCCTGGGTTCTGATTAGCATAGTGAAAGTTTTTCCCCAGGATTTGCCCTGCCAAAGATTACAATTGATTTCTGCAGTTGAAGAACACATAAAAGCACAGTAGATTGCGGTAATAGATGCTACTCCTAACTAATTTATAAAGCAAAATAAATATATTGACATGCTGGGCTCCAGCTTACATCTGGAAAGGAATGATGGTAGTTATGGGATCCAGATGAGAAGCAAATATAAGTGTCCCAGTGCTTCGTGGAGATGAACCCAGCCAATTCCTTTTCTGCACTAGCTCCATTCTTCCCCTGTCCCCCAATTCAAATGTTTGTAGAATCTACTTAGCTGTGTTGAATCCAGTGAACATCCTATGCCTTATGCTAAGAAAACTTCTCATCATAGAACCTATGGCGGTAGGAGAGTCTCTTGAAGGAAATAAGGATATAATTGCAGGGACAAGGCAACCAGGATGCAAGCAGCTAAGCACAACGTCTCTCTCTCTCACTCACTCTCTCTCTCTCTCTCTCTCTCTCTCTCTCTCTCTCTCTCTCTCTCTCTCTCTCTCTCTCTCTCTCTCTCTGCTTTTGTGATCCCTTTCTTTCTATAGGGTTGCATTGCTCAGCACTGATGTGATGATACACTCCTGGTCTTATTGGAGCTTCTTCTGCAATGTTTGCTTGATGTCCCTGGGAGGCCTGCCCCTTTCTGAGTGGGGGAGAAAAGGGGAGATAAATCTGACAGAGAAGGGAGGTTGGGGGAAGAAACTGGGAAGAGGGGAGGGTGAGGAAATTTTAGCCTGGGTATAATATGAGAGAAGACTTAAAAAGAAAAGTTCTGTCAAACTCAGTGTAGTTTGCAAATGGACTGGGATCTTCAGACATTCATCAATGCTCAGGTCACATCTAAGGAGAACTCCTGAGACCTGTGGAACAGAAGAGCATACAAGAGCAGGACATATTTACTATCCTCTAGCTTTCGATGGAAGATGGAAGCTGCCGAGGTTGCTGGCCTCCCCCACAGAAGTTACTATCTCTTGAAAAGGGCAGAAGACTGATTTCATTCATTTCTCTGAAGTGTATTAAGTTTTATTAATCTAAAAAACATTATGAGAACCTTCCATAAATCTGCATTGGAATCACAAAGCATATTCCGAACTTCGCAGGGAACCAATGTATAATGAGATTTAATAATATTGACCATATTAGCAAATTGTCAAATATCATTTCTGAGTTCGGTTTTATTTTATGCTTTCTTATATTACCCAGACCATGTTCTTAGTCGCCACAGAAACACAGTAAGAATTTTCACTTTCTTGCTTTCAGTTGCTCTCTATAGCAACACTCAACATGCATTTTGGCTTTATTCAGTTTTTAAGCAACAGAAGGATAATTTGCTCCAGTACTCAAGAGTTTGTACTAGCACAGCAGACATCTTGAAAAACCAAAATGAAAATGCCTAGTGCAATGGAAACTTCATGGAATCTTTGAGAGTAACCCTAGCATAGACTCATAGTATTTGGGGGCAGAGGGCCTGAACCCACCATCTTCTGTAAGTAGGCAAGGCCTCAAGTAGAAACTGGGACACCAGCCTAGTACTCTATTGCTAATTGTTTTTAAATGAGCATCTTCATAGCATTCAAGAGTGGTACTACTGAGCTCTCATGAGCCGTGTATGTATAAGATCATTGTGCTGATTAATAATGGAGTTCATGGCTACACTCTGGTGCACATTTATGAAGACGGGGCTCTCAAGTGAGAGAGTTCTATTAGAAAGTTCAGACCAGTTTTCAGCAAACTGTTCAAATGTAAGCTATCATGGAGTAAGGCTGGTTTTGAACATATGTGCTAAGACATTTTTAGAAAAACAGTTCCAACATGATGCTATGATACTTACCAAATACTCTATTGCCAATGAAGTAAGTTTCAGGATCTCAACACTGTTTTAGTTACTTTTCTATTGCTTTGATGAAGCAGCAGGCTCAAGGTAAGTTATAGGAGAAAAGTTTCTTTGGGGCTTACTGTTCAGAGAGCGAGTCTATGCCCATCACAGTGGGAACATGGCAGCAGGGAGAGAGACATTCCACTCTATCAGTAACTGAGAGTTTACGTTTTTATCTACAAGCACTGGGAATGGTGTAGGTTTTAAAAACCTCAAAGCTCATTCATAGAGACACACCTCCTCTAACAAGGCCACTCATCTTAAGCGATTTTAAATAAATGCACCAGCTACAGACCCAGTTTTAGAATATATTGGGCACCCATTCTCATTCAAAACCACCACAGCAAGAGTGCTGAGTAGGTCAGGCTTATATGAAAATTTATATTTATTTAGTGATATGTTTTAAAATCATCAGTCATAAAACACCAAACAATGAGCACACATGGAAAGACCCATGGCTTCAGTTGCATATGTAAGAGGACAGCATTGTCCTGGCATCAATGGGAGGAGAGGCCTTTGGTTCAGCGAAGGCTCTTTTTTCCAGTGTAGAGGAATGCCAAGGCGCTGAGGTTGGAGAGAGTGATTGGGAGAGGGAGCACCTTCATGGAGGCAACGGGAGGGGGAAGGGGATAACATTTGAAGTTCAGAGAATATCAAATAAAAAATTAAAAAATAAAATCATCAGTTATTAATTTCTCTAAGTAAATAAGTTAAAATAAGAAAGACCAATCATTAAAAATTGAAATTAAAACAAATGAATAAAAACTAATCTGATACCTTCAAAGCCAAAGTTTATATGGACATTTTATGAGTCAGAAATGCCTGTGTTAGGTTGTATCTTGTTGTGCTTGTTTAGACACTGAACTACTTTATGACACACGTGCCGTTTTTATACACAAACATGCTATTTGAAGCAAAAACCAAAAAGCCTGAAGTCCTCAAATAACTGTTCTTAAGCTCATTTTTTACAACTAGCTTCCTTGTTAGTTGCTTTGCCTCGTTAATTTAAAATACTGCATTAAAATCAATTCCCGTGAAGCTGAAGTTAAAAAGAATAAAATTATTGCCTTCTGCACCTAGGAAATTCAAGTGTACTTGACGTTTTTCTTTTTGGTTATTCTTTCCTGTGACTTCTAATGGCATCCTGTGCACATAGTTGTTTCAAAGCTGTTTTACAGGGAACCGAGAGACTCAGAACTAATTTGAGATAGGATTTTGTTTTCCTGATGGAAGGGCTGGAGGTCACATCAGTCGTCAATTCATTCTCTGAAGATAATTTGAAAGATTCACCTCTGCTTCACGTTGAATACTGTGCTCTCTTCACTTCTTTGGTCTCACTAAGATGTGATCTCTTCTTTCGAGTATAGAACAGAAACTAAATATGCTACCATAAAAGGCCCATTTAAAATATAATGCCAAGAAACATGAGCTTCAGCAAGTCCCACAATGGCATAAAATCTGTTTTAGTATTTTCATTTAAAAAAATAAAACTTCTTCTTTGCAACTAGTATTGCAAGAAATTACTTAGAAAACAAAACAAAACAATTCTAGGGTTCCTGAATAGAGCATGTTTTTTATTTTATTTTTGTGATGTGCACATGCTGTCAAATAGATGGAACTGTGATCTAATTATTATATTTGCAAAATTTGCTATAGATAAAATAGTGGATAAAAGAAATAAACTGGAATAAACACCTAAAGTTCTATTTGGCAAAATATGGGCTGTGGGCACACAATAACCTTCTGCTTGTAAGAGAGAATGTTCTTTGTTTGCATGTATGTCCACAAAACCTTCACATTCCAGTTACAGCTTATAAGTTATGTTCAGCCCACAAAGCAGAAATGCTTATTGGCATGTCAGAAATATTCCCGACCTTATTTCTATGACTCAAAAAAACTATTGAGAAAGAGGTCTTATGAAGTAAATAGAGAGAAAATTGAAACGTATAATCCTATTTGACATCATAATCAAAGAATGGATAAGTACTTTTAGGGTCTTTAGCTAAAAAAATATTTCTTTTAAGACTTTTGAGTTAAAGAAAGTCTGGTAAGTAGAGCTGATGGACACATGAAGCCACAATGTCAACACAATCATGTTTTCTGTTAGTTTGTTTTGTTCTAACTTAAACTAATTTTATTTGATGGCTAATTTTACTAAAATATATGTATTGGAGGGTGTATGTAGATTAATAAATAATTATTTAATAAATAATAAAATGTGGTCTTACAAAAAGGTTGGTGATAAATTGCAGATGAATTCTCTAACATAAAAAATTTCCATCAAGATTTACCATGTAAGAGTTAAGGAATGTTTGTTTATTTTTAGTCTATCTAGATACTCAGCATTTTATTAGTTTAAAAAACACATGTAGCATAGTAATAATCCCAATTACCACAGGACTAAATAGAACCATTTAGGCCTTCTTCAGGAAAACTGCATTGTGTCCTTTACATTTCAGTGATGCCTAAGCCTGATGTATCCATAGGAGCACATCTCAATTATACCAGTAAGGGAAAAAGGTTCTGAAATATCTCAAGATTAATGTTCAAAGCTGCACTGGCTGGTTTTGTGTCAACGTGACACAAGCTGGAGTTATCACAGAGAAAGGAGCCTCCATTGAGAAAATGCCTCCATGAGATCCAGCTGTAAGTCATTTTCTCAACTAGTGATCAAGGGGGGAGGGCCCAGCCCATTGAGGGTGGTGTCATCCCTGGGCTGGTAGACCTGGATTCTATAAAGCAAGCTGAGTAAGCCAGGGGAAGCAAACCAGTAAGTAACATCCCTCCATGGCCTCTGCATCAGCTCCTGCTTCCTGACCTGCTTGAGTTCCAGTCCTGACTTCCTCTGGTGATAAACAGCAATGTGGAAGTGTAAGCTGAATAAACCCTTTCCTCCCAACTTGCTTCTTGGTCATGATGTTTGTACAGGATAGAGACCCTGAGGAAGACATTGGTAGCAGCATAGTGGGGTATTCCTGTGACAACCTGACCATGTTTTAGGGAGGACTGTGGAAGGACTTTGGAACTTTAAGCTAGAAGAGCCATTGGGATATTAAGAGCTCTGTAAGATGTTCTGTAAGATATTGGAAGATAATGTTGAGAACAGTGTGGAAGATGGAGGCCTAGCTTGTAAAATTTCAGAAAGAAAATTTAAAGACCCTTATCAGGCTGTTGTTATTTTGATTGGGAAGATTCTGTAGTTTTGGTTAGCTGGGGCTAAAGAATCAGCTGTGATTAACAGGATACCAGAACTACTAAAGCAAAACCTTTGCATTACTGGGACTAGTGATTCTGGTCAGTTGGAGCTGAGAAATTAGTGGTGATTAAGAAGAGACCAACATCATTGGTGTGAAATTCTCTGGGGAGTGTTTTCTGAGAGCATAATGAGGCTATGTGCCAGAGATAGCCAAGGTTGTACCTCGTGCTGTGACTGGACTTGGTAATGTGTAAGAGTCACCCACGTGGTACTGGTTTTGAAGGAATGAAGGGGTCATGGAGAGCAGCTGAGGCTCGGCACTGTGAGAGGCCATGGAAGGCCATTGGTGAAGGTGCATCCTCAGTGGCAATTAGTGCCCCAGGACTGACAGTGGTGTTTTGGAGATGCCAGTACCATGAGATGACCACCAAGAACAGCAGTGGCAGTGGAGAACAGGCAGCTGGAGCCTAGAAGACAAAGTGTGTGCTTCAAAGGGCAGAGCAGAAGAAGTGACCCAAGCCCTTGGAGGAGCCCCGAAGTTTGTAAGTGGATTCCCAGACATTGAATGGTTAGAGATTGATTTTGCTTTGACTGTGACTGTGCCCTGATATCTTTCCCTCTTGAAGGAAGAAGTGGAGCCCACAGTTAAGAGACTTTGAATTGTAAAAAGACTTTAATTTTTAAAAGAGTGGATATTGTAAAGATATTGCAATTTTAATATGTAAGAATTTGTAAAGACTGTAGGACTCTTAAGGTTATTTTGATTTTGGGGATGAATAAGAAAGTAAGGGTTGAGGCTTAATAGTGATGTGTTTGTGTGTCAAGTTGACAAGGGGTAAATTGTACTGGCTGGTTTTGTGTCAACTTGACAAGAGCTGTAGTTATCACAGAGAAAGGAGCCTCCATTGAGGAAATGCCTCCATGAGATCCAGCTGTAAGGCATTTTCTCAACTAGTGATCAAGGGGGAAGGGTCCAGCCCATTGAGGGTGGTGCCACCCCTGGGCTAGTAAACCTGGGTTCTATAAGAAAGCAGGCTGAGCAAGCCAGGGGAAGCAAGCCAGTAAGTGACATCCCTCCATGGCCTCTGCATCAGCTTCTGTTTCCTGACCTGCTTGAGTTCCAGTTCTGGTTTCCTTTAGTGATGAACAGCAATGTAGAAGTGTAAGCTGATTAAACCCTCTCCTCCCCAACTTGCTTCTTGGTCATGATGTTTGTGCAGGAATAGAAACCCAGTATAAGACAAATGCTTATACTCAGAGGTGACAAAATCACCCCTGCTCATCTTCTGTTTTCTCAAGGAAGTCATGGCACCATTTTTAACCTCAGAGAAGATAGGAAATGCAATTACTGTATAAATCTAGATTCTAGAATGAAGAGAGCAAAGCAATTTAAGCAGCAGTAAAGAGCACATGAACAAAAGGACAACTTGGCAGGAGTTCTCCATACACTGTTCCTTCCTCTTCCCTCAACCTCTTCAGTTGCATCTTTAGATAATGCACTGAGATCCTCTCGTGAGACAGATCAAGTAGAAAAATACTGAGCTCAAATACACACAGGTCAGCAAACATGGAGACTGATACTTTACAAGAATCAGCTAGAAAGCTGACTTACAATCATATATTTTCTTTATTCTCTTCTTACCCTATTTCCATTCATTTTTAACATTTGTTAGAAAACGAGAGCCCCTTTGGTGACTGGCAACATGTCCACATTAGCTCTGTCTTTTCTGATTGTGAAGCTTCTCCCTGTGGCTTGTACGGATGTGCAATCTCAATCAGTCCATTGCTTATCTTCAATCCAATTGCTTAACCTTAGAGCCATCCTTTCAAAGTTTTCTTCTTGGTTGACTTCCAGTTAGTGAGCATAAATACTAACATTGTTTCTGCAGGGGTTTGTTCACATTTTAACTGTTTTTTCTTTGCAATTCTGTTGTATCCTTATTGCTATTCCTCTGGCAAATCAACGCTAGCTTATCACAAGTATATAGAGTCATATACTTGGAGAAATTCAGCCTCCTGATGTTCAGCTGGGGAGATGTGTCATTCATAATGCCCTGATACTGTTAGCAAATCAATCTTACTAAGAGTATTAGAAAACCAGATTTCTTATTTTTGGCATTTTCCCTATGCTGTATGTGGAGATGACTGTCTGTGGGTTCTTGATGTGGTGAGGCCACATCTGTCACAATCCCGTCATGCATTTATACCTTCATCAATCTCTCTCCTTCCTACATCCATTACATTTTTATCTAATTGAATACATAATTCTGTTGTTTTAATATATACACATCCTACAACACCTTTCAGGCATTTTTGAAAATTAGATTTTCTCTTTTTAAATGGAGCAGCAAATGAATATGCTTAAAAGCATCATTGCCTCCTATAAACTAAAGATTAACTCTGGAAATTTTACGGTGTATGCAGGTCCCTGTGCCCCAAACTGAAACAATCACAGAGAAAAAATATTTGCACTTTGTTTGTTATTAGGGTCCTTGGTTGTTCATATTGATTACTATCTTAGACTTCTTTCTCACTTTAGGAATTAGATTTTCAACCTGTGACAAACCTCGTGTGAACTTGGTTCTTGTGCTGATGGGTTTTCAGCAATTCGGTATCAACTTAGGTCCTGCATTAATCTTTCTCAGAATACTATGTGGAAAAGATTGAACCACCTCAAACTAAAAATGTCTGAAGTTTGATTAATATCTTTTAGGTGTTTTAAATGGCAGTGTATAGACCTGCTGTAAAGTCATGTCTAGAACTCATAAGTCTTTGTCCTGCTGTACAAGCAAATCAATGCTTGTCAGTAGTGGGCAACTGAGCCTGGGTCTGATGGTTTCTATTAACACTGAGCATTATTGATGATGCCCTCTTGTACCTAAATATTCATGTGACTCAAAGATGGCATCTTACTGATGATAAATAGCACATATGAAGTGATGGGCTGTGATGGGTTTTACTTAGGACCATTTTATTTGACTATTCTGTTTAACCTTCTTTGCTGTCTTGATAATCACTGACTAAAGTCATTAAATTCAATACATGCTACCTTTCAAATTATGTGAATTTACTAAGCTTAACTTTTCTAAACATTTTTTCAAGAACGGATGGTGAAATAAAATGAATATTTTTCTACCAATGCACATTGTACTTTTGTTCGTATAAATCCTTTAGTAACAATGTCAGGCTTATATTGAGTACGGTACATGATTCATAACATAAAATTATTATATAACACAATAGCAAAAAGATAATCAGATCCTGATTCTTACTTTTTTGAAAGGGAGGTAAAAGAAGGCAAAACATATTTTAAGTTCTGATCAAATGTTTAATAAAATAAAACAAAATGCCAAACTCTAACGAAATGGTTGTGCGGAACCTGAAAAATTCAGCTGCCAATTCTGTCATTATAATGATACTCAATATCGGTTCGTTTTCCTATTTAGATATTTATTACTTTAAGAATATTCCTCTTAATTATGTGCACATATCTTTATGTGGATTTTTACATATTAATGCTGTGCTCATGAAGTCCAGAACATGATGTTTGACTCCCAGAAGCTTAGTTACAGGTAGCTGTGAGCTGCTTGGTCTATGTGCTGATAGTGAACCTCTAAATTCTGGAAGAGGAGCTCCATTTATAGGTCAGCCTTCTCTCCACACTCTACAATATTTTTCTTATAACTTTTGATCACAGATATAATATTCTGTGTTTTCACTAACTCCTTTTTCATCAATAATTCCATTTATGCACTCTAGTTATAGAATTTACACCTAAATACTAATTTCTCTTCTCCCTCTGCTGGTCAGATTCCCTCTACTTTACTCTCTCCAGCCCTTACTCTTTTCCTAATAGCTTAACATCTGTGTCCTACATTCATCTTTTTCTTCACAAGATGACCCCTTCTTATTATCTTTTTCATGCTCCACTGGAAATCTTTCTTCTTATTCCATGACTGAGCATAATAAAATAGAAATACACTTCCAAAAAGAGAGCAACCTCTAGGTATCTGTAGATTCTCCCCTTTGTCTCTTTCTCCTTTAACTAGAGGATGACCTTGCCTGTGATGACTTGTATATGCTTGGGTCAGAAAGGGGCACTATTATGTGGTGTGGCTTTGTTGGAGTAAATGTGTTACTATGACCCTGGGCTTTTTAAAAATCATTTTCATTGAATATTCTATGTATTTATATTTTATATCTTATCCTCTCCCCTCCCCCTCCCTCCCCTTTATTCCATGAAGATGCTTCCACTCCCAAACATCCACTCCCACCTCATTACTCTGGCATTCCCCTACACTAGGGAAATGAGCCTTCACAGGACAAAAGGCATATTCTCCCACTGATGCCAGACAATTACATCCTCTGCTACATGAACCATGGCTCTCTCCATGTGTACTCACTGGTTGGTGTTTTAATCCCTGAGAAATTTGGGGGATCTGGTTGGTTGATATTGTTGTTCTTCCCCTGGGTTTGCAAACCCTTTCAGCCCCTTAAGTCCTTTCTATGACTCCTCCACTCGGGTTCCAGTGCTCAGTCACCATGGACTAAGGCTGGTCTTCAATAACAACAAAAACAAAAGAAAGCCCACATACACATGGAAGGTGAGCAATGCCCTACTCAATGACACCCTTGGTCAAGGAAGAAATAAAGACATTAAGAATTTTTTAGGATTTAATGAAAATGAAGGCACAACATACCCAAACTTATGTAATACAATGAAGCAGTGGTAAAAGAAAAACTGGTATCTAAGAGTGCCTCCAATAGGAAACTGGAAAGAACATACACAAGAAGCTTGACAGCCCACCTAAAAGTTCAAGAACAAAAAGAAGCAGATATACCCAAGAGAAATAGACAGCAGAATAATCAAACTCAGAGCTGAAATCAAGCAAGTAGAAATAAAAAGAACTACACAAAGAGTCAACAAAACCAGGAACAGATTTTTTTGAGAAAATCAACAAGATTAATAAACTTTTAGCCAGTCTAATTAAAGGGCACAGAGACTGTATTCAAATTAACGAAATCAGAAATGAAAAAGGAGACATAACAACAGACACTGAGGAAATTAAAAAAAAATTTCAGATCCTACTCCAAAAACCTATACTCAACAAAACTAGAAACTCTGAAGGAAATGGACCACTTTCTAGACAGATACTAAGTAACAAAGTTAAGTCAGGATTAGATGAACCATCTGATAGAAGCAACCATTAAAATCTCCAAAAAACAAATAAAATAAAAAGCCCAGGATAGATGGGTTTATTGCACAATTTTATCAAACTTTCAAAGAAGACCTAATACCAATACCCTTTAAACTATTCCACAAAATAAAAACAAAATGGACACTATCCAACTTGTTCTTTAAATCCACAATTATGTTTGTACCTAAATGATACAAAGACCCTACAAAAAAGATCTTCACACCATTTTCCCTCATGAACATAGATACACAAATACTCAATAAAATTCTTGCAAACTGAATCCAAGAACACATCAAAATGATCATTCACCATGATTGTTTCATCCCAGGGATGCAGAAATGGTTTAATATCTGAAAATTCATCAATGACATCCAGTATATAAACAGACCAAAAGGAAAAATAACACACATGACCATCTCATTAGATTCAGAGAAAATATTTGACAAAATTCAACACCACTTCATGATAAAAGTCTTGGAAAGATCAGGAATTTAAGGCTAATACCTAAACATAGTAAAAACAATATATAGTAAACCAGTAGCCAACATAAAATTAAATGATTAATTAAAAGAAACTTGAAGCAATCCCACTAAAATCAGGGACTAGATATGGCTGCCTACTCTCCCCCTACCTATTCAATATAGTACTGGAAGTCCTTGCCAGAGCAATTAGACAACAAAACGAGGTCAAAGGAATACAAATTGGAAAGGAAGTCAAAATATCACTATTTGCAGTTGATATGACAGTATATTTATGTGACCCCAGAAATTCAACCAGAGAACTTCAATAGCTGATAAACAACTTCAGTAAAGTGGCTGGATATAAAATTAACTCGAACAAATTAGTAGCCTTTCTCTACTCAAAGGATAAAGAGGATGAGAAAGAAATTAGGGAAACGACACCCTTCATAATAGTCACAAAGAATATAAAGTACCTTGGTGTGACCCTAACCAAGCAAGTAAAATATTGGAATGACCAGAACTTCAAATCTCTGAAGAAAGAAATCAAAGATCTCAGAAAAAGGAAAGATCTCCCATGATCATGGATTGGAAGGATTAATATAGTAAAAATTATCATCTTGCCAAAAGCAATCTACAGATTCAATGCAATTCCATCAAAATTCCAACTCAATTCTTCATTTAGTTAGAGCAATATTCATTTGGAATAACAAAAAATCCATGATAGCAAAAACTGTTGTCAACAATAAAAGAACTTCTGGGGGGATCACCATCTCTGATTTCAAGCTGTATTACAGATCATTTTTGATTAAAAACTACATGGTATTGGTATAGAGACAGGCAGGTAGATCAATGAATTAAAATTGAATTCTCAGAAATGAATCCACACACTTAATCTTTGACAAAGAAGCTAAAAATATTTATTGAAAATAAGACAGGATTTTCAACAAATGCTGCTGGTTCAACTGGCAGTCAGCATGCAGAAGAATGCAAATTGACCCATTCTTATTTCCTTGTACCAAGCTGAAGTACAAGTGGATCTAAGACCTCCAGATAAAACCAGGTACACTGAAACTTATAGAACAGAAAGTGGGGAAGAGCTTAGAACACATAGGCACAGGAGAAAATTTCCTGAACAAAATAGAAAATAAATTTCTTTGATTTTGGCTTATGCTCTAAGATCAAGAAAAGACAAATGGGCCCTCATAAAATTGCAAAGCTTCTTCTGTAAGGAAAAGGACACTGTCAATAGGACAAAATGTCAACTAGCAGTTTGGGAAAAGATCTTTACCAATCCTACTTCATATAGAGGGCTAATATTCAATATATACAAAGAACTCAAGAAGTTAGACTTCAGAGAATCAAATATTCCTATTAAAAATGGGCTCTGAACTTTAAGACACTTTTTCTGGTTGCCTGGAAGCTAGCCTTCTCCTGTTTTTCTTTAGTGATACTCACCATCCCTAGAGTAACCTGCATCCCTTCTTTTCTCAGGTACTTAGGTTAGTGATACTCTCACATTGATGCTTATTCTCTGCTTTATCATTATCATCAATGTAGAAACGTTTATTTCAGTGCAATGACTTCAATTTGCCTGTATCCAGCTATTTAATATCCCTTTAAAACAAAACTTTTGAGACCTTGATGCCTACCATCTGTATCTAATTTCATTTCCCCCAGTGTCTTAAACTCCATGTGACTAGGCCTTTGCTCCTCTCATACACTAACAGTCCTCTAATGAGAATGCATTAATGACCTCCCTGATAAATCAACAAGGATCTGCCTTAACATTACATCTAAAGCTTCTCATTTTGAATCACATCTACTGTTATAAATTTGGTCAATGTCACCAGGATAATAACAGACCTGAATCATTACAATGATCTCTCAATCTGTCTCACAGTTTAATACTTATTGCTGGCCTCTCTACAGTGTGAAGCATGCAAGGTATTTACTAAAAGGCATGTAATCTTGCTACTTGCAACTTAAAAATATTATACATACCAATCGAATCATTGAGCACCTACATATACTTAAGATGGTAGGAGGAATAGCTAGGCAATATAACAAAATTATTCAACATGACCCTGGCTCTTTAAGCTGTGCAAAGATTATAAATTATAGTCTTATACAATTTGTGGTACTTTGAAATATTTCAAGGTGACTTTACTATGATATAGCTCAAGTATTTAAAGTTATATTTTAAAACTATATAATTCAGTGTTTTCCTATAGCTACAGACTTTAAAAAATATTCACTTTACATCCCAATTGCTGTCCCCTCTCCAGATAAGTGTCCCCTACCCCAGATCCTCCTCTCTTCCCCTTCTTTGAGTGGAGGCACCTCGTAGGTATCACCCCACCCTGGAACATCAAGTCTCTGCAGGGGTAGTTGCTTCTTCTTCTACTCAAGTCAGATGAAGCAGTTAGGTGAATGGATTCCAGACAGGCAACTGCTTTAGTGATAACCTCTACTCCAGTTGTTCAGGAACAACATGCAGGCTGAGCTGTGCACATCCACTAATTATGTGTCTGGTGCCTAGGTCCAGCCTGTGTCTAATCCTTGGTCAGTGGTTTAGGCTCTAAGAGGCCCCCAAGGGCTAAGGTTAGTTGATTATGTTGGTCTTCCTGTGGAGTTCTAATCCCATTCAGGCCCTCAACCATTCCCCCAACACTTCCATAAGAGTTTCCAACACTCCATTCAGTGTTTGGCTGTGGGTTTCTGTGTCTGTCTGTGTAAGCTGCTGGATGGAGCTTCTCAGATAACAGTCAAGCTAAGCTCCTGTCTGCAAGCATAGAGTATAATTAGTAGTGTCAGCTATCGGTGCTTGCACAAGGGATGAGTCTCAGTTTGGACTGGTTACTATTTGGCAATTTCCCCAGTCTCTGCTGTAACCCCTGTCCCTAGATTTATTGCAGTCAGGATAAATTTGGGGTCGAGAGTTTTGTGCGTAGTAAGTTGGTATCACTGTGATTTCTGCACAGCTATAGGAGATGGTTCCTTCAGGTTCCACATCCCCACTGCTGTGAGTCTCAGCTAAGGTCTCCCCTTTGATTCTTGTGAGACTTCTCTATCCCAGGCCTCTGACTTGTTTTCGAGATAATCTCCAGCCTCCAAACACTTGCAGTTATCCATTCTTTCTCATGGTCGTCCATCTCTCTTATCTCTCCCCTAATCCCTAATTCCACCCAAGTCCCCTCCCCATTCCCTCTCCCACCCACTTCTTTCCTTTCATCTGCCTCCTATGACTATTTCATTCCCCCTTTAGGTGAGATTCAAGGATCCTTGCTTTTGCCTTCCTTGTTGTTTAGCTTCTTAGGGTCTGTGGAGAGTAGCATGGGCATCCTGTGTTTTATATACAATATCCACCTACAAGTGAGTACATACCATGCTTGTCCTTGGGTGTGGATTACCTCACTTGGGAAGATATTCTCAAGTTCTGTCCATTTGCCTGAAAAACTCACAGTGTCCTTGTTTTTAGTAGCTGACTAGTATTCTATTTTGTGGATGTACCACATTTTCTTTATTCATTTTTTTAGTTGAGGAAAATCTAGGTTGTTTCCAGTTTCTGGCTATTATGAACATAGTTGAGCAAGTGTCCTGGAGCTAAAGTGGGGCATCTTTTGGGTGTATGTCTAGGAGTAGTATAGCTGGGTCTTGAGGTAGAACTATTCCCAGTTTTCTGATGGAATCTGAGTCCTTTTAATTAGCATTTCCCAGATGACCAAAGGCTTTGAATATTTATTTAAGTGTCTCTTAGCCATTTGAAATTCCTTTGTTGCATTTTTATTAGCTCTGTACCCCATTTTTAAATTGGGTTATTTTGGGTTTTTGGTGTCTAACTTCTTGAGTTCTTTGTAAATTTTGGTTATTAGCCCTCTGTCAGGTATAGAATTAGTGAAGATCCTTCCCAGTCTCTGCATAGCCATTTTGTTCTAATAAGAGTGTCCTTTGCCATGCAGAAGCTTTTCAGTTTCATGAGGTCCCATGTATCAGTTGTTAGTCTTAGAGCCTGAGCCACTGGTGCTCTGTTCAGGAAGTTGTCTCCTGTGTGAATAAGTTCAAGGCTGTCCCCCATTTCTGTTCTATTAGATTTAGTGATTCCAGTTTTACATAGAGGCCTTTGAAATACTTGGAGTTGAGTGTTGTTCAGGTTGGTAGATATGGAATTCTTTGCACTTTTTTACATGCAGACATCCAATTAGACCAGCACCTTTTTTTGATGATGCTTTTTTTTTCTTTGTATGATTTGGGCTTCTTTCTAGAAAATCAGGTGTCCAGAGCTGTGCCAATTTATTTCATAATTTTTCATTAGGTTCCATTGATTAACCTGTGTTCCTATATCAATACTACCAAGTTTGTATTAGTATTAGTATTACTCTGTGGTATAGATTGAGGTCAGGGATAATGATACCTCCAGAAGTTCTTTTATTTTACATGATTGTTTTAGCTATTCTGCTTGTTTTTTTTCCATATGGAAATGATAATTGCTGTGTCAAGATCTGCAAAGGACGGTGTTGGAATCTTGATGGGAATTGCACTGAATCTGTAAACTGATTTTGGTAAGATGGCCATTTTCACTTTGTTAATCCTACCAACCCATGTGCATTGAAGATCTTTCCATCTTCTGATATCGTCATCAATTTCTTCCTTCTGTGACTTGAAACTCTTGACATATAGACATTCCACTTGTTTAGTTATAGAATATATTATTTGTGGCAATTATAAAGGGTTTTACTTTGCTAATTTATTTCTTGATGAAAGTTATCATTTCTGTAAAGGAGGCTACTCATTTTTTTTTCAGTTAATTTTTTATCCACTCACTTTGCTAAAAGTGTTTGCCCGCTGTACGATTCTCTGGTAGAAATTTTCAGGGTTGCTGTGTATGCTATCATATTGTCCTCAAATACTGATAATTTTACTTGTTCCTCCAATTTGAATCCCCTTGATCTCCTTTAGTTGTCTTATTGCTATAGATAGAATTCCAGGTACTACATTGAATAGATAGGGAGAGAGTGGGCAGCCTTGTCCTGACCCTGATTTTTATGGAGTTTCTTTACATTTACTCCCTATTTAAGCTGATATCAGCTACTGGCTTGCTGTATACTGCTTTTATTGTGTTTAGTATGTGCCTTGCGTCCCTGATGTCTCTGAGACTTTTAACATGAAAGGGTGTTAAATTTTGTCAAAAGCTTTTCCAACATCAAGTGAAATGATCATATAATTTTTTTCAGTTTGTTTATGTGATAGATTACAGTGATGGATCTTGATGAACTGAACCATCCCTGCATCACTGGGATGAAGTCTACTTAATAATGGTGGATGATGTTCTTGATGTGTTCTTTCATTTGGTTTGTATTTTATTGAGTATTTTTGCATCAATGTTCACAAGATAAGCTTGTCTGAATTTCTCTTTCTATGTTGAGTCTTTGTGTGATTTAGGTATCAGGGTGACTGTGAGTTTGATAGTGTTCCTTCTATTTCTCTTTTGTGGGTGGCAGGGGACAGTATACCATGACAGGGACTGCCAGCAGTAGGCCAGGATGGAGACATCTCAGAAGACCACAGCAGCTCCTTGTAAAAAATAGATGGTGTCTGGGACCCTAAGAAGCAGGGGACACATCACTCCAGAGGTCATGTCATCTGCAGTAAAAATAATAATCGGCCTGCATTATTCAGTAACCCAGTGGTAGCTCTTTATATACAAATGTTGTTCCCATTTCTCCTAACCTTAGCACCAGACAACGGCTATAGAGATTACATTTGTGTGTGACTGCTCTTCAGTTGGCCTTGGTGTGCATAATAATTCTATTATATCTGACTCCCCTATTTCTTTCTCCTGCTCTGGTGAAAGTAGATGTTTCTTGATGAAATAATTTTTAAACAATTAAAAACTGAGGTATAGGGCACAGCACAGCACAGTTCTAATGGCCCAGGTGCATGCTGTGTGTTCTCATCTTGGAAACAATGTAATAACTGCACAATGGTAGTTCCAGATTAATTCTTCACATGCAAAGAAAGTTTGAAGAAATTATTAGAAAATGAATTAGAGCCAACATTGGGACCACAAGGGAGGAGGAAACTTTTGAAGTTATGAAATATGTTTTTCACAACATTTGAAAGTGGTTCCTGGATAATAAAGTATATAATGTATAAAATTATATGCTAGTGAAACTAAGTCAAAATATTAGGACTCTTAGGAGAGTCATTGTGTGCAATGTACAGAAACAGAAAGCTGGAGGAACTACTGAGTTAAGGGTTTACTTGATTCTTTCTGGCCATTGTGTGGCATATTTGCCCATGTAATTTATCATTAAAGCTTCACAGGAAAATGCAAGTAGCTGACTTCAGAGCTTTGAGTTCTGAAGTATAATAAGTCAAAAGTTAAAGTTCAAATAATAAGTTTACAATTATTACTATTTTGACCACAGGCCTTGGCATAGGGGAAGCTTGACATTTTGGAGAACAATTGTAATTCTTGATTCTTTGTGGGATATAATTATTCTTTTGACTTTGATTTGACAATGATTATACAATGTGTTTTTTTTTTTTCTACCTGCTTTTGGAGAATCAATAAAAGACTGGGGCAAGGAAAAAACATCGGGGAGCATGAGAAGAGCAAGGGAAGAGAAAATGTGAGGTGTGTAAAGAAGTGTGTGTGTGTGTGTGTGTGTTTGTGTTTGTGTGTGTGTGTGTGTGTGTATGTATGTGCTGAAGAGTGCATGTGGTGTGTGTGTGTGTGTGTGTGAGGTACGTGTGAGATGAGTATGAAGAATGTGTGTCTGAGTGAAAGAGGAATGCACAGGGGTGTGTAGGAGTATGGAAGTTCAAGAAACAAAAAGTGCACAGGAGAAAAGCAATGTGCACAAAACAATACAGAGTGTGTGCAGCCTCAAGCTACGAGAGAGAGAGAGAGAGAGAGAGAGAGAGAGAGAGAGAGAGAGAGAGAGAGAGAGAGGGAGGGAGGGAGGGAGGGAGGGAGGGAGGGAGGGAGGGAGGGAGAGAGGGAGAGAGAGAGAGAGAGAGAGAGAGGGAGAGAGGAGATGGAGTAATTTTAAGCCTTGAAAAAGTGCCTGTCAGTTTGTATATAAACATTAGTCTGTGTCTACTTATTATATGCCTTCCAAATATCCCTGCTTCCAGTTGAGAGCTTCTATCCTGTGTTGAGACTGGACCCCAACAGTGGACTAGTTTGAGGAGTATTGGTTTTAACTCTTTTTTGAAGTCTGGCAGAATTCTGAAATAAAATTCTCTAACCCTGGGAAGTTTTTGGTTGTGAGACTTTTAAGAATGGCTTCTGTTTCCTTGGGGTTTATAAGGATGTTCAAATAGTTTACCTTATCTTAATTTAACATTAGCAATTGGTATCAGTCTAAAAAAAATTTTAGAATTTTGTGGAGTACAGGCATTTGATGTAAGACCTAACAATTCTTTGAATTTCCACAGTGTCAGTTGTTATGCCTCCCTTTTTATTTCTGATTTTGTTTATTTAGATCCAATCTCTCTTTCTCTTAGTTAGTTTAGCTAAGACTTTGTCTATCTTGTTGATTTTCTCAAAGCTTTTGCTTTTCTTGATTCTTTGTATTGTTTTCTTTGTTTTTAACTGATTGATTTCAGCCCTGATTTGATTGTTTCCCACCTTCTACTCCTCTTTGGTGTGCTTACTTCCTTTTTCCTTAGAGCTTTCATGCGTACTTTTCAGTTTCTGCTATGAGAACTTACCAATTTCTTTATGGAGGCTCTTTGTGCTATGAGGGTTTCTCTTATTACTACTTTCACTGTGTCTGATAAATTTGGATATGTTTTGCTTTTATGTTCATTGAATTTTAGAAAATATTTAATTTCTTTCTACAATTTTTTCCATGATCCAGAGATCATTGAGTAGAAAGTTGTGCAATTTCCATGAGTGTGAAGGATTCCTAGTGTTTTTGTTATTGTTGAAATCCAGCTTTAATCCATGGTGGTCTAAGAAGATACAGGAATTATTACTCCTTTTAGCTAGTGACAAGCACTGATCAACTTGGTGGTCTGTGTATTTGCCCATTGTAGGTTTTATATAAAAATGCAAGGATGCTAAACAGAGCCTTTATATAAAGCTGACCTTTCTTATTAAGCATAATGATCTTAAGGTTTATGGGTACTATTGCTGTAACCAGTACATCCCTCCTTAAGGGGTAAAAACATCACATTTAAAGAAGCCACGTTTTGCTCATTTTTCAGCTGGTAGATTTTTTTTAGGTTGTTATTATTTGTGAACTGTCATGAATGAGGCTTGCCATGAAGAGTTTTATGTGTATTTTTTCATTGCTACTATGTGTTTTCTTGATCAAATTACTGGGTCATGTGGTGACTCTGTAATATTCTGAAAGTAATGGAGTCTTCTCCAGGGTGGTTTCATTATTTTACAGTCCTCACATCAGCATATGGAAGTTTTAATTTGTCTACCTATTTGCAAATACTTGTTATCTCTTGGGGGTGTTTTATTTCTTCCTTTAGTAGTGGTTGTGCCATGAGGGATTCTTATGGTTTTGCCTTCATTTTGATGGTGATTGCTAAACATAGTAAGAAAGGGGATAGTATAAATGTTTTTATAGTATGTCACAACAGTGGGGATGTTTCAAAAAAGATTCATTTATTTTACACAAACAAGTGTTCTATCTGCATGTATGCCTGCACACCAGAAGAGGGCGTTAGATCCTATTACAGATGGTTGTGCACCACCATGTAGTTGCTGACAATGGAACTCAGGGCCTCTGGAAGAGCAGAAAGTGCTCTTAACCTGAGCCATCTTTCTCCAGTACAACATTAGGGATTTGCAAAACAATTCAATACAAATAAAAGAAAAAAATAAACAAAGTCTTCTACATCCACAGAAAGGCTCCTTGATGACAAGCCATATTAATAATATTACTTCAGGAAGAATTTATATGAAATTAATGTTGGGGAGAGAACTCAATTCTGGGAGATTACCAGCCACAAAGATTTCCAAGGCTCTAAAGATCAGCTTCTTTGGTGTGGTGTTGAAGAACTTTCATATTTTCCTGTGTCTGGTCAGAAGCAAATTAAGGTTCATAGTGTCATCAGGAGCTGAAGCACATAAATTTTTATAGCATAATGACTATGTTATCAGGGCGAAAGGAAGAAAACATATTTTAAGCATGAAATGATATCATCACACAGTGACAGCAGAGAGACTTAAACACAATTGTTTGATTCTTTAAATCTAGCCTGTTGGAAGCTTCTGGTTTTTACAGTTACTGCTTTTCACCTCATACTGCTCATTTTGAACCTTACACCTGAATTTCCTTAATCTACTTGATAATGATCATTTGTTATGCTTATGCATGAAGTTCAGTACATTTGGTTCTGCTTTTAAACTTACATTTTTTAAATGTTGAAATTCACAGTTTAGTGTTCACAATCAATCTGATCATATGCAAAGAGCCTTAACTTCATTATCTAAACAAGGTGCTAGACATATTCAACACTTCCTGATATTTCCTCATGTCTCTTTTTGTTCACTTGAGATTCAATACCTTAATACATCTAGAAACTGCACAGCATCATGTAGTTGCTAAATTGTACAGTAAATCTCTGTAACTTACGCATCTAGCATTTACAAAGAGTAAATAATCATTGGATATGTTCCCAGTCCTAGCTCCTCTCTGGCCTATGGGGGGCATCATTCTGTCCTTTTTACCTGCAAATTTTATTATCACAGATGACTCATCTAGTGTGGATCATACAATGTTTTTCCTTCTGTACACAGCTTCTTTCATTGAGCAAATGCTCTTCGGGTTAATGCAGGCTATTTTCTTTACAAAGTCAAATGATGTTTCCTATTGAAATAGATATATCCCCAATTCTTTACATTGAGCTTCCCTGTTCACAGTTCCCCTGTTTATCTTTCTCTATATGTTACTGTATTAACCTGTGGACAGAACACTCAAAGTTCTTAACTTTCATGTGCTGCAATAAACATTGGTGTCAGGTTCAAAGAAAAATTCAATTCACCAGCTTCCAAAAGGCAGTACATATGTTCGAAAATGGCAATGTTGTCTTACCACAAATTGGACTATTGAAGGATTTACAGAGGTCAGATAAAAGCCACCATTCTTCAGAAACTTGTAAAATCAGTTCCCAATTGCCAACCCATTTTATTTCCCTTGCTTCTGGCAGAAGTTTCATATATATATATATATATATATATATATATATATATATATATATATATATATATATATATATATGTTTTTCTATCAGCACATCAACATAGATATTGACCTCCAGGATCCTACAGTTCCTGGCAACTTTTCAGCAGACCTATACAGTTCCATGTCTTTGAGACCTGGGATCTGAAAACCTGAACGAACAGAATAAAACCACAGTCTCATGTGTACACAGCTTACTTAAGTTTCAGTGTACTTTCATACCAGAGTGTAACAAAGAAAACCATGATCCAAGGAGACTGAGTTAAGGAAATCATGTGAACAAACATGATCATAAAATCATGATCAGAAAAACATGTAAATAAATATCAGTAAGTAAATATGAACAGAGAAGACCCTTCCTAGAACACAGTTGTCTGGCTTGTAGAGGAAGTCTGGGAAAGCAGGAAAGCAAGGTAGAAGGCCATCTACAAATTCAGAATCCATTGACCAGATTGGGTGTTACAGCTATGACCTAATAGCCAACAGGAATAAACATGCCATACAAAGGGAATGTAAGTATTGTTTCAGGAGGGATGAAATTATGTCCAAGAGCAATCAAGGGAATATGATGCAGTTGAGGTAAAAAGGCCCCGTGACTTTTGGAGTCTCTGTCACAGATCTCCAAGGCATTGCTAACCATGGGTTATTTTTTTAAAGCATGTTTTAACAAGCTCTGGGTATATGTTTCAAAGCCTACACAGTAGCATCTTGGGATTTCCTCCTCTCCTATCTTAAACTCCCAGGCCCTGATCCAGCTGACAGACTTCCCTCCTCACAGCTACTCTTTCTCCTTATGACTTGTATAATTTTACCACCACACCCCCATACTCTGCATCTTTCTTTCTTATTTATCTCCCAGATATACTTGGTCATGTATAGTCTGCTTCTTTTTCTCTTTGCTTTGGAATCAAGATTCCTCAAGATATTTTTTTCTCTCTTATCTACAGTACAAACCCCCTCCCAACCATTGAACAGGCATTTTTGATGGTCTCCTTACTATGTCTCTCACATACAACAGGAACACAGCTATTTCCAAAAAATTATGATGTAGGGGGAGGAGTTGATATTAAAATCTGATTTTCTAATTGTTTCTTGACTGTGTCAATAAAGATGGTAGAAGCCAATTACTGGTAGAAAGAAAAGAGGTGGGATTTCTTGGTCCCAAGAGGAAGAGGAAGAAATGAATAGAGGGGGCTTTTTGGCCAGACTTTTGGAGAGAGGAGCACAAACCATGTAGGTTGGGGGCTATTAGAACTGGTGGTGGCCTCTGACAGCAGCAGAATTCCAATGTAAGATAGCTGATGAGTTTAGAGCTATAAATTCTTTGTCCAGCTATTGAGTTGTCTGGCTAATTTTAAAATATTAAGTCTGTGAGGTGTTTTCCATGTGCAGTGACCCACGTGGACAGGAGCAAAGGCACAGCTAGCTGCAGGGTGGTGGGCCAGTGGAGACCTGAGTGGCTTAGTGAAGCTAACTGTAGGGGCTGGGTGAGACAACTGTTGCTGGCACTGGGCAAGGAGCAAGCGTGGGTTTCTAAAATTACACACAGCATCCTGATTTTAATTTTCTTGTATGTATACCAAGAAATGGATTTTTAAAAATTGGATATTTTATATATTTACATTACAAACGTTATTAGTCCCTTTCCTCCTTCTCCCATGTCCCCTTTCCTTCTCCCTGCTTCTATGAAGATTTTATAGGAAGTACGGTAATTGTGTTAATTATTTGAGGACACTCTAAAGTGTTTTCCAGTATATTTTTACATGTTTCCATCCTACCATTAGTAACAGTATCCATTTTTTTAAATCTCTCTTTCTTTATCAATACTTGCTACCTTTTATTTTGGTAATACTTATTCTAGCATGTCTTTGGTTTATTCTTTTCTATTTTTAAAAATACTCTGGGCTGTTTCTTCATTTTATTTCAGTTTGACATTTTTGAATCTTACATATTTTTAGTAAATAAGCTTGATGTCCTAAAGACATTATATTTTTCAGACAAACTCATTGATGCAATACACACGAGAACATGATGCTCCAGTGTTTGAAAACTGATGGTAAATATCGATTAAAATACCCTGTTTTATATAGGTTGACCACTCAAAAGATTTTTGATTGTTCAATTGAGAATTTCATGTAATGTATTTTGGCCATATCGCCCCTCACCAAGTCCTTCTACATCCATCTCTTATCCCTCCTATGCACCCTACTTCTGTCTTCCTTAAACAAACCCAAGTGGAATCCAATCGATATTGTTCACTCACCTCTAGATGTGGTGCTACCTTATAATGTGGTTGACCTATTAGAGGTCATGGCTTAAAAGAAAGATCGCTCCTCTATCCCCATGACAGCCATATCAAATGCCAATAGCTCCTCAGCTAAGGAAGGATGTCCTGCCCATCTCTATGTTGGCATTTTGTCTGCTTGACCTTTTACTGGTTTTCATAACTGCTGTCTAATGTCATAACTGCTATAAGTCACATGTACAACTTCCCTACTCTATCCAGAAAATGCTATTTCTCTGTACTTATCTTCCACTTCTGGCTTTGAAAAATTTCTCTGTTCCTTCATCCACAATAGTTTTTAATGTCTTGGAAGTAGAGGATGGTCTATGCGTGTTCATTTAGGACTGAGAATTCAACAATCTTTTTCTCAGCACTGAGCACTGAGAAGTTTTGAATCTCCATGTTAATTGTTGTCTATTAAAAAACAGAGCTTCTCTGATATGTTAAAGGATTACTCAGCTTAAGATAATGTCCACTTAGCAGAAAAAGCCATACTTGAATAAGAAAATACATAAAATTTTTTCACAAAAAGGAGTGCAAGATGGAAGATGTACCCTAACTACATTTTGACTATGAAGCCCTGATCTTACTGAAGAATACCAATTACCTGTACAAATTCAATTATCCCATCAGGGGACTAGCAAATCAAAGTTACAGTGTAAAGATTAACACTTGAATTTATATGCTTCTTAAATTACATCAGAGCAACATTTTTATATTTTTTGAATTGTTGTCTAGAATGTTAATACTGTACGTTTATTAAAATGTGTTTATCTAGACAAACTGGCTCAGCCCTATAGTACTGGCACGCAGGTAACCAAGATACAGTGAGTTTGAGACCACTTTGGGCTATAGAATGTGTTTCAGGTTGGTCTGAGCTAGAAATTAATAGTGCATTTGAAAAAAATAAAAGCTCAAAGAAACCCCCAAATAAACATACATACACATACCCCACAAATGTGGTCTTGATGGACAAAAATATCATACATAATGAAACATGTCTCTACTACTAAAATATTGGTTGTGTCATTTCAAAATATCTTTGTCTATGACAAAATTCATACTAATTAATTTCAAAACTTGTATACATCCATCTAATATTTACTGTGACAAACACTGGAATAGGAGATACTTGACATTTATCTTAATAGCTGTTTCTATTTCTTTAGTCGCACTGTTGTATACAATCAATTCAAATCAAATTGTTCACTTTTAAGACTTAGGGGCTGAGTGTGCTTAGAGCATTGTTTTCTAATCTTTTTTTTAAAATACCGGATATATTTTATTTATATTTCAAATGTTATCCCCTTTCCTGGTTTCCCCTCCATAACCTTCCTGTCCATCCCACCTCCCTGTGGTTCTATGAGGGTCTCCCCATCCCCTTTGGCCACCCCACCCTGACATTCCCCTACATTGGGGCATTGAGCTTTAAAGGACCAAGGGCTTCTCTTCTCATTGATTCCCAACAAGGCCATCCTCTGCTACATAAGCAGTTGGAGCCATGGATCCATCCATGTGTACTCTTTGCATAGTGGTTTAGTTCCTGGAAGCTCTGGCTAGATGGTATTGTTGTTCTTATAGGGTGGCAAATACCTTCAGCTCCTTCAATTTTTTCTCTTACTGGGGACCCTGTCTCAGTTCAACAGTTGGCTATGACCATCAGCCTCTGTGTTTGTCATGATCTGGCAGAGCCTCTCAGGAGACAGCTATATCAGGCTCCTGTCAGCATATACGTTTTTTCACATTTTTATTGGATATTCTCTGCATTTACATTTCAGATGTAATCCTCTTCCCCCAACTCCATCCCCCACCCCCTCCCATTGCCTCCATGAAGGTGCTCCCTCTCCCAGCCACCCTCTCCCACCTCAGTACCTTGACATTCCCTACAATGGAAAAACTAGCCTTCGCTGAACCAAAGGCTTCTCCTCCCATTGATGCCAGAAAATATTATTCCCTGCTGCATATGCACCTGGAGCCATGAGCCACTCCATGCAAACTCATTGGTTGGTGTTTTAGTCCCTGGGAGCTATGGTGGGTCTGGTTGGTGGATAATGATGTTCTTCCCATGGGGTTGCAGACCCTTTCAGCTCTTTTAGTCCTTTAGTGCCTTCATTGGGGTCCTCGTGTTATGTCTGATACTGAGGCAATTATCCTCCTCAGTATCAGTATGGGTTTGACAGAGCCTCTGAGAAGGCATTCATATCAGGTTCCTGCAAGTAAGAACTATTTGGCATCAGCAATAGTGCTTGGGTTTAGTGGCCAGCATGTACTTCTTGACATCAGCAATATTATCTGGGTTTGGTGGCTAAATATGGGCTGGATCTCCAGGAGGGGAAGTCTCTGGATGGCCTTTGCTTCTATCTCTGTTTCAAACTTTGTCTCTGTATTTCATCCTGTGAATATTTTTGTTCCCCCCATCTAAGAAAGACTGAAATATCTACACCTCAGTCTTCCTTCTTGAGCTTCATGTGGTCTGTGGACTGTATCTTGGATAATCTGAGATTTTGGGCTAATATCCACTTATCAGTGAGTGTATACCACATTTTTTTTCCTGATTGTGTTACCTCACTCAAGATATTTTCTAGTTCCATCCATTTGCCTCAGAATTTCATGAAGCCATAGTTTTACATAGCTGAGTAGTACTCCAATGTGTAAATGTACCACATGTTCTGTATCCAGTCCTCTGTTGAAGGAAATCTGGTTTTGTCCAGCTTCTAGCTATTATAAATAAGGCTGCAATGAACATAGTGGAGCATGTGTCCTTGTTATATGTTGGGGCATCTTTTGGGTATATGCTCAGGACTGGTATAGTCGGGTCCTTCTTCTGTCTACACTTCCTGTATCAACAGTTTTCTATTGCTCACAGAAGCACTGACTCAGAGTCTAGGGAACTGGGGTTTGGATCTGACTTTGCTTTCAACAACCTCTGGGGCACCGATTCACCAAATAACAAATGGGACAATGTGTTATGAACCCAGATATGTGTAGCTCTCATCCCTCCTCAGAGAAGCTGCTTGTTGCAGCCAATGGAGTTGGCTTTAGAAGGCTACAGATACTCAAAATGCATAAATCGACTGACTGATTGGTAGTGAGCTCCAACTGATACATCTACAGTACAACCCCTATATCTAAAGCTAAAGAGGAAGCAGAAAAATTGTAAAAGACAAAGGATTCAAATATTTTTTGATTGACTGTGTGTTTTCTATAGAAAAGGCAACCACACTTTTAAAATCTCAGGAATATGGTAGCCTAAACAAAACCTGAATAATAAATGGCTAACATACTACCATGGATGTGTGAACTATTCCAAGGGCCTTTCACCCTATATGAATAGCAATAACTGCTGAGAGGGACGAAATTAGTTTTCCCTAGAAAAGAGCCCTTTAATTGGCTATCTAATATGTGGCAAGCCCTAGAACATATATACCTAGGAATCACTAAATGGATTCAGCTGGTGCATTTATATATTTATATGTATTGTATACATATAAAACAATAATTAAAGAAAACAGTAAAGACAATACATTAAAGGAGAAAGAGGCCTTAGAAGCAGAAGAGTAGTGTGTTGGTGCAGGATATAATAATAGGGATTAAAATGACAAAAGTATGATACAGAGGTATATGATATAACATAACGAACTATTTCATTTTGTATAGCTGATAATTCTAACAACCATACACAATTACAAACATAAAACTAAGACATGATGATTCTGGGTGATCCCTTCTACACAAAGTGCTTTATCAGGCTGATGGCTTTTCAGGCATTTATTATGAACACACTGATCCAAGACGTGGCTCATAATGACCAATATGGGATCATCCCTTTCGATGTTCTTAGTGAGTCCTCTGCCCAATCAGGGAAGTCCTTCCCAGCCGAAGCTCCATGTTCGCTGATTTTCTTTGCAATCTCTGCCCAGATATTTGTTTAACTTCTAAACCAAAGTTTATTATTTTTAAGAATATAAAACATATCTCCCTCTCCTTTCCTGTCTTCAAACTGTCCCTTCTACTCTCCTCTAAACCCTTACATATAGCCCTTGTTACTCTCCTATAAATTAATGGATTCCTTTTATTTCACTAATTGTTATAGTACATGTGCGTGCACACACATAAACACACATTCCTAAATAAAACCTGTTAAGTCCACATCATGTTACTTGTGTGTGTGTGATTTTTCACTGAACAACTAATTAATGTGTCCACTCCTACATTAGACTACGGCCCCTGCTCCCCACTATGCTCAATTGCCTGTGTTTTTTTTATGTTTGAGACCTCACGGGCTTTATCTTCTGCCCTTTAACTCTTACAGTCACTGAAGAACTCCACTTTCTCTTTTTGCTTCTTCACTGCTGGGGGACAGTCCTGATGGGTCTTTCTAGTTCGTTCCTCTTGAGACACTGGAGGGGCAAGAGCTTAAGGTGGTGGTATGACTTGGTCTTAAAAGATATTTATGATTGTTGTTTAATAATAAAATATTTATTTATTTCAATTCCAAGTCACTTTGCTACTGTAGCTGGCCTGACTTCTGAGTTCCTCTGAGGTGCACAACTGTTATGACTAAGTTATTAGTGAAGTTTTGTATAGATAAACCCAGTCAATATTTTATCTTCCGTCTTTGCATCTATAGTAAATTTTTAGTCCCATGTTTATGACTTTTGGTTAATGGTTTTACAACATTTTGGAATGTGTTTGGAGTAGCAGATGCCTGTTTGCTTTCGCAGAAGCAATTAACTCATGGCCTGTGAAGACTGGCAGAGTTGTCAATGCAGTTTTGATATCAGAAAAGAACTAATAGCAATCCTATTAGAAAAGAGCTTAATAAACAATAATATAATTTTAAGGAATTCTTGTCGGATCATCACTTAGAATTAAGAAGCTATGTATTTGTCTGTGTAGCATCACTACAAGACAGTACACCTTCATTGTTCTGCAGAGATCTGCTCAATGATCAATGTTCTCTATCTATCTATCTATCTATCTATCTATCTATCTATCTATCTATCTATCTGTCATCCATCCATCCATCCATCCATCCATCCATCTATCCATCTATCTATCTATCTATCTAATCTATTTATATCAGGAAAACATACTAACAGCAGGAATCTTTTCTAAAATGAAATTCTGTGCCTTGCCTGAAAAGCAAATCTGTAATAGATTTTGATCTAAGGCTGACCCATCTCAGGGAGATCACCTGTTAGTTTATGTCCTTTACTCCAGTACACAGACCAAGTTTTATACCTCTGAGGTAATCATGGGATTTTGCTGCAACATGAGCCCATATTGGAGATAACAGAATAAGTGGTCAAAATATTTTTATAATTCCTTGGTGAATACTAACTGGACATCTCATCTGAAATATTAAGAGCAATATGTTATTTTCATTCCCAACATTCATAAAAAATGATGTTAGTTGAAGATATTATTACATGACTGAAAAAATCTTTCAAAGAAATAGAATTATTTTTGTTCCTGCTGAGTCAAACTGCTCTGAGCTATGTTCCTGTGATAATCCTCAGTATAAGATTTGATCTAGAAGTGAATAGATCTCCTTGTCTTAGCTACATAAGAGATATATTCCTAACAATGCCCCATAGCACAATCTCATCATGACTGTAGTAACATAAGCATCTTCTAAGAGCTGGCTCAAGGATAGTTTCAACAGAAGAGATAAGAAAAGTTTCATCTTTGTTCTATTAAGTCTAATTCTAATTTTCACCCAATAAAACCAGAGAACCATCAATTTAGGAAAGATCAATGTAAAAAATTCCTAGAAGCAAGCAAGCAAACAAACAAACAAAAATACCCTATACATGTATGGCACTTTGGTTTTGATGAATACACTTTGAAGACTTACAGGGAGATCAATTCTTTTATTCACATCAATTTATATGTAACAATTGATAGATTTATTTATAAATCTGTAAGTCATGCTAGTAGTTCACAGGTTAATTTGAAATTCAAAGAAAGATATATATCTTTTCAAAATTATATTTTAACAGATATGCAATGGTAATTTCAATTAACCATTCAAGCTTTATTGTGCTCCCATGGCTAAAATACACAAGGGATTGTTTGTACCATGTATTGGTAGAGATAATATTAAGTATCACTGTGTACTCAAGCATCCCATGGCTTAAAAGCTGCCTTCATCCTTTTCTATGACCCCACTGTGTACTTTAATAGTGTTCCTGTGACAGTCTAATAGATGGATCTTTATGTCTCTATCCTAATTATAACCACACTATTCTATTCAGTAGACAGATAATGGTTTCAAAGTAGATTATTTGGGGTAAGTCTCAGGTGTATAGTCATACAAAGTCTTAATTGGGAAGCAGATGCATTGACTTGGGCTTATGAAAACCAAGGGGATGGCTGTAGTCCCAGCTAGCAGGTCAGAAGGTAATTGTAAGGATTCCCTAGTATGTTCTGAAATGTTTCATAGTTATCCACATTTGTAGTGCTGCGACCTGACACTTAAGTGTACAGTGGAAGAAATGGACTGCAGACGGTGAAAATAGGTAGAATCATAGCTCAATCCTTTACATGAGGTATTTTCTGCTTCCTTGGCCAGAACAACAACCCAATTTGGGTCATCCCAACATCTCTGTAGTCCTTGCTAACATGCCTCCCTAGTACATCTTGATCTGCCCTGCCGGTGGTACTAGGTACTTACTCCTCGTTCTCCAGTGTGTCTATGCCTTTATTAATAGTTTAACCACACGTTTGTCATAAAAATTATTCTATTTGTTTAGTCTGTTTACTAGCCATGCTTAGCAACTGTCCTGCTTCATAAGACAGATATCCTGTTCAACATAGGGTATAGGAGAATAGTGAATATTAGTGATCAGAACTAGAAATCAGCCAGAATTCAATGTGGCATTACAGTGCTCTTACAAAGTCTGTTTCTTATATCATCTCTGACCTGTTAACTCACATGATTACTCTGACCTATTGTATGGTCCAAACCACACAAAATGAGTCAATGAGTTCTAACAGGTCTCCAGTGATTGGGATGAGACTGCGGTAAGAGTCCTGATGTGTTAAAATGCAGACTCTTCTTCCTCATGTCAGTCCTTTAGAAGAAGAACCTCTGAGAATAGCTGTCAAAATATTATTTTTACACAGGACCTCCAAGTTATTAATTTCAACGATGAACCACTAGTTATATGTCAGTATAGAAAATGACACTGTGGCTCATTTGATCCATTGTCAAAGATTGCTAAGAATTCCCTTCTTTCTTTCTTCTCCAGAAAAAAAAAAAAAAAAAAAAAAGCAAATAGATAGACCAACAAATTCTGTTCTACTTTAATTTGAAAGAATAGTTGGATTTTAGTGTGAAAAACACAAGTGAAATTTATGTAGAAACAAATTGTTTAATTTAAATGCTCTGTAATGCTCAAAGTAGTGTATCTTTAAGAATTAATCAATGAATATAAATATACCATGACTCTGTAGCAACTACATTTTATGAGAATGGCTAAGACAGAATGCAAGGGTAGGCCAATGTTTGTGGATTGCTTCTCATAACTGGACACATGAATGTGTGTGCATATGCACATACACACACACACACACTATAATTATCCCAAAGAGAAGCTTTCTGTATTTATATATCACAATATGTGCTAAACATGAACTTCATAGAAGCCTGGATACAGTAGAAATGAGTAGATAAAGACAATGTAAATGATGGTGAATTGGATTACCATCTGAGTAAGCAGTTGTCTCTGTGACCTTTGGGAGCTAATTAGCAAAGTGTGAGTCCAGCAAATACCCTGAACAAAGAAAGTGTTGGATTTCTAACATAAAAAGTGACTAGGTATTTCATGCAGGATTATTTATCTGCTTTGTCAGTTGATTTTTATCATTAGTAAACATTAACATTATTTCCATAAGTATGCAATTGGACACACTGAACACACATACACACAGACACACAAACAGACACAGACACATACATACACACACATACACACACACACACACACACACACACACACACACACATACACACACACACACACACACACACACACACTCACACCACAGTGTTAAATCTTGGTAGAATATTTTGGCAGATTTTCACTGTGTATGACCATAAAACATTCTTATAAACAAGATAAAAAATGTTTCTATTCCCTACAAAAAGGAAAAGATAAAAATGTGACTAATTAAAGATAAAGACCTTGTATTCCTAACACTGAGATCCAAAGAAGCTGTCACTGATAATTAACTTGTAGCTCAATGGCTTCTGAAAATTGACTTCAGAACTGTAGCTGCCAGACTGAATTATGCCCTTTGCAGCTTTGGAAACAAAGGTTCTCCAAAGGATTTTTCATAGTTAAAATACATTTATATCAGTCAGTGTATCACTCTTACAGGGTAGAATTAGCTGACCTTGGGGAAAGCTTCTATTGTTGACCATTTCCTTTACAAAATAATTGCACAAATATATGTTTTAGCCAAATTTATTAAGGCTTTTGAAAGGGAACACTTACTAGTTGGAGACAGTACATTTTTATTACTTGAGGCAAAATGTCTCCCAGGAATTCGAACATCTACAGAGTTTCATTCCTATGTCAGATTTGTTGTTATTCAACATGGTAGTTGGGATCCACAGTCTGTCCTCAGAGGTGACAGTTTATAAATACAGTTTTACCTTTTACAGATTCGTGCCATATTGATTGAATACCAACTTTGTAAAGTACTAGACAAAGCTCTCTAAGCCTCATTGATTTAAATTTTAGATTGGTGTTTTACAAACAGTATAGAGGCAGAAATAATGTCTTTGTACAACTTCAAGTTTTGTTCAATAACTCTGTACCAAAATTTTCCCCCTCCATGGTCTTTATCAAAGGTGACTCAAAATAAACACATAAGAACTTAATTGGCAAATCCTAAACAACAGATGAAAAATACAAGTATGTCACCAAAGTATTTACTAACTTACTGAATAGTCATGGGCGTTCCCACCAGCTAATCATTCCAGAATATAATTCTATATGAGACTATAAAGTTTCATCTCATGTCTCTATGAAAAACAATACATGAGAATGCAATCTTTCTTCCACCACGGAATTTAGAGGCTATGAAGAAACTTGTGTATAGTGCAGGTGAGATTGTAACCACATTCTGGGGATTATAGATGGTGCTCAGGGAACTATGTCCAACACAGGAAATCTGTGCAAATGTTTGTAACAGTATTGTTTGCAACACGTTAGAACAGAAAATAACTGAATGTCAACCAATAAGATATTAGATAGGCAAATTTGGTTTTGAGCAGGAACTGAAGTTCTACTCAGCAATAAAAATTAAAATAGTCACAACATGTACAAGATGTTAACAGCAATAAAATTTAAAAACGACATAACATGTGCTATGGTATCCCATTTATACAGAAAGGACAGATGTGAGTATAAATGATGATATTGAAGATAAGGAAACGCAGTTGCCTCTGATGCTGGGATAATGACGAGGACTTTATTAGAAATGGGCACAAAAGCACTTTTTAAGGTGATACAAGTCATTATTTTGGTTGGGGAGGTAGTGGCCCAGGAGTAATCGGTTTCAGTACTGATTGAGTGGTGTAGTTACTATGTTTATAAATTATACTGCAATATAAAGATCTTTGCTTCTAAGACCATTCTATTAATATATGAATGAGGCATGTATGTATGTATGTATGTATGTATGTATGTATGTATGTAAGTATGTATGTATGTATATAAGTAAGTATGTATGTATGTATGTATGTAAGTATGTATGTAAGTATGTTTCATGAATTAAGAAACAACTCTATACCTTCAAGCCATGTGATCTTTAGAAACTTCTCTGGGCTTTGTTTTTACCGAGCTTTTACTTGGTAATGGGCAGTGAGCAAATGAGCTTATCTGAAGAGCACAGCACAGTGTTGGGAACACGACGGTTCACTCAGCCCCAGATGTTATGCTGTTTCCCTGAAGGCAGGAAGGTTCTTTGGGATGATAGCTTAGCATTTATCTTTTCCTGTGTATATTGCTTTTTTTTTTTTTTTTTTTTTTTTTTTTTTTTTTTTTTGCCTTGCAAGGTAACTTATCAACCAACTATATTGCTTTTTACTATCCAGGCAACATTCTTTTTTGTAAGAATGAAGGTCAAACATAATCGCTTGTCTGTCATTTTCTGTGTTTAGCAATTAGCTAGCTTTATCCAAATCAACTCTTATAATTTTGGCTTTCAGTGTGGCAGGTAGACAAATAAACATGCAATTTAACTATGACCATTGAAAAGTTTGCACTTATGTGTGTGTTCATGTACACACACACACACACACACACACACACACACACACACACACAGAATTACAGACTTCTAAAATTTAAATAAGGGGCCTCATGAATAAAGTAGAAATCTACTACCTTTTATAGCTGAATGAACAGGATTAATTGAAGAGAATCTGGCTCCGGGTACATTCAATCTGTTCCATCAAGCTTTCTTTATATGTAGTGAGAAATAAAGGTCAATATTTTAAATAACAATACCACAGTCTGCAACTCTCTTGCATTTGCTTGTAGGAGATAAAATACCAAAGGCACAGTGGATTCTGGGAAGCTTGTGCCCTTCTTGTCTTCTAGTTAGCTTATGCATATGTGAAAAATAAAGATATTCTTCTGCTTTCACCCAGCAGAGCTATAATATACTCACAAAAAAAGGCAACTGTGAAATTTTGTGTTTTTCCACAGAGGTGCCTTCATTTGCTGGCCATGAGTTTTTCTTTTGAGGTTTCACATTGTTAGCACTTTAGGAGACCAACATGTTTTCTGGTAGCAATTTATACTTATTGGATCATGACTTAATGTTTTATTACTGAACGTGATCTCATCAAGTTCTGGTATAAGCACTTGTTTATATAGACATGTTTAAATTTGCTATTTTGGTCAAGGATTCATGTTTTAAATTTATTTATGTATTTATTTACATCCCAAATGCTGCTCCTGCTCCCAGTCTCCCCTTCCAGGGTTCCTCTATCCTCTTGCCCTCTGCCCTTGGCCTCTGAGCGGGTGCCCGCCCCCAACTCCAACCCCTGGGTATCTAACCATCTTGGTAAATCAAGTCTCTAAAGAATGAAACATAGCCTTTTTAACTGAAGTCAGAAAAGTCAGTTCTCTACTATAGATGTGCCAGAGGCCTCTAATGAGCTTGTATATGCTCTTTGGTTGGTAGCTCAGTCTCTGGGAGCTCCCAGGGGTCTAGGTTAGTTGACAGTATTGATCTTCCTATGGTGTTGCCACTGCCTTCAGGGCCTTCAGTACCTCCTCTAACTCTTTCATAGTGGCCCCTGGCCAGTGTTTGGCTGTGAGTATCTCTTTAGGGTATGTCTGGAATTAGTTGGGTGGAGTGGCTTCTGCCTGTTGTTCTAGTACTCAGGAGGCAGAAGCAGGAGAGCTGTGGGGAATTCAAAGCAGCATATGCTGTTCTAAGAGGACCAGACCAGGCAGAGCTACATAAAAAGACCTATTCACCAAAAACCAAACAAAACCAACAACAAAAGAATGTTTGAAGCGCTTGGATCCATTTGTTGACTGGATAGCATATGCTATTCTGATTTTAATCATTTTTGTGTGTATGTGGTGGTGGTGGGGGCGTGGGTGAAACAGCACCATTAAATTTAATAATTGTAATTTGGACTCTGTGGAGGAAAACTATGTGGAGGTTGTTTTATCCATTGTTACATAACAATGATCAGAGTGGGAGGAGCTGGTTAGAATTATTCAGTGTCTACCTGTGCTAGGTACTAAGCACCACAAATATTATCTCAGCATTTAGGCTGCTTGAGCTTTCAAATAAAACAGCTCATACTTGGAATCTGATAAATGACAGAAACAAAGTGGAAACTTCTGGTTTCTTTGGAAAGTTAATTATGTCAAATGGAATTCTGCTCAGGCACACAAGTGGAAGTATGTCTTGCTAAAGCAGACACGTAAAAGAATGTTTTTGAAGTAGACACAGGTGAAAGAACGTTTTGATAAAGCAAATACATGAAAGAGTATGAATGTGACCCCACAGACAGTGGGAGATGAGCACTGAGCATGGGTTTGGTTTGAACCACCTTGCTATTCTTCGATAAGGACACACATGTACTGGTTTACCTTACACAGCATTGTTGAGATCAACTTGTGCTAATACCACCATTGAGAGAAACTCGCTAAGAACTGCTGGTGAAGTTCCTTCCACAGCCTTGCCTGAGGATGGTTAGTGAGCCTTGGTGGTTTCTTCAGGATTGAATTATAGCTGTTTGTTAGTGTGTGCTGTCTGCCAGCCAAAAGGACTGGACTGTAGCTGCTGGTTTGTGTGTGGTATCTGTCTGCCTAGAGGACTGGTCTGCAGCTGCTGAGTTGTATTTGATATTTGCTACAGACTAAACTGTGGCCAAAGATGATTGAGGCCACTCCCAAAGAACTCTTGTAGGATAGGACCACTTCTCTCATATCCTATTAACTTTTCCCTTTCACTACCTCTGTTGGGTGGTGGGCTAGAATTGAGGTTGAACCCTTATTAAACATAGGTTACAAAAACTTATGCTGACACAGAAATGCTTTCCCTGTGGTTTGGGAGACTAGAAAATCCAAGTTCAAAATGTTGGCAGATTTGAGATGTGGTAAGGCCACTTTTTTTAGTTTACAGAAATTCCATTTTCTTATTGTGTATTGATATAGTACAAGGGGAGAGGGAACACTCTGGGGTGTCTTTATTAGAGCATCAATTCCATTGCTTACATCACACCACTAAAATATCTACCTTACCAGGCATTAACATTTCACCATAGAGAATCACAAACCTCCAGACCACAGGATCTTGAGTTAATTTTTTATACATTGGTTACTTTAGTTAATTATAGTCACTTAAGTATATGTTTTAGTTTGGGTTATTGTTGTTTTGTTAAAATGATCAAAAAACAATATGGAAAGAAAAGATTTATTTCTCCCTACAAATCTCAGGATATATACCATCACAGACAGAGATCAAGCCAGGAACTCAAGGCAGAAACTTGGTGGCAGTACCAGAAGTAATAGCCACAGTGGAATGGCATTTACTGGTCTGTTCCCCACAGCTTGCTCGGCCTGACTCCTTAGACAGCTCAGGGATACCTGCTCATGATTGGTACCATCTACACTGAGCTGAGCCCTTCTACACGAGTCAAGATATGTCCCTACAGACTTGCCTGCAGGTCAATATGTGTGGGCATTTTCTTAAGATTCCCTAGATGTGTCAAGTTGACAAACCCCAACAAAACCAGTATAAAAATGGCTGGACTTCACTGCCTTGTACTTTTAAGCTTTCCGTGGCTTTATGAAGGATGTCAGGATTAGAATCCTATACTTTTATTTTCCATATAAACTTAGTCTCTTCAGGCTCTAATTTAACTGCAAACTAAATCACGGTTCTAAAAGTCTTGATAGCTGTCTGAAACTAGGGTGGGGTGAACAGTCCATTTTATACAGGGGAAAATACTTTTAACAAGGTCTTTCAATGGCAAAACAACTTCAGCTTCCATATCACTTGATAAATGCGTGTACCCACACCCACACTAGACTCTGGCAAGACCATATTAGTCCACATTATCTTCATCCACCAGCTGTCAGGTACCACAGAATTTTCCTGAAAATATTTCTGACACCCTGTTGGCAGATTCCTTATTGGATATAAATTGATCCAGTAAGGTGTCAGAGTGAATAATTAATCTTTCTTGCCTTTTGACTGGTAGGAACATGCTCAAAACTTTTTTCTTTGCTGGGGCAGAAATTAATAAAGAGGCACAGAAGAAGGAATCACTAAACACAGGTAAAGGGAATGTGTGTGGAAACAGTTGACGCTGTGCAAGCTTATGAAACCTGCCCCCCCCCTCAGGGTGGGGTAGAGAGATGATTCTGCAGGAAAGCACTTGCATCTCTCCAAGAGAAACAGAGTTTGCTTCTCAGCACCCACATCAGGCAAGCCCCAACTACAACTCTCAAGCCAGAGACTTGAACCCTCTGGTCTTTGTAGGTACCTATAGTTGTGTGCATGTCCCCATACAGACAAAACCACCACACATGATTAAACATAGTGAAATAAACCTTTCCTCTGTATAAGAACTGTGAAGAAATTGATAAAATCATGTATTTATTAAAAAACCAAGTCGAGTCTGTAATCTTAGTTCTTTTAAGGAGCTTCTTACATTTATTATGTTCCAATTTAAGAAGAGAGGAAAAAAATCCCTTAAACATATTTCATATTGATAAGACTATAATTTACATGTTAGTATGGTTACAGAAAGTGGTGCATTTGATCAAAGCATTAGAAATTAAGATTCAAATTCCAGTTTTGATAACTGATTGTACTCACTTAATTTCAGGGTTCATCTAACTTGGGCAGCATGAGAGAATTACCCCTTCTAATTCAGTTTTTTTCCCTGTAGGACAGTGTTTACAGTGAAGTTGATAATAACTATGTAAGCATGTCCATTTAGACAGACTTGTTACTACTATATCCTGGGTGAATTCATGCTTGTTCTCAGAACAACCTCCAAAGGTTAAATACTATAATCTTAGATTAATAAAATATTTTATCACAAGTTTATATGATTGTATATAAATGTAATCATTTAAATTTTTTGCTTTATTGTAAAAGAATATTTCAGTAAATTCATACCAGAGAAGGAAGGAGGCATTTTTTTTCTGGTTTTCATAAAATAGTTAGAATGGAGCTAGCGTTTGTGTTGTGATTCGTGTGATGCTTATAGAGGAGTCAGGAAAAATTAAGAGCTATGAAGGTAGGAGTTAGACATGACTCCAAAAGCTCATGGGGATGACCTAGGCAGAGACTGGCTGTGGAGGCACAACCTACGTTTAACCAACTAGATATTTTTAGCTCTTGCTTCTAGTCTCAAAAATAGCAGCTCAAATATCAACAATCAGATATAAGCATGGTAGTGCGCCTTTGTAATCCAAGCACTTAAGATGCTATTGCAGGAGGATTACCAGTTTGAGACCATGAGAATTCTATTACAGCAGGATTATGAGTCTGAGTTACAGGACTAGACTGTTTACAAACAAGCTAAAACAAAGAAAGTCTGGAACTATTCCCCTGTTTTTAAGTCCTGCCTAAAAGTTGGCACTGTTTACAGACCGTGAAGAAAGAGGTTATTAAACCTCACAACTGTAGGGTGGAGTTGGTGCAGAAGTCTACATGAGACAAGCAAGATTTGAAGAAGCAACTATAATTAAGTTATACTTTCATACTTAAATATAGTGTATGTGTTGGAATGTGTGCAAGTGTGTGTGTGTTAGGTAAAAAATAGGAAAGAAAATTGTAAGGGATTTATTTCTCTTGTTTCAGACATGATGGCTTCAATCATTAAGTTTGAATTTTGCAGAGATATGGTAAATCCATCTAGGTGGAGCTGGTGAAGAGGAAATATGGGAAAGAAGGGAGACCAGGGATACTGCTTCCCAAAATTTTAATCTGTGTTGGGACCCCTTCCACTGAGATACATTTCTTAGGATGTCTTTCTCTGTGTTGCAGTCATGAGAATATTTAAAGATATTTGACTAGAACTCTGAGTAAGTCACAGCCCATATTTTTTTAATTGAACAACTTTATTTTAAAAAAGAAAGATAAATGTACAAATTTTAAAAGCATTTTTGCATAAAAGTATATGAATACATTTTTGTCAGTACTTGATTTTTTTAAAGGTTTGATAATATGCATTAAAATCTTCCTAGTTACAATGAGCATAAAGTACATGTAAAACAAGATGTAACCTGGAAATAGTAAAGGTTTTCTTGGTGTGTAAAGATTAAGCACAATGATTTTTCATCATTTTTTTGGCCTTTGTTTTTCTTGAACTTCATGTAGTCTTTGAGTTGTTTCTGGGGAGTTCAAAGCTTTCTGGGGTTAGTATCCAATTATCAGTGACTGCATATATGTTTGTTCTTTTGTGACTGAGTTGCCTCACTCAGGATGATATTCTCTAGATGCAGCCATTTTCTTAAGAATTTCATAAAGTCATTGTTTCTGATAGCGGAGTAGTAGTCCATTGTGTAAATGTACCATAATTTTTGTATCCATTCATCTACTGAAGGACATCTGGGTTCTTTCCAGCTTCTCCTTATTATAAATAGGGCTGCTCTGAACATTGGAGTGCATGTATCTTTTCTGTATGTTGGAGCTTCTCTGAGGTATATGCCCATAAGTGGAATTACTGGGTCCAATTTTATGAGGAATCACCAGACTGATTTCCAGAGTGGTTGTACCAGTTTACAACCCCACCAACAGTGGAGAAGTGTTCCTCTTTCTCCAAATCCTTGCTAGCATCTGCTGTCATCTGAATTTTTGATCTTAGCCATTCTGACTGGTGTGAGGTGGAATCTCAAGGTTGTTTTGATTTGCATTTCCCTGATGACCAAAGATGTTGAGCACTTCCTTAGATGCTTCTCAGCCATTCTATATTCCTCAATTGAGAACTTTTTGTTTAGCTCTGTACCCCATTTTTTAATAGGGTTGTTTGATTCTCTGGTGTCTAGCTTTTTGAGTTCTTTGTATATACTTTGTATATCTCTATCTGATGTGGAGTTGGTAAAGATCTTTTTCCAATCTGTTGGCTGCCGTTTTGTTTTCTTGACAGTGTCTTTAGCCTTATAGAAACTTTGCAATCTCATTAAGTCCCGTTTGTTGATATTTGACCTTAGAGCACGAGCCATTGGTGTTCTATTCAGGAAATTTTCTCCCGTGCTTATATGTTCTAAGGTTTTCCCTACTTTATCATCTAATAGTTTCAGTGTACCTGGTTTAATGTGGAGATCTTTGATCCACTTGCACTTGAGCTTTGTACAAGGAGATAAGAAAGGGTCTATTTTCATTCTTCTGTATGCTGAGTGCCAGTTGGACCAACACCATTTGTTGAAGAGGCTGCCTTTTTCCACTGAATGTTTATAGCTCCTTTGTCAAAAATCAAGTGACCATATATGTGAATTACAACCACAAATTATATTTCAATTATGATTTTGAGGTGAGAATTTTATGCTCCCTGGTGGAGTCACTGTCACAGCTTGTATCATCGGTGAAGGGAACAAGAAAGGCGTTCTAACTGAAGAACATTGACTGTCCTTCTGCATATGGACCTCACAGTGATCATAAGCAAAATGTGCCTATAAGTAAGGACCCAGTCCCACCAGTATAAGCCAGTGCTCATTTTAAAGTACACTTTAATATATGTTCAGGTACTTTTCCTTGGCTGAGCATAGTCCTGAAGTAATGGCACACAAGACCACAAAATGCAAGCATGCTAGGAAGTTAAAACAGAGTTTTATGGCCTTACATGTCTTTAAGGCATAATTTTCTACTCTAGTACATGCTTAATATATTTATGTGAAATTTAAATTGAGACTCACATAGGAATTTACAAGTTTGTTGTCTTCCTCTCCTGATAGCTATTAAGTGTACGACTCTGAGACATTTCATGCAGTAATATATAGTTAAGACAATGAAATCATTAATGGGATGACAAAGGGCGTCACATTGAAATTCAGCACTCTGCCTTGCAAAGAGAAAAGGAGGCAGGCGTTCAGCTTGGTAGGAAGCGCCACTGGATATGCTTCCCAGACAAAGAAACAAAGAGAAATAAGGCAAGAAAGTATGCATAGTGGCAGGAAATCAGAATCATTCTGGGAACTACGTGAAATCCCTTAAGGCCACATCTTTCATGTTTGCACATGTCAGGCCCAACTTTAATGTTGAACAAAAAAATGATAGCATTAATTAATTAATAAATATATGAAATATAATGAACCAACCTAAGATGCTTGTCAGACTTTTTTTTTTTTTTTTTTTTTTTTTTTTTTTTTTTTTTTTTTTTTTTTTGAAGCTACCTCTTTGAAGACAAGTGTTCAAACATTCTACAAACACATTCCAGTAGCTACTTTGGAAATCAAAGAAGGGGGAAGAAGTGAAGTGGCTGTGTTTGCATTTGGGATTGTGGGAATGTGTTCTCCTGGTTTCTCAAGATTGGCACTGACAGCATTCAGCTTCCTTTAGGAAACTGCAGTGTCAGCACTCCCAGTTACAGCTCTTCTGATCATTCTCCACAGAGACCTTTGTAATTAATAAGCTTGGCTTGTTTGTAACTTATTCAAAACAACTTTCAATGGGGTGGGGCTTCCAGATATCTATCAGGGAATTAATTACAGGCTAACTTGGACTCTAGAAATACTAGTGGTTAAGACTTTATTTTTCTTAAATGTAATTTTTTAAATTTTCCATTTGAGTTGTTGCCTTGATTTTCATTTATTCATTTATTAATTACTCATTTTTTCATTGAAGATATGTTATTTACTTGTAAAATATTATTCACTTTCCCGGTTTTCCCTTTACAAAAACCCTTATACCATCTCCCATTCCCCTATTTCAACACCCCCTACCATCCATCCCTCAGCCCCGCCCTCCTCCCCCTCCCTTACCTGGCATTCCAGTACACTGGGGCATCAAGCCTTGGCAGGAAAAAGAGGTTTGCCTCCAATTGATGTCTAACAAAGCCATTCTCTGCTACATATGCAGCTAGAGCTATATCTCAGTCCTTGTGTACTCTTTGGAAGGTCGTTTAGTCCCTAATTGCTCTGGCAGCTCTGGTTGGTTGGTATTATTGTTCTTCCTACGAGGTTTAAACACCTTCATCTCCTTCAGTCCTTTCTCAAACTCCTCCATTTGGGTCACTGTGCTCAGTCCAATGGTTAGTTGCCAAGCATCTTAATCTGTATCAGTAAAACTCTGGTAGAGCCTCCGAGGAGACACCCATATCAGGCTCCTGTCAGCAAGCACTTCATCAGCAATAGTGACTGGGTTTGGTGACTTCATATGGAATGGATTTCCAAGTTGAGGAGTCTCTAGGTATCTTTCCTTCAGTCTCTGATTCACTCTCTGTCCTGGTATTTCCTCCCCTGAGTATTTTGTTCCTCCTACTAAGAAGATCAGAAGCATCCACACATTGATCATTTTTCTTCTTGAGAACATCATCTCTCCCAATGAGGCCCAACCAAGTAGTCCAGCTAGGGGAAGGGGATCGATAGTAGGCAACAGAGTCAAAGACAGCCCCCATTCCAAGTGTTAGGGGACCCACATGAAGACCAAGCTGTATATCTGCTGTAAAGAGTAAACCCCTGAATGTTCTTTGGTTGGTGGTTCAGTCTCTGTGAAACCTCATGGTCCCAGATTAGTTGACTCTTTAGGTATTTTTGTGGTGTTCTTGACACCTCTGGCTTTTCAGTCCTATCCTACACTTCTTCACAAGATGCCTCAAGCTCTGCCTGATGTTTGGCTGTGGTTTACTGCATCTGTTTCCATCAGCTGCTGGATGAAGTCTCTTAGGAGACAGTTATGCTAGGCCCCTGTCTGAATGCATAACTAAATATCATTAATAGTGTTGGAGCTCTCACATGGGATAAGTCTCAAGTTGGAACAATTATTGGTTGGCAATTCTCCCAATCTCTGCTCCATCTTTATCTCTGTGCATCTTGAAGACAGGACAAATTTTCAGTTGAGATTTTTGTGTGTGGGTTGATATCCCTCCTCCCTTTTCTGGAAGTCCTGCCAGGCTACAGAAGGTGACCACTTTAGTCTTCATATACTCTGATGGTAGAAGTCTCAGCTAGGGTCACCCCTAAAGACTCTTAGGAGCCTGCCCTGTCCTAAGTCTCCATATAGTTCCAGAGATGATCTACCAATATCCATTTTCAATCATAGCTCTTTCCTGGCCCCCTCTTCACACCAGATTCCCACGCTCTTTTTCCTCCCCAACCACAGTGTCCCTCCCTCCCAACATCTCCCATGACTGTTTTGTTTCCTCTTCTGAGTGAGATTCACACATCTTCTCTTGGGCCCTTCTTATTACTTAGTTTCTTTGGTTCTGTGGATTGTAGCATGGGTATCCTGTACTTAATGGATAATGTCCACTTATAAGCAAGCACAAACCATGGGTGTCTTTCTGAGTGTGGGTTATGTCACTCAGGATAGAACTCTCTAGTTCCACCCATTCATGATGTCTTTCTTCTTATTAGTTGGGTCGTATTTCATTGTGTAGATGTAACAAATATATATATATATATATATATATATATATATATATAATAAATATATATATTTAAATCCCATTCTTCACTAGAGGGACATCTAGGTTGATTCTAGTTTCTGGCTATTATAAATAAAGCTGCCATGGGCACAGTTGAGCAAGTATAATTGTGGAATTGTGTGACATCTTTTGGGCATTTGTCCAGGAGTGATGTAGCTGGATCTACTCCTGATTTTCTGAGAAACTACCAAATTGATTTCCAAAGTGATTGTACAAGTTTGTACTTCTAACAGCAATGGAGGAGTATTCCAGGGGAGCATTTTTAATGTAACACAATGTCTGTAGGTACTTTGGAGTTGTGACTTCAGAGGAAGAAGACACTTTCTGGTTTGAGAAACAGGTTTAATATTCTTTCTTGCAAAAAAATAAGAAAACAAACAAACAAATAAAATGGGTGTTTTTACAATATAGGCTCCAGAAAATATTTGGTCATATGGGTTTTCTGCAAGCTGATATTATGATAATATATGATTATAAAAATATTCAGACTTCTTTAACAATGATTTTGTAGAGCTATTTATGCATTTCCTCAAAGTTTCCTGGAAGAATATTTCATGTGTTTGAGCATTTGAGTAAGCTGTCAAATTTCCATTAGAAACATCTCCCAGAGGCCACCTAATTTGATCTAAGTATGAAGTAAGTTTTGTGTGGAGACAATTGTCTGGAATTTTTTCTGTCAGTCATTTTAAATTATTTATTATTTTCAATAAATAGCAATGACCCCAAAATACTTTTAGAGAAGATATTAGCCTTTTAAATATTATTTGAAAATTTCTCTTTTTGTCCATTTTTCTTAAAATACAGGCTAAATTGTGATTTCATTTCAATTCTTAATTGTCTTTATCTCACTGATTTCTTTTATAATTACCTTTTGCTACATGGAGAATATTGATACCACCCACCACTATGGCATTTTTTTGTTAAAAAACAAAACAACTCAGTGATCCAGGAGATCTCAGTCAGAGTGAAGAGAATGCCCATGTTTGGTATGAGGGTGACATAACTGAAAGCCACATAAAGAAACATGAGTCATCTAGCTTAGTTTCTGATGTTTGTGTTTTGTAGACTGAGCATTGTAGAATCAATTGTTTTCCTATAAATTACCCTGTTGGTTAGAAACAGAATAAGGCTCACACCTCACTGCTGGATTTTGGTTCAAGCAGCCTCCCTTGAAGTGTGATCTTCAGAAATATAGAAAATATACTATCTCCTAAAAGTTACGCAAAGCCAATAATCTAAAAATATATCTATAAACATTTAATCAATTGAAAATTAAGGTGATCTTTAGCTCTTTATCAAAAGGAGAGCTTTGATATATTCTTTTGCTTTACAACTACAGTAATTATGCACCTTGTAAAACTTTTTGGTATCATTTTGGCCTTTCTGATATATCTTTTTTACAAATTATAGATTATTAAAAAAAAACTTAACAAAAACAAATGTTGATCTGGAAGATTTACATTAGAAATTTAATGACTTTGTCACTAAACCTCTGTATTAGTAATTATGCTGCTGTTACTGTGATGAAATATAGCAGCTGAAAACAACTTACAGAAGAAGAAAAGTGTCTTGGGCTTAGAGTTCAGAAGACATAGGAGTCCATCATGGTGGGAGGGCATTGCAGTGAGCAGGAAGTGGAAAGATCACATCTACAACAACAAATACAGAGCAGGCTGAGACCATGAGCTTCCAAACCCCCCTCTAGTGAGAGGTTTCCTTTAGCAACAGCAGGCCCTTCAAACCGCTGCACACAGCATCCTGACTGGGGACCAAGTCACCGGATGACTGAGTATATGGAGGGGAGGGGTTCTCATTTAAACCACCAGAGAATTTCTACATCTCAGTTTATAGATCTATAAAATAGCAACTAGACTTGTCTTTTTAAAATAAAAAGCACTTTTTATGTTGTTGGAGATCATCTTCAGAACAATGCTCTTTGAATGACAGAATGTTTTTTAATTGCATGAGGAGGCTAGGGGCTTTGGCAACAGGCACAACAGTATGCTGGGGTGTGTCTTAACACTTGGCCAGTGTTTAAGAGATTTCATACAGCAGTGGGTGAATTTTCTATGACCTAGGGCTTGGTTCCTTTGCAGCAGAAACTGACTGACTGAATTCAACTAAATGGCTGGTAGTGACTAAATTTTCACTTGCTGATCACAACTCATCAATATTTCTTAAATATTAGTTTACTTTTATATGAAGGACTGACTGTTTTGCCCATGTGTAAGTATACTTTCTGTATGCCTGGTTACTGTGGAGACTACAAGGTTGGCTAGTCCTTGGAACTGAACTCATACATGGTTTTGAGCCTCCACGTGAGGACTCTGCTGAGGAGACCTATGTGAATACCTGGGTGTATTGTGCAGACTGCAGATGCTCACATGCCATGGCACACACATAGAGAGGTCAGACAACCTTGCTGTTATTCTTCACCTTCCACATTAGTGAGAGATGCTCTCTGTTGTTTTTCCACTGAGCACCCAGGCCGACTAGCCCACATGCTTCCAAATAGATTAAACTAGAGCAGTGATTCTCAACCCGTGGGTTGCAACTCCTTTGGCACCGTGCATCAGACACCCTGCATATCGGGTATTTGCATTATGACTCATAATAGTAGCAACCTGACAGTTATAGAAAGCAGTGGAATAGTTTTACGGTGTGAGGTCTCTACAGCATGAAGATCTGGAGCCTGGTGTTTCTGGAAGAGTGCCTAACTAGAGACAAAGATTTCCCAGCTCTCAGAAACTGTAAACGGCCAACAATTCAGCAGTATGTCTATGAGGCCCTCCCCCTCCCATGACTGATGGATGGCAGGGCCTGTCATCCATAGGCCAATTCAGACCACCTGAGGTTATTGTCAATTCATGCTAATAGTGGCATTATCACCTTAGTTGATGGCATAAAATAGGATGACATCCTATTTTCTGGCTCAAGCTTACTGGTCATAGCCCTTCTATAATATAAGCTGAACCTTAGAGATGTTGGTGTAAATTATTATTTAGAGATCAAACCTCGAGCTCCACTTATCAACATCTTGGATGTCCACATGTCTCTGTATTCACCTCTGCCCCCTGTAAAGAGACTCTGTGATTAAAGTTGAGAGTTGGTTTTGTCTATAAGGTATATTAGAAGGGAATAAATGATTTATCAATTTCACTACCCTACTTGAGCCTGCACCATTCCAGGCATGGGCTATTAACTGTGCATGTATACTAGACATAGGTTCCCTCCTATAGAGCAGGCTTCAAACATAGTTATAGGGCACTTGGTTATTCCCACCACAGTTACAATTGTTTCACTGGAGAATACATATTTTCTGATAAATATTTTGACTTATTTTTTGTTAGTAGAGACACCATATCACTAAAACCAATGATACCTTTCTCCTCCCCACAGCATGCATAGCATTGCCAGTCCTGTTAAAGCTGGCCAGCTGGGACAAACTTTTCAGTTTACGTGCTGTTGCTTCCTTGATAATCTTATAACTAAGGTGTATGCACTTCTAGCAATAGTGGCTTTTCTCTCTCCATCTCTTATGTACAGCTAAGAAAATAGACAGAAGCCTGATTACTTGTGGGGCCTTTGGAGTCTCCCTAACCAACTCTTGTGGAAGTATTTAGTTATACATGGGGGCAAAGGTCTAATCAGGGAGGGAGCTGGGATACTGGGTAGAACAGATACATGGGGAAGTACTAATGTACATGAAAGGATGAAACAGCCACAGACAATCTACTCTCTAATAGCATTGTTGGCTTCTTGCTCTTGGCTTTACTTTTTCATGCTTTGGGCTCTCTATCCATCTTTGAATTCAGTCTTCCTCCAGACAGGACAAAATGGCATTTCTTTGTGTGTGTGCATATTTAAAATTTAGAAATGCATTTCAGACCTGTCTTTCTGTAATTATATTTGGATCAAATTAATCTTGGAATTTAAATGTTTCGGGACTCTTGAGGCACAGTTAAAAACAATTTTTCAGTTAGTTCTCACAGACGGTCAGTGTCACCACGCTTTATATTGCTAGCTGAACGCTCAAAGGGCAATCTGGTCTTTCCTAGTCCCTAGTTCTTGGAGGTCATTTTGTTGCTTTGCTCATGGGATATATGGAAGGGCAGGACAGCTACAGTTACTGTTATTATTAAATCCTAATGGTAACTTAGATGTTGATTCTAGGATATATTGAAGAACCTGTTTCCTCTTTGAACAAAAAAAAAAGTTGTTAAATTGTTGTAAAGGTTCCTTAAGAAGTTATAATTTTGCTTAAAGCAGTTTTTGGTTTTTCTACCATTTATAATTAAATGCCAAGTTTAGCTCAACATGCTGGTTATACAGCACGAGTAATTACTCTGCCCTTTACTTACATAGAATTTCCAATTGAGGAACGTTGGCCTTCATTTTTATTTCATGTGCATTGCATGTATGTCTATGTGAGGGTATCAGATCCCGAGGAAATGGAATTACAGACTGCTGTGAGCTGCCATGGGGGTGCTGGGAATTGATCTTGGGTCTTCCTGCCTCTGCCTTGTCTATTTGCTTGTCTGTTTGGTTGGTTAGATTTTCAAGCCTGGGTGTCCCTTTGAGTCCTCTGCCTCCAGAGCGCTGGGACTAAAGGTGTGCACCATCACTGCCTAGTGAACACTAGTCTTTGTACCTCCTTATTTTATCAGTGAGAACATTGTTCCAGAGGACACAGGTGTCTGAGCTCTTAGGATATTCATGGTTATTTATTTGTTTGATTTTATTTTTCCTGTTTATTTTTTCCTTCTGAAAGTGTACCCATTTTGTAGTTCGGGCCTCTCTAGTCAATTGAGGAGGTTTTGGAGTCCTATTTCTGTTTTCTGTCTCACTTTCCCCTGTAATTAATGAGGCACTAAAACACAGGAACCTCAGCACAATGGGTGTGAGGCTCGACTCCTGAATTTGGAAGATACTGTGAAAACTGCAGAATTGATTGAATTCTGGACTGAATTTATTGATTCTGCCCAGATCAGAGTTTAAGATCTTCAGCTCTGAGCTTAGGAAATGTGACACTCACTCACAGTCCAGTCAATATGCAACTGTATCCCTGAGGCTGTGGCAAACTGGGTGACATCAAAGACTCATGTAGTACTACTTTCCATGAAGCCCCCATTTTGTGTGTGAACACAACTGTGATTAATTTTTCTGATATAATAGTAAGTGGGGAGGTGGTATACAGTTGATTCAGAAGCCTTCTTGTCAATAAGGACCCAAAACCTCATATGTTGGCCTTGTAACTGAGGTTATTCTTACTGTTAAAATATATGTACTTTATTTTTCAAGAGGATTTTTATAGAGGGGAGAAAACTAATGACTTCATAGCAGCTGCGACTCCATGCAAATGACCCATAAAAGATCAAACCAGATGAAAAACACAGCATGGATGATGTTTGTGGATGGATATTGAGACTATCTTGTGTCTGTATGGATGTAGAACTTATCAGTAGTAAAACTGATGGCATATGGCAAGGAAGGAAATAGGAGGTTGAACTTCTAGAAGGCAGAAGGAATTCTGGGAGAGTGCTAGGTATGGAAGATTTGCCAAGGAAGATATGATGAAATGGGCACATGGTACCTAAGCACACTTAACCAGTCACATGGCAGAGTATAGCTTAGAATAAATGGGTTAATTTAAGTTATAGTATAGTCAGAGAAGAGCCTTGCTATATGGCCAAGTTGTTTGTAAATATATTTTGATTCTGAAGCTTAATTTCTGAAAGTATGGGGCTGGGAGAAAGAACCAGCCAGATTTTTAAGATGGCCTTATGAAGTCCCCATTAGGATCTGTTGGAAATTGATGTAGGCTAGGGGAGGGAAGTTAGTTACCTTATGGGTGCCCCTGAGAGACCACCATGTTTCTGTAGATGACTCAAAACCATGCACATATTGTTACTACTAAATGGAAAAAAAATGGGCTTTAAAAATAATACATGAAATTAGAGGTTTTAATAGTGGTGGGTGATAGGGAGCAATTGAAGTGGATCTGATAAAGACATATTATATGCACCTATAAAATTCCTGAACAATAAAAAAGAAGGGTATATTCCTTGATATGGAAAAGAAATACCTGTAGAAACCTACAGGGAAATTGTGTTCTTTTCTTGCTGCCCATGGCTTCCTGTCAGAAAATAAGAATAGCAACTGCTATATTTTACGTGGATACAATGTCAAAGGAAAACTTTCTGAGAGTTGGAATGAAAAAGAATACAGAATTTCAGGAAGTAACAAATGTATTTACTGTTTCCCCCTCTGTGTTTTGTCATTGTTTATAGCTATGCTGGATATTTGCAAACATTACAGTCTAAGATCTGAGTATTTGTAAGATGCAAAGTCTGAACTAGATCATGCAACAAATACATGGAACTCACATTATGAAGCTTAAAAGGGAAAGAAGGCTTAGCCAAGACAAAGTATTGTGACAGACTGCATGAACTGTGGACGCGTAGGAGATTTATTGGTATTAGCAGAGAGAAATTAGGTAAATTAACACTTTCAACTTTCATTTTCCTTAAAATTATTTTCATTGTTCAAGTCACAAGAATAGCTTTTAATGGCTTAAAAGCATAAGGGGCTATTTTTGATTTCTCCTTTATATAATGTGTACCAGAGAGGCTCTTGACATGCCTTTCAAGGAAGTCTGATTACAGAAAAGAATTATTATGTCTAGAGAAGTCTAATAATAGAAATATGACACATATCAAGAAAATAAAATATGTATTTCCTTGATGTAAAAATTACATTCTGACCAGATTTTTCCCACTGTAGTATAAATTCCACACTTGCCTGGAGAAGATGATTATGATGTTGTCAGAGACCCTGGGGTACCTCACATATAAAAAAAAAAAAAACATTTTTTCACATATCTTTTTTTTTGATTAAAATATGTGTCTAAGTAGCATGTTATTAATCTTTCTTAATCTCAATATTATCATGATTTATAATTTAATATGTTGTTACCTCAGTGTTATTGTCATGGTCAATATATTATATTCAGCCTTTAATTTTTCATGTGTTTAAATTTATGCTTTTAACATCATGGATACCCGTAACAGCTACATATATATTTGCACGATAAATCAGCTGTAATACCTACTTCAAAACATATTCTGAACAATAGTTCTATGTTGCTATTTTATAATGATAAGTGAGTTTGAAAGTATTTTAATATATAGGCTCTAGGGTGAGTTTGTTAAGAAGTAGTAATTGAAGAAACTATAGTGAAATAAAAAAGTTTCATGTTTTATTGCAATGCTTGATGTTAAATGCATAAAATCTTGTGTTTAACCTCTCAACAGCAAATGTAAAAAGTTATATTTAAAAGGGAAGTGTGGTCAAACATGGATCCTGAAGTTTTGAGGGAAGACAATGGCAGATGAGTCTGGAAATGGTGCAGTTGCTTCACAGTGTTCTTTAAAGACTAGTCGGTGTCCTAATGAGATAGTAGAGAAAGGTCCCTGTGGTCTGAATGGGGGTGTCTTTAATAAAAGCATCTAGTGAGATGTTTAAAGATGACTTTTAATGTGAACCCATGTAAGAATAAAACTTTTTTCTATTTATTTCTTCATATTGTAATCTTTGAATTAATTGGCTTAAGGTAAAAAAACAAAAGACTAAATCTCTGAGAAAATTTTCAGTGATTCCTAAAGTGAATTTTGGGTGTAATAGGAAATTATTACTGTGGAAGAGGACAACATACTGCTGGATATTTCAAACCAAATTGATGGACTCATTTTAATTATATAAGATAAATTATTGTTAACAAATTCTACATTATGGTTTTAGGCAATATTAAAAGACTTTTTGGTGGACCTCAAATTAATATTTTCTGATTTAAGTTATTTCTTCATTTATCATAAAATCTTCAGTTTTCTTACATTTTCTAAAATCATATTTATCAGAAATAATCTGACGATCAAATGAATCCTTGAAATTCCTTTGGTCTATATGGGGTACAGTTCAGAGAATTGTAACTCATCTTTAATGATTCTTTAGGTTAAAATAATAATGGACCAGGACATTATAAGCTGAAACAACTTTGCTTCAGTGGAGGGCACCCTTTTCTTCATTGTTATTTGGTGAATTCTTGTCATCATGTGTGTGTGTGTGTGTGTGTGTGTGTGTGTGTGTGTGTGTGTGTGTGTGTGTGAATATTTAGTCTTGAAGACGTTTTGTGACTTGACTGATCAAACTAAATTTCTATTGCAAGCCCACTGGGTACATAGCTCATCTGTGACAGACACATTTACCACAAAACATTTTACTTACAAAACCATAAACAACCAAGATTCACTGGGGAAAAACTCAAGATAGAGACAAAATTCCTAGGCAAATGGATGGAACTTGAAGCTATCATCCTGAATGAGGTAACCCAGTCACAAAAAAACTTGGTATGTACTCACTTATAAGGAGATAGTAGCACCTGCCCCCCCCCCCCTTCATGCAAAAGAGCTTGGAATACCTAAGAAACCATCCACAGAACTTATGAAGCTCAAAAAGAAGGAAGAACAAAATGTGGATGCCTTAGTCCTTCTTAGAAGGGAGAACCAAACGGTGGGAGGGGGGATTGAAGAAAAGATCAATCAGAGACTGCCTCACCTGGAGAACCACCACATATGCAGCCACCAAACCCAAGAACTATTGCTGATGCCAAGAAGTGTGTACTGGCAGGAACCAGACATGGATGTCTCCTCAGAGGCTCGCCCAGAGTCATACAGATACAGATGAGAATGCTTACAGGTAGACATCAGACTTAACACAGGGACCCCAATGAAAACGCTAGAGAAAGGACTGAAGGAGCTGAACGATTTGCATCTTCATGGGAAGAACAATATCATCATCAGTGAAGGCACTGATGTGGAGAGGGTGATTGAGAGAGGGAGCACCTTCATAGAAACAAGTTGAGGGAGAGGAGGGAGAGGAGGGGAGAGGGTATAACATTTGAAATGTAAATACAGAGAATATCCAATAAAATTAAAAAATTAACAAAGATCAGAAATAGAACACAATAAAAATAAATTTAAAAAAGATAGAGACAGGACATTTTCTAAGGAGTTTTACACTGTGGATACTGCAAAATATTTTTGCTAAATAAAAATGGGGTACATATATGGATGCATTGTGTGCTTTATAGCGGAGTAACTTCTGAGTTTCTAGCATTTTGTGATTTCATCTAGTCATTACTAATTTACATTAAGAGCTAGTAAGGGCCATGTACAACTCAAGAGAATGGATTCGGAAGCCATGTGAAACCTCTCAAATTATTTAACCTCCATAAAGTTTTCAGTGAGACGATGGGAGGGAAATAATCGCTCTCTTCTGAGCTCCTGTTCATGAAAAGCATATATCAGCATTTTTGTCTTCTGAGTGATAAATATCATAGTCAATACTGTTTAAAATAAAGACTAGTTTATTTAACACTCTCCATCTTTTTCAAGTATTCCAACCCAAAGCATCTTTTCACATTCAACATAAATACTTTCCTAAAGAAAAACTATTGGAAAGTGTCATTACAATCCTGTAGCTGTAGTTCACTGTATGTGACTTAAATACTGTCACTGTGACATTTTCACCTTTAAGTTAAAGGTACCATTAAACTGTAATGTAAGGGCATATGTAAGTTCAATATCTACCCATAGCTACCATTATACAGCACATACACAAAGCACAATCACATTTTGCCTCTTTGTACATACATAGGTGTGAACATTCTCTTAGAAATTTTAATCGATTTACATGAAAATTATTGTTTACCTCGAAAAACATACAACATAATGAATTTGTGTGGCCAACTTATTTTATATATAAAATAAAATAATCATGTGATAGGGTAATAGCATCTTCAACTCTAATGACTATAGGTCAATCCCATTGTATATCAACAGCTATGTCTTGAGTGCTCAGAGCCTAGCTGTGGAATGACTTAATACCACAGAGCTGAGACAATGTGCTGTTTCCACATTAGGGAGAAGTTCAAGATACTGCGAAGGTTTTCAAAGCATGTGCCATGAGGTATGACTTGAGATGATGCTGGTCCTCATCTCAAACCTGCTGGTGTCCTCTGATCCCCAAGGCTGAGACATCAAAGAAGACATGAGACAGTAGGTATACTATTTTTAAAGATCTTCCAAATAAATATTTAGACTACAAATTACACAAATGTAAAATAGAAATAGCGTATATGGAATCTCTTCTTTCCTAACTAGAACCAGAAAAGTCAGGGAAGACAATGAAGAGGCAAAGATGTGTGTGCAGTACATGTATTCAATCTCTATGTGTGTGGTACATGTATTCAATCTTTATGTGTGCGGTTTCATGTATTCAATCTCTATGTGTGCAGTACATGTATTCAATCTCTATGTGTGTGGTACATGTATTCAATCTCTATGTGTGCGGTTTCATGTATTCAATCTCTATGTGTGCAGTACATGTATTCAATCTCTATGTGTGTGGTACATGTATTCAATCTCTATGTGTGCGGTTTCATGTATTCAATCTCTATGTGTGCAGTACATGTATTCAATCTCTATGTGTGCGGTTTCATGTATTCAATCTCTGAATCCAAGGAATGAAAAGATGCTTAACAGGAGAGGAGGTGGACTGTTATTTATCTTCTTCAAGTTTGTATGACATTGTAGATAAATTGGTAATTGTATTCAATTCTCATTCGCTGGAGTTGTAATGTAATATCTTCATATAATTAATGTTTCACTGCTTGCCTGTTAGCACTGCTTGCTACTACTTAACGTGCCAAATCCTGTTTACCAGGTGTGGTATCTCAATCAGGAAAGGTCAGTTTAAAATGCTTTGAGACTCCATCATTCCGCATCAACAAATACTGTTTGAAATACTAAATACAAATTTGAATTCACTTAAGTTTTATCTGCTCTATAGAGATTTATAATTGATCTCTAATACACCATTGTTTTGCAACAACGACAAGCAACCTCAATACATCTATGCCTTATAACAGAACTATAAACTCATGTCTGTTAGTTACTTATGACATGAAGAATACATTCTGAGAGTTGCAGTTTTAGGCAATGTAATCATTGTATGAATACTGTTGGCTATTCACCAAGCCATAACATAAACTAGGATGCCAAGCATGACTCTAGGCAATATAGTCTCGTGGAAGAACAATCTGTATGGGGGTCCACCATTCATTTCAACACTAGGTACTCAGGATTGTATTTATGTCATGCATATTTTATAAAAACTGTGAGATAAAAATAGCTCCATATATATACACACATATATTTGATGCTCAGTATAATATCCACTTGCTTTTATTGGCCAGAATATGTCACATGATCAAGATTAAACAATCAGTGATAAAGGAATTCAAGAAAATGTGCTGGAGTCTACTAAAAAGGTGATATAGGTCCCATGCCAGAGAAAGAGGAATTTATAGTGAAGGGTGGTGACAATGGTCTAGCATAGTTAGAAACTTTTTCAAGGGATTGTCTCTCCTTTGTAATCCCATTTGCCTCATAATGAGTTCTCTATTAAATAAAAAGAAATTAAGACAATAGCTAGATTTTTCTTTTGTTTCAAGTAGAACTTTTCACACAATATATTCTAATTATATTTGGCTTCTTCTCCCTACGTTCACCCAGATTGTCCCCATATCCCCTTCAAGTCCACCAAATCTACATCCTTTCCTTCTCTTCTTAGAAAACAAACAGGTCTCTAAAATAGAAATAAAATAAAGTAAAATTCAGATAAAATGAAAGGAAACAGGAATAGGACCAAGAAAATCCATAAAAAAGAGAAAGTGTCAAAGAAAAATCACGAGAGACACACAGACGCAGAGAAACCCATGCTCACACTTGCAGAGAAATGTCACAGAAACACAAACCAGATGCAGAGACACACATGTTCCCACTTACAGAAATCCCATAGAAACATTAAAGCAGAATTCATAGTTATATGAAAAAATATGCAAGGAAACAAAATGACAAAGCATTATGAGACAAAGAAAAACATCTCCAAAAATTCCATGTAGTTTATGCTGGTCATCTACTGCCTGGTGTAGTATTTGTCTTTAAGAATGTTTTGTAATCCCCATGAGACTCCATTGGAGAGAACCATTTTTTTCCCTTTGTGAGTGATCCAATTGGAAATGGCTTCCAGGTTAGAGAGGGCAGGCGTATGGCCTCTTCTCCTTCCAGTGCTGGGGCATCCTCGTAGGTCCACGCAGGCCCATGCATGCTGCCGCAGCCTGAGTTTACATGCGCATCTGCTCTGCTGTGTCTGTAGGGCACTGAATTGTTGGCATCCTCCCCATCTGTCTCTTAAAATCTTTCTGCCTTTTCTTTTGCAAAGTTCCCTGAACCCCTAGAAGAGGAATTTGATGGAAATATGTTTCTGCCATAATCAGGATGTGCTTGAAATGCTAGCCTTTCCCAGCCTGCTGGCCTCTTTCTAGGTTGGTATCTGGTTTCTCACCCAAAGCTCTGTAGCATTTTAATAAACAATTTATAAAACCTGTCAACCAGTGAGCTTTCATAGACTACATTTCTGTAATTTTATGTTATTTTTATATCTAATATAATGTGTTGCAATTCTACTGCAAGAATAATTGTGTGTGTGTGTGTGTGTGTGTGTGTGTGTGTATGTGTCTGTCTGTCTGTCTGTCTGTGTGTTTGTCTATCTGCCCTTGGGATTGTTGTCTTCTTCCTATGTAAAACAAATATTTTTAATTGTTTCATCACATAGTAGATGTTAATGAAATGTTTCTTAATTTTACTGAAATAAAATAGCTGAAGCAATTGGTCATAATTCTGGGAAGATTCTGATAACCTGTTGAATCTCAGAATTTTTAGCAGATAGCAATTAACAACTGTTCTCCACTTTTTAGTAAGCAATAAAACAAATAGTAATTTAATGAAATTAAAGTAAAAGTATTAAATGCTTTGCTATCCAGAACTTTACCAAATAAAATACTACAGAAACCAATATTCTTATTATCTTACAATTTAAATATTCAATCTAGCTGAAGGCAAACTGGAACAAAATTATGAAAGCAATGAGAAAGGGGTATGGCTGATACTAATTTTGGTACCAAATTTAACTTGTCCTCTGGTGTACACTGCTGTATCTTTCTGATTCTGGGGATACACGGCAATATACACCTTTATGCTTTTCTCTTTCTTATGAGAAATAATAAAAAAGCTAAGGAAATCTGAAGCCATCTGGGGAAACCAGAATTTTTTATGAACGCAGCGGCTGATATAGTAATCAAAACGAAAGCCTTCATTTTTGAAATTTGAAAATTAAATTTTGCAAAGAACTCAGAATTCAGTATTTGATGAGTACACAGTAATTTAAACCTTTACATAGAAGGCATCTGGAGATACCCAGAGAAGCCATGAAATAGAATAGACAAGCAGGGGTTATGCCTCTTTAGGCCAAGCATAAAGTAAGGTATTTGTGACAACCTGAAGCCAGGAGGAAAGAGAGACCACATTCTCCTTCAGAGCTCTGAAAGGCACTGACCCTGCGTACATTTACTGTTGGGCTTGTGACCAGCAGAACTAAATAATCAGAAATAATTCCTCTCTTCTTGGTTGGAGTGGAAAAGGCAATCATGTTAAAGTATTAATGTGGACTCAGAGGCTGCCAGCATTCTTCTGGAGGTTTGAATAACAGATACCAACTTGCTATGAATGTGAAAACACACACTAAATATGTTTGCAATAAGCCATCGCTCAGAGGTCTATACGACAAAAACAGGAGAGAATGACATCTTAAGAGACATAACAAATAACTTTAGAAGCTCAACGTTCATAAGTTCATTGAGTTTTACCTTGTAACATGTCACCTTGAAGAGCTGGGCCATTTATTTAATCATGTTTGCCTTTGCTAAGGACATTCTTGGAAACTTTCATTAGAAATTTACTTGGTTGTGATTTGGAGAAGCTAATCATTTCTTCACCTTTGAAAGCATACCCCACAAGGAAACATGTAAATATGTCTGAACAGCCATAGAATTGCCTGTAGGATACACAGAAGGCACAATGCTTAGGGACTTAGGGGTGGGTAACCAACCAATATCTGATTGGATTTAAGGCCCTTCATGAGATGGAATCCATCCTTGAAAATGTTCTGGTAGCCACAAACCTGAAATTAGATAAGACATTGACCTAGGGAAACAAAAATGATACTATTCTGTTAAAGGAATACAGTAATAGAAAAAATTCCTAACAGCATTCTGCTAGATTCCTAAATCAGTGTCTTGCTCAGCCACCATCAGGGAGGTTTCCCTGAAGCAGATGGGAACAAATCACAGAGATCCAGTACTGGGCACTGTGCACAGAGTGAGATGCTTTCGAAGACTCCGTCCTAAAGGGGAGGTTTCTATCTAGAGTTCAGGGGATATTGTAGAAGAGCTGGAAAGTTTGTACGTGCCAGAGAGGATGGGGGCACAAAGGAAATGGTGCCTGTTACAGACACAGTGGGACCGATCCACATGTCCACTGACAGAGAGTGAAGGATGCACAACACTTACCAGGGCCTGCCCTAGACCAGGTATCATCCCTGAGAGAAGTGGACAAAAGACTACATCCCTGACTCAGAACCTGTCTCCAAGTGTCAAACACGTTCAAAGGAAAACTTAGACATTACAGTGGATCTCACTGGATACACAAGTCATACTTAGGCCCAATGCCCAGCAATATATTGCCATCACAACAAGCTAGATGGAATTTTTAGTTTCTTCATCTCATAATGCTTTCTCATCTAAGGGTCCAATGTATATTATTATACTTTCTGGTTTTTATGGTGTTTCTATGTGTGCAAACTTGTGTGTGTTTATTTATATATGTGAGTCTTACAATTTTTCATTTGGCTACCTTTTTCTATATTTTGTGTCCTAATCTGCTTTATTATTATTATTATGATTATTAATTATTATTATTATTGATGTCTATTTATATTTTAATGAGAAAAGAAACAAAGGGTGTGGATTTGAATGGGTGACATGGGAGAAGTTGGCAGATAAATGTAATTAGAATATATTCTATGACTGTATTTCTCAGGCTCTGGCAGATCCTCTCAGGAGACAGCTATATCAGGCTCTTGTCAGCAAGCACTTCTTAGCAACCACAATATTGTCGGGTTTGGTGACTGTATATGGGATAGAGAGCAGTGGTCCCCAATGGAGGAGTTAGAAGAAGGACTGAAGGAGCTGAAGGGGTTTCAACCTATTAGGAAGATCAACAATATCAATCAAATAGACTGCCCTGAGAGCTCCCCTAGACTAAACCACCAATCAAAGAGCACACATGGAGGCATCTACAGCCCAAGACACATGTGTAACAGAGGATAGCCTTATCAGGTATCAAGGAGAGGAGAGGCCCTTGTCCGTTTGAAGGCTCAATGCCCCAGTGTGGGTGGGGAGGTGGGAGGGAGTTGGTGGGTGGGTGAACACTCTCATAGAGGCAGAAGGAGGGGCGTGGAATATGGAGATTCCAGAAGGGAAACTGGAAAAGGAGATGACATTTGAAATGAAAATAAAGAAAATATCCAAAAAGGAATATATTGTATGAAAAGATATTTTCAATAAAAAAGTAAAAATTCTTTTGATTTTGAGTTATAATTACACTATTTCCATTCATGTTTTCCTTTAAAACCCTCCCATGTACTCCTCTTTGTCTTTTTTTCAAATTTATGGATTATTTTTATTAATTGTTGTTACAATCATCTATATGTATACATATATACATATACATGTATATATTTCTACATATAACTTGCATAGACTAAAATTTAATTGCATGCATGTTTAAAGGACTGAACATTTGTTATTAGATAAGCAATTTATGTGTTCTTGGGGAAGACTATTTCTCTCGTTCTCAGCATTCCTTAGTAACCTGTAGATCTTTTGGAGGTTGAGGGTTTATGGACTTTCCCACCTGCACTCTGGGATGCCCACTGCTGTTCTTGATCAGCTCATATTTAAGCAGTCATACTGGTGACACTCTGTGTGGGTAGCAGCCTCTGCCCTTACAAATTCATTCTAGTACCTAAAGCTCAGGGAACATTAGAAAGAGCGATAAAAAGATTACAAATGTAAATGGTTCAGTGAGTTTCCAGTGAGAATGGTTTCCAGTAATGACAGAAGGCAATGGTACTTTTAAACGTAGATTTGTAACATCATATAAATAAATCATAAAGTATAAGTGCTCTTATTTTGGAATTTTGAATATATAATTGGTACTTGGCAGTAGCAGGCCTGACAGGCTTGGAGTGCAAGAAATAAAACTACAAAAGATGCAACGGACTCAACGGAGGTCACGCCAATCACAGAAGGCGTTCGAATCACCTGCTCACCTGAATGTTCGGACCAGTAGTATTGTCGGTGCCCAGCAATTAAAACATTGTCTGGGCTGTAGTGACAAAAATGGTGTGTGTAGGAAACAGTTATGAAAGTGGGATGAGAAAAGAGTGAATGGTATCTAAGAAGAAGATGAGTTAGGAAAGAGAAAAGCATAGGCCACAAGACAAAGCCGATGAGACTCTGGTTTACAATAGCAATGCAATATGAGCTACAGGTAGGTATAAATTCAAGGTATCAGAAACTGGCCAAGTTAATGCTAATAGTAAGTGTGAGTGAGCCTCATAAATCAAAAACATTTTTATTTCAATATAAAATAATGCTGAGAAAACTAATAAGTGATTTTACAATTTTCAAAATTCATAATGTTATTTATACTTTCAACTTTCTGAGAAACCACATTTCCAGATTTCATTGATTAACTATGGCTCATGGCTAGATATTCAGAGAAGCAGTGGGGGCATCTCCAGCCTGGCTCTCCTGTTTTGGTTGGCAGCATTTATAACCTTCAATCCCAACAGCACATTGCATGTTTGCAATGAATAAACACAATGTACACGAAACCAAATGACATTCAATGATTACTTTGCATGAGAAAATTTTAATGGTCTACTTAGGTATTGCCTTGATGATGCTAAAGGAGTAGAATATTAATCCAAATTAATGATGAAAACTTTAAAGTCACTTTTATAGAGATAGCAATTTTCAGAGAACCCATTGCTTACTAGAGAATCCATTACTCAAAACCATTCACATAGATCATGTAGTGCGATGGGTCTTAAAGTCATGTTTTACTAACACTGAAAAATATTTTTTTTCAGAGAAAAATGGTACACTGTGAGATCCAAATAAGTTGTAATTTAGCATCATTTTTCACTTTCTGATAGTTTTCAGGATCACTTTATGACCTCTTTTGTTAGAGGTCACAGAGATTGCTCTGGCTGTGTTTGATCATACCTGCCAGGCTGATGAATTAAAAGAACCAACACATCAAACCAATTTTCAGATGCTTTCTGCTTTTTAACTCTATGAGAAACTTCCCACGGTCACATCAGAGGGGAATTTAGCTTAAGGCATCTGAGTAATCAATCATAACATTCTTTGGGCAGCTGCTGGTAACTGACAGAATAGAGAACCAGCCCTCACAGCAGAGCTGCCCAACTGGTCTGTGAACAGGGTATACTGGGGAGCAAGCAGCTTTACTGACTTGCACGTTGCAGTAGTCTTTCCGAGATGGAATAGTAATTAATCCCCCACCAGTTTAGCATATTGCGATGACTGTGCTTTCAGATAAGAATCAAGAACCAAGAAACAAGGAGGTGGCCTATGCGGTGCTGCACATCAGACACACTTCTCTGTTTTTATTCTCTATTTACTGTGACCCCTGGATGTGCATATTTTCCCTGTCCCCTTGACGTAAATAGATAACTTTTCCTTTATTTTTAGCACTCCTGCCAGACTTGCATTCTGTGTTTTATTGGGCACAGCATTCTATCCTCCTGAATCTTTTCACAGATGATCTCATATAGCATTATCAGATCAATCAGTCTTTGTCACTTTGCACATGACTTTCAGAAGGCAAACAAATACACACAGTGTGTCCTTTGCAAATTTCCCAATTTGAGGATAATTTTTTTTATCACCACATTGATCTGTGATATCATGTTTCATAAGCCACACTCATTTCCCCACAGCGTCGGTGCTACTAGTTCCCTTCACAGGCAGCGGCCCATTTTCTGTTTCTGTAACTTGTCATTATCATGATGGTATGTGAACAGAATCAGGAAACATGCCATCCTAAGAAACTGGTTTACCCACACTCTGCGTTTTCATGTCACCTAGGCCTCTGTGCATATCAGTTCAATACTTCAATACTTCCTATTGCAGAAATATATTACTTTATCTATTCACTCATCAAAGAGCATCTGAACCTTAGATGTTTTGAATCATTATGAATAAAGCTGTTATAAACATCTATGTACACATTTTTACACAAATATAAATCTTCATGTCTCTGGGATAGATGCCCAGAAATGCGACTGCTGAGGTAGAATAGCAATTTCATGTGAAGATTAAAACAAAACAAACAAACAAAACAAAAGCAAACAAGAAAAAATGCCAGTGCTAAAGTTGTCCAAAGTCATTGTGTCACCAGCAGTGGGCACCATCCAGTCTCCGCACCATCACCAGCCTTTGTCTGGCTACTAAGTTTTGTTTCCGCATTCTCAAAAATGTGTAATAATACCTCATTGCCACGGTAATTTAAATTTTGTATTTCAGTTATCTTTAATTGTTTTCCATCCCTGCTCTGCACTCCGACAGTTCCTCATCCCATTCCTCCTCCCTAGTTTCAAGAGATGTCTGCCCTACCCCAACCCCACCTCGCCAGACGTCCCTATTCCCTGAGGCCCCACATCTCACAAGGGTTAGATGCATCTTCTCTCACTGAGGCCAGGCCAGGCAGCTCTCTGCTGTATATTTGTCCCGGGCCTCATATCAGCTGGTGTGTGCTGCCTGGTTGGTGGCTCAGTGTCTGGGAGATCTCAGGAGTCTATGATAGTTGAGCCTCTTGATCCTCCTAAGGGGTCTTCCTCCTCCTCAACTTCTTCCAGCCTTTCCTTGTTTCAACCCAAGGGTCCCTGAATTCAGTCCATTAGTTGTGTGTGAGTAACTGCATGTCTCAGTCAGCTGAATGTTGGGCCTTTTAGAGGACAGCAATGCTAGATTCCGGTCTGTATGTACACCATAGTATCAGTAATCATGTCAGGCCTTGGAACCTCCCCTTGAGATGGATCCCTATTTGGGTCTATCCCCGGACTGCCTTTCCCTCAGTCTCTTCTTAACATAATGATAGTGGATATCATTTGATCCTATTGGATTAGAACTATATCCTTCATTAGTCATGCTTCGAACACTCTTTCCTGGCGGGTGGTACAATTTTGAAAGGCATGAAAGTTTGAAGAGCTAGGATCAGGTAGTAGAAGCCAGCCCCTGAGGATGTGTCTCTGAAAGTCAGAGCCAGGCCTCAGTTCTGGGTCACAACAACCTCACTCTGGAAATAAAAGCACAAGAATAAAGCTTAGGTTAACTCATTTCCTGTTGAGATTAAACAATTAGGGTCATGTTTCCTATTAATTCCTCATACATCTCTACCTGCATCACAGTTTCAACAGAACAGAGGGCAGGAGGTATCAGCCCCATGGTGAGATGGGAAACAAGAACTTTCAGGTGTCAAGATCACATTTTTTCTAACAACTTTTCAGCAATGGTAACAGGGGTCCCCATGATGCACATTAATCCCCTCCAATGGGCACTTCCCCTGATGACTTCATCCCTGGAAGTTTCCAATTCCTCAGCAGCATTGTACCAGACACCAAGCTTCTAAGCATACAAACCTCTTGATGAAAATATTTCCTCCTTAGCCAAACCATAGCAACTGTTTTAAGGCAGAGATGCACTGGGTTAACTTTGCCAGGCAGTTATATAAAACTCCCAAGAGGGGTTGATTGTTATTATTATCATTAAGTAAACATGGCCCATACAGTCTGGGAGATAACCTTTCTGAAGGCCAGTGTGGGTTTCACAAAGCCCATTTGCTTTTTATCATCTTCTGCCTCATGGATGATCATGACAATTCTTTTCAGATTTCTCTACTCCATAGTGCCCTCTCACTCTGGGTCACTCAGTTATTTGTGCCTATTGAAATACTTCTCACCTTCTACAACACATTATAGACGCTAGCTCCAAGAAGCCCTTTTGAGTCTCTCAACAAATGGGATGTCTACTTTTGTGATTTTCTACAGGCCACAATTGTCGTATTCATTATGCTTTTCTGTAGGCTCACCCAGCACACAGTATGGTCTCAAGGCTGAGGCTTAATCTTGCTCACCTTACATGTCTCCTATGGTGCTCACAGCAGGGCACACGGACTTTTATCCCCTCCCCCATATCAACATACGGATTGCAACCTTGTTTCCTTATATTAACCAGATTTTGAATTCACTTTTAAGTTTGATGTGGAATGTACGTTGGTAGTTATAAAACTGAAAAATATGTAGACAAAAGGACATGACAATCATTTACTAACAGTGCACAATGAAAAGAGAACGGTTAATTAAAAATGGGGCAATGGAGGATAGATGTAAAAGTTTAGATGGAACCTTAGGACACACTTGACAGATGGTGTAAAATAATTAGGTGAACATAAACATTTTCTACAAGGAACTTAATGCGGTTGTGATACTACAGGCACAGGTCAAATTACTCTCACACATTTTTCTTTACCAGAGACACATAATGCTTGGGATCAAGTACACATTGACGTTAATAGTTGTGAGATGAATGTGTGTGAACTTCTGGGTATTCAGGAAGGTGAGGATCACTGCTTAGACAGCCCAGCTGTGGACAGCAGCAGGAGGCTACAGGAGGCTGAGAAGGGTCCTGAGATCATAGCCTTCTGTAGTCTGAGGAGTGAGACGTGGAGGAGCACGGTGAGATCTTACAGAGCAGCAATCGTTTTCAAAATGAGGCTGTTATGCTGGCCCAAATGCATAGAACTGTCTCTGTCTGTAATCAGTTCAGCTATGGAAGCAGCAGGGGCCACATAGAAATCCAGGTTAGCATCCTCTACATCCCAGGAGGCTTATCTAACTGATTGTAGATATTAGAATTATCTTTTTAAACTCATGCTCCCAAGTTCCTTAAATCAAGGCAGGCACTTTATTATCAATTTCCAATGAGTTGTTTCAGATACACACACACACACACACACACACACACACGCACACACACACAGAGAGAGAGAGAGAGAGAGAGAGAGAGAGAGAGGGAGAGAGAGAGAGAGACAGAGACAGAGACAGAGAGACAGAGAGAGACAGAGACAGAGAGACAGAGAGACAGAGAAATTGACACACACACAAACTGTGTTCATAAAAAATCCTGGATTGGTGAATACATTGGCATGATTATGTAAAAATGATGTCCTCTGGTAGATTTATGTTAAGGTGATACATGATTGGACAGGAGAAAGGAAGATAAGCAGGTAAAGGTTGAGGAACAGAAGGAGAGGCAGGGCAGAGAGAGAGAAGGAGAAGGAATCAAGATGGAGCTCAAGAAGGATGATCTGGATCTAGGTGGACTTAATTGGCAATAGGTAGACATGAATATTTTAAGAGATTCTATGTCTTTTATCTCATATAGAACAGCAGATTGTATCTTTATCCATTGGATATTATCTTATTGTGTAGAGGATTTGTGTATTGACAATTTAATATATAAACCTAAATGAAAAGCCATCGGCCTTTGGAGTCATGTTTGTGCCGGGTGGTAGAGGAAAGAAAACGCTGGGGACAGAAGCAACAGGGGTGGTGGCATGATTCTTAGAAGTGGTCTGAAGTGCCAAGTGGTGTGGGGACTGCATGTGTGCACTCAGACATCTGCGGAGTGAGACTACAGATGCCAGTAAAAGGATAAACCACATATTTAATTTACCAAAACATCCTCTGGCTTACATCAGTTAGAGATGGAAGAGGACAGGAGGAAAAGAGACCTGAGAGATGATCACCCTTAGAGGCAGACAGCTTGGGTAGTAATTGCCACCGACAAATTTTCATTTTTCAAAGAATCTTTTGACTGTCTTATTGAGAGTGAATCGTAGGTGTTCAGAGACAGAAACAGAGAGTTTGAGATGAGGCTCTGAAGCCATGGGGCTAATAAGTACTTGTTTACATAAGAAAGAAAGCATAGGAGAGGAGGAAAGCACGTTGGGTGGGGAGGTGATCTGATGTAGAGATGATAAGGCCTGGAGGACTCTTCTGTAGATCAATGAGAAAGTTGTTCATGAGTAGGTTCTAGGATTTGGCAACTTACAGTTAAGTCATGTTGAGTGTTGAGCAACTGTGCTAGTTAATTGTTTTGTTCTCATTTCCTTGGTGTTGTTATTGTGATCAACCGACATGGAAAGTGAAATTAATGGAAATATATGACTCCAATAGATTGTCCTGAATGTCTATGGTGCAGTTTCTTGACTAATGATTGCTGTGGGAAGTCCACAACTGAGGTTGTTCTCACTCCTAAGGAGGTGGTTCAGAGATGTGTAAGGAAATAAACTATGCCATCCATAAAGTCTAGGATCCTGCTTCAATTTCCATTCATGCTGTGTTATAATTTAAGCTGAAATAATTATTTTCTTCTCACGTTACTTTATATCATGATGTTTATCACAGCAATAGAAAGCAAACTAAGAACTCAGCAACACCCAGTGGATTTAGAAAATTAGTTATTGATCATGTGAGCTCAGGGTTACTAAACATTGAGGGAATTCGATTTAAAATCATAATGAGATATAATCACACACTCATTAAAATGACCTAACTAAAAATCATGACAAAAATGGTAACAGGGACTGTGGATGTATCATTGGTAAGAACACAAACTATACAACTAGTACAAAAAATGACATGGTGATCTCTCAATGTTTTGGACTGGGAGTGAAAATAGAAATTGGTAAGCAGGCTGGGACGAGCTGGAAACCTGGGATGGGGAGGCTCTAGGAGGTCTATGAGGGTGAGCCTAGCTGAGATTCCTACTAGAGATATAGAGAGACTGAAGTGGCCACCTCCTGAAGCCAGGCAGAACTTCCAGCAGAAGGAGGGGGACATCAATCTACCCAGAAAACCTTCAACCTAAATTTTGTTCTGCCTACAAGATGTTCATGGATACAGATGGTGCAGAGACTGAGGGAATGGCCAGCTGTTGACTGGCCCAACTTTAAACCCACCACATGCGAGACAGCCAACGCCTGACACCATTAATACTTCTCTGCTATGCTTGTGGACAGGAACCTAGCATTGCTGTCTCTGGAGAGGCTTCATCCAGCAGGTGATGGAAACAGATGCAGAAACATATCCAAAAAGAGGTCAGGGAGTCTTGTGGAAGAGTGAGAGATAAAATTCAGTGAGTTGGTGGAGTCAAGGACACAGCAAAATATCTATAAAGTCAACTAATATGGGCCCATGGGGACTCACAAAGACTGAACCACCAACCAAACAGCATGAAGAGGCTGGATCTAGGCCCCCCACATCTGTAGCAGATGTATAGCTTGCTCTTCATGTAGATCCCTTAACAACTAAAGTTGAGGGTCACTGTCTCTGACTCTGTTTCCTGGCATTGGATCCCCTTCCCCTACCTTGACTACCTGGTTGGGCTCAGTAAGAAAGAAGATGCTTAGACCTGCTGGGAATAAATGTCTCAGTGTGGAGTGGTACCCAAAGAGAGCTTTACTTTCTGTAAAGAGAAGGGGAACAGATAATCAAGGAAAGGATTTGCAAGGGTATGACCGAGAAGAGAAGAGGGATGGGAGCATGTAATTGGGATGTAATGTGAATAAAACAATAAATTGTGAGGAAAATACCATTTTTCATGAGAATTTCCATATGGCACAATTTGTACATAAAATGTAAGTAATGTATCACGGGAATGTTTGCCTCCCTCAATGGATGGCAGCATTATCCATAACAGTCAAGATAGGTAATCAACCAGCACACCCATTATTTTATGACTAAATCATGAAAGATTAGTTAAGTTACAAACAATACAGCATTTTAACCTTCAAAATGGGGTGAATTTTTGAATTACTACAACACGGATGAATCTGGGGGACAAATGCTAAGCCAGGTATAGAAAAACAAGTGCCACATATGGAAGCTAATAAACACAAACTCATAGAAACAGGGTGATGCCATTTACCAGATGATGGTGAGGAGCAGAACAGTTCTTGAGATTCATTGCATATCAAGGTGACTGGTTAATGATATTGATCTATGTGTAACAGTACTGAGAGAGTAATCTCTAAATGTATTGCTATAAAAACGATAGGTGAGCTGATGGTATATTAATGAATTGATTTGATTGTTATTTAGATTTTATGCATATATTATATTATGAAATCTAGTATCCTAATATTCTGCAAACATATATAATTTTTACCTGTCAATAAATATATGTACCATATATACTCCCACACATCCTAATGGTAGGGCAAATTGTTAGTCGAAAGTTTTGTGGCTGGGCTAGTGTCCCAATTTCTCCATTAGAACTCTTGCCTGGTTACAGAAGATGGCTGGCTCCTGCTCCATATTAAGGATCAGCCAAGCAGTCATTGTTTCCACTTGAAACGAATGCCACTAGAGGGAGTCTGCCAGGATGGACAGGAACATTAGTCTGGATAGCCTAGATCACTAGGAGAGAACCAATTAGAACTGGGAAAAATATTCAATGAAATGATTCTGCTATACTTGTAGCTGTCTACCTTGGATAATCACCATCAAAGGGGCTTCATGCCGCATGCAGCAACTGTAGAGACCCATAGTCAAACATTAGGTAGAACTCAGGGAATCTTGCTGAAGACTTGGAGGAAGAATTTTGAGGGCCAGAGGGGTCAGGGACACTACAAGAATACAGCCCACAGAGTCAATTAATCAGGACTCGGGTTCACAGCGACTGAAGGGGACAATGAGATGATCTTCATGGGCTTGACCTTGGTCCTCTGAATATATGTTGTGGTTGTGTAGCTTGGTGTTGAAGTACTCATAACCATGGGAGCAGGGAGTAGCTCTGACTCTTTTGCCTGTTTTGGGGACCCTTTCCCTCCTACTGGGTTGTCTCATCCAGCCTTGGTGTGAGCGGTGTGCCTAGTCTTGCTGAAACTTGTTATGCCATGTTTGGTTGAAATCCCAGGGATGCCTGCTCTTTTCTGAAGAGAAATGGAATGGAAGAGAAGTGGATCTGGAAGAGAGGGAAGTGTGTGTGTGTGTGTGTGTGTGTGTGTGTCTGTGTGTGTGTATGTGTGTTTGTGTGTGTGTGTGTGTGTGTGTGTGAAACTAGAAGGAGAGGGCCAGAAAAAGTGTGTCCAGACTAATATATGTGATAAGAAAAAAAATAACAAATAGTACATGCAGTAAGTTTTCCTAAGAAGAAAACTCCAGCCAGTGACTGACGTCATGACAACTTTTGAAGCAGTTGCAAACCTATGTGGAGGAAGTCGCATGAACTCACATGAGTCCAGTAACCAGGAAAAGAAAAGAATCTGAAATATTACTTCATACAATACTTTAAACCACTCTGATACTAGGAAGAAATTAAATTAAGAAAAGCTAGGCAGTAGGCACTCAGGGGGCTTCTTCAGAGAACCTAGTTCCACGTGTTATCCATGGAAACACTGACTGTGGGACTCCCGTGTTCTCACAGCCACTCAAAGAATAGTCCTTTACTTCCCAGAAATCAGTTTTACATCACAATCAGCTTTTACCCTTAATTACACAAATAGACACCCAGAATCACATTAACTCAGTCCTAACTACTTATGTGATCACACAATTCCATATGCCTCTAGTAACAGGTCTTCCTCAAGACAGCTCTATCCTCACTTGAAGTTTACTGACATGACTGAGAAATGTCTTGACATCTCCTGGAACATATACTTCACAGCTAAGACTGATATAAAGAGGGAGATGAGTTTCAAATCCATACTTTCGTTTTCATTTCTACATGTAAGCCTGGAGAATTATTTAAAAGGCTTCTGTGTAACAACTGTATGTTGGTCTTTAGTGGTACTTGGATAAGGAGTTCCTGTGAAGCTGGAACCATGTCTTTCAGGTTGAGACAACTGCTGCTCTTTCCAGGGACCAGGGTTCAGTTCTCAGCATATACAGCAATCTGTAACTCTAGTTCTAGAGGCTTTGTCAGGTACCACCTATTGGTTGTACCTGACAAAGTTGTACACATCCATAGATGCATTCAGAACATTTATGTGCATAATATAATAAAAACCAGCAAATCTTTTAGAAAGTGCACCTATGTAACAAAGAATCAGATGCTAATAATGACTCTTGTTTACCTCATTCAAGGCTTCATTGTCTCTCTGACATTTTATTTGACCGCAACATTCCATCAAACTATTTTATTGAATAAATTACCAGGCATGTCAATATTTCTTGACATTAGTTTTCTTAATTGTGCCATAATGATTTTTTAGTTTTTAATATTGTGAATATTTAAGAATCTAATACTTTGTCAACTATTCTCAGAGTATTGCATTCTCTTCCTTTCTCTAAAATATGGCCATTCTTCATTGAAGGAGATCCATTTCTTCCCTTATTTTTCCCTTAGGCCTAGAATCAGCTAACAAGTCTTTCTCTTTGGTAATTTCAATACATATTTATAAGAGGTTATCCTACAGAAAGTTAAAAGTGCCCTTGTTTTTCAAGTATTGCATTAGCACTTAATCTAAATTAGAATTCCTGTGAAAGATAAAGAGATGTTATTAAGTAGCTAAAATATAGTTATTCTGAAGACTGTGAAAGAAACCAGAATATATTCTCAGTGTGCTTGTAGCTTGCTTCTTCCTCAGAAAAATAAATACCCAAGTTATCATGGAACCATGGGTAAGGAGTGATGCGGCACAGGTTTGTGTATTACTTTCTCAGTCTCTGCATAACACTGAGAACATTTTGGTCTGTCATTGTCACTTCAGGACTTGCTCCCAATATCCAGAACCTTTGACTATAGATGGAAGCCATTGATCCTGACAATTCATTTGAACTACATTGTTAACGTTTCCTTTTTGCTCAACTCCTGGCTTTGTTGTTCATTTCCCCAACCCTTGGCCTCGCTTCATCCTCTGAACCTTCTCAACATTGTACCAATATTTGACAGTCAGCATTTAATTTCCTTTCAACAGTGATTTAAACCATTCCTTAGCCTAATCCATGCCGAATTACAAGAGACAACAAACACAGGCTGCAATTTTCCATTCACATTTCTCACTATCCCTTCTTTACTCACACAGGAGGCAGGACTTAATTCAGTCTCAGTGACTTTGACTGCCATATTTTTGGATCCAAAACTTGTCTCCTTTTACAACATGACCAATGAGAATATAATGGTGTAAGTTAATGTGAGTTTATCACTTCCAAGTTTTAGTAATTAATCATAAAACATAAGTAAATTGGTCATTTAACATGTAGTTATCAATTCTGCCCAAAGATGTGGTCAGTGACTACAAATTTGCAAATGTAACTTATTAAGATTTTTTTCCATTGTTATTTAAGTATCGCTATAAACAAATCTGTCATTTATAATCTAAAGAGGTGGTTGTCAGAGATGAGTGACATCCAAGTTTATTTTAAATTCTAGCTTCCAGTTTGAGATTGTTCACATCAAGAATTCATTTATAACTACCCTTAGGAATTGTTGTTGTTTGCTTTGTGCTGATGGGAACGGCACATAGTGTAGTGTGTGCATCACTGTCTAATACATCTGAGAGCAACACTGCAAATTCAGATGACAGATGGGGAGAGCCACTGCGGACTTGGAGTAATTCAGAGAGGTTGCCAAGAGGCCATTAATTTTGTTTTCCAGAAAATTGGGCACCAGCTTGAAAATAATAAATTAACTATGCTCAAGCAATAAAAAAGACTTTGCATTATACAGTGAAGAAAACCACAAAGCTATACATTTACGTATAAAATATCTGCCCCAATTAGAGTTTAATAGCTTTTATTATCTAATATTTAACAAAGGAGGATACTACTATACTGAAATAAAAAATTATAATTTTAAAACATTTGGAAATTTTAATACATCTCACAGTTGTACTATTCCAGTTCTCAACATTACAGAACACTTAAAAAAATTCGAAAACAAAAAAAAGCACATACGTGTGTGTGTGTGTGTGTGAGTGTGTAAGTAACTTCTATTCTATAGACCAAATTAATTGCTTGCTGTTTTAGTACCTTTTCAAAGGTAGAGAATCATGCAGGAAGGACTCCAGAGAACTCATCAAGAACAACCGCAGTATGCAAGGAGGGTGACCCATGCTCTCTTCATCCTTCAAGCCTCTGACACAGCTTAACAGCAGCAAAGGCTCTTCAATTGTCCTATTCCTATTGTCTTTTCTTTGAGGAGTGTTTCCTTTCAAAAGTCCACCTCATCATACCTTTCTCCATCAAAAAATTCGAACCTTTTATCTTACCATGCCAGAGAGTCTGTGCACCAAACTTGCCCCGATAATCCATTTCCTCTATATATTCTGGTTAATTTCCTTTATCTATGTTGGCCCTCTTTCTTCCCAATGTTCTGTGACAGGACATTAGACCTTACTTTTTGTCTTTGTGTGAGTACCCATTCCTCAAGGGTTCACATCACTCAACTCACTTGTGTGGCTATTCACAATGACTTTTCTGAAAGTTACCTCTGGCTTTTGAGCTTGGTTGGTACATTTACATAACTCACTGTTGCATAAAAATGAGTCTAACTACATAGCATCTTTATACAACTATGAACAATGTTATTTTTAATCAGGAATCAATGTTCAGCTATTGGAATTTCTTTGGCTCAGCATATTTTAGTTCATTTTTTTCTTGAACAACTTTATTTTAAAAAACAAAGATAAATGTACAAATTTTAAGCATTTTTGCATAAAAGTATACAAATATATTTTTGTCAGTACTTGATTTTTTTTTTAAAGGTTTGATAGTGTGCATTAAGATCTTACTAGTTACAATGAGCATAAAGTACATGTAAAACAAGATGCAACCTGGAATTAGTCAAAGTTTTCTTGGTGTGTAAGGATGAAGCATAATGGTTTTTTCTTTTCTTTTTCTTTATTTTCTTGAATATCACACAGTCTGTGAGTTGTTTCTGGGGTGTTCAGAGCTTTCTGGGGTTAGTATCCAATTATCAGTGACTACATATTATGTTTCTTCTTTTGTGACTGGATTATGTCACTCAGGATGATATTCTCTAGATGCATTCATTTTATTAAGAATTTCATAGTCATTGGTTATGATAGCGGAGTAGTACTCCATTGTGTAAATGTACAACAGTTTTTGTATCCATTCATCTACTGAAGGATATCTGGATTCTTTCCAGCTTCTGGCTATTATGAATAGAGCTGCAATGAACATTGTGGTACATGTGTCTTTGTTGTATGTTGGAGCATCTCTGGGGTATATGCCCAGAAGTAGAATAACTGGGTCTTCAGGTAACTATGTCCAATTTTTTGAGGAATTACCAGACTGATTTCCAGAGTGGTTGTAGCAGTTTACAACCCCACCAACAGTGAAGAAGTGTTCCTCTTTCTCCACATTCATGGCAGTATCTGCTGTCATCTGAATTTTTGATTTTGGCTAATCTGACTGGTGTGAGGTGGTATCTCAGGGTTGTTTTGATTTGCATTTCCCTGATGGCTAATGATGTTGAGCACTTCCTTACATGCTTCTCAGCCATTCAATATTCCTCAATTGAGAACTTTTTCTTTAACTCTGTACCCCATTTTTAATAGGGTTGTTTGATTCTCTGGTGTCTAGCTTCTCGAGTTTTTTGTATACCTTGGATATTAGGCCTCTATCTGATGTGGGGTTGGTAAAGATCTTTTCCCACTCTGTTGGTTGCCGTTTTGTTGTCTTGACAGTGTCCTTAGCCTTACAGAAACTTTGCAATTTAATTAAGTCTCATTTGTCAATTTTTTCCTGTGCAGATGTGTTCTAAGGTTTTCCCTACTTTCTCATCTAATAATTTCAGTGTATCTGGTTTAATGTGGAGATCTTTGATCCACTTACACTTGAGCTTTGTACAAGGAGATAAGAAAGGGTCTATTTTCATTCTTTTGCATGCTGAGTGCCAGTTGGACCAGCACCATTTGTTGACTAGGCTGTCCTTTTTCCATTGAATGTTTACTGCTCCTTTGTCAAAAATCAGGTGACCATATACATGAGGGCTCATTTCTGGATCTTCTATTCTATCCCATTGATCCACTTGCCTATTTCTGTACCAGTACCATGCAGTTTTCAGCACAATTGCCTTGTAATATAGCTTGAGGTCAGGGATAGTGATTCCTGCAGATGTTTTCTTGTTGTTGAGGATGGATTTCGCTATTCTAGGTCTTTTGTTGTTACATATGAAATTGCACATTGATCTTTCCAATTCCATGAAGAACTGTGTTGGAATTTTGATGGGGATCGCATTGAATCTGTAGATTGCTTTTGGTAAGATGGACATTTTTACAATATTGATCATTCCAATCTATGAGCATGGGAGATCTTTCCATTTTCTGAGATCTTCCTTGATTTCTTTCTTTATAAATTTGAAGTTCTTGTCATACAAGTCCTTCACTTGCGTAGTTAGAGTCACATCAAGGTATTTCATATTTTTGTGACTGTTGTCAAGGGTATCTTTTCCCTAATTTCTTTCTCCACATGTTTGTCCTTTGAGTAGAGGAAGGCTACTGATTTATTTGAGTTAATTTTATATCCAGCCCCTTACTGAACTTGTTTATCAGCTGTAGGAGTTCTCAGGTGGAATTTATGGGGTCACTCATGTACACTATCATGTCATCCACAAATAGTGATATTTTTACTTCTTCCTTTCCAATTTGTATCCCTTTGATTTCCTTTTGCTGTCTAATTGCTCTGGCCAGTATTTCAAGTACTATGTTGAATAGGTAGAAGGAGATTTGGCAGCCTGGTCGAGTCCCTGATTTTAGTGGGATTGCTTCAAGTTTCCCACTGTTAAGTTTGATGTTGGCTGTTGGTTTGCTGTATATTGCTTTTATAATGTTTAGGTATGGACCTTGGATTTTTGTTCTTTCCAAGACTTTTAACATGAAGTGGTGTTGAATTTGTTCAAATGCTTTCTCAGCATCTAGTGAGATGACAATGTGTTTTTTTTTCTTTGAGTTTGTTTATATGGTAGATTACATTGATAGATTTCCATATATTAAGCCATCCCTGCATCCCAGGGATGAAACCTACTTGATCATGGTGAATGATCATTTTAATGTGTTCTTGGATTCGGTTTTCAAGGATTTTGTTGAGTATTTTTGCATCAATGTTCATATGTGAGATTGGTCTGAAGTTCTCTATCTTTGTAGGGCCTTTGTGTGGATTAGGAACGAGGGTTATTGTTGCCTCAAAAAGATAGTTAGGTAGTGTTCCATCTGATTCTATTTTGTGGAATAGTTTGGAGAGTATTGGTATCAGGGCATCAATAAATGTCTGATAAAATTCTGCAGTGAACCCATCTGGACCTTGGCTTTTTTTGGTTGGTAGGATTTTGATGACTGCTTCTATTTCTTTAGGTGTTATGGGATTATTTAGATGGTTTACTTGGTCCTGGTTTAACTTTAGTATCTGGTATCTGTCTAGGAATGGATCCCTTTCTTTGAGATTTTCCAGGTTTTTTGAGTATAGGCTTTTATAGTAGGATCTGATGATTTCTTGAATTTCCTCAATTTCAGTTATTATATCTTCACTTTCCTTTCTGATTTTGTTGATTTGGATACTCTCTCTTTGCCCTCTAGTTAGTCTGACTAGGGGTTTATCAATCTTGTTGATTTTCTCAAAGAACCAACTCTTTGTTTTGTTGATTTTTTTCAATGGTTCTTTTTGTTTCTATTTGGTCTATTTCTGCCCTAATTTTGATTATTTCTTGCCGTCTACTCTTTTTGGGTATATCTGCTTCCTTTTGTTCTAGAGCTTTCAGCTGTGCTGTCAATTTGCTAGGGTATGCTCTCTCCAGTTTCTTTATGAAAGCACTCAGAGCTATGAGTTTTCCTCTCAGTACTGCTTTCATGGCATCCCATAGGTTTGAGTATGTTGTGTTTTCATTTTCATTGAATTCTAGAAACTCCTTAATTTCTTTATTTCTTCTTTGACCTAACTATCGTTTAATAGAACATTGTTTAGTTTCCATGAGTAAATTGGCTTTTTGTTGTGTTTGTTTTTATTAACGTCCAGCCTTAGACCATGGTGATCTGAGAGGATGCATAGGAGTATTTCTATCTTCTTATATCTATTGAGGCTCGTTTTGTGACCAATTATGTGGTCAGTTTTCGAGAAGGTGCCTTGAGGTGCTGAGAAGAAGGTGTATTCTTTTGTTTTAGGATGATATGTTCTGTATACATCTATTAATTTCAGTTGGTTCATAACCTCTGCTAGTTTTACAGTGTCCTTGTTCAGTTTCTGTTTCCATGATCTGTCAATTGGTGAGAGTTGGGTATTGAGGTCTCACACTATTTTTGTGTGAGGTGCAATGTATTTTTTGAGCTTTAGTAGGGTTTTTTTATGAATATCGGTGCTTTTGAATTTGGAGCATATATATTAAGGATTGAGAGTTCCTTCTGACAGATTTCCCCTGTAATGAGTAAAAAGTGTCCTTCCTTATCTTTGTTTGATAACTTTTGGTTGAAAACCTACTTTATTCAATATTAGAGTGGCCACTCCAGCTTGCTTCTTGGGGCCATTTGCTTGGAAGTTTTTTTTTTTTTTTTTTTTTTTTTCCAACCTTTTACTCTGAGATAGTGTCTGTCTTTGTTTCTGAGATGAGCTTCCTGTATGCAGCAAAATGCTGGGTTTTGTTTATGTATCCAGTATGATAGTCTATATCTTTTTATTGGGGAGTTGAGTCCATTTATGTTAACAGATATCAAGGAATAGTGGTTTCTATTTCCTGCTATTTTTGCTTTTAGAGGTTGAATTGTGCCTGTGTTTCTTTCTTCTTTTGGTTTTCTTGCTTAGGAGTTTTCTTGTTTTTACTAGGATGTAATTCCCCTCTTTGTATTGGGTTTTCCACCTATAATTCCTTGTGCTGGGTTTGTGGTCAGATATTGTGTATATTTAGTTTTGTCTTGGAATATCTTATTCTCTCCATCTATGGTGATTGAGAGTTTTGCTGGGTATTGGAGTTTGGGCTGACACTTGTGCTCCCTTAGGGTCTGCATGATGTCTGTCCAGGATCTTCTAGCTTTCATAGTCTCTGTTGAGAAATCGGGTGTGTTTCTGATTGGTCTGCCTTTATATGTTACATGACATTTTTCCCTTACTGCTTTTAGCATTCTTTCTTGCTTTGGGCACTTGGTGTTTTGACTATTATGTGTCGGGAGGAATTTCTTTTCTGGTCCAAACTATTTGGAGTTCTGTAGGCTTGTTTTATTCTCATTGTCACCCCATTCTTAAGGGTAGGGAAGTTTTCTCTACCATTTGGTGGAATATATTTACTGTGCCTATTAGTTGATATTCTTCGTCCTCTTCTATTCCTATTATCCTTAAGTTTGGTCTTCTCATTGTGTCCTGAATGTCCTGGACATTTTTGGTTAGGAACTTTTTGGTTTTTGCATCTTCTCTGACTGTTTTGTCTATGTTTTCAATGTTGTTTTCGTCCCCTTAGATTCTCTCTTCCATCTCTTGTAGTCTGTTGGAAATGCTTGCATCTGTGACTCCTCATTTCTTTTTTAGGTTTTCTACATCTAGGGTTGTCTCTTTTAGTGTTTTCTTTATTATGTCCATTTCCGTTTTAAATTCCTTCTTCCATTCATTCATCTCTTTGGTTCTGTTTTCCTCTAGTTCTTTGAGTATTTTTCTTGTTTCCTTTTAAAAGCTTCTAATTCTTTATCATTTTCCTCCTGTTCTTATTTAAGGATCTGTATCATCATCTTGAGGTATGATTTCGAGTCTGAGTCTTCTTTTTCTGGAGTGTTTGGCATTTCGCTGTTTGCTGTGATGGGAGAGCTGGGTTCTAGTGTTGCCAGTTTGTCTTGGTTTCCCTTGGGTACGTTCTTTCATTTTCCTCTTGCCACCTTTTTGTCAGTGATTGGTTCTCACCTTTCTCTTGTACTTGGCCCGTGTCCCTGGATCTTCGCTGTTCCTGGTGGCCGATGGTCTGAGCGCCTGTTCTGCACCCAAAGGCTGCTGGCTGGAAACAGACAGTCCAATGCTGCGTTCCTGGTTCCCTGACCCAAGTGGGGGGGGGCACTTTCTGCCTGCTCTGCTGAGATCTCTCTGCTCCCCAGTTACTTGAAAGGCCTTCTCACCAGGTCTGTGTCCCTCGGTCTCCGCAGTTCCTCATGGCGGATCCATATTTTAGTTCTTGTTTGCTGTACATAGACATCAGTTTTCTTCCACAAAAGAAGTCCTCTGTAGGCGAGCCCCTTATATGGCAACAATTTTCCCCATAGCTAGCTCGTAAGCAAAGAAGACATAACATGAAGTCTATGTAGAGCAATGTTGAAGCTATCATTACTTAAATTTTGGTGTCTTCTCTTTAGGTACAGGTTTGTGGGTAAAATCTGCATTTATATTATAGGACTTAGGTCATTAGATTGAATATAACATTTGTATTCCAAACAGAGATGACACTGCCTATGAAGGGTGGTCTTGTCAGTTTGATGGGACTTAGAATCATCTGGTGTAGTTTTAAGATTACTCTTAGGAAATATTAACTTAAGAGGGAGTTTCACTCTAAACTATCTTTTGTTTTTTTCTTTAATTTATGATCTGTTTCAGAGTATGTTTGATGAATTCTCTAGTGAAACTCTAGATCCAGAGTATGATTGTTCTGAACATTGAGAGTCAGCATAGAAAAATTATTTCACTTTTAGCATTAAACGGAGAGTGAGAACACACAGCGAGCTCCACTACAGATTTTATCTCAACAAGGAAAATGACAAACCTTACATTACAGTAAGATATAAATAACTCTGGGAAAATAACATAACTTTAAAAAGTTTGGCTAGTATACTAGTTAATATTAATTAGGAAAAATGGTTTATAGAACTTATTTTGAAAGAATGATGCTCTAATTGGATAGAAATATCAAATATCAAATAATAAACTCCATTTTTACTAAAAAGTAAATAAATAAAAATAAAAGAGAATAATACCTTAGTCACTGGAAACTTGAAAGCTAGTTGAAAACACAAGACATTATTACACAAAATGGTAGCCATGCAGAAGATTCCTAGTCTGCATATCATCTTGTGTAATTTTACCCATCAGGATTTCTGTAAGTTTAGGCAGAGTGCCCATTCTTTATCCAATATAAAGTTGAAGTCTTCCTTTTAATTTCTGCAGACCCCTACCATTCTCTCTGTTCCTGGCTCTGATTTCTCTCTTCCTAGTTCTCTACCCACCTGTCAGCATGTCAGTGATTAGTCCTCTACCCGCTTGCCGTATTCAAACTTCACCACGAACATTGATTGCTTTAAGGTGATTTTCATAGAAACCCGTAGACTCAAGATCAGCCCCCAAACTCTTCATTCTTTCTCTTGTCTTTTTTTATGTTTGCTTTTCTGACAAAAAGTTTTCTTAATAATTAAAAAATTATCATTATATGCATTTTAAATTTTTACTGGTTATTTTATTTATTTACATTTCAAATTTTATCCCCCTTCCTGGTTTCCCTCTGCAATACCCCCTATCCATCCCCCTCCCCCTGTTTATATGCAGATGCTCCCCCACCTAACCACCCACTTCCACCTCCCTGCCCTGATATTCCCCTATACTTGGGTATCAAGCTTTGGCAAAACCAAGGGCTTCTCCTCCCATTGATTCCCAACAAGGCCATCCTCAGCTACATATGCAGCTGGAGCCATGGATCTCTTCATGTATAATCTTTGGTTGGTTGTTTAGTGCCTGGGAGCTCTGGAGGTCTGGTTGGTTGGTGTTGTTCTTCCCTTAATTCCTCCATTGGGATCCCCGTGCTCAGTCCAGTGACTGGCTGTTAGCATCTGCCTTTGTATTTGTCATGTCTGGCAGAGCCTCTTGGGAGACAGCCTTATCAAGCTCCTATCAACAAGCCCTTCTTGGCATCTGCAGTAGTGTCTGAGTTTGGTGTCTGATGGATCCCCACGTGGGGCAGTCTCTGAATGGCCTTTCCTTCAGTCTCTACTCTACTCTTTGTCCCTGTATTTCCTTTAGACAGGAGCAATTCTGGGTTTCTTAGACTTTCTTGAATGGGGACAAAGATTTATATAGCCTAAGAGATGATTGAAATTTAAGGCTTGACCATTTGTTGGGCTATTTCTATCAGTGTCTATTTCTCATATTACATGTTTGTCTATTCTTCTCTTCCATAATTAGACTCCAATTTTAGTTCATTTTTCTCTCCCCACCCTGTCCCTCAATAACATTAATTCTCATAACCTTATATTCTCTCCTCAAGAAAACATCAAATAACTTTCACTAGAATTAATCTTTATTTATTTATGTTTATTTGTTTATCTACTTATTTATTTATGTATGTGAGTACACCGTCACTGTCTTCAGACACACCAGAAGAGGGCATCGGATCCCATTATAGATGGTTGTGAACCGCCATGTGGTTGCTGGGAATTGAACTTAGGAACTCTGGAGGAGCAGACAGTCTTCTTAACCTCTGAGACAACAAACTCCAGTCCGAATTAATTTTTGCTGGAAAAATTTTTGTTGTAGTTACTCAAAAAATATTTTTTTTGCTATTTCGTGCCATATAGTGTTTTAGATTATTTTTATGCTTGAGGAAAAGAGAAGAATACATGACTTGGCTGAGAAAAATAGTAAGAAAGTGTTTTGAACACCATGGAGACTTGGTGTTTAGGACAGGCCACAAAAATGGTGGAGGAAGAAGAAGGGTGAACGTTGGAACATTCCACATGAAAATGGAGCAAGCATATTTTACATTATTATTTGTCAAAAATAATAAGAAAACCTGGGGTTTTATGCAAACCCAAGAGTGTTAAAAGGGTTTTCATATTTTAACTGTAGCTTGTGTCTTTGACATGAACCTTGAAGGTGTTCTAGAAAGGACTGTTTGTTACTGTACATTCTTCACATTTTCTCTGTAATTAGTTTAAAAGATATTCATCAATATCACACAGAAAAAGAAGAGGTCACTTCATAAAATTCAATTTGAGTGTCAGACATTTTTATATGCATGTGTTAGAAAAGTTGAATGCAAAAATCATTAGAATGGAGTGTGGAACCATTTGAATTTTATGGGCAGTTTATAAAATTCACCCTTGTACTAAACGCTAGAAGTAAGGTAACCCTCAAGTACGTATGTGTATGCTCTCCTCGGAGATCTGCATTCATTCTGTCCTAACTAATCTAAATGTGTCATAACTCCCACGCTGACATTTATTTCCTACCTTTTACATCCATACAGGGCTTACACAGAACAGCGATGTGGGCTCTGAGATTCACCTCCTTCATTCCTTGTAAAAATACATTCGCTAAGAGCATAGGCTATAGATTTAAGAGTCCTGGGTCCAGTATTTACATTATCTATTTCTTTTGGAAAATTATTCTCTTTTTGGGCTTCATTTTTTTTCATGAAAGAGTTTCTCTAATAGGAAGTTATAGGAGTAGAGAGTCTAAATTGGAAGTTGAGAAACATTTTAAATACATAAACTTCATATTCACTACATGCTTTGATGCAGGCCTACATATATAGATGAAATAATCTGATTTAGACACTTTAATATAAAGTTATACAACACAAATACCACATAAAGACAGATGTGTATGCCATGATCAACTTTGTCTTGACTTTTACATTTTTTGTAGTATCTATGTAATGTTCAAAAATGATGCTAATATGTATTGCTATCTCTTATGCTATTTTTTTCTTTTTATCCTAATCATTTTTAATTTACACTTTATATTCTTTAGGTATTTAATGAATTTGGAAATTAATTTTTAGACTTTAACATGTACAGGATCACTGAATTTGTTAAAATTAGGAATTCTCATTTTTATCTGAAGGAAGAGAAATAAAGTAGATTTTAGAAACATGTTCTCAAACCCAATTCTGACAAAGCTGTTCCATATGACATTCTTTGAGAAAATCTTAATTAAAAATGGTTTACACCTCATCAGTAAGATTGTCTGTGCTCATTCTTCAGTTTAAAATTCATTTAAAATTATTTCCTCAGAAAATAATGATGTTGGGTGGGACATTTTGGATGTTTTGCTTGAGGATAGAATTATAAAGAGCAAGGAGACACAGAATACATAAAACAAAATGAAAGCACCGTGTAGGAGATTTAATCTGTTAATCATTAAAGAATTCGTGTGCACCATATGAACTGATGTGTGTTTATATGTGTCTGACTGTCACCAACAAGCTTAGGTGTTTTTCCTCAGGTGATATCCTACTTTAAGTAATAAATACTTAACAACCAGCATTTCCAAAATACTAACTTAGGTTCTAATGTAGTGTCTATTTGGAAGTGGTGTCTAGAATATCACAGGGTTTAATACACGTGTGAACATTAAATTCAATAGTAGTCATCTGTGATACAAAACTAGCTTGAGAATCTAGAAACCTTTTGGAGAACTGACCCCTCTAAGACATTTCAGGAGCTGAAGAGAACAAAAGACAAATGGGCGATACATATCTAAAAATCCAAATGTATACAGTATTTAAAATTAGGTTGTCTTTATAATGTTAGGGAAAGTTAAAAAAAAAAAAAGGGCTGGGTTCAAATAAGAAAGATCACACAGTTTCCACTAGAGAACATGATCACATTCTCAGAATTTTTTTTATTATCAGTAGAAAGAAATTACTTGAACTGTGCATATGAAAATTGAATTTCCATCTATCTTAAAATCTTCTGGAAAAATTGGAGTTTCAAGTTATCTTGTACTCTCAATGTATTCTTGGTCAAAAGCTAGTGTCTCTCACCAACGGGCAATGATCTAATGGCAGAAACCACTGTGTTCTCTCATCCCATCATGACATTTTAAAAGTGTGTTAAAGCAGAGGCCTCATGAAGAATGTTTTGCTCTTAGGAGTAATATAAATCTATGGCACAGAGATTTCACTTTTTGGAAAAATATCTGACTCTGATATTGTCTTCAGTTATGAAATTAGTTTATGAAGCAAGCAGTTTCAGATCTAAGATAACTTTCTGCTACTTACTATTTCGTAGACATTAGTAGAATAAATACAGCCACTTAGCTACATCAACTACCAGGTGAATGTCATGTCAGACAATGCATCTGGCTGGCTTTTTTTGTTTGTTTGTTTGTTTTGGTTTTTTTGTTTTTGTTTTTGTTTTGGATTGTGCTATGTGTTGTGCATGAATCTGTTTCTCTGATCTTTTCAGAGCTTCATAAGGCTACAAAATAGCCCTGAAAGCAGAGTTCCATTCGGAAAACATTAGGAAAGCAATGTATTTTGGCAAAAGGTATTTGTAGCATTCAGACTCTAAAATCATATAGGGCATTAGAATTACTTAGAAAAATCATATAAGCTTTTGACTTAAACAAATTATTAAATAACATTTGTTTTTTTCTAAGTTCAATCATGAAAAAATAAAAAACAGAAAGAAAAACAAAAAAAAAAGCCACCTAAAAGTACATAGAAAAATACAAAACTGGGACTCTGGGTACCACAATAACAATATTGACCCCTGTAAGACATTTTAATGAATGTGACCTAGTAAATTCATTTTGCAGGATGTCAAACAGTGGGAACTTTGTGTTCATTAAAATATTTTGGCTCGAAAAACATAAATAACAATTAACATTGTAGCAACAAAACTGAAAGCAGAAAACACTAGTAATTACTCATGTTAACAAACTGTTGTCTGTTTTATCAAGATTTATACATGGAACAAGCTTTAAAATATAATTGATCATTAAGATAAAAAGGAGATTCAACCTTACACATATTTGTCTCCTCAATTATAACATGAGAAATATGTCTCTGAGAAGCAGAAAGCTTGTTTCATTGGAAACATTATTCTTGATTTTAAAGCAGATGTTTTTAGGATATAATTAGACATGTTTTTCTTGCATGACACAATCCAAAAGTGTTCAGCAAGCCACAGAAGTTCAGTAGTTCAACTCACAAAGTCCACGTTCTGATGTGAAAAAATGTAAGAGGGAGCAGATACAGCTTAGAAGTTTGAGCACAGTGTAGATATATTTTAAACGTAGCTATATTTTTAAGGTGGTTATTTTTAAACATTTATAGTAGTAAGAGTACAGTATGAGATTTACTAATTTTAGGTATACAGTGTAGTATTATTGGCTGTAGATTAGATGTTTAGCACATTTCTAGACCTTATTAATTTTTCTCAAGTGAAACATTTCTTTCAGCATCCCATTTCTTGAGAACTCTATCCTGAGAAACCACCAGTTTACTCTGATTTTATGAATTTGTGTTTTTTTAGGTACTATAGGTAACATAAATCATGAAGTAATTTTTTTTCTGTTATAGGGATAATATACTTACCATAACATCTTACAATAGGAGGATGAAATGTTATATCATTATATGCATAAACTGCATCTCCTAAATTATAATTAAGTAATGAAAGCAACTTTATCAAGTGGGAAAAAGAAAGGATGAAGCGAAGAGAAATGGTAAGAAATGACACCTTGAATGATAAGAATAACTAATTTTAGCATCTGTTGAGAGTAATGTCAGTTGCAAGTTTGTCAACGCACAGTCTCCATTGGTTGAGTTATATTGCCTTTGGACTTTATCTGTTGAGTGTTTTAATTGTGAAAGTATTTACTATCTTAACCATTCAACCAACAATTTTATTTCTCTTCTCTAGTCTTTTTGAACCTTCTTAGACAAAAATTTCTCTAGAAAATTACCTAGAAACTAATTGTTACATAAAATGGGTGTTACAGAGGATGTTGATATTAAGTTCAAAGCAGTGTTTTATTCTATATGCTTATTATAAGTTCAATGCAACAGTTTTGATATGGCCTCGCCTTATCATATTACATACCTGTGATATTTTTTATCCTCAGACCTAAGAATGTTTTCCTTGAACACAGATTTTTTTCCTAAGTCTATTTTTTTTAGTGTGATTATGAAAACTCATTGTATTTCTTATCACGCAGCCTTTACTTACTATATGAGGAGTGGGCACATTCCAGTCTTGACTCTAACTTTATTACACCTTTCTAAAAAAGCAACTAAGACCATCTCTCAAAACTTTCTTCCTAAAACTATTTGAATCAAATCAATAATTCTATAGAATCATAAATTCATCTAAACAGCATCAATTCATGAAAGTTCATCTCTATGTTGCTCTGCGTGACATCTGATCAATAGGGTGGGCTGATGCCCAGGGATGATCTGTTCAATTTTTTTTCTGCATCTATAGATCACATATCTTCTTTTTTCTCTTTGCATATGGGGTAACCCATTTACGGATTTATGGAGATTGAGTCATGCTTGCATCTTAGGTATAAATCTCGCTTCATCATGATGAGTCATTCTTTGAATGTACTGTGTTGTAGGATTTAGTTCATTAATGTTTGGCTGAGCGTTTTTGATTCATATTTTATCAGGGAGTTGATCTCTTTTCTTCTTTTGTGGTGCCATTGTTTTGATTTGGTATGCCTGGGAGTAAGGATCTTCAACACTGATTGACAGTCACCCTTACACTTTCAGGTTTGTCTTTGAGTGTTGGGAATTTTGCTAAAGTGAACATATCTCCTCACTAATTGATAGATCTGTTTTTCTTAAGAACCTTCCCTCTAGAAACTATCAACTCAGTCTCTGATTTTATGAGCTTGACCCTTTAAATGACACGGTTCAACAGTGAAGCAAGCCATCTGGTATTGTCTTTTAAAACTATTGCCATGTTAAAGTTTTCTGCTTTCCCATAGTTCAGTCTTTATAGGCTAAATGAGCCTATGATTGTGTCCATTTTTTTAATACCATTTAACGTTTGTTTTGTTCATAGTCGATTCTTGAATTTCGTATTTCTAAGCCATTGATTATAGCATTTCTTCTTTGTTTCTATATATTGCTTGTTTGGGCATGCTCTATCCTTTTCCTAGTTAATAAGCCCAGGGTTTGTTAACTATGCTTTTCTTAAAGCAAGCAGGCCAACACACAAATAAAACACCAGTGTCACATATTTTTAAAGTTAGATTTTTGCTTATTTGTATTTTATTTTATGTTTTGGACTTATTTTGTTCTTTTCCTAGCTCCTTTGGGTATAATATTGCTTGTTTTCTCAAACTATTTCTTCTTTTTGATTGTAGGAATTTATGTTACCAAGTTTTCCTTTAGAAATATTTCTATTGAAGCCTATATGCTTCAGTGAAGTAAGTAAATATTTTGACTAATTTCAAATACTTTAAAATTTCACACATTTTAATCAATCACACCATTGATTTCAGAGGTGGATATTACTTAATTTCCATGTGTTTATAAACTTTTCAAAATTTCTTCCATTATTAATTTATAGTCTCATTACATTCTAATAAAATAAGTTATTTAATATTATTTTAATATTATGTTTCCTGTCACTTGTTTTGTGATATGTTGTGCAATCTAACATAGGGCAAATAAAAGCAGGGAATAGAATGCAGTTTTTAGGGGACAAACCTATATGGTTATGAAGATTTTAATCAGCTGGTGACTCTATCACTTAGAGAAAAATGTTGATTAAAATTATTTTGCTATTCTTCTTCTTCATCAAAAACAAAACAAAACAAAAAAAAAAAAACAAAAAAACCGGGCAATGATAACATATATCCTACACCTTTGTCTAGAAGATAAAATGCAATGATTTTTTTGTAAAGATTGTAAAATCTAAAGGCAGTAGTTACATTTATTATTAAACAAGATATTAAAAACAAATATGCAGCTTAAGAGCAAAAAGGGTAGCTTTCAGAGATATAGAAAGAAGATCTTGTTTGTAGTACACACTTGAACAGAATCTTAGGAATTTCTAAAATTTGGAATTAAATAGTTCCTACGTGTTTAAAAGCATGAAATCACATTTACATTAAGTAGCCTCTTCATCCTGTCAGAATTATTTTCACTAAGAATGCATAAACAGTGAATACTGGAGAAGATGTAAGCAAAAATGTAAATATATGTGCTGTTGGTGAGAGTGTAACTTAATTCAGTTATATGGATATAAGTGTGGGGATTTTACAAGAGAACTAATAAAATCTATAGATATTAAAATATATGAGTAAAACTTTGACTTGATCCATCTATAGCACTTCTGGAGATATACTTATTGTCTGTTAACAGTAGAGGTAGCATCATACCCATAATCTCCATTACACTTTTTATAGCAGTTTTTATACAAAACTCCTCACAACGCATTGTGATATGGGTTGATGGATGTATTGATGGATATGCATTGATGAATGATAAAGATGATAGGAATAGATACTAAACATGGCAATGATAATAATGTGCCATATGCTGCAAACATTTATTACATACAAGATTTTTTTTGTCCATAAATAAGAATAAAGTTGTTTTGAAAGAGAATTTTATGTCATCATGTTAAATAAAAGAAGTTTTCTTTCTTTTCTGGAATTTGCAGGAGAAAAATAAAATGAAAATAAAAAAGAAAACCTAGAGATAGGATAAAAAATGTGATAGAAAAGGTAGATATGATACTTGTATTTTATATTCATCCTTGGAAGCTTCATAATGAAACTCAAATAAACAAACACATGAAGATACTGTGATTCTCTCCAGGTTCTTCAGCTGATAGCTACATACCCTACACAAGAAATCTAAACCCAAATCTTATTTTTACCTTTCCCCATGTCTAGAGTCTTATTGTGACACACAGTGTTTGGAGTATAAAATAAAACAACTCAACTCTTACCAATGGAATAAATATTCTGTATTAGAGCTAATGTAATGTAAGCTAATTCCTGTTTTAAAAACCTGCATATAATGGAGAAGAAACATTTATAGGAAATAAATGGGAAATTGATGAAAATGATAAATATAAAAGAAAAATTATAGGTCTGAAGTTATAAATAAAGGTAGATCCCAGGGGTACTATAGGTCACTTTCTCATTATTTATCTTGAAATAAAATATTAATTTGTTTAAAATTCTTAGAAAGAGAAATTTCTTGAAGTTTAAATGTGAAAATCCTTATTATTTTAAAAAGCACAGAGTAATGGAATATGTGATCAGATAAGAAAAGTTAATCCTATAATGTAAAATCATGAAGTAAGGTTAATGGATGGATTAATACTGATGACATTAATTCTGCAAATGTAGGAAGATGGCTTAACCTGCTCTCCTGGAAACAGTACTGATCAAATTATGTTTATCAGCTTGCAAGCAGTAGTTTGGAAGAGTTTGGATATTTAGAGCTATTTTAAGTTTACTCTTTCAAATTACTCAAAATAAAAGATTTTTTCTAAATTCATGTCATCAAATGAGCAGATTAAAACATGTTTTAACTTTTCTTAGTTTTCATTTTATGAATGGTAAAGGAAAACCTTCATGTTTCCCACTAAATTTTGAGACTCAATTTTTTTATTAATTTTTTTTTGAGACATGAGATACATTTGTTAAGGGATTATTATTAGAAACATATTGGAAACCTAAGAAAGCCTGTAATAAGACAGAACAAATTTTCTGATTTTAAAATGGTCAAAGGAAATGAATGGATATTTTCAGAAGGAAAAACATGTAAGTGGCTCAAAGGTACATGTTCAAAATCACTGATGTGTATAGAGATGCAAATCAAAACCACAGTTACATGTCTTCCAAACACCTGCTAAAATGGTTCATACTGGAAAAAAAAAAAAGTTTTGCTGATGGTATGCAGAGGGAATTGTTTGCATACTGGGAATGCAAATTAGCATAGCTGTGATAAAAATGGATGTGACATTCCTCAAAAATGAAACACAAAACTGTCAAACAATCATGTGATCTCACCCAGAATCTATATTTGTCTAAATGAACTGAACTCCATACACCAACAATATATCTATCTGCACTCCCATGTTCATTACATTATTTATAATAGTTGAGGTATGTAATAAACCTAAGAGCTTATCATAAGTGAATGAATAAAGAAAATGTCACATACATAATATAATACTATTCTAACATAAAAGAGAAGTAAAATTTGCATTTTGCAATGCCATGGACTATCTTGAAAAAGTTATGATAAGTGAAATAATCCCATAACAGAAAGAGAAAAACACTATGTAATCTCATTTATATATGGAGTCTAAAAGCAGGGAATAGAATGCAGTTTTTAGGGGACAAACCTATATGGTTATGAAGATTTTAATCAGTAGTTCAGCTAAATAGAAGGAATCAATTGAAGTTTTTAGATAAAGAGGTATTCTTGTGTTTTTAGCACGAAATAAGCCTATGATAGGAGGCAATGAACATGTCAGCTTTCATTAGTCATCTGTAAATGGATATTTGTTTTAAAAATATCTTGCACATGACAAATTTAGGACAAATGTCAGAAATTTGACCTTCTAAATTGGAATATATCCTAGAGTTCTGTTTAAAAATAGCTCTTTGGCTATTAAACCACCCACTTTTCACCTAAACTACTTATCATAAGAAAATTAATAAAGAATTAGAGTTTTGTAGATTTTAACTTAAAGCTATATTATGTTAAGTCAGGAGTGTATATCTTTTGTAGACCCTCAGCCTGTCCCACATGATATAAAGAGTCATGGGAACAAAATATGGGAAAAGGTAGTATATAGACTAGCCATGCATTTTTACTCAAAGACCCAACTCAGCTTAATTATTGGAATCACCCTCATTATGCAGAAAGTGTTAAAGTTTGATCTTTTGCTATGTATTGTAATGCTAAATACTGTTCCAGCCCAAGGCTTGGTTGCTCCCAGGAATGAGAGCATCTCCATGTACACAAGTGATATTATATAAGCTTGACCCCCAAGTTATCTTTGATTGGTGAATAAAAATGCCTGCAGACTATAGTTGGTCATAAGAAAGATAGGTGGAGTTTATGTTTCTGGGCTTGGGGTGGGAGAGGCCATGTGGGTGAGAGGGAAGAAGGTGGAGAGAGACTATGCCATTGTTTACATGAGTCTTGAAAACACAAGAGCTGAGCAGCTGGAATAGGGGCAGCCTAGATGAAACTTCCAAGACATATCTTGGGGTTATTGGCAGGGAAATAGACATAATGGCATAGAAGGTAATATCTGCTCAGCTTTAGGGCATTAATGGGTTATTACAGATATAAGAGTTATGTCTTCTATCTGGGAATTCAATGGTCAAAGGCAGGGTAGAAACCCCTATTACAATTAAACATGTAATACAACAGGAACCTTTACTCTTTAGTTTTAACATCCAGTCATTCCCTAATCATTAAGTGCCTGTTGATATGGTACCAATAGCCATTTTTTCTGTTTTTTCCATTTTTTAAAACATTGCTGTCCCGCTGCCTCCTGTAAGTGAATCCAGCCTCGGGTCATGTGCTCCACTCTTTTTCTATATATGTTAGACCCTTAATTGTGGAGTACCTCTTATGTGGCCTTTTATTTTCTTGATTTTTGAACAAGTTTTAAGATGACAATTATGTGTAAAGTTTGCTTTTTTTAAAATTATATTTGTCTGATTAATGTTTTCTCAAAAGATAGAGCTTGCATATTTTCAGTTAAAATGCCACACAGTTGATGATGCTGGTTCCACTGCAATTTTACTGTCTGCCTAAGAATGTGACTATTACTTAAGGTTGTGCTTTATGTCAGATTCGTCGGCCAACTGTTTCTACTGTGAAACTATTTCTTTCCCTCTCCTAAGTTGTTAAGAATTTTTATTGGAGATGATATTTTGATACTAAACGAAAGCTGGTGGTGTGTGTGTGTATGTGTGTGTGAGTGTGATATGCCTGTGTTTGTGCATGTGTGTGTGTGTGTGTGTGTGTGTGTGCATGTGAGTGTGTGTTTTATGTGTGTGTGTAAGAGAGAGAGAGAGAGAAGGAGGGAGAGAGAGAGAGACAGAGAGAGAGAGAGAGAAAGAGAGAGAGAGAGAGAGAGAGTTGTGTGTATTGGTGTTGTTTGACACCTTCACTATTTAGTTTTAACTTCCAGCAATTCTATAATTTCAAATGTCTGTCATTATGGTACCAATGGCCATTTTTTTTGGTTTTGCCATTTTTTTACAGTGTTATCCAGCTGACTACTGTAAACCAAACCAATCAAACAAATAAACAAAAATCCCACGAGATTATCTTCTCATTACTTTGTTTATTGATTGACTTATAGAAGCATTTACATTTTTCAACATTTTGTTTGTGACAAAATTATAAAATAAAATAAAAACATGGTTAGAATGATTGAAAATAGGAAATAGAATCAAATATGTGCACAGAGCTAGCTGCAGATACAGTGGTAATATATAGCTTCATTGTTGGGAACACCGCCAAGTGGACATCAAAATAGAAAACCATAAAGCCACATTTCTAGGAGTAGTATATCTTACTGTCTGAAAGAACATATAAAATACCATGCTGTGGAATTTATATTGTTTATGGTAGTATTGGTTGTTCTAAGACTATTGTGTGCAGAATAAAACACATATGGAATCATTTATAGCTTTTTCCCAGGAAAAAGAACAGGAAGCTAATATAAAAAGAGATCCATCCCATGCCCACACAGCAAGTCCAGAAACTATTATTGATGCTATATTGTGTTTGGAGACAGGAGCCTGAAATGGTTGTTTTCTGAGAGGTTCTATCAGCAGCTAACTGAGACAGATGCAGGTACTTACAGCCAACTATTGGATTACGGTCAAGGACCCATATTGAAGAGTTAGAAGGCGGACTGAAGGAACTGAAGGCAGTTGCAACCCCATAGGAAGAATAGAAGTGTCAACTAGCTGGGAACTTTAAGCTACCAGAGACTAAGCCAAACACCAAGGACCATATGTGGGCTACTTCGGGTCCAGGGGCACACAGGTAGCAGAGGACTGCCTTGTCTGGCATCAGTGGAAAAGGATCCACTCAATACTGTGGAAAAAGGGGTGCTGGTGGAGGTAAAATAAGGGTAGGTGGGAGAGCACCCTCTCTAAGGCAGGGAGGAGGGGGGATTGGGTGAAAACTTCAGGGAAGTTGGACCAGGAAGAGGGGCAACTTTTGGAATGTAAATAAATAAGTTAAAAATATTCAAAAGATAACCTATCAGGATAAAACTGAAAATGTCAAGAGAAACTATACATAATGGGGGCCGGCATGAATGAATAAAAGGATAATAGGATTCTTTCTAGTTTCTACTAAGCCTGATGATTTGAGTTTGATCCTGGAACCCATATGGAAGAAGGAGTGAACTATAAACTGACTCAGGATGGTGACCATTGACATGTGCACTAAGGTATGTGCATATCTGCACCTGCACACATATATCATACAGAAACACATGATAACATATATATGTAATTATATATATATATATATATATATATATATATATATATATATATATACAAATAACACACACACACACAAAAGTGAAAATAGAATAGGAAACCATCACACCCATACCCTTTCTATAGAAAAGCTAACTGGCACACAAGAAAAGTTTATGAGAATGCATGTCTTATATCATGTATGCCAGAGAGGAAGAAAATGTACTTCTCAGGCATTTCACGGTGAAAGGTAAGAGAGGAACAGAAATAATAGCGTACACTTTGCAATATTAATGAAAGAAAAGCAAACCAACAACTTTGCAAGACCCTAAAAAATCTCTTTAATGCAGCCTCATTTTAGTGAAGGATCCTGTAAACTAGGGCTTTAAAGCAAACACATGAGAAAATTTAAGCATTATTTCCTTTCTTGCCTTACAAGAGCTGATAGGTAAATATAAAATTCATTACAATAGTATTAATGTACACCCTTTGGTATTAATATAATAAAGGAACTGATAATTTGTTGATACCTGTTGGTGTGATCCTTGAGAGAGTACACAGAACACTGGAGCCCTTTTCCTACCATTGACCAACTGACTCAGCAACGATAAAAAATTCTTTGTGGACACAATCTCACATTAGTATAAACTTTATAGATATCAAAACAAGCAGTTGTTAAATATTTCATTGGCTATTTATATCATTTATTGATGTTAATTTCCACTACTTTAATCCTGTGGTTGCCGTGTTCCTCTTTCTTCATGTCCTAGAGTGCATTATAGGCTTAAATTCTGAACTCTGCTGTCTTTAAGCTCTGCTGTTAAGTCTAGGTTTGCCTCATTTACTTGGTACCTCCTGACTGAAAGTTACCCTTAGATTTTCTTTTCCCGTAGATGATAAACTTTACCAAAGCAACATATACACTGCTAAAGTACTTAATTCAATGACCAACTCAATACTAATGTAGCTCGATGTTGACTGGGGCTTTTGCATCTTAAGTGATACTTGACTAGGGAAAGCCCATTAAGATGAAAGGATAATGGGTTTCACCTTCCCATCTTTTTTTTTTTTTTTTTTCTTTTACAAGGCTAGTCACATGGATGGGATTAATCATGGTAACTTTAATTCTTGTCTACATTTAGGGCCTTAACTAAAATGTTTTCCATAGCCGGGAACTTTGAAAATTATTCTGCAACGAGTTTTTCAGTCTTGCTTGTTAACTTAGGAACTTAGTAGAACAGTAGTTAAGAGTAGGTAGCTATTTTATTAGTGATTAAATAATGATGCATTTATTTTTTGAAATCGCTGCTCTAAAAACTATCTCGGTACACTTAATTTCTTTCCAAACATGCTAAAGCCACTTATGGAGTGAGATTAATATTTATTTGAGCTACTTAAAAGGCAGTTTTTTTCTTAACATAAATTGCTTTCTATAGAAAACCATTTTTCCCCAGGGTTATCTAGAAATAAAAGGGAATTTTGAATGTTTCCAATAACTAAAGGTGGGCTGGTTGGGAGAAGGGAAAGACAGCTCATATCAGAGAGTAGGAGGGAGAAGAGGAAAGAGGACTAAGCAAACAAGTCAGAAAGATTGTCGGAAAAGTTGTACAGAATCACAGTATCACCCATCTTCCTAAAAATAAACCAATTACATACATGGCTGTATGTATCCATGTATAGTTTAAATGGAATGTTTTTATGTGGGCTGGCAACACATATTCTAAGAGCCATAGATCTCCAATACCAGGCAGAGGAGTCACTCTTTTGATTTGTTGATAAAGGTTGCCCAAAAGACTCACCAAACATTATGAGTTACTGCTTTTGTCTTCAGTTGCCACACAAAAGCATAAGGTAAGTCCCCAAGTACATCCCAATGACTGAATGTAGCATGTGCTTCAGACACAGGACTGAGAGTCCATAATCTGGAACTGGCTTGAGAACCTTCTCCATGGAGTATAATTTGCAAAAGACTAATAGCACCAGAAGGTGCTATGTAAGCTCCCAATGGATGGAAGAAAACAATGGACATTCTCAGGTATGACGTTTATGGATCATAATAATGAGCCAGAAGGCAAGATTCCCCTGAGGATGCAACAGTGGCATGCATACATTGGGAGTAACTAATGTTCCCTATTTGGGCTTAAAACCGACTTAAGAAGAGGGACAGCATGACTGATGCTGTAAATCTAGCCAACTATCCAAGGCTAGTGAAGTCTAAACACTATTTTACTAAAATAACATAATCCTATATTACATTCTAAATCTGTGTCCTAATACCCACAGGTAAGTGGAGTCCTCACCCTTCACCAAGGAAACTTATGTTTAAAAAAAAAAAAAAAAACTACAATCAAACTAAAGAACAATGGAGGATAGTCCCAAGGGATACAGTTAAAAAAAAAAAAAAAAAAAAAAAAAAAAAAAAAAAACTCCTGAATCGTAGGCTCAGGGAACATTGCTAAAGGGGGTGTAAAGATGTTAAGAGCCAGAGCATCCAAGAGTTTCTGTGGGGTTGTGTCTGCCAGCAATATTGGAAATCTCATAGATATGAATTGCACGCAGGCAGCAATAGACATGCCAGGCAGACAAGGGAAAGAGTGCAAAGTCTCAAATCTGCACAAACAACTATGTACCGTTAAGGAATGCCAGGGAGTACACATGGGTACTCCAGGTGCACATGGAGCAGAAGATGGCCTTATTGGGCATCAATAGGAGGAGAAGCCATCGGCCCCATGAAGGCTAGTTTCCCCAGTGTTGGGAATGCCAGGGTGTTGAGGTAGGAGTGGGTGGGTAGGAGGGGAACATTGTCATAGAAGCTGGGAGAGGGCGATGGGAGAGGGTTGACTTGGGAAAGGGGATAACATTTGAAATGTAAATACATAAAATATGTAATAAGCTGCAAAAAATTAAAAATTAAAAATTAAAAGCAATTCTGATAGCAAAGATTGTGTCAGTCAATACCTCGTACGTTAAGTTGATGGGATGTGCCTTTCCTAACTGTCAAACTATTTCTGTACTTGTGCTTTTTGAGAATAACTAAGCTGGAGAGGACTCCTCCACGGGCTTAGTCCGGGATTCCTAGGAGGTTCCCCATCTTAGACTACTGCTAGCAGATCCTTAGGAGATTCCTTAACAGAGATGATTTTCAAACCTGAAGCTGCAATGAGGCAGAAAAAATACTTTTTTAAAAAAATGTCAGTGCTAAGCTAGAGTAACCCCCCATCTATTTCCACAAATACGAAATGCTTATTGGCCACATACATGATTAGCTTATAGGAGAACATAAATATGCTGTGGCCTTCAAAGGAACGGTGGGTGGGCATATATCATCTCTATCCATGCCCTGTCACAAGACTTGATCAATGTTGTGGATGTGGTTTAAGGCTATTATTATGTTAATTGGCTTTCCAAAATGGCATGCAAACCCCTATGTAAGATTCTCAGGGTCCCTGCCCTCAGTTGGTTTTGATTGGTAATAATGTTGCCAGTAACCAATGGCTGGGCAGGGAGACAGAGGCCAGACTTTAGGATTTGAGGTCAAGGAGACCAGGAGCGGAAGGAGAATTGAGAATCACCATGCCAAGAAAGGAGAAACCAGGCCTGAGAGGAGAGCATAGCATTCTTGTAAGAGCTGGGGAAGAGCAGTCCCAGCGGGCGTCTCCTGACTATGGAATATAGATTTTAGTAACTAATAACCCACAAACATCGGAGGGGAGGCGTTAGCTATGTGGATGTTTGGGAGTGGCCCAGGCATTGAGCTGATTAAGGCATATTTAATTTAAGACTGCGTGTGTGTCTTTCTTCTGGGAATCCAGAGCATTAAGCCGGATATCCAGCAACTCTTGCCCCCACTGCAGAGACAGTTTGAGTGGGTTTATGGCCTCCTGAAACAGATCTCCCTTTACTGTCTTCCTCTGGTGTCCCGCTTCCTTTCCAGTCATTTGTCATAAAAGCATTCAGCATGGGAAAGACCCAAGCAAGGTAAACATGCCCCAGTAGACTTGGGAAGATTTGCCAGTGATTTTACTACTTTACTTTGACCTCCAACTGTCTGCTACTTTGTCTCTGCGTGTTAAGCAAGTTTTTTGGAGTTAATGGAATGATAATAATAATAAAAATCTCAGATTAAAAAGCCTCAGCATGTTCTTCTTAAATCTTGTCTCTACAATGTAGCATTGCATGAGACAGTGAGTGTCCTTCCCTTGTTTCGGATCATACCTAACATTAATGTACTTCATTAGCAGTAAAAGTTAACCACCGGCTGGTTCTGTGAATATAGTAGAAGTACAAAGAATTGTTTCAAAATCCATGAAAATTAGTTTATGCTTTAAGTAGGCCTCAGTGTGCATGCCCATGTGTGTTCATATATACATATATACACATAGGTGACTACCTATAAATACCATGTGTGCATGTACTTTTGAATGCTATATGTATTTAAACTTTGTTTTGCTAAAATTTATCTTTTTAGCTGAAACCCTGAAAGATGATGACTTTCTCTCCTGCAGTTCTCAACAAGTTGCCTTTCGTTCCTCTGGACCGGGCTATGCCCCTTGGAGTCCTCTTCATCTGTACCTGAAAATTTATTGGATCGATGCTCTTAAGGCCCTGTGTAGGTGGCTAACATTTCTTGTGAGGTCATGAGTATCATACCTATAAGGTAGCATCTCTTAGACTTCTCTATCTTTAGTGTCCTAATATTCCCTTCGTCCTCTCTTCTATGATCTTCCTAGAGGCTTGGGGTGAGGTGATATTTCAGTACAGGTTGGTATTTACTGGTGAGATATGTACAAGTCTTCAGGTCATTCCAAAGGCAAAGTAGAAGAAAGCATTGAATTTAATGATGATTAGATTTAGGGTAAAATAAACAGGGGTAAAATATCCTGATAACTGGTAAAACATTACCTCTTGGTGTGTTGTGGTAGTGTTTCTTAAAGGGATTCATATTTGAATCTGGACAGAATGATTCATTCTGACCCAGTGAATAAATGCCCTCTAATCAGCCACTTGATGACATAATGGAACAAGGTTGATGAATCAAATCCTTCTTTTCTTGATACAGAGCATTTGTCTTGAATCATTCTTGGATATAAAAGCCTGCCTGCCAGGCCTCAAGCCTTCCATCTGCAATAATTTCATGCATGCTTCACAGTTCTCAGCCTCAGGATAAATTTGCACTAAAGTATACCTCGGAGAAATTTGGTTCTTCAAATTTCATATAATAGGTCAGGAGAGTTCTTTGCTTCCATAATCATGTGACACAGTTCCACAATTAATAAGTCATTTGTTCAGATAGATAGACACATGGACAGACAGATAGCTATTGGTTCCAATTGGTTCGATTTATCTGGGGAGCTGTGACAATAGAAACTACCCATAGCTCAAGATTAGTGAGTCATCCTTACATAATTTGTGAGAAGTAGTTTTTATATTCTATATAAAAACAATTCAAACTTTTAGAGATAAAATCATACTAATGCAAGATTGTTTCAAGTTGTTTCATTATTAGTCTGTTAATTATAGGCCGAATTAGTTAGTAATAAAATTTTAAAAAGCTCACTTGAGTTTTTTTTTTCACTTATTTGTAAACATTTGGTCAAGATACACATAAATGTAAGAAGGTCCTGGGCATTATGTGTGTCGCCTTTGCTTTTTCTAAATAATAATATCACAAAATTTGATTCATTTGATAAGCTTTCTTCTGGCTGGGTAAATTTGCTTCCTGTTAGAAATACCACATTAATAAACATAGATAAGTGAGCATCTCTGTGGTAGGATATGGTGTTCTTTGGTCAATGCCAGAGAGTGGGATACCTGAATCATATGGTAGCTCTATTTTTAAGCTTTAGAGAGTCTACCATATTTTAAAGTGGATAATAAAATATAATATTTTTCATCCAGCTATAAAAATTTAAATTATAAATATTTGAGGGAACTGGGAGGATCTGGAAGGCATTGTGCTAAAGGAGGTGACAAAGATTCAGAAATGCAAAAATGAAGCAGGTATGAGTGTGGACATCGACTCTGAAACTAATTGGAAGACACAGGAAGGCAACAGAAGGTGGGGACAGGAGATCACGTGTGATATAAAAGCAGAAAGGAACTGTTAGTGGTGGGCAGGCCCACGGGAAAAGAGAGAGAGAAGAAATGAATACAATAAAAGTTGTCTGACAAATGCCATAATAAAGCCTGTCTTTGAATATTAATTTAAAATATCAATGAATTTAAGAATTGATTCAGTAATATCAAAAACTAAAAAGTCACTCGTGCAAAAACATGTTAGCATCATAATAAAATTGTTTCTGCATATGTTATATCAAAAACAGGAAAGGGATGTAGCTAATGCACATTGATCCCATGTGCATTTTAAGCCACACAACTCTGTCTGTCAGGTTTTCTCTCAATCAAGAGGCTGGAGATTCATCTTATCAAATAAACTCAGAACCGATCACACTGCCCAGCTTAAGGCTGATCTGAGCCCAAACTTAAACTCTCATTTTGCCACATCACGGCTCTGTCAAGTCACTTTTCCCAAACATTTACAAAGGAATCTGTGCACAGAAAGTGATGTGTCTCGACTTGAAATCAACAATAACGGCTTTCAAAGGGTGACAGTAGACATTGCTGCTCCATGCTTCTTCCTTCAGACTAGAGGTATCACTGTCACACCAGCCCATCAGTGGATATGTTGAAGTCACTGTGTTTGACCTGTGCTCAGTAATGATTTTTTTATGGAGATCATAAGAAACACACAGGATATAAATGGACATTTATTGAAGAAAATGACCCTTTAACTAAAGCACATCTTCATACCCACATTTCCTCCTCATTGAACTACCATTTATTTATCTATCTATCTATCTATCTATCTATCTATCTATCTATCTATTTATTTATTTATCTTCTTTTATACATTATGTCTTGACCACAGATTTCCCTCCCACCACTCCTCCCAGCCTCACTCTCCCTTTTCTCCTAGATTAACTCCTTCCTCCATTTCCCTTCAGAAAAGTGTAGACTTCACAATTATATCAACTGAACACAATGTAACAAGTTACAACGAGACTAGGCACAAACTCTCAAGTCAAGGCTCAATGAGGCAACCTAGTAGGAGAAAAAAAGCATCCCAAGTGGAGGTGAGTTGTAGACATTTCCACTTCCACTGTTAGGAGACCCTCAAGAACACTATAACTAAGACATACATGCTTACGGTTTAATGCAGAGCCGTGCAGATTCCGTGACTGTTGCTTCACTTGAATCTCTGTGAGAACCCATGAGCCCTACTTGATTCTGAGAGTCAAGTACTCTTGGTGTCCTTTAACCCTGCAGCTCCCACAATCCCTCCCCTCCCCATTCTGCAGGGTTCCCTCACCTCTGCCAGCTGTTTGACTATGGGTCTCGACATCTGCTCCATCGGTGACTATTTGAAGCCTCTCTGATGAGGGCTGGGCTAGGCACCAACCTCGCACTGTAGCAGAGTATCATTTCATTGACAGATTTTTGTTGGTTTGCTGGTTTTTTTTTTTTTTGTGTTTTGCTTTTTGTTTTTGTTTTGCCATTAGTGTTTACTTGTATCTTCAAAATACATAATATGAAGTATTGTGGTAAGAGTCAGAGAAAGTGATGTTTAAATATATAATCGATGTTCTCGATATTTTACATTTCAAATATTATCCCCCTCCCCCCATCCTTTATCCCCCTTCACTTGCTTCGATGAAGGTGCCCCCTCTCCCAGTCACCCTCTCCACCTCAGTGCCTTGGCATTCTCCTACACTGGGAAAAGGTGCCTTCACTGGACCAAAGGCCTCTCCTCCCATTGATGCCAGAAAGTGCTATCTCCTCTGCTGCATATGCAACTGGAGCCACAGGTCTTTCTATGTGTGCTCAATGGTTAGTGTCTTAGTCCCTGGGAGTTCTGGAGGGTTTGTTGGTTGATAATGTTGTTCTTCCCATGGGGTTGCAGACCCTTTCAGCTCCTTCAGTCCTTTCTCTAGCTCCTTCTTTGGGGTCCCCATGTTCAGTCTGATGGTTAGCTGCAAGCATCCTTGACTGTATTATGTATTCCTTTCACACACAAAAAGGGAGTTCTAAAAATTAACTATTGAGAACTATTTATCAGTTTTATAAACAGCTTAATAAACACATGTTTCAAGTGACTTTAAGTAATTATTAATTAAATTTGTTGGGAGAATTTTAGCAATTGTTGTATTGACTAGGGCCACATAAAACTTACAATGTATATTTGTTTGAGAAATTAAGACTTATGCTGAATTTCTCCCTCTATTGTGTATGAAATTTACATGTGTATATTAAGTATTTGATAAAGTTCACCACTTACTTCACCCCTTCATCTTTTCTTGTATACCTCTAAACACATTTTAATTCCAATATCATGTACTCTATCCAAACCTACTGAATCCACATCCACTGTAGCATAGGCAGCCTACAAGTGGTCACAGCCTCAGAGAAAAAGGACTCTTTCCCTTCAAGCCAATAGATCTGCAGCTAGAAGTTAGATTTCATGAGCTCTTCTCGTTCATTCTTTGAATTATGCTGAATTATTATGATGATAGAGATGCTATAGACACAGCACTTAGTTTTGTTCTGGCAAAAGTGATGTTTGTGGTACAGAGTGATTTTTTTTATTTCTGTCTGCTTCATACTGTTCACTACAATGTATTGCTCAGAGTTAACCTGACTTCTGCTGACGCCAGGCAGCCTCTGTGCCTGGAGAATATGTTAGCAATGGAAGTGCTGTCTTCGTCAGTGCCCCTCGGTCTTACCAATCCTCCGGGCTGCACTCTCTCTCTCTGCTGTCTCTAACAGTGCTGCGTTCTTGGATGCGTGAACACAATTATCTACCAAAACTATTATAAATCCTCTCTAGGAAAACCATTTTTATTTGGTTGAGGATAACCAGGTAGAGAATTGGGTACTATTTAAGTTTCTACAGTTGTGGTGGGGGAGAAATACCACATTTGATTACGGGCATCAGCAGAAACTCCAGGGAAATTACTGCTCCTGGCATTAGCAGAGTTTAAAACCAGTGGTGCTTTGGAGTAAGGGACCATATCCACTCTAACTAACTAATTTCCAGGCAGTCAGCCTCAGATATGGACAAAAGGATTCAGAACTCTTCCTCTGCAGGAAAACATTTTGAAGGTTTCAACATGTTTGAAGGTCTAGAGTTTCCCTCTTATCAACTAATAAACAGGAACCCTGTGGGTATATATCAGAATGATGATTGTGTGTTTTTTTTCAATTTAAGTAGGAAAAAATCATCCACAAAGAATTAATAAATTAGCTTGTGGCTTTCTATTAATGCGCACAAGTAAGCTGTATTTTAGTCATCTGCCAATATTTGAATTTTTTTTCAAACTAAACTCTGTTTCTAAATTTTAAAGGAGAAACGCCACATTCCTCACCACTACCTTTACTGAGGAAATTTTAGCTACATAGTTTGCTATTACACTAAAAAAGAAATGGAAGTTTTTGTATAACTTTCAGAAGAAACTGAATATTCACGGTTTAAACAATATGTTTAATGTGTATTTTACACATTACTTATCATCTTAATTTGCAGCCAAGTCTAGTTAATAAACTGTTAATCTTTCTCTCATGCTAACATTTGCATGAGTTTTAATGAACAAATTTGAAATTACACAAGTTATAGTTTCCTTGGCATCTGTGTTTTTGAATTTTAAAATTGAATCTTCCAAAATGCTATAATTTTAAGACAGTTTATCTACCAAAGACTGGAGTGTTGGTAGCTTATGTGGGTGGTCATATTAGGTTAGAGTAAGGGAGCTTTTAAAAAGTGAGACCCAGGAAGAGGTGTTGAAGCCCTAGATAATGATCTTTGGGAAAGTCTAAGTTCCCGGGCCCTGAGCTAGTTTTTATTAGAGGATTGTTATTGAAAGAATAAGCCTAAGATTTAGTCTGTTTCTGCCCTGTGATGCAGTCTCCCCAACTTACATGAGTATTCAATATGCTGCAATGTAGCCTGAGATATATCAAGAGAGCCATACATGAGTTAATGAAATTTGTTTTGAATTTTCAGGTTACAGAATCATGGACTTCATTAAGAGCATGAGTTGAGGTATCATTATCCCCATCTTATTAAGTATCATGTCACTAAAGCCACGCTAGAGAATTTTGTCTTCAATTTTCCTTGATATATGATGCTGTATTAACATCAGCATCCATTACAATTTTTGGCTGATCTGTTGGTAATGGAGTAAAGCAGACTTTAATTTCCTAAACAATAACAACAATCAAACCCGTATTTTTTATATGTCTTCCCGCTTCAAATATTGTTTGCTTTTTCTTTTTTATTTATTTATTTAAAAAATTTATTGGATTTGTTTTCTTACATTTCAAATGTTGTTCTTTTTTGTGGATTCCCCTCTAGAATACCCCTATTCCATCTCTGCTTCCCTTGCCTCTATGAGAGTGTTTCTCCGCCCACCCATTTCCTTCCATCTTCTGCCCTGGCATTCACAGGGCAAAGGGCCTTTCCTCCCACTGATGCCTGATAAGACCATCCTCTGCTACATGTGCTGCTGGAACAGGGAATAGTACAATACAAAGGTCAGTGGTCTATTACATTCTTCACTTTTTTATGTGTTCATGTATATACATATTTTCACGTGTGTGAGAATGTGGCAACAATATGGCCAGGTACATATGCAGGTCAAGTGACAACTTTGTGTTAAGTGATGACTATCTTTTTATTTGAGACAAGATATTTCATTGGCGTGAAATTTGCAAATAAGGCTACTCTTTTCACTTAGGGAAGCTCAACAAGAATCTCTCTAGCACTGAAAACACAAAGGCCCACCATAACAATTATCTTTTTTTCTTAATACAGGTTCTAGAGAAGGGAATCAGTTCTTTGTGCCTGAAAGGCAAGTGCTTTATCTACTGAGCTTTACTAAAATAAATCTTTATCTTATCTTACAATGTTATTTATGCCCACATTTTAATTCATATGTAGCATTAACATAAGAGGTCTTCAACATATTTTATACATATATCAAAGTTCATATAAACTCAAATTAACATAATATGTGTTCAATATACTTTATAAAAGAAAGCGATGTCACTTTTTTAATTTGTGATAATTAACATAAATATCAGATTATACATTTGCCTTTTTGAATTTAAGTATTTATATATTTTACCATCTCCATAACTAACAGCAATATTAAATATGTGGTGTGAAATACCTTATAATAAAAGTTGTAGTACTATTTTTTTATTACTTCAGTATTTATTGGTTCAAATCAAGTGGAATTTTAACTTATTCCAAATACCAAAAGTTCAGGTATTATATGAGATCAGAGAACTGTCCATGACCACATTTATCGAGCCAGCTAATAACTGAAAAAAATTCTTCTTGAGATGTCAGAGAATTTCTCTTCATAATTGCTAATTTTTCTTATGGGATATGATGACACACACTAGAAGAGTCACAAAGCCATGAGTTATTAAGCAAAAACACCAGTGGCAGCAGTGAGATATCACTTAAATAGCAACTGGCAAAGTAGTCCCCAGAGGCCTCCCAAACAGAACAGACTCCTGACTTTCTCCAGGCTGCTCACAAGAACTTACTGGTAAGACTCTATTGCCAGAGCACTGCATATCTTAATTGCAAAACAGAGAGACAGGCGGAGAAGTGTTGGAGACTCAGTCCCTGCTGGCCAGGTGTTTTCATACATAGTACCAAACTGCTGTACAGGTGGCTGAGGGACAAAGCAATTCAATGGCGCTGTCTAACTATGAATTCTTTGAACTCACACCTATTTCCAGGCAAGATATATCAACTTGAGAAGTAGTGGCACAACTGTTGGGGTAATGACTACCACTTTCCGATTGGAGTTTAGGTCTGTTCTATAGGAGGAAATCATGACTGGTACTATAAACCTGGTTTTAAAAGGTGTGGCTGAAGAAATCTCATTCTCTCACAGGAAAGTGCTTTTATTAAATCTTTTTTATTGGATAGTTTATGTATGTACACTTCAAATGTTATCCCCTTTCCCAGATCCCCCCTCTCCCACACCCATCCCCACTCCTCCTGCTTCTATGTGGATCCTTACCCCCCCAACCACTCCCACCACAACACACTGGCATTCCCCTACACTGGAGAAAGGAGCCTTCACAGGACCAAGGGCTTCTCCTAGTGATGTCAGACAAGGCTATCCTTTGCTCCATATGTGTATGGAGCCATGGGTTGCCCCATGAGTACTCTGGTTGGTGGTTTAGTTCCTGGGACTTATAGGAGTTCTTGTTGGTTGATATGGTTGTTCTTCCTATGAGGTTGCAAACCCCTTCATCTCCTTCAGTTCTTAGAACGAAAACTGAAATTCAAGTTGTAACCTATTCTAAATCTACCAATGTCTCTTCTTCCTTACAACTGGAAAATTATTAAAATACTGGCTTTAATGTGGTATTTAGTATAGAGCTTATGATGAGTTAAACGGGAAAAGAAATTCATCAGGTCAGGCAAATATAGTGCTTTCTAGTTATTTAGCGACCAGTATCCTCCTCCTTCATTGTCTCCTTTATGCACTTCCTGTTGCATAACTGGAAAAGAAAACTGACCACAACAACATAATACGTACTTCTCCTCGGGGAAAAAGATTTACTATAAAAACTTGCCCAAGCAATAACTTGCTAAAATTACAGGTTTTAACTTTATTCATTGATCTGTTATCTGACATGAAATGATAATTAAAGTTGGATGACATTCTGATTATACTACGATCAACTTCATATGTCCTATCTCACTAACATAAATAATTTTAAATATGGTAGTCTTGAAGGCATGTTTCAATAAAGATGGTGTCATGATGTTGCTCCTGATATATGAAACTATGTTTCTTTTCCTGTCTTTCTTTACTGCTATACACATAATCCAGGCCAATGTTATCTTCTGATATTGGGAATTGTTTAGGTGATTACCAAGTAAGAGAACAGAACATTTCAACATGAATTTAGCCCTAAAGCTGATAAACATGTCAAGGGGCCCGGACCTGTGGTTTACTAATTTTATCTATAAATATAAGCATTTCCTTTGTCCTTTAAAAAGTGCTTTCCTAGTAGAAATGTAGCCCACTACAGTAATGCTTGAATATACTCATACTTTTGAGATATATTTGCACAACTAATGATTTAGAACATTGTTCTATCAGTGATCATGTTATATCATTTACACATTTAGCAACCTCTTGAGAAATTTATGTGATATTTAGATCATCTCCTCTATATGGAGGACAGATCAGTCAAAAGCAAAAGAAAAAACTCTGATTGTAGAATTTCTATTCTAATATAGACAACTTAACAAGAAATGATAAAGGTGATTGGCAAGAAAATGATGCAGTAGTTTACATGCATTGACACACTATGTAAAGAGTTCCTCATCTTAAGAAAGTTACAGTTAACACTTTTAATGAGGAAATAAAACTCTAAAAGAAAGCAATGATTTTTCAAATAAGTAGAATTCCCTCCTACAATATGTACAATAGTTTTAGCATTTAGTTCTCAGACTTTGTACCGAATTCAAATGGCAACCAATATATGTGGGAACTGAATGAATCCAAATGACGCCTTTCAAAATTCTTTTTTCTCTGACAGGTCAAGTATTTCAAAATCTCTTGTTAGAAACACTCTGAGCATGTTCATTTTTTGAGATATTTTATCTTTAATAATAACCAATTTAGAAAAAGTAGGACAGAACAGCCGCAGTATTCTGAAAATAACAAGGAAATAGATGCTTCATTGATAATTGCACGGTACTGTGAACTTGCAGTGCTTGGGAGGCTTTGGCTACAGTTTTAAAAGTTATGCAAGTTTACAGAATAATCATGGCCCATTCCAATCAGAAAGCTCTGATAATAAAATCAATACAGCTGAAGATTTTTTATATAGTTTTTGAGAGAGTAAAATAAAGTTAGAGGAATATATAACTATTGCTCCCACACACAATTGTGATTTAATGAAATATTTCAGATGATAAAATATTCCAGAATATTTCTTCCCCTTCATATTTGAGCACAATATCTATCATAAATTATATTTGTTATTACTTTTCAGATCTAGAGTTCCTGAAAACTATCCAGTATATACATAAAAATCATGAAATTTTAACTACATTTTTTGGGGACATACAGTAATGTACACTCACAAAATGTGTTGCTATTTGAAACTGAATTTCAAATATTGCAGCCCAAAGACATGATTAAAATTACGAAAGGAATGCTCGGGCTTCCAATCAGATCTTATGAGGTGCATGTTCACATGAATATCAGTTCTTTTGAGTTAACTAACTTCTACATGGCTCTTATTTCTTATTTGCTGTAGAATTTGTATTTCTAAATTCATTTCTCAAGAAATTAAACCTGGTTTCCAGCTTGGCAGTGACCATGAGTACTCACTGGGACACAACAGTTAATGTAAATTAAAACAATGTAATTAACTATCATTATCCCTTTTTATTAGTTATTTTATTTATTTACATTTCAAATGTTATCCCCCTTCCCAATTTCCCCTTCACAAACCTCCTATCCCTTCCCCCTTTTCTCTGCTTCTATGAGGGTGCTCCCTCACTCACCCACCTACCCCTGCCTTAACACCCTAGATTTCCCTTACCCTGAGAGCCTCCACAGAACCAAGGGGCTTCCCTCCCTGTGATGCCAGATAAGGCCATCCTTTGCAACATATGCAGCTGAAGCCATGCGTCCTTCCATGTATACTCTTTGGTTCCTGGTTTAGTTCCTGGGAGCTTTGGGTGAGGCTTGTTTGGTAGATACTGTTGTTCTCCCTATGGGGCTGCAAACCTCTTCAGATCCTTCAGTCTTTGCCTATTATTACTTAATACGACAGCAAGTTCCCTAATTATATCACCGAAGCCCAATTTCCCACAAATTAGCACCATGTCATCTTAAAGGAGAGAAAACCTGACTGATTCATGCCTTTGAATTTGTGCGCATGTCATATTCAGTAAAAGACACACTACTCTTTGATGTCCTCAGCTTTTACTGTCTTGTTGGAACGTCCACTAAACTTTTCGAAGACTGAAAGATCATTTGTGTTTCTCAGAGGTAACTACAATTTTTAATTTTGTGGTTGATTATACTGATTTTCACTGATTCTGAGCAATATCAGGAATTCCTAACCAGTTTTACAAAGGTGTGGCTGTTATTAAGTAGAGAGAAATGATGGCTGATTATTTTGAGTTCTTCATATTGTCTGGGAATGAATGCCCTAGTAGATGAATAACTTGACAAGTTTCTCGTCTTTCTGTAGGTCACTCAGCATTTCTTTGCTGTGCAGTAGCTTTGAATCTTGTGCAGCTATTACCTGAGGTATAGAGTCATTTTCAGAGAGTTTTTACCCATGTCTCTATCTTTAAGGGTTTCCTTTGCTTTCCTCTACATGTTAAAAATTTAGAATTTTCTATGGAAGTCTTTGATCTATTTTTAATTTCTTTGCATACAGGATAGTATATAGGGAGCTACCTTCTATCTCTGTATGTGAATACATACTCTTTCCTTATCCTTGTTGAACAAACTGCATTTTCTTCACTGTATGTTTTGAAACCTTCATCGAGAATTAGGTAGCTATACCTGTATGTATTTCTTTTTATTACTAATTAATAAATAAATTAACTAACATACTTCCCTAATATTTTCCTTTCCCAGTACCCCCTCAAAGAGTTCTTTTCATTTCAACTCCCCTTCCTCTCTGAGAGGGTGGTTTTCCCAGGCATCACTCCTCCCTGGGGCATCAAAACTCTACAGGATCAGGCACATCTTCTGCTGATGTCATACAAGTCAGTCTTTATATGTTCCACGGACCTCAGACTAGTTAGTGTATATTCGGTTGTGCTTGCAGACCGGAGCCTAGCATAGCTGTCCTCTGAGAGGCTCTATCAGCAGTTGATAAAGACAAATACAGATGCTCATAGCAAAGAGCTGGGCTGAGATCAGAGACCCCTGTGGATGAGTTAGTGGGAAGATTCAAGTAGCTGAAGGGCATGACAATCCCATAGGGAGACCCAAAGTGTCCATGATCCTGACCCCTGGGAACTCCCAGAGACTAGAGTGCTTTTCTTTTGGTTTGTGTATTTATTTGAGAGCTGCTTTCAGGAATGGCCTGACAGTGGTTCTTTTCTGCTTCCATGTGAATTTTAGGATTAGGTAAAAACAGTATATACTCAGTAAAATAGCTTAAATAATTTTGCCCAATTTTCTGTGTCTCAGGAATATGGTTACCACTTTTCTGAACACCTTACAATCTCACAAGTATGTGTGTGGAGAGTGTTATTTACATTGGTATCTACGTAGGGCTCGGAGATCTTCTTCCATGTTCATATGGCTATTGTCAGAATTTGTTGCATTTCACAGTAGTTTTCTTTTTACATGTCAATAGAGAGTAAGATTTTGACTTGGTGGGGTGTGTTAGAAAATGCATTTGAATAAGTCAGATCCAGCCAAAGCACTTTTCCTTTTGATGAGCTCAAGAACTCTTGTTTGAGGACCGTAATTATGTCTATAAAATCACTTTGCTTTTGTTGTGTAACATTGTCAAGAGAATTGCTCTTTTTTTTTTATTCCCTTTGCTTGTAGCAAGTTATTGGTCTCGTGAGGGGGAGGTTTTACATGGTCTTATGTTGTGAGGGATCATTTTTGAGATCTGCTTTTATTTTACACACAAAACAACAGTACTCCACTCTAATCCAAACTGACAAGTGTGTGGACTACAAAGAAAAGGAAAAGTTCCTTATGAGACATAAATGTGTTGTCAGGGAACTATCGAGCAAATGGAGACGCATAACAAGAAGAGGAAATGGTGTCTAAGCTCCCTGATTCCAGCAAAGCTGTGAACACCAGGGGCCATAGAATTCAACACAATTTATTATCTTTGTCAACTGTAACTCTGTGGAAAAGTATTTGTTATCACGTTTCACATGGAAACCTCCATGAGTGGCCAGTAACACAGAAACGTATATTGCATACAGATTACACAGAGAAGCAGGTTACAACATTAGAATATCAGTAATTCCAGTCTTAAAAAATACAGCATCCATCCTGTTGTCAGTATCTAAATTCATTTTCCTTAGATATTAGAGAATGTGGTTGGCCTAGTGAATGTGGGAATATACTTGAAGTTAATATGTGTAGGTCTGCCTCTACCTTAGAAACAGTGACTTAAAAAACATTAGACTTTTGTGTGGAATATCCAGCAAACTTATGTTAAGATGTGCGAAAGAACGATAGTATTTTGTACAAAATACAAGTGGAAAACTTAAGAGTCATAAGAGTGAAAAACAAACAAACAGAAACAAACATGTGAAAACTCGAAAGAGAATTTAGGGACACATTCACTGAGTTTGCCAGTGGCTCCTACTGTTTGGCGTTTGTAGACTTGTACAAGTCTAGATAATAGAGTGTCAGAAAAGTGTTGCCCTCCAGATAAATGGCAGCTTGTCAGATCTCTTAAGTTGTACTAATAAAAGTCACCTTGGGGTGGAAGCACGGATATATCATGCTATAACTGTATTTGACTCTGAGATTGGAGAATTGCAATATTAATGCCATTTGCAGCTCACAGCACCAGCAGAATATGAGCCGATGCAGTCAGTACCAGTTTGCTCGTGTTTAAGAACTGACTTCAGTTATAAAATAGGCTTCCAACCATTAAAACTCATAATTGCTTTGATATTTAGTTCAGTCCTAAAACCCAACTTGGTGCTTAAAAGCCAAAGCTATGACTAAGAGAGAAAATAAGAAGAGGTTTTCTGAAAAGGACAGTCTTTGGAAGCAAAAGTTCTTCCTGTCCTGTCTACGAACTTGTTGAGTCACCCTTTGTGGCTTTAGATTTCTCCTGCATGCATTGGAAGCTGCCTTTCACAAACGCATAATGATCGTCCAGAGATTTGAAAAGTATAAATTATCATAAAAGCTTCAATTGTTATTTTCCACTATATCCAATGTAGCTACAACCCAAGTATTTATTTTGCAGGGAAGGAACACATCGAGATGCTTTGAATAGTGGAATCAGGGCACACAAAATATCAATTCACTCAGAGCAAAACGTAAAGGTCTTTTCCAAATAGTCTTCTCTGGGATCTATGAAGGTCACGATCTTGTTCTTTTGTCCACTGTTATCACATCCAGACTCCTTAAGTCTGGAAAACTGGCAGATGGGAAATCTCTTAACCAGTTTAAGCCATGAGTGCGACCTGAGAAGTAGGAACTGCAAAGACGGAGAGAGTAGGGTCAAGGGAAGTGGTCTGTGTTCTGCCTGTCACCAGTACATGTTTATACCTTGCATCAAATCATCCTTTACAGTGGGGCAAGCTATGGATTATCCTGGTTTCTCTGGAGGATTAGCTTTGCAGCAGGGACCTTCTAATGTACAAGTTGACAGGCCAGGGTAAGTGGCAGAATAGAGATTAGGCTGTGCAGTATTACACAATGGTCCTCTCAGTTCATTTCAAGGATCTCCCTCCCTCCCACTCTCAAAATCTCTCTCTCTCTCTCTCTCTCTCTCTCTCTCTCTCTCTCTCTCTCTCTCTCTCTCTCTCTATCTCTCTCTCTCACACACACACACACATACACACACAATTTTTATATCTCAATGTTAGGTGTAAAAACTAAAATGAAATTGTACCAAATCAGTTATTGGTCTCAAAAATGATTTCGATTTCTCTGGTGATATTTAAAGCAATCAGTGTCACATTATAAAAATGACAGCTTTTATTTAAAAGATCTATTTGGGTAAAGAAAATGATATAAACTTTGCATTTGGACTATTTTTGATACTAAAATATATCAGAGGGTAATTTTATTAGACATGTCATATTTATATGAAACATAAAATAATAAAATTTCTATATTTGGTTTTCACAAATACTTTTTTCCTTTCAGGCCCTTTACTGTTGACCCTGCTGTCTCCATTGCTGCTGGGCCTCTATTCTTTTTTTGGGGAGGTGACTTTTCTTAAATAACTAACCTTTTCTTATGTAATTTCCATTTCTTTGAAAATCTCTATTAGCTTCTAGAAAAAATATTAAACTTTCTGCATCATGTTCTGTTTTCTCCTAATCTGGATTAACCTGACATTTCACTTCATGTGTAACCTCACATCCCAGCTACATAGGCCTTTGAGTGGGCATGGTTCAGTTTTTGCTCTTCAGTGAGTTTTCCACACTCCTTCATGAGACCAAGTCATGGCACCTAGAACATAACCAATCAATATTTGTCAACATAAATAAACTTCTGCAAACTATTCTTATCAATTCCAAAACTGCTTGGATTGACTTTCTCTATAGCTGAAAGGATGTGCACACTTTGACCAAAAGAGTCCATGTTTATTTCATAAAATATTTTGTTCGAAACCCAAGGTCTGACTCCTATAGAGGATCTTTGGAAGTAGAATGATTATTTTTTTGGGAAGTTGAGTCATTTTTTTTTTTGTTGTTGGGTGGGTAACCACTAGTAAAATTGCTCATAATTCAGTGGATGACTCTCCATCCATTGACCACATACATGTGGGTAGTGGATTCTGCAGATTCAGTGAGATAATAGAAAAGGAGGGGAAGGATACGATGTTGGGAGAGGAATATATCTGTGGTAGAAAATGAGAGGCAGAGAGAAAAAATAGTGTGCGGATATGAAAAAAAATGTGTAATTTGTGTGAAATTCTCATATGTGCTTAAAACATTACTTTGAAAAACATACTAGAGCTGGAAAGATAGCTCAGTGGTTAAGAGCACTGACTGCTCTTCCAGAAGTCTTAAGTTCAATTCCCAGTAAGCACATGGTGGTTCACAACTCTCTGTAATGAGATTTGATGCCCTCTTCTGGTGTGTCTGAAGACAGCCATAGTGTACTTATATATAATAAATAAATAAATATTATTTTAAAACATACTAAAATGTTCATAGTATTTAAATTCATATTTTTTAAAAACTGGAAACAGTCTATTAAGAGTTAAGTAGCAGGGATTGGAGAAAAGATCATCCAGAGACTGCTTCACTTGGGGATCTATCCCATATGCAGCCACCAAACCCAAGCACTATTGCTGATGTCAAGTAGTGCTTACTGGAAGGAGCCTGATATGGATGCCTCCTCAAGGCTCTGTCAAAGCCATACTGATACAGAGGAGGATGCCTGCAGCTAATTATCGGACTAAACACGGGGACACCAATGAAGGAGCTAGAGAAAGGACTGAAGGAGCTGAAAGGGTCTGCTACTTCATGAGAAAAACAAAATTATCAACTAACCAAACCCACCACAGCTCTCCAGCTTCATGGAGAGACCCATGGTTCCAGGTGCATATGTAGCAGAGAATGGCATTGTCTGGCATCAATGAGAAGAGAGGCCCTTGGTCCAGTGAAGGCTCATTTTCCCAGTGTAGGAGAACACCAAGATGCTGAGGTGGGAGGGTGAGGTTGGGAGAGGGAGCACCTTCATGGAGGCAATGGGATGGGGAGGGAATGGGATTGGTCAAAAGAAGATAGCATCTAAAATGTAAATACAGATACAATGCAATAAAAAAGAAAAAATGGATGTAACAATTAAAAAAAGAGTTAAGTAGCTTAATACTAGTCCATGCAGACAAAACTATTGGTGTTGTATGTCATATATTACAATTATCAAATATTTTACTGTATATTATTGTATAGCAGTATAGTAAACACCAAGTAAGAGTGAGAATAAAGAGTCACACCAACATAGATAAAACTTAAAAATATTAATTTAAGGGCCCCCTTTCTCTAAAGCTAGGCTGTATACTGTAGAAAGTGTATATCAAAGAATATAAAAGCAACAGAAAGTTAAATCAAAATGATACTATTAGAAATATGAATAGCAGTGTCTGGCATCAATGTGAGAAGAGGCTTTTGGTCCAGGGAGGGCACGTTTTCCCAATGTAGGAGAATGACAAAACAACGGTGGGGACAGGGGTATCAGAAGGGAGTGCACCTTTTTGAAGGTGGAGGGTAGATGGGAGCGGGGCGGGGTAAGGAGATAACATTTCAAATGTAAATACAGACTATCTAATAAAAAATGGAAGAAAAAGAAATATGAATAGTCATGTTATCATTGCCAAGCAATAGTAGCAGAAGACAATATAGAGGTGGATTATTGGATTATGAGATAATGATAACCTGTTAATCCTTAATAGGAATGCTGATTGAACAGTTGATAAAAGTCTTGGAGTAGAATAACTGTAATTTCTTCACTTTATTGTATGTGTACTTTCCTTCATATAAAGTTAAAAGGTAAGAAGATGAAGCAGTTTAGTAGTAGAGAGTTTGCGTGGAATGTTCATGGCTCTACGATTTGATTCTGGCATTGCAAAATAGCAAGGGAAATTGGAATCAGGGATAGGAGACGTAGAATGGTGCAGCTACTGAGTGCTTGCCTTAGGGTCTCAGTTCTAAGGCCCTGAGTTCTACCTCCAGTTAATACTTCACAAAACTCAGGCATGTTGAAGCCTATGTGGAGATGCAGTTACATTAGTCCTGAAGCTCATTGTTTGACCAATCTAGTCTAGTTTGTCATCCAGAGAAGGTAGTCAGAGAATCTGTGTCAAAGGATGCAGATTTTTAAAAAATATACCCGTGTTTCTCCTCCAGCCTCTCTACACTCTTGCACACTCTTATGTGCCCACATATTTACACATGTGCATACACACACACACACACACACACACACACACACACACACACACACACACACACACAAATGAAACAATAAGTAGATGTAGAAGACATGAAATCTGCTATGCTTGAATTGCTTATATATAAAATGGCATTTGAAAAGTCACGTTTCAATGACTAAGTAAACTCTAGACTGTCTTTATGTGTATCCAGTGGGAGTTGAGGTCTTTGTTTAGTGACTTATTTATTTCAGAATAAATGTACATATCTTCCAAAGTCAGTTACTTAAATCTGTGACTGGTGGTGCCCACAAAATCAGAACAGGTCACAGTATCCTGCCAGTGAAACTTCTGAGTGAGCCTGCTGTGATGTTAACTGGAAATGTATGTCACCAATAAATAAGATTAGAGTTCTGGATATGCACATGCACAAGAATCAATCTAGTCCCTTAATTTATAGCATATAAAAAACAACTCAAAGTGGATTAAAGATTTAAAAGTCAGAACAGAAACCAGAAACTATTAAATGGCTTTGAAATAAATATGGGCATGAAGCCTCTTGGCTGTGGTGTTGGCATTTTTTTCCCTCTTGTTTTCATGACAGGAGAAACATAAGCAACCAAAGGAAAAAATTAGATTTTGACAAACTGGTATTCTACTGCATGGGAAATTAAAAACAAGAGAAAATAAGACTTTCTCTCTGTATATCTGGTAAGGTATTAATAAACAAAATGTATCATTTCATGCCTGAGTTGACTGTTAAGATAATGTGTTGTGGGTTAGACAAGTTGCAGTCTTTGCTATGCCTATGAGGGCTTTTCTTGGGTACCTTACTTAGGAGACCCGCCCATTGTGGATGGCACCTTTGTCAGGATGAGCCTTGAGCCATGTGTGAGTAACGTGGTGGAGGAGAGTGAATGTGTGCTTTGCCATGGATACAGTGAGTAGCTGCTTTGACTTCCTACTGCAGGCATTCCGTGGACTGTGAGCTGACACAAATATATTGTCTAAGTTGCTTTTGTTAGACTAGTTTTCTCAGAGCAATAGAAAAAAATCTAAGGCTGCTGCTATCAAGAAGTTTTGAAAAGGGTTCGAATAGAAAGAAGCTAAGATTCCCTGATTGTGAATGCACAGGACACACGGGTTCTATATATGGAGATTCCTGAAACAGAGAGTATGGCCAGTAGCTAGTAATAATGGCAGAGCCCCGTTGTTCTAGCTTCTTGAGAGACTGAGGTAGAAGGATCTCTTGACCCAAGGAGTTCAAGGGAAACCTGGGAATAAACAAAGGCTCTGTGCTACAATCAGTCAATCAAACAAATAAATAAACAACCCATTTAGTCATTAAAAAAATATTTCTACTTCATAACCCAGCAGTAGCACTTCCAAGTATTTATCCAAAGGAAATGATGTTGATATTATATTGAAACATATAGTCCTAATTCTGCTTTATCAGTCTTTATAATATAGAAACAAACTAAATGTATAGTGAATGCAGTTAGGAATTATGGTGATAATGGGTTCTCCTCTACAGTCACCTCACTAGCCCTGGACAGCTGACTTGGTTTCTAGTGACAGGCATGATTTCCCTCCTGTTGAGCACGCTAATCAAACAGCTGTTTGTTTCTTCCCCGATACTAGTATTGCTATTGTACCTTCATAGATAAAACTTATACCCACTGATAAGTATAGCTCACCAAGCACTTATGAAACCTCTATTTTCAGTCAATAGAGACCTTTACAAAAAACCACAGCTGGTATTATAATGCAGAGATCAACTGACCATTAGGAGACCAACCCAACAAATAAATCTATAATACATTTATTATACCCAAGGCTCTGAGGCCACTGAGGAAGAGACAGACAGCTTATAAGAAAAGAGGACCAAGGAGATTGCTACAGGATTGTATCTTCTAGAAATGACAGTGAAATCTCATCAATATGGCTGCCAAACAATACCTGGACACTGACAACATTGGTAAACATGCTAAGGCCAGTGGGTTAGATTTTATGTGGTCTCACCACTAGACAACAAATTACAGATGAGTAATTACTGCTGAGAAAGAGAGACTTAATCTCATCCAGGGATGAGTTCTTTAATTGGTCATCCAATGTGAACTGGTAAGCTCTGGAATTATCTACACACAAGTAACACCAGATGGGATCAGCAGGTTATATTTATATATTTAATGCACGTTTATGCAAAACAATAAGAGTTTTAAAAGAAGCCATCATTAGATTATAATTAAATTTTAAAATTTATAAATAAAAATATAGTTGACTATAAGAATAAGTAATTTTTACTTGATTAGAAAAGAATGACAATGCATACATTAGCATGAGGGTTAAATGTTTTAAAGAGGACCGATTTTTTAATTGGATATTTTCTTTACTTACATTTCAAATGTTACTATCTTCTTTCCTGGTTTCCCCTCTGGAACCCCCCATGCCCCTGATTCTATGAGACTGTTCCCTCACTCAACCACTCACCTACTCCCTCCCATCTCCCTGCCCTGGCATCCCCCAACACTGGAGCATTGAGTCTTCACAGGGCCAAGTGCCTCTCCTCTCCTCCATGCCTGATAAGGCCATCCTCTGCTACATATGTTGCTGGAACCATGGGTCCCTCTTTGGTTGGTGGTTTAGTCTCTGGGAGCTCTGAGGAGTTGTGTTGGTTGTAATTGTTGTTCTTTCTATGGGGTGAAAAACCCCTTCAGCTCTTTCAGTCCTTTCTCTAACTCCTTGATTAGTGACTCTGTTTTTAGTTCAATGGTTGGTTGAGAGCATCTGACTTGGTATTTCTCAGGCTCTGGCAGAGCCTCTCAGGAGACATCTATTTCAGGCTCCTGTTAGCAAGCACTTCTTGTCATCCACAATATTGTCTGCCTTTGGTGACTGTATATGGGATGAATCCCCAGGTGGGGCCATATCTGGATGACCTTTCCTTCAGTCTCTGCTCCACAATTTCTCTGTATTTTCTCCTGTGAATATTTTGTTCCCCCCCACCCTTGTACGAAGGATTTAAACATCTACTCTTTGGTCGTTCAAAGTCTTGAGCTTCATGTGGTCTGTGGATTGTATCTTGGGTAGTCCCAGAGTTTGGGCTAATATCCACTCATCAGTGAGTGCATATCATGTGTGTTCTTTTGTGATTAGGTTACCTTACTCAGAAGGATATTTTCTAGTTTCATCCATTTGCCTAAGAATTTCATGAAGTCATTGTTTTTTTTTATAGCTGAGTAGTACTCCATTGTGTAAATGTACCGTATTTTTTATAACCCTGTTGGAGGATAACGGGTTCTTTCTGGCTTCTGGCTATATAAATAAGGCTGGTATGGACATAGTGGAGCATGCGTCCTTTTTATATGTTGGAACATCTTTTGAGTATATGTCCAGGAGTGGTATAGCTGGGTCCTCAGATGGTATTATGTCCAGTTTTCTGAGGAACCCCCAGACTGATTTCCAGAGTGGTTGTACCAATGTGCAATCCCACCAAAAATGGAGCAGTGTTCTTCTTTCTCCACATTCTCACCAGCTTCTGGTTGTTATAAATAAGGCTGCCATGAACATAGTGGAGCATGTAGTCTCCATCAAAATTCCAACTCAATTCTAATAAAGTTAGAAAAAGTAGATCTCAAGTTCATTTGGAATAACAAAAAACCCAGGCTAGTGAAAACTCTTCTGACCTCACACTGTGCTAAGGAGCAATGGTGATAAGAACTGCATTGGTACAGAGACAGGATGTAGATCAATGGAATATACTTGAAGACCCCAAAATGAACCCAAATAACTATGGTCACTTGATCTTTGACAAAGAAGCTAAACCATCCAGTGAAAAGAAGACAACATATTCAGGAAATGGTGCTGTTTGAACTGGAGGTCAGCATGTAGAAGAATGCAAATTGATCCATTCTTATCACCTTGTACAAAGCTCAAGTCCAAGTGGATCTAGGACCTTCACATAAAAATCAATATATTGAAACTAATAGAAGAGAAAGTGGGAAAGACCCTCAAACACATAGATACAGGGAAAAATTTTCTGAACAGAACACCAGTGACATATGCTCAAGGATCAAGAATAGACAAATTGGACCTCATAAAATTGTAAAGCTTCTGTAAGGCAAAGGACATTGTCAATAGGACAAAACAACAAGCAACAGACTGGGAAAAGATCTTTATTAATCCTACATCTGATAAAGGGTTAATATCCAATATAACAAAGAATTCAAGATATTAGACTCTGGAGAATCAAATAACTCTAGTAAAAATGGGGGACAGAGCTAAACAAAGAATTCTCAACTGAGAAATATCAAATGGCTGAGAAACACCTAAAGAATACTTCAACATCCTTAGTCATCAGGGAAATGCAAATCGAAACAACCCTGAGATTCTACCTCACATCAGTCAGAATGGCTAAGATAAAAAACTCAGAGATGCTGGTGAGGATGTGGGGAAAGAGAAACACTCTTTCACTGTTGGTGGGGTTGTGAGCTGGTACAACCACTCTGGAAATTAGTCTGAAAATTGGACATAGTACTACCTGAGGACCCAGCTATATTACTCCTGGACATATACCCAAAAGATGCTCCAAAATATAATAAGAGGACCTATTTTTTTTAAACTATCAAGCATTTATCAAGAATGATCAATAAGTAAGTGTAGTTAGTAAGTATGCATTGTAATATGCTCTGTAGTCCACAGCTGAGTCTTTTTTCTGTACAGTCCTGTAGATAAATCTCCAGGATACCACACCATGTGTGAAGGTTAAGTGAAGGAGATGAGTGCATCACCTCAGTTGCATGTGAAATGTGAAGAAATCTAACCCAGAAGCAGTCAGGTAAAAACTGCCAAGGGGCTGGTGCGTGGGAAAATCGGGTGAGAGTGGCCTACATGTGAGAACAGTGACTACAGCTAATCACACTACACTGGAGACTTCTAATCTATTGAAACCAGATAGACATTGTGTCCTCACTTCCATACACACAGGATTGTCATAATATTTAATGTTCTGTGCTTAATAATTTTAAATTAATATACTCAATTTATTTTAATCTATTTTGTGTATTTAATATTAAGTTAATATTAATAAATAATAATAAAGAAATGGTAATAGTAAATAATAGTATTCATTAAATAATATAATCTTCTTATCATATTTACATTGGCCACATACATGCCCTTGTAATGATTGAGTCTAATGAAGTGTTCCTAAAGAATTTGACTTAAGTGGTTCTAGAGGTAAATCCTAGGGCCTTTGCATGCTACATACATGTTCTTTGATGGATCTGCCTTGTTGATGGCAGTCTTTATGTTTTTTAAAAAATTCATTTACTCTTGATACAATTTTCCATGCATGTAGCTGTTTACATAAAGAGGGCATTCATTCTAAATATGTTTACTGACCATCCTGAAGTCATCCCATTGGTGCACGTGTGACTCCACAGCTCACAATAAGGACCAATGGCTTGGGAGGCAGAAGTGTCAAGTCTTATGCTGTTTGCCTCTGTGAACTGCAAAGCAACAGAAGTGAATGGCTTGGTCTCACAGGAATGGTCTCACAGGAGGGAAGGGTCTCACAGGAGGGAAGGGTCTCACAGGAGGGAAGGGTCTCACAGGAGGGAAGGGTCTCACAGGAGGGAAGGGTCTCACAGGAGGGAAGGGTCTCACAGGAGGGAAGGGTCTCACAGGAGGGAAGGGTCTCACAGGAGGGAAGGGTCTCACAGGAGGGAAGGGCCAGTGTTAAGACAATGATACAAAGAAGCAGAGTAACTGCTTTGAGCAGATTGATTTTTTAAAATTGAATTTTTAAAAATTACTCATTGATGAACAAATCCCTATGTTATGAGCCACTTTGTATCACCTAATTGGAATACAAAGAACACATTTTGAGGGGATAGTCATTGTGTGACAGTCCCACAAATGTCAGGCCATGAAAAGAATGGGCATGGAAAACATTATCATGTCATAAACAATACTAAATAGATAAAAAGATGAAAGTAGATCAGAAAGACCTGGTGTCTCTCTTGTGGCGTTTGTACATAATTACTGATATGTCTCCAGAAATATGTTTGTTTTCCAAGGAGGTTGTTTTCTTGGGGGTGTGATGAGATGTCACTGCCTAGAACAAAAGGCAGTATTGTCTCTTTGTGTCTTACTCACTGTTCTTTGGATGGTGACATAATCTACATGTCATTAACCCCTTGCCAATTAGAGATGCCAGCACAGTGGAACTGAGTTATCAGGCATTAACATTTTGTTGGATTTGAATGTATCACGTGAAAATTTATCTTTTCAAATTCTATTTTTACACTCAAGATTTTTTTCTCCTCCTGGTCCACCCTCCTATTGTTCCACATCCTATACCTCCACTCCACTCCCCCTATCTCGAGTATGTCCCCACCCCACCCACCCCACCAGACTTCTAAACCGCCTGGGGCTTTCAGTCTCTTGAGGGTTAGGTGAATCTTCTCTGGCTGAACCCAGACCCAAGTGTCCTCTGCTGTATATGTGGTGGGGACTCATACCAGCTGCTGTATGCTGCCTGGTTGGTGATCCAGAGTCCAAGAGATCTCAGGGGGTTCAGGTTAATTGATACTGCTGGGTCCTACTGGGTCACCCTCCTCCTCAGCTTCTTCCAGCTTTTCCCTAATTCAACCACAGGGTTCAGCAGATTCTATTGATTGCTTGGGTGCAAATGTCTGCATCTGACTCTTTCAGCTGCTTGTTGGGTCGGTCTTTCAGAGGACAGTCATAAGTCCCTTTTTGTGAGCACTTCATAGCCTCAGTAATGGTGTCAGGCCTTGGGGCTTCTCCTTCAGCTGGAATCCCTTTTGGTCCTTTCCCTGGACTTTCTTTTCCTCGGGCTCTTTTTTTGTTTGTTTGTTTGTTTTTGCTTTCTTTTGTTTTGAACTTTTCTTTCATTCTTTTTTAAAACAACATTATTTTAAAAAACAGAGATACATGTACAGATTTTTAAAAGCATTTTTGCATAAAACTATATGAATATATTTTTGTCAGTACTTGATTTTTTTTTTAAGGTTTGATAGTATGCATTGAAATCTTACTAGTTACAATGAGCATAAAGGTCTGAATTTTGACTGTGGGGTGGCAACTTCACCCCTCACTTGATGTCCCATCTTTTTGCTGGAGGTGGGCTCTACAAGTTCCCTCTCCCCACTGTAGGGCATTTAGTGTAGGGTACCCCACTCTGAGTCCTGAGGGTCTCTCACCTCCCGGGTCTCTCGTGCCTTCTGGAGGGTCCTCCCAACCTCCTAGCTCCTGAGGTCCCCTGTTTCCATTCTTTCTGCTGGCCCTTGGGGCTTCAGTCCTTTTCCCCGACCTAATACCAGATCTTGTTCTTCTCCCCCCAACCCTGTCAGCTTTCCCTCCCAGGCCCATTCCTCCCTTCCCCCCTTGTGGTTGCTTTCTTCTTCCTCCTAAGTGGAGCTGAGGCGTCCTCCCTTGGGTCCTTCAGCCTGTTGATCTTTTTGAGTTCTAGGACTGTATCTTGGGTATTCTGTTTTTTTGTTTGTTTGTTTGTTTGTTTGTTTGTTTTGTTTTGTTTTGTTTTTCTTGGCTAATATCTACATATTAGTGAGTACACACAGTATGTACTCACTAATTTTTTTTATTTGAAAATTATGTAAACATGTAAGTGAAAATTATTCTTTTTTTACTTTTGGTTGTGTTTAGGTTTTAGTGCGACAGAAACTACATTTTCATATTATAAACCCCTAAATGAAACATTATAAAATATCTGCTTGCTCTTCATGAGCACAATAGGCATGGTCATATTAGTTCATGGTTCCTGACTATTCCTCTATATCTTGCATAGACAAGAGGAAAGAAAACTTAGAGAAAAGAAGGCAAATGTTTCTCTCCCTGACAGATGGAGCCAAGTTATAGATTACAAGAAACCTAGGACTCTCCCAAATATTCTAAGGCTCACTTTGTTGACATTCTGATAGAAATTTTATCGAATTTTTCACATGGGGTAAAAAGTTTCAATTAAATGACTAGAATAGTCAAGGGAGCCAGATGTGCTGAAGGACTGTTTGCAGGATGAAAAATGGGGATTCTAAAGAGGCTCTTTCTGCATTGTATAATTTTGAGTGGTCTGCTACAGTGTTAGGCAAAGAAATTAAAAATCCCTCCATGAGTTGCCTGTGTATGTCAAAGGTCGGAGGTGAGATTAGGAAGGGTAGACATAAGACTTTCCAAATCAGCTCCTGACTGATGCATGTCACCCATATGTTATCCATGCTCTTCTGCTGGATGCTCAAACTGGAATATGTTCTGGGGACACAGAGATACAGGTGCTACACCTCAATGTAAAAGAGCATCTCGTCTATGAGAGTGACAGGCTAAAAGCACGAGCTGTACAGTGTCGAGGGGCCTCTGGGAAAACCGATTTCATGTCCGTCATATCAGACAAATGAGAACTAGAGCCACGAGGAGGAAAAGTCTGATCTCACAATGGATATTATTTTAAAAGAAAGAAAGTAGAAGAAAAAGTCTGGATGTGGTGACACATGCCCATGACCACAACACATGAGAGGCTGAGGCAGGGAGATCAAGGCCTCGAGGTTACAATAGCTACAAAGAGTTTGAACTCAGCCTGAACTACATAAAAGTCCTATTTTGAAAAATAAAATCACAAAAAGCTGCAAAAATTGGTGAGAGTTGTTGTAAAAACATAATTCTCATACTATAAACTGCCAAATTGAAAGAAATAATACGGTTAGTTGTCAAATAGCTGAAAATATCCATCATACTACTAGATAAATATATGTAGAAAATGAAATCATTGTATCAGGTCAAAATGTGAAGCTTATATTTATCACTACACTATCATTACAACCAAATTATAGGATCTACTGTAGCAATCATGAATCAATGAGTGTGTGTAATAGAGTTTGGCTATAGAAAACAGCACGATTTTGTCTTCTACAGCAACCCTCGTGGAACTAAAGTACACATGTTAAGTGAAATAAACCAGAAAACAAAAAACATATTGTCATTCACTTATGAAAGCTACAAATTGAACTTATGGATGTCGTGAAAAAAAAAAAATAGTTGCTGGAAAGCAAGAAAGAGCCAAAGACAGTGTCAGGTTGGTTAATGTATACAAAAACCAAATCTGTTCTACTTCTTACAAGTCAGAGGGGAATTCTAGTAAAAAGTTAATTATTTACTTAAAAATTCTTGGAAGACTTAGGGGTTCTAACATCTATCAGTGATAAACATTTTACAAGGCATAAAAGTTTATTATTATGATTGAGTCATTAAGGTTATATTCATGCATGAAATCAGCATTCTGTACCATATTGTGTACAAGTATTAGTAGCCATCATTCAGGGGAACAGGCCCTGTGCCTCACCCCACAGATGATGAGTAGAAGGGTAAACCCTCCCACACTCATACCCTAGAGACTGGCTCACCCACCCCACAAACACTAAGGCCAGTGCCACTGTGCAGAATGATGCCGATGGTAAGAGAAGGGGGCTAGCTCTCCAGAATGTCCTATCCAGTGAGGGGTGGGGACAGTTCTGCACATGCCCTGGACATCCACATGGTTCTTCCAGCTGCGCCAATCAAGGAGGACCCATGTTCTCTAGCAGTAATATGAGCCATGAACATCAACAATGATCCAAGTCCCCCATAGTTATGGATCCAGTCATGGCCCTCAGAGGTAGCTCAGGTTGGACCATGGCCTCAGGTAGCAGGGCTGATAGATTACAACAGGCTACCTCCACCCTCAAGTCTCCAGTTTCAACTTTCTCCATGATGCTCAAGCTGCGACACTTCTCTTTGGTCTACCACTTCCTATTAGTCGGCCATATACTCGCACATTGCGGTAGCTCCCACTGTAGCCCAGCCATGTGGCTGGTGAGACCCTGACTGACGTTCTCCATCCATGCTATGCGGCAGAATGGCTATCACTTGTCTATAGGCACCTGTGCTGTGCGCCATCATTGTTGATGGAATCCAGATGTTTGAAACCGTAATTATCTCACAAGATTAAGGGAGTCCATTTCCAGGTGGATATGGGGAGTTCTACCTGTTGTTATGTCTTGAGTTATATCATTTTCTAATGAGTACTCAAAATGTTCTCTTGATATATAAAAAATTAATTTCTAGATGGTAACTCTAGCATGCAATACATGTTCTTAGCATGCACATCTTTAGAAACTCTGGTGGATACAAGGTAAATATGTGAATTCTACAAACTAAAGTATATTCTTCTTGCTGCCAATAAAAAAATAGATACCAAACCAAAATAAAGATCCTAACACATTCCAACCTGAAAAATCACTCCAGAAAATCATGGAGTTTAATGGAGTTGCAGGCAGCAGTGTGGGTGAGTGGCTACTAACAGGGGCACATATAAATCATAGACAGCTGCATCGTTCAGAATCCTACCTCACCAGGGTGACAGCATTAGGAATCTGAGTCTCTGAAACTCTCTGGACTGATTGCAGGTAGCACAGTGTACTGGCTGGTTTTGTGTCAACTTGACACAAGCTGGAGTTATCCCAGAGAAAGGAGCCTCAGTTGAGGAAATGCCTCCATGTGATCCAGCTGTAAGGCATTTTCTCAACTAGTGATCAAGGGGGGAGGGCCCAGACCATTGTGGGTGGTGCCATCCCTGGGCTGGTAGTCTTGGGTTCTATAAGAAAGCAAACTGGTTAGAAACATCCCTCCATGGCCTCTACATCAGCTCCTGCCTTCTGACCTGCTTGGGTTCCAGTCCTGACTTCCTTTAGTGATGAACAACGATATGGAAGTTTAAGCTGAATAAACCCTTTCCTCCCCAATTCGCTTCTTGGTTGTGATGTTTGTGCAGGAATAGAAATGCTGTCTGAGACGTACAGCTTGTTGGGGCATCTCCTCTCCCTAAAGTTGCTTCCTGCTTCCATAAATTTGAGCAGGAGTCTTAAGAATCCTGTCAATTCCAGTAATTTTCTGAGACTTACCAGTTTTTTATGTCCTAACTTTTATGAGCCTCTCACATCCTTTTTCGAAGCCAGGACAATGTTTTTCATGCACACAATGTCCTAGCTTTATGTGCATGAAAAAAACAAAAATTAGAAGACTAATGCAGCTAAGGAGGGAAATGGTTTATTATTTTCAATTTTAGTTTAAACTTGCACTAAGTAACTGCATATGCTGGTGGACTATTTGGTGAATGTTCTGAAGCTTAGCTTTACTTATGTCTTTGTATGCTTTACTCAAAGCCATTAATGTCTTCGCAGTTCTTAATTCAAGACATAACTGAATGCTTGTCTGAAACCCTAGCATTTAGAAGGGTGACTAAGGAAGATTGCAAGTCCAAGGTCTGTTTGATGTAAATAGTATTTATTTTAAATAAAACACAACAGAGCCATTAAAATGTCTGATACTAGCACTGAAAATATGTTATAAAGTAATTTCTATTTTTTTCAAATAAAGAGTATTCTATTTAAAGTAAACATTTTTGCTGTTCTCAAATCTATCTCCTGGTTCTCAGCAGTGATATTTTCTCTAGGGCAATTTTTTGGCTGTGTTTAATTTTGCTTGTTTTAATAACAATGATGCTTAAATTCACATGTCAAATTATATCTGATATTGAAATTCATTATGTGACTTTTATCTCAGTCACATGTTTTAGTATGTATAGGAGTTAGCGTTACAAAGCCATGACACAAATAGTTCAAATGAGGAAAGATTTACGCTGCCTCACAATTTGGGAGGGTTTGGTCTGTGCTCATTGGGCCTCATACCCTTGGGTGAAGTGTCTCAGGACCGGAGCAAGTGCCAGAGGTTATTCTTCAGTTCTTGAAGGGCATGGAGCCAAGCAGCCAGTTTTGGAGCTTGCTATTATTTAAACGTTATTGTTGTTGTTTTAAGGACCTGGTCATGTTTTGTAGCCTCATTTGACCTCTAACTGTAGCAACCATCTTCCAGTTATAAATGTGAGTCCCTCCCCCACACCCATCATTTCCCTCTTCCTCCATTTATTCCACCTGGTTCCCAAGCCAATGGGAAGCTTCTGTCACACTGATGATATATACCTTTCCTGTTTAGTTAGTCTTTCATGGAAATGCTTTGAATTAATACACCAGGAGATGTGCCTTAAAAACCTGCTTCAGACCTATTATTTATGTCAGTTTTTTTTCCTATGTCAGGTTTTATCTTATTGCTCCCGAATATTTCAACATCCAGGAAACATTAGTTAATGTTAAGTAACAGCCCACAGAATCATACTTAAATTCTAGTCACTTGGCTTTCTACTTAGTCACGGCCGATTAGCACAAAGTATTCTGTAAACGGTAGCTGATAAATAAACACTAGAGATGTCAGAGACGTATTGTACATTGTTTGATAGTTTTGGTTCCTGAGTAAAGCACTATTGTCAAAAGAACAAGATGAGCAGACACGCTCTAAATTCATGGAGAAATAAGTTTGCTTTCTTTGTCAGTATTCACCTCTCTCTGGTACTGAAGGTTTGGGTTTGAAAACTGTTGTGAAAGATTTGAAACCCAACCCCAAGCAGAAGCATCAGCAGGTCAACAGGTCCCTAGCCTTTGGGAGAGTAGTGCCTTATCCAGAGAAAATGTGGTTTTTCGGCCTGCTTGCCATTCTCTTTGTTCTCATGCCAAGCCCTTCAGCCTGCTATTCAAAGCTGAAAGGCTTACTTTCTTTGGCCTTGGCCTTGAAAATAATTATAGAGACATGTAGAGAAAACCGGAAAAGCAGAGTGTTAAAAGGAAACTGCCCCCTACACCCATCCCCCACTGACTGGGATGGTCCAGAAGATGCTTTGTTCCCTGTTTTGGGATCTTCACCTCTGAGTTGGCTATTCAGGCTGACACTCATAACCACTGAAACAAAATCTTTTGAAAACTCTAAAGAATTGTGATACTCCCCCCCCCCAGAGACACAAATTTCTATTATAATTTTTAGTGATTATCTTTAAATCTTAAATTTAAGATTCTTTAGTGACATTCTTAACTAACAATTATTTCTAAGGAAAAAGATCCTTATTTTTATCTGAAAAAGAAAAAAATAATCAATTGAATTAACTAACTTAAAGTTGGTAAGAATAGTTGATTTGTTTTAGTGGGCTAATATAACATTAATCTTCAGAGCATGCATAGGTGATTTTTATGTGAACCAGCTGAGTGTACACAGCTGTCTCCTTATGTTAATCCTTCCCCTATATGTTACAGTAAGGAATTTCAAAATCTAAAGCTTTGCTGAATCACACAAAATCCAGATTCCCTAGATTCCTGTTTTCTTTCCTTGGAAGTTGGTATTATCAAGAGATAAAGGGGGAAAGTGGACTGGGAGGAGAGTGGTCAGAACAGTAAGGGAGTGCAGAACAAAGGGGAAATACAGGGGGTGGGGGACAGCTGACACTAAGGACTTGAAACTTTATCTGAAAGCCTCCTTAGAGGTTCTGCCAGAGCGACACTGATACAGAGGCAGATGCTTGCAGCTAACCATCTAAGGAGCTAGAGAAAGGACTGAAGGAGCTGAAAGGGTCTGCAACCCCATGGGAAGAACAACATTATCAACCAACCAAATCCTCCACAGTTACTACGGACTAAAACACCAACCAATGAGCACACATGGAGAGCCCCCTGACTCTAATTACATATGTAGCAGAGGATGGCATTGTCTGGCATCAGTGGGAAGAGAGGCTTTTGGTCCAGTAAAGGCTCCTTTCCCCAAGGTAGGGGAATGCCAAGTTGCTGAGGTGGGAGAAGGGGGTTGGGAGAGGGAGCACCTTCATGGAGGCAATGGGAGGAGGAGGAGGGATGGGATTGGGAGGAAAGATAACATCTGAAATGTAAATATAGAGGATATCCATAAAAACAAACAAACAAGCAAACAAAAAAGAAAACCTACTACTGAAGGAATCTCCCCCAATTTATACACATAAAAAATTAAACAGAGTCAAAACATAATGTTGGAAACATATTCCAACTAGGCATCTTATGGTGCCATGTAAAATCTTCAATTCCAAAAATAGGTTACATTTTAGTGAGGCCAAAGGGATCGCATAGACAACCCTAACCATCACAGGTTATAAACAAAGTAATTGATTACAAACATAAACTATGGTTGTTTGAGAAGGAATAGCCCCCATTTCCTCCGGTATTTGGATGCTTGCCCCATAGGGCATGCCACTATAAGGATGTATGGCCTGGCTGAAGTAGGTGTGGTCTTGTGGGATAAACTATAACAGTTTGTCAGCAGGTATTGATGTCACGTCTCCTCATGCTATGCTCACTGTCATACAGTCTCCTGCTGCCTACTGACAAAGATCTATGACTCTGACCAAGATTTACAACTTTAAATTTTTAAATTTTTTATTGGTTATTTTATTTATTTTCATTTCTAATGTTATCCCCCTTCTCAGTTTCCCCTATGCAAACCCTCTATCCCACCCACTCTCCCCTGCTTCTAGGAGGGTGCTTCCCCACCCACTCATTTCCACCTCCGTGCCCTAACATTCCTTTATGCTGGGGCATCTAGCCTTCACAGAACCAAGAGCTTCCCCTACCTAGCATTGATGCCAGATAAGGCCATCCTCTGCTACACATGTAGCTGGAGCTATGCGTCCCTCCATGTGTACTCGTTGGTTTTTGGTTTAGTCCCTGGGAGTTCTGGGGGGTGGGGGTCTGGTTACTTGATACTGTTGTGCTTCCTATGGGGTTGCAAACCTCTTCAGCTCCTTCAGTCCTTACCCTAACTTCTCCATTGGGTTCTCCTTTCTCAGTCCTATGGTTGGCTGCAAGCATTCACATTTGGATCTGGATGGGTAAGGTTCTGGCAGAGCCTCTCAGAAGATAGCTATGTCAGGCTCCTGTCAGCAAGCACTTGTTAGCATCAGCAATATTGTCTGGGTTTGGCAGCTGCAAATGGGATGAATCCCCAGGTATGGCAGTCTCTGGATGGCCTTCCCTTCAGTGTCTACTCCATTCTTTTTTGCTGTTTATTTTTTAGACATGAGCAATTCTGGGTTAAAATTTGGAGATGAGTGGGTGGCCCCACCCCTCAACTGGGGGCTGTTCCTAACCTCTCCATATGGTATCTACAGGTTTTCTCTACCCTTTGTTTGATATTTCAGATCATTTCATCCCTGTTGTTTCCTCAGAGCCTCTTGCTTTCCTTGTGTCTGGGACTTTCTGTTGGTTACCCTGTTCCCCACCCACCATTGCTACATAGCTATTTTCAATTTCCTGATTCTTTATATATCTCCCCAGTCTCCTCCCACACCTGATCCTGCCTTCCCTATTTTCTGCTCCCCGTCCTTTCTTCCAACCTCTACCTCCATTGATTATTTTGTTCCCCCTTCTAAGTGGGACTGAAACATCCACACTTTCGTCTTTCTTCTTGACCTTCATGTGGTCTGTAAGTTGTACCATGGGTATTCTGAACAATTTCCTAATATCCACTTATCAGTGAGTATATATACCATGTGTGACTGGGTTACCTCACTCAGGATGATATTTTCTGATTCCATCTATTTTCCTAGGAATTTCATGAAGTCATTGTTTTTAATAGTTGAATAGTACTTCATTGTGTAAATGTACCACATTTTTCTGTATCCTTTCTTCTGTTGAGGGACATCTGGATATTTTTTCCAGATTCTGGCTATTATAAATAAGGCTGCCATGAACATAGAGGAGCATGTGTCCTTATATTTTGGAGCATTTTATGGAAATATGCCATGTGTGGTACAGCTGTGTCCTCAGGTAGTACTATGTCCAATTTTCTGTAGAACTGCCAGACTGATTTCCAGAGCGATTATACCAGCTTGCCATCTCACCAGCAGTGGAGGAGTGTTTGAGAAGCACCTAAAGAAATGTTCAACATTCTTGGTCATCAGGGAAATGCAAATCAAAAGGACCCTGAGATTCCACCTCACACCAGTCAGATATGCTAAGGTCAAAAACTCAGGTGACAATTGATGCTGGCAGAGATGTACAGAAAGATATAGAACTCTTTGCTCCTCTTCTCTCTTCTCTCTCTGTCTCTTTCATTTCTCATTACTATTATGGAAAGCAATTTGAGCACTGTATTAGGAATGTAGAAAGGAACTTCTCAGTTCAATAGGCAGAGACAAAAGAGGGCGAATGAGCTTGGAGATGACCCTTGTCTAGACATACTACGTGTTTTATCACATGTAGAACTTTAGCTACCTATCTTACAAACTGCCCATTGCTTTTACCATGGTTATGAATTCTTATCTCCGAAAACCATCATTGTCAGTGTGGCTATTAGTGTAGCTCAAACATTGTTAAGTCTTTAGAAATATTGGGTTGACCCAGAGAAGTCTTCAGTTACGTAATCAAGAATTTCCATACACAATGTTGTTTGATTCTCTGGAGTGAAACATTCTGGACAAAGTATCCTTTCAGTGAAGTTTGTGTGTTTTCAACTACTAATTATCAAATGCCAGAATTAATTTTTCTCAGATAGTTATTTCTCTAGTGTTGACAATCCCAGGCATTTAGCTCACTCATTAAAATGCAATCATAATCTCACCGCTGCTTTTCACTGGCACTGATGACACGTGCTATCACGCATCACTAATTTCCACGGAGAACAATGTTCTACTCTTTTATTGGCATTTTTATTTATGGAATAATTTGTTACAGGCTTCTGAGGAACAGTTTTTGTTTGTCTGTCTGTCTGTTTGTCTGTTTGTTATAAAATGACCCAGATCACAAGTGTTTGCTTCTTTCATTGAAGATTAATTAAGCTGTGGTGTGACTATATAATGTTGAGCTGGTACTAAATATTTTCTGCTCATCATTGTGTAATTTCAATTGTAATTTAAATAAATGTATAGCTAGCTGAGAATAATAGTTTACTAAAGAGTGTAATTATGAAGATAAAATTTAAAGTATTCAAACTGATTTTAAACAAAATATTCTGAGATGCTGTGAAGTTTTCTTCCTTGATGGTTTAGTTTTGTTACCAGATACTACTTATTAATTTTAAAATTCCATCAATTAACCTACTCACTTATCTCTGTTACATTTTCTTTGTGAGGTTCTATAATAATAATGTTTCAATGTTTATACTAATATTTATTAAAATAACAGCCAAGAAAAAGTGTATTTCTGGCTTAAGCTATTAAAATAAAAGAATTTAAGTCTTTGTGCTTTTATATCAGAACATTATCTTCAGTTTCACAAAATAAAAATGCAGAATTAATCCAATTAGCTCAGAGTTTGATCTGCACACGCAATGTATCAAAGGTGCTCAGAAAATTAGATGTCCTCTGTGGATAATACAGGCACCATGCACAACTCAGTCAACACAAAAGGACTTGTTTGTGTCATTTCATTTTATTGTATTTATTTTATTTTGAGAGAGGGGGGTAAGGAGGGAGGGGGTTACATGAAACTGGGTAGACAGGGAAGATACAGCATTGTAAGAGTATCTGAGAAGAGTGGGGGGACTGAAAGAAAATAATCAAAATATCGTGTATAAAGGTCTCCACACAAAGTAAATGTTATAAAAAAAAGTCCATATATACTCATTGACTGAAACACCTGTGTAGATGAAAAATTAATCATTGACATGGGCGCAAACATCCCCTCTGATAAAACAGAATAATGCACTACTTCTTTAAGAGTAGTGCTCTTCATTGCAAAGCATGTTACTTAGCTCTGTTTTTGTGACAAGCCAGTGACATGCAGGGTCTGATTAGCTGGTATCACAGATGTGTTTGCCTGAGGGAAGTAACAGTAACCTAGTTTGCTACATAAAGGTGATAGGTAGAGTTCAGATGATTTCCTATCCAATGAAAGCCACAACTGTTTCAGTTCTCGCTGTTCTGTGGTTTAACTAAACCTAGTAAAAGAAAAGGTAGAGGTTGTGTTTATAGATGTCTCGTGTCTATGGAAGTGCCTTCTTCGGAGACTGGCTTATCTGTTTCCTCTTGGGCAGCAGCTACCATTTACTTAAATGCAGGCAGCACATGCAGGAAGCAATTGAGGATTTTTCTTGCATCAGGCAGCAGCACAAGGAAGGGTGTTTTTCAGGAAGAGAACACATATTTAATTTGACATTTTCAGACTGAACTTGAAGCAGCTAGCTTCCCTGGCTTTGTTCCATCTTTCTTCCCACCAAGCTTCCCCTCCTACTCATCAAATAATTACAACATTCTTCATCATAAAACACAGGCAGATGGATTCTTGTGTCATTATTTATAATCTGATTGAAGATATCTGAGTATTTTTTCTGACTCTTCCCCCTCCAATCCATACTTCTACAAAGTCAACGTCTATTCCTAAATTTACAAACTTTGCTTAATAAAGAAGGCAATTTTAGCAAGAACATTTCTTTTTCACAGTTGCAGCAGAAATACAACTTTGAATGTTAGCACTTCATTCATTAAGCATATATCTAAAGATTGTTGGTATGATTTCTACTCACTTCTAACTCACTATCATTTTCTCTGAAAAGTACCTGTCTCTGTCCGTCTGTCTGTCATATGCACATGTGTGATATATGCTCCTCTGTTTGTGTATGTGCTAAGGTTTGTGTGCATGTAAACAGATTAGAGCTCAACATCCGTTTTCTTTCTCTTTCATCCTCCTATTCATTTAAGACAGAATCTCTCGTTGTTGAACATGGCTAAACTGGTTGTCCAAATAGCCACAGTTATCTACCTGTCTCCAAGCCCAATTGCAGGACTTATGGGCAACTACCATCCAGTATTCTTGGTTTCACTGTGGGGTGCTGGGCATCTGAACACACAGACTCTTGTGATTGCTCAGACGCTTATCGGCTAACTCCAGCCTTCGAAATTACATCTGAGTTGAGTTGTTTCTGATTTATCTTTTCAAACATGTTTAAATTATGCAAAAAGAACTTCATCTTATAAGGCCATCCATTGAGAATGATCTGTGAGTGCAGGCTTCACTTTCCATGATTTTGTTGATTAGGACGCAGAAATAAAATCAGATGTTTTTAATTGCTCCATCAATATTGGTGTACACTCATCTCGAAGGGTTGTTTTAACATGAATTCAATGGATTGAAGCACAACAACTTAACCACAAAGCAAGCTTTATTAGCTACATGTGGAACATGGGGTAAAACAGCAAGCAGAAAGGTCAGCTTACTGTGGATCTGTAAGAAAGAATTTTGGCAAATTGCATTTTTGCATCATATGTACTCATTCATTAACTCTCTTGGATCCTGGGGAAGTGGAGCATATCTTCATGGGTGATGGTAACTGATTTGACAGTTAACTGGACACACAGGAGTTTAGGTCCTGGGCTCTACTGTGATTAGCTGTGTTTGGTAGTCATTCTACACCAATTTTACTGCGAATTATAGAAATACCTTAGTGGAAAATGAGGCTGGCAATTATGCAAGTGAGTGATTCTGCCCTGCTGCCTCTCTTGTATGCATACCTTGGCCTAGTCTATCTTCCTTTTATCGGTTCAATTTTGAAAAGGTACTTCATAGCAAGTACAGACCCTTCAGAAAGAGAAAGATAGAAATTTACCAATGTGTGACTTTTCAGGCAGAGAAATAAAATGCCAGTTATTACATGTTTGGTTTCCTAGTACATAGCATTTGATATTTAGAGAAGTCAATTCTGGGGAAGTAGCAGCAACAACAAAAATAACAGAACAAAACACACACACACACACACACACACACACACACACACACACACACACACACACCAAATTTGCTTTGGTGGAATCTCATACTCTGAGCGAAAATTAGCACACTTTATTTTTGCTAGATTATTCATCAAAATGAGGACCATGTGGTGTGTTAAAAAAAATGACAAAGCAAGAGGGTCACAAGTGTCAGTGCACAGAGGAAGCGTGACTCCCTCTGATGTGATATATAATGAAAGGGTCTTAGGGTCATGATGAAGCCTGAAGGTAGGAAGGAGAGAATCAGAAAGAACAATAGAATATATAAAGATTTACACATGTTGAAGCCAGTCATGAATGCAAGAGGCCCAGGAATGGTGACAAACACCTTTAATCCCAGCACCAGGGAGACTAATGGGACAAATGAGGCCAGTCTCCTCTAATTAGCAAGTTCCAGGGCAGCCAGAGTTACAAGCCTGTGTACACGGGGAGGGGAGAGCTTGCCGGGGAGCTGCCATGAGGGGCTGAATTGGGAAAGGCTAGAAAAGCATCTTCAAGATCAGCCTTCATTTCAGGAGCAAAATCCGCAAAGAAGTCCCAGACCACTCTCCAGATTAAAGGCAAGGTCTGGCTTCTATAAACTTTTAACAGTGAAAAGAAGTTTCTTATAACATAAATTTCACCACAGAAGTAGAGCTAAGCCACACAAACATTGCTTCTTACCTCTCTATCCCCAGAAAGAGCTGTAGGGAGGCTTGGCTAGACTCAGGCTATGGGGCAAGCTCTGAAGAAATAGGTAGTGTTTTAGTATTATACAAGGTTTAATTGAGGCTTTCTCTTTTGTAATGTTAAAATATATTTATTTTTATTTTACTTTTATTTTTAACCTTTTTTTAACAGTCCAGTTTTTAAACCCCCTCTTAGTCTGCCCTTTGACTGTTCCTCATCCCAACCTCCTCTCCCTCCCAGTCTCCAAGAGGATATCCCTACCCCTCCAACCCCCACCCCACCAGACCTCCCCACTCCCTGGAGCCTCAAATCTCTTGAGCATTAGGTATATCTTCTCTCAATGAGTCAAGACCCAGCAGTCCTCTGCTGTATATGTGTTGGGGGCATTGTATCAGTTGGTTTATACTGCCTGGTTGGTGGCTCAGTGTCTGAGAGATCTCAGGGACCTAGGTTAGTTGAAACTGCTGGTCTTCCTATAGGGTCACCATCCTCCTCAGCGTCTTCAAGGATTTGCTAATTCAACCACAGGGGTCGGAAGCTTCTGTCCATTGGTTGGGTGCAAATATCTGCATCTGACTCTTTGAGCTGTTTGTTGGGCCTTTTGGAGAGCAGTCATCAAACGGACTATTATTTCATATCATATAGTGTAAAATTCAGTGGACTAAAAGGTGGAAGCTATTGGTTTGGCCTCTTGTTCGCCTGAGCTACCCCCTAGTTATGTCACTGAACACACTTGGACCTCACCTTTAAAATTTAAAGAAAAACAGTGTGGCTGAGTGTGGTAGCTTCGGCTGTGATCATAGTATCAACAGAGAATTATGGTTAACTCAAGTGTGAAAGGTCAGCCTTGGCTACTGAATGAATTCTAGGATGGTTTGGGAAACAGTGTGAAATAGCTTAAAGCAAATTAAAACAAGCAAATCAACAAAAATGGAAACAAAACCAATGGTACATCGCATAGGTTTAATGACTCCCTTTCTACTGTATCTTTTTTAAGGTCTTCTGGGGCTTAGGGAGCAAACACACACACACATCTTTTCCTCCTACAAATAAGAAATATTTTAGATGCCCACATTGGGCAGTTCGAAGGACCACCATCTTTTCTGGTGTTTCCGAGGCTTTGCATTTATGTTTCTGTTGCATGCAGGGTTAAGACAGATTCCATGGCTAACTCAGTGTTGACTAAACAATAAATGGGGAAGTAAGATGGAAGCCTGACAGTTGGACTCTTGAATTCCATCTAAACCACATCCTTTATCACTCTACAAGATTTTAAGGCCCCAGCATTGTTAATTTCACAATACTGTCAATATTCTTAACGCATGTGTTCTGGGCTTGACTTTTTACTGTGGTCAAATGGAAGTCTATGTGCTGATTCCTGACTACAAGAGGTTATCGTATCTCTCCCCAAATGCTTTTCAACTCTCTGTTTTCTTAACACTGGAAGGACACAGGTGTTCCAGGAAGCCACTGGACCCTGTGCATAATACAGTTGTCTGGGGAAACCGTCCATCCTCACCATTGTACACCCGGCAGTGATGCTGGATTTCAAAGCATGGATGGCTCACAGAACTATGCAGTGGACTCCTTGGTAATCATATCTTCTCATATTTGTAATGCCTCATGTCCCTTCACAGCCAAGTCCCGTTACAGGCAAATGTTTCGCCAGGGTCTGTAAACAGGGACCTCAGAGAACATGCAGAAGAAAATTCACATCCTTTCCTTCCTCATCCAGTCTCTCCCAGTCTTTGCCTCTTGTCAGCTTTTTATCTGATCTATGTCAGGGACTTCCTCCTGTCCCCAGGTCACCTGCATAGATTATTCCAGGTCACTGAGAAGGAGTCTAGCAGTCATAGATGTTGTCTGGTCTTTCTGTTTCTATTTTCATGACTATTTCCAGGTCATCTCTCAGCCTTCCATTCCCTTCCATTCCCTCTGATACCCTCCACCTCAGAAGAGATTCGGCACCCTCCTTACCTCTCCTCGCTTCTCTTGTTCCTCCATGAGAACCAGCACAGAGAAGAAAGTTTATCAATGCAGGGGAAAAGCCCTCAAGGTTTTCAGACAAGGGTGAAAAATATCAGTGTTTTGGCTGGAGAGATGTCTTGGCAGTCAATTTCACTGACTGCTCTTGCAGAGGACCAAGGTTCAGTTCCCAACACTCATATGCTTACTCAAAACTGTAACTCTGGTTCTAGGGGATCTGGCACCCTCAGACAGGTATACATATAGGCAAGACACCAATTCACATAAAAAATAAATCATGTTTTAAAAAAAAAGAGAAGAAAAAGAAAGGAACTTATTGACTGTTAACACATGCCTGTAGACCAAGCAGCCTGGAGCAGAGGCAGGAGGATGTCTAGTTAGATGTTATCCCTGTCTCAAACTCAGGCTTCAATCTTAGCAGTACCAGTTCATAGCTGGTTTGGCTATGTTTTATATTTACTTGAGATTTTGTTTTCTCCTCTGTAAAATAGGCAACACAAAAAACTTACCTCAGACTTGTTAGATCATTAAATAAGACAGTCAACAGAAAGGCCTAGAATATGGGGAGTATTTAATGAAGGTTTTCTTCATTGTCATTGTTCTCTGCTCTATCTGATTAGTATAATCATCTCCTAAATTAAGTTGTGGAAAATAAATGTGTGAATAAAAGCAGGGTAGAATGAGATTTATAGACATTCTAGTTTCAAGATGTTCAAGCTGTGGTCAGGTAAATGAAAAGATTGAGATTTATTCAAACTCTGCCTTTAAGTTTATTCTATGATTGGTACTAGTTTTAATAAAGAGCAAGAAACTCAAGCTTGTTTGTTACCTGTGTGCATTTCTACTTCCAGGCATTGACCCCGTGGGAAACTCTTTATCCTTCTTCCACGACTGCAGCTCTGTTCATCTTCACTGAATTAGAGTAAGCAAGCACAGCGCTTTTCCTAGTGATGGGCCCAACTCAAGTTCCTGGCCTGGAGGGGCACTGGTGAAGAAAAGCTGGTGTCAGCACAGCCAGAGCACATCAGAGAACAACACAATTACTGCTCTCCTTAGATACTTTCTCAACAGTTGCTGACTTGCCAGTGGCAGAGGTGGAAGGCTCCAAGGAGTAGATTGGAAACATTTTCTATTGTCTCTGTGATCCCAGGGAAACTTTCTTTATGTTCTTTCTTCTTTTAATCACTTTCTCCTGGAATCCCTTGGTCAAGAGTTCCTTTCAGCCTACACTCAGTATCAGGAGCCCATAGCAGGTAAATTGACAGAAATTAACAAACATTTCTTTAAGTAATAAACTGTAAACTGTAAGATAAAATTAGTGAGTCTGTTTACATCTGCACAATTTATCCTATGCTTTCTCCTTGATCCATTTGGATATATTTTCATATATGCTCTTATATGAAGAATGAAGATATTTTCTAAATCCCATGCTATACTTAAGCCAAATTTAAGGTTACAAAATATAAATTAATGTATGAAATCCAATTCTTAGTGAGTGGCTTTGTTAGGGTGATTTACAATTTATTGTCTGCTCTCCTGTTTCCTACCTCCAAGTGACATGTAATCTGAGTTCATAATAAATTGACAGATTGAAGAGGTGAAAAATATTTATTATAAATATTTAGTGAGACTGGATGGCAGAAATATGGCAGATATACTTTACCATAAACAAGTTTAAGAGAACACATTTAGTTAATTGTGTGCTACAAAGTGACAGTGTTAGTCTTGGTAAATATTACCTGTAGGTAATTAGATCAATAACAAACTGCAATAAAATAGTTCTATTACTCTTTGTCTTTCTGGACACTCCAGTGTTCACTGCTTGGTTATATATTTATTATATATTATTATATTTATAATCCTGTCCTGGAATCTGAAGTTCTCTACCTCTGACCTCAGCTGCCACTCCAATGGAAAGAAATAAAATTCACAAACAAATAGCATTCTCTTCAAAGAGCATCTCATAGCCTTCAATAAAATGGCTTAAAATGACTGTTGCTCTTGTGTTTGTAAAGTTTGCTGATGAATCTGAATAACTGAGCAGATTTGGTACATGATGCAGCACTTCCGCTTAGGTGCTCATATGACTAAACAGAATTAATATATCCACTGTGGATACCATTTTTCTGTGGTTTAAAATCTATTTTCATAACACACAAAGTGTATACTATTAATGTTGCCTAATTGTGTGCACAATCTTGTGAATTTGTTCCTCCATGGAAGCTAAAATGTTCCATCCTGTGACCCACATCTCTGTCAACATTCACTCATCTCCTTCGGCTTTGTGTCCACAGACTACCTTTTTCTTTACGAGTTTGTGGGATGTTTTAGTGCAGTATTTTTATTTACTCTTTAGATTTCCATATGGTATATTTTGATCACATTCTCTCTCCTCCCATTTTTTTTCATAATTCCTCCCAGATTCACAGCTTGAAGAGGTGCCAGCTTCTCAAACATTTTGACCACACTTTTAACAGTAACCTACCAAATCGAATTTGTGCTACTCACATACACATAGGTATGACACGCACTGGAATAGGAACTAGTGTTTTTCTGTCTCACAGTAAACCATCAGTAGCAGTTCACTTGGGAGCAGCAGGTTGTGAGCAGTCTCTGCTTCATGTTTTCGTATTTGACTGGCTTGATCCTTTGCAGGTCTTGGGTAGACATTCACAGCAGTTGTGGGTTTGTAAGAACAACAATTCCAGAAGACACCCTTTTTCCACCCTGGTCTTTCTCGTCCTCTTCTTCTTAGAATCTCTTCATGATATGATCCACAAGTCTTTGAACCACAAGGGTAATTTCTGGTTGTTCAGATCTTCACTGGCACTATTCTCTGCCCTTTAAATAGCTGTTATTTTCTGCCTTAGCAACAACCCGCCGCACAAAGACTTTTTTTTAAATATATATTTAAAAGCTGCGCACTAACCTAGATATGAAAAGTTAGAGGACAGCTTCCTACTTGCTGCCTGTGACCTGGATCGCTTACTGCCCAACCCTACTTGCCCTTGGGAGTTGGAGGTCGGGTGGTGGAGAATCAAGGCACAGACCCCAGGAACAGGTGGGAATGGAGCAGGAAGCTCATATGAATTCTGCTGCAAACTCCTTTAATAATCCTTGGGGTGACCTTTATACCCTCCACCTGTGTCCCATTGGTTCCAAGCTAGCATTTCTTCCAAGCAGCGGTTTCTGATTGGCTAGCATTGCCTGCACCACCAATACTTGGTCTCTCAGGCTATCTTCAGTTCGGTCCTCCTGCAGAAGTTGCCATTGTGGTTTGGCTAAGAAAGCAGTTGGTTACCATCACAGCATCTGTGCCACTATATAGCACCTATGTACTTATGCCAGTCATCGGGGGTGAGGGTGGGGTTGAGTTGGGGGAAGAATGACAGGAAAAGGCGGATGAAGAAGTGGGAATGGGGATAAATGACACAATGTATGAAAAAGCCATATAGAAACTATTATTGTATAAGCTTCGTAATGTATATGTTTTCGCCTAAAAGAGTTTAATTGATGTGCCACTACACTGAGAGTAAGGCTCTTCTGAGAAGTCATAAATTCCCAAATAAAATCCCAGTGACAGATATTGGATCCGTCACCCTGAGTTTTTGGTTAGAGGCATCCCAGAGACCTGAAAAACAATATAAGCCATTGCTATTGCCCTTGGTTGACAGTAGGCATCATACACTTTAGTCACAGTACATGGTAACATAAAGTTGGAATTGACAGTAAGCACCTTTCTTGCTGGCTAGCTTTACTATAACAGTAGGTGCTATAATGGTGGTTGGGGCAGGGTGGATGTTATCAATTTTTCTATGTCTTTAAACCCTATGAACTGTTGTTCGTAGTGAATTCATAATGAATTCAGTGTTTTAAATTACACTTATAAATGAGATAGGCTAATTATTTGTCTTCCCATTTCAGGTTTATTTAACTTAGTATAATTTCCTCCAAGTTTATCCACACTTCAGTGTGTAATCCTAAATGTATTCTTTTTTTCTACAAAGCTGGATGGTGACCCTCTGGGTACAAACTTTCTATCCATCTTTCCTATTTTCTGAAGTCGTCATGAAAGTCGTTTGCACACTTCTCTCCTTTAGGAAACAAACCTTCAGCAGCCATTTTTGAATGTTTGCGGTTAACTGGCTCTGCATCAGTCTCTCTGGAAGAAGCAATGGACCAGAGATGGAATGGCTTTCCCCAATGATTAAGAACTGTATTTTCATAATTTCAGGAAAACAAGGATTAGTTTATTAATCCTCATAAAATTATTCCAAGAAAGCCTGTCTCTCTGTACATCAGAGATGACAATATTATCTGGCGACCTAGCTGCAGTGGTTGATGGAGAGGTATTTGTAATTGTTTCTTCTTTACCCTCTTCAACAACAGACAACAAAGCAGAGGCTAAATCATGTGGTAATACAGCAGTAAGTGCAATCTGTCTTGATTCTTTATCTTCTTCTTCTCCTCTTCCTCCTCCTCCCCCTTGTTTTCTTCCTCCTCCTTCTTCTTCCTGTTATTATTATTTTATTATTATTATTTTATTATATCTGGTGACCACCCATAATACAGGGGTTACTCATCATCTCCTCTTTCCCTCACACTTATCCTCACAGAATTCTAAGGTTCTCACCCTCATCTATCCACAGGAATCCCTTCTTCTACTGTCTTCTGTGACCATGACCAAGAAACCTACTCTGAAAGGCCCTTGTAATAGTTAATAAACTGTTCTTTGTCACATAGCCAATATTAACAGGAACTGATACCTTGATATGACAAACCTCATGCCATACAAGTGGTGAAGGCTAATATCGGACACAGTGTAGCCATAGAAGTTTGTGTGAGTATGTAGCTCTCCTAAAAATTCTCAAAAGTGTTTTTGTTTATTTTGGCATATATTTTACAATCCATGGAGGGAGACTTCATCAAGGGGTTGCAAAATATGCAGTGGACTGGACCCTCCTACATCAATCATCAATACTAACATTTTTAAAATGTTCAATAGACTTATCTACAGACAATATGATAGAAGTTTTTTTCTAATTGAGGTTCAAATTCCCTGATAAGTTAAGTTTGTGACAAGTTATAAAAACAGTACCCATTATGTGGGTAACCAATCATATTATTATTGGATTGAGGACCGCTCCACAGGAAGGAATGCCTTGTTGCTACTGTAAACCTCAATACAAATCATGGCTCAAGATGGAGGTCATAGGTCCTAGAAGAGAATCTATTCCATTGTTTTGATAAATTGCTATTGTGCCAAATTATCTTCTAAAAGCTTATGTTTTCATACTTAAATTAGGCCAGTTATCAACTCTAGATAGAGAAGTTTTATTCTGTTATGGGTAACAGTTAATATGGGGACTCATAACTAGTCAAAGTGCTCAGAATAAATTCCTGTTGTGTGCCCAATTTAGAATGAAATATCTTCACAAACCCCCTTGTCAAAGTACAAGAGAGATCATGAAAAATGAAATACAAAGACTATCCAGAGCTAGTAGATATGGAGAAGGTCTGTAAAAATTGTCTTTTGGAAATGATGTGACTCTTGCACCGATGAGCTCAGGACAGCTAGGGTTAGTCACATGAGACCTTCACAAGATTAAGTCAACAAGACCAATCAGTAATACAGTAGCTTCAGTGTGTTACAGAGAATCAGTGAGAGAATATAGAGGTGAAAGAGGTGCTGAGAGAAGCCTCGTAAGTACAGAATGAGGACTGAGGGATACTATGATCAAGATATATTATCAAATTTGTCACAGAATAAATACAACATTTTCTAAGACAAAACAAAATTTAAGAGAAATTCTGTGTTACCTTTGCAGAATTGAGTAATGAAGAACTCTGATTACCAGGGGAAAAGTGAAGCTAGACATATCTTGGAAATATGAATATAATAGAATCTCTGTAATATTAATAATCCATTTTTAAGCCTAATATATACTTTACTTGAATGAGTCAGAAAGAAATTCAAGATTGCAGAACCCTCGGGAACAACAGGGCTTATTATGGAAAAATATGCAGAAGTGTCTGTTAATAGAGATTTCTGATTATTTGAGAAATAGACTTTACATTTAAATATAAATTCTGTTCATGCAAAGTGATTTATAAGAAGAATTCTATGCATCATCCTAGAGAAAATAATAGAAATAAATGTTTAAAGGTCACTTTCTTGAACTCCAGAATCTTCACAATAGAATAAATTAAGACTATTTTCTAATTTCAAAACTGCATTCTTATTTCTGCCAATGCCAGAAACTTTATCTCTGCTTTCTTCTGCTTCAGGCCAACAAGACAACAAGAACAAGAAAGAGTATACACAGCAAAGCCACAGCATTGGGATAAAATTAATGGATCTTCTTCACTCTTTAGTTTTGCAGCCAACAGCCTATTCCTCTTCTGACATTTTACAGTGTGCGTTCCTTAAGCCAAACAAGTAACACAATGCTTGGCTCACTGAGTTCTTATGAGAAGGAAGTTAGGCAACCTACATGAAGCACATACTCACTGCACATGCTTTGTACCCTGAAGATGCTCTCTGTTCTTGTCCATTTTAACTTTTAACAGATATCAACAGGTGAGATCCCATTTTCTCAGATTTACTGGACAGTCCTGTTATGCTTTTTATATTGTTATGTTATATTATATCATAATGAACTATCATTTTCTAATGTCTATTTTCCCACATGGGAAAACAAAGGAACAGATACAAATTCTCTAGTCTTTGCTTGCTGTCATGGTTCTTGTGGTGGAAGCTGCAGGGATCCATGTAAGGCAGGATAAACACTGTGCAGCACTAGGACGGCTCTCAGTGCCTGTCTGAACGTTTCCTCTAATCATAAATATGGTCCCCTTTCCCATTTCTTCTCTGAGCGTTTTCAACTCTCAGTTCCTGGGCTGCATACATTTTGCAATCATTCTGGTCACTGAACAAAGCCATGAATATTTTTAAATGGCTTTTGTGTTTCTGATAAATTTATTTTCCATTTCTTTACCACTGGCACCTATATTTCTATATATTTGTTAACCGCTGGTCATCACGAGTAACTGTACTACGTCCATCATGTTTCTATTAACACACCATATGTTGCCGGAAAGCTTTGCTACAATTGGGCCTCAATTCATTGACTATGTTTGAGTATTTTCACCAGAACAAATGCTAAACAGGCAGGTAAAAGCTCAGTTATTGAAAATATTTGCTACTTGGTCATGTGACCTTAGTTGTCCCCAAGACATACATGATGAAAAGAAAACTGATCATGCAAGTAGTACTGTGACCTTCAGACTCATGCCTTGGCATGCATGTTCACATGCACACGCACATACACAAACACACACACTCAACGTTATAAAAAGCTTTGAAAAGTTTAGTAAGATTAATTGCATTGGGGTCAAATATATTTTAAACTAATTAAAAAATACAGCTGAATTTACAAATAAATAAATAGATAACCCAGGCAGGTAACATATCATACTTTATCTGTAGAACAGAGCACCATTGTTTTGAGTTTCTTAAGCTAAAACTTTTAATTTTTTCTAGGTCTACAGAGTACTGTTTACCTTCAGCTTCTACAGGATTTGTTGTCCTGCTTTTCACTTTATTCAGCATACTATGTCCCAGTTTCCATGTGATAAGCACTTATCCACTGGTTTCATATTATTCTGTATTTCTAGTGTTTTCTGATACTCTAAGCTAATAAATTACATTTAATTGTGTTTTACTTTGAGATTATAGTTATATTTCTTATTCCCTTCTCTCTCTCTCTCTCTCTCTCTCTCTCTCTCTCTCTCTCTCTCTCTCTCTTTCTTTCTCTGTATATATACAAAAACCAAGAATAAAAATAATTTTATTGGATATTATCTGTATCAGTTCAGGTGTTATCCCCTTTCCACCAATCCCATCCTCCCTCCACCATCCATTGCCTCCATGAAGATGCTTCCTCTCCCAACTACCCTTTTCCCATCTAAGCACTTTGGTGGTCCCAAAGTTCTCTCCTCCCATTGATGCCCGATAATGCTATCCTCTCCTGCATATGCACCTGGAGCTATGGCTCTCCATGCGAACTCACCAGTTGTTGTTTTAGTCCCTGGGAGCTGTGGTGGGTTTGGTTAGTTGATAATTTTGTTCTTCCCATGAGGTTGCAGACCCTTTCAGTCCTTTCTCTAGCTCCTTCATTGGAGTCCTCATGTTATGTCCGATGGTTAGCCTGTAAGCATCCTCAACTGTATCAGTATGGCTATGGCCGAGCCCCAGAGGAGGCATCCATATCAGGCTCCTGACAGTAAGCACTACTTGGCATCAGCAATAGGCTTAGTGGCCTGATGTGGGATGAATCCCCAGATGAGGCATTTTCTGGATGATCTTTTCTATAATTCCTGGTACTCTATTTGTCCCATTATTTCCTCCCATGAGTGTTTTGTTCTCCCTTCTAAGAAGGACTGAGGCATCCGCCTTTTGGCTTTCCTTTTCTTTGAGCTTCATAAGTTCTCTAATTTTTTTTCTTGGTTATTCAAATCTTTCTGGGGCTAGTATCCACATATTAGTGATTGCATACCATAAGCCTTGTTTTGTGACTGGGTTACCTCACTCAGGATGATATCTTCAAGTTACATCTATTTGCCTATGAATTTCATGAAGTCTTTGTTTCTAATAGCTGAATAGTACTCCATTGTGTAAATGTACCAAAACTTCTGTATCTATACTTCTGCTGAAGGACATTTGGGTTCTTTCCAGCTTCTGGCTATTATAAATAAGGCTGCTATGAACATTGCAGAACATGTGTCCTTGTTACATGTTGGAGCTCCTTTTGGGTATATGCCTAGGAGTAATATAGCTGGGTCCTCAGGTCCAATTTTCTGATGAACCACTAGACTGATTTCCAGAGTGATTGTACCAGTTTACAACCCCACCAACAGTGGAGAAATGTTCCTCTTTCTCCACATCCACACCAGCATCTGCTGTCATCTGAGCTTTTGATCTTAGCTATTCTGACTAGTGTGAGGTAGAATCTCAGGGTTGTTTTGATTTGCATTCCCTGATGACTAAGGATGTTGAGCATTTCTTTAGGTGCTTCTCAGCCGCTCAATATTCTTCAGTTGAAAATTCTTTGTTTAGCTCTGTACCCCGTTTTTTAAAATTGGATTATTTGATTCTCCAGAGTCTAACTTCTTGAGTTCTTTGTATATATTGCATACTAGCCTGCTATCAGGTGTAGGATGGTAAAGATCTTTTCTCAATCTGTTGGTTATTTAAATGTTAAAAATATAGCAACGGAAATAAAATATTAAAGAAAGGACCTAAACTGAGGAGATTTTATCAAAAATTATTAAAATATAAGGAAACATAAAGTGGAGATATATGAAATAATTATCCTAGCAAGTGAAAAATGTTACTTTCTAATGAAGAATAAATACGTACAGATGATGAGGGAAAGCAAAAGCGTAAAAAAAATTTCTCAGAACACAATATTTATCTTTTCCTAAAAAAAAAAAAAAACTCATTCAGTCTCCATGATCGTAAAAAAAATGAGTAACATAAAGCCTAGAATAATTATGACATTTTTTGAAACAAAAATCAAGCCAGGTGGTGGTAGACAATGTCTTTAATCCCAGCACTCAGAAAGCAGAGCCAGAAAGATTGCTCTGAGTTCAAGACCACGCCCTCAAAGAAGTTCTGCCACACCTGTCTGCTGTAATGTATGCTGCCCATAGAGAGAGGTGCCAAGTATGTGGCAGTGTAGGAGTAGGAAGTAGCTATTATTGTGATTATAGGAAACCTGAATTTTGAATACTTGTAACTTCATTTTATTGGACTTAAAATTTATAAATAATAGTTTTCTGAAAAAAAAGTACTGGTTTAAAAAAGATTGGAAGATAAAGATCCCTATAAAGATGTTTGATGAAATTTTACCATATGCAGTTAATGTTTAGTGCAATTATTTTAGTTTATATCACTTGAGAAATATGTGTGATTTATTTTTACCAGATAAACTAAGTTTTAAAAGTTTTGCTTCATCTGGAATGGTTTTCCTGAGGATAGACAATGTATGCACCTTTAATTAACATACATCAGACAAGGATCATTTTAAAGTCTGTTATAATGCTTTATTATCTAAGAATATATAGTAGAAAAGGAACGACTGTGAAAATTGGCAGAAAGTAAGTGAAAAAGTTTGTTAGCTGATGATAAAAGGAAAGGCTAAAATATAAAGGCAGAAACAAGGTTACAGAGATGTGCCTTCAGATTGTGCCTCACTGATTATTTTCATGTGTTAGGCCTCCACATAAAGGCTCTTTTGTTTTTCTTATGAACCATTTCATGACCCTGGGCATGCCCTGATTTGACTGCTGTATCTTTCATGAATCAAGAATTAAAGCATACTGGCATTTTATTAAACATGAAAGGAAGTCATTGTGAGGGAGAAAATAAAACGGTTTTCACAAAATTGAGACCTATAAATATCTACTTCCCTGGATTCAACACTGACATAGGATGTAAATAAAATACTCAAAAATAATTTTGTGTTTGTAACTGTTAGTGGTGTATACTATAGCAGTAGTTAGATATGGTGTATAGTATACTCAGTAGTAAAATATGTTACTATACTTATTATAAAAACAAAAATATAAAGTTTTGAGAATTTTTAAAAACCATTTGAGCACAATAAGTATTAAAATCTATTAACTAGACCAATGCAGATTTAAAGAGACATCTCAATTTCAGTGGTCATTATACTATTTAATATATTCAAAGAAACAATTCAAGTGCTCCATCAAATATTTGACTAAGAGGAGATGTCCTATTTCTGGCATGGGAATTTTGTTAGATTGCCTATGAAACTTAGGGCAAGCATTATAATCTATGTGATGTAATTTAAGTGTGTGTGTGTGTGTGTGTGTGTGTGTGTGTGTGTGTGTGTGTGATCATAAAACAATGTCCTTTTTAGCTTTTTACATGATCTCTAGTATCATTTGTCCCTGCTTCCTCTTGTTCCCTTGGTAAAATTCCCCTCTTCCCATCTACAGTCCACTCACTTCCCCCATTACCCACTGTATACACTTGAGTCCTACCGTTCTTCTTTCTGGATAGAGCTGCTTCTCCTCTGAGAATTCTCCCCCTTTCCCAGTTCCCGTCTGCTTTCTTGGCTTCTGCAGTCAGCTCAGGTTATAAACCAAGCTGACAATTTGAAGCTAGGATACACAAATGAGAAGGTGCATGTGGTGTTTGTCTTTCTGTGTCTGGATTACCACACTCAGTACACTATTTTCTCGTTCTATCCATTTACTTGCAATTTACTTGCAGAATTCATGATTTCATTTTTCAGATAAATAAAACACTACCTACCGGTCAATCCATGGATCAGGTTGGTAGTATATCCCAGTTATTGTGACTAGAGCAGTACTGAACATGGACTAGATACCCCCATGAAATCACAACGGTATGGTTGCCTCAACACGCTCTGAACGATGGCAGTACCAGTTGCCGTGCAATATGGAAGTGGGAAATTTCAGAGTCATGCCCTTACATAGAAGAGATATAGGAGGCAGGTAATATCTGATGACATAGGAAGAGTCAGCTTTGTCTAGGCATGAGCTCCCTGGTAGGTTATCTAATCCCAAGTGATTATACTGAAAGTAAATGTAAATATGAGTGACATTAAGTGGACTTAGTAGATTTCCTATGCACATATATATATATATATATATATATATATATATATGTATGTATGTATGTATGTATGTATGTATGTATGTATGTATGTATAGGCATGCAGGAAGGGCTAGAGGAAAAATAAATAGGAGTGGTCATGATTTAAATACAGCACATGTGTATGAAGTTCTTACAAAAGAAAAGAAAAGAAAAGAAAAGAAATCCCAGTCTCTGGTTTCTAGCCTTTCAGGTAGTGTAGATCATGGGCATTCTCTCACAGCATGGACCTCAAGTTAAATCAAACATTGGTTGGCCACTCCCACAAGATTTTTGTCACCATTGCCCCAGCATATCTTACAGGGAAGGGGTCAGATGTAGGTGCAGGCTTTTGTGGTGTTCAGGTTTCTCTTTCATTATCCTGTAGTGAGTTCTCATGCCAAAGAGACTGAAATATAGGGATGACGACTCCAGGCAGGCATCAGCTCAACTTCTTTACACTGGATAAGTTGTGTGGATGTCCTCCTCTGCAATGGAGACCTACTGTCAAGTTTTCAGAGAGCAGCAGCCTGCATTGTTTAGGGATCTAAATGGGACCTCCTTGGCCAACAATTCAACTGATTGTAACTCAGTGTCACCACTGGAAACTTGCCTGGTTACAAAAAATGGCCAGTTGAGAATCCGTGTGTTTCATACTAGGAGTCCTCACTAAAGTGACTCTCATGAGTTCCAGGAAGTTTCTTCCTCTATACAAGGTTACCACACTGGCCTCACAAATGCCCCACAGTCCTAGCTGTCCCCACCTGCACTGCATCCCTTCATCTGGTCCCCTAAACTGATCCCCGAACTCCTGTCCCCTCCCACCACAATCTGCTCATAGAATCTATCCTATGTTCTCTTTCCAGGGAGATCCATGCTTTCCCTATGAAGCCCTCTTCTTTATCACAGGTATCTTGGCCTGTGAATTTTACCAGATTTGTCTTTCTACAATTAAGATGAGGTAGCCAAGAGAACTAGTATAGAACCAAGCATGATTTTAAAAAAATGAAATGATTTCTATTGCTATTCTGCTATATTCACAGATCACTTCCTTGTTGAGCCATGAAGAGGCTTTCTCTGGGAGCTGGGAACAGTGCCAGAGGTCCATCACCAGACATTATCCAAAGGCAGAGTGTAAATTGGAGGACTCCATTGTGTGCCTCTCCTCAGAGATTGGGGAACACCACAGAAGAAGAGTAGGCAAGACAGAAGGAGTCAGGAGGAGTAGAGGACACCGGAAAAGCAGGAAAAGCATGGGCATCAGAATCACCTAAACAGGGCTGATAGGAGCTTATCGAGACTGAGTGGCAAGTATAGGGCACTCACAGGTCTTCTGCTTTTATGTTTGACTTAGTGTTGCTGAGAGACCCCCTAACAGAGGAGTGGGTGTTTCTCTATTCTTCCTGCTCTTGAGATTTTTCCTCTTATTGGGTTATCTTGTCCATCTTCAATATAAGGGCTTTTGCATTGTCGCATTGTATCTTCTTTTGTCCTGTTTGGCTGTCATTTCTTGCAAGTTTGCAATTCTCTGAAGAGAAAACAAAGGGGAGTGGATTTGGGGAGAGGGAAGGAGAGGAAGAACTGAGAGAAGTGGAGGGAGAGGAAAGACTTCTTGGAATGTATTGCACAAAAGAAGGATTGATTCTCAATAAAATACACTTATTTAAATATAGAAGTAAAGAACTGTATTATGTAAATGGAGTATAATATTATTTCATCTTATAAATGTGTGTGTGTGTGTGTGTGTGTGTGTGTGTGTGTGTGTGTGTGTGTGAGCACATAAATAAAGCATAAAGAGAAAGCACAGATAAAGAGATTCTAGGAAGTAAATAAGCAATCTCTAAGACAGACGCCACGTGATTCAAGCTATCTATACTATCTAGTCCCATAGATTCAGAATATACAATGATATTTTATGAATCTAGAAGTGAAGGTAAACTTATGAACTTATTGGTTCAATGGTTGTAAAGTTCCAACTATATGATCAAAAGGTTCTGGAGATCTGCTAAATATCATAGTACATATTATTAACAATTATAATTTTAAACATGTTCAGAATCCGTAGAAAGTGTTTTTACCAGATGCTGGCAAAGGCAAGAGGCCATCTTGCTTAAGGTTATAACAACAGAGTTGCTTTACTAAGTCCAAACTCACCAAATGATACAAATTAAAGAAGTATGCTTCTTCATGTAGCAATTAAAGCTGAACATAGCTACTAAAAACCTATGAAAATTCACAGAAGGCCATACAATGTTTAGGTATATTTAATAACTTCATTTATATCCCAGACGAGGAGAATTAAACTCTTGTTATGAATGATAGTACACCTTTATTAGAAATAGGAATATCAGCTCAGAGCTCTCATTGTCGAATACCGGGTTTATTCTCCATGGCTGTATATTTCCTGACACAGAGCCTGCTTTGTTCTTTTTCAAATGTAATCTTTTTGATTATTAAAATCTTATTTAAAAAGACTTCTTGAGTAATAGAAATATTTTGATCCTAATTGGAGATACAAAGAAAGGAAAGGTGGCTGGTGTGTTTGTTCTACCAAAACCCTGGTGACAGAGCCTGGTACCCAAGCCATACACAGCACTTTACACAAGTAAGGCTTGCTTCATGACTTCAGTTTCCAAAGTTGGGAAAGGCTACAAGAAACAAACCTGTGTCATCACTTAACTCAGTTTATAGAGGCCAAGCGTGATGGTCTTAATGATGAACCAATGCACTCTAAAATTAGGGTTTTAACCCGGTGCACTGATGTCACAATCTCTAGCTTAGCTGGGTACTCCTCCATTCCTGCCTATGCTGTTTTGTATTTGATATGGCTTGTTTTGGGATGACTTTGAATGGCTTCCACAGTTACATTTTTCATCTTTCAGTAAAACGCCGTTGGCATATTCTCATGAAAAACAGCAGGAAATGATAGAACAATTGTACAAGTGACTTTTAGTTCCCTATTTGTCTAGATACATGTTTAACTCCCAGAGAGACAATCGGAAGGCCCTGCAGAGATATACAGCAAAAAATATTCATTCAGGGAGTGGCAAAGAGAACTATTTTTTAATTAACCACTGTGACTGTCTTAATATCATACTTGGGATAGCAGAATATTCATGTGGTATAGAATCAGCTGACTTCAGAGGGCAAAACCACTGCAGGGTTGTTAAAACTCTCACAGGGTAATGCAGAGTCAAAGACATACTGCCTTATGATACCTCATGCCATCCCATTACATTCTAGTAAGCAACGCGCATGCCAGTGACTAATCATAGGGAATATGCCATTTGGGAACATTATTCTGACACTAAAGTCTCCTGAATCTCTAACAACAATGCAATCCAGATTTTCATAGATTTATCTCTTAGGAGAAATAAAGAAATCACAATTACATGGTGAATTATTGCTCTCTGGCAACCCATTTGTGAAGGATAATGATCTCACCTAGAAGATAAAAGTTTTCATGTGATTAGGTTCTTCGACTCGGGCAGTATTATCAAACACCTGAGAGTAATATGGAAAAAGACCTTCCTTTAGTTCTTTGAGCTAATGAAGAGGAATGAGAGTCTCTAAGGAGCCCTCTGACACAGGAAGTTCTTTCAAGAGTGCCTCCCTGGTGTATTCAATTACAAGTCATCACTCAGAGCCACTGTGTTTTGTTCGAGATCATTTAGTTTATTTTCCAAGATGTGGTATAAATTCTTCTTGTTGGGCTCCATTGCCTACAAAATACTATCACTATTTCAGTTCATAAATTGCACAGCACAATAAACAGTCAAAAGACTTAAAAAAAAAAACTGGTTATATTTTCTCCTAGCAGTCGAAAAATTCCATTTCCACTTACTGTGATTTTCAGTCACATGTGCTTTGACAAAGCCCTGCCAATTTTATAGTCTAATGAAAAGCACCCCATGTTTTATCAAACATTTAGAGCTCATCAACAAAAATCTAGTAACCCACTAGAAATGAAACTACACTGATATAACTAATTAACTATAGACATAGCCCCAGTTCAATGAACTCTGAACATGACTTATTTCAATTGTTTTGAACAATTATTCTAGTTGTCAAGAGACGAGCTCAGGATAAACCAGTTTTGCAGAGATCATTCATTGGAAGAGAAATGACAGGAGTCATTGTGCTCTATTTGGGAAACATTTCCTGTGATGGCATCTGAGAAACTGGAAAAATTGTAGAACTTTTCTCCTTGGTTGTCCCTTTTTCAGATGTCACTGCCTGCCCTGTATGATGACTTCTACAGTTTTTGAAAAATAGCATTAAGACTAGTGTTAGTCACTTGGGATTGGCAGAATAGGATTCCCCTGGATTGGTGTTCTACTTCCAAAGTTCGATTTGATTTGTTATTGTTTGTTATACAATATGTATGTATACACACATACACAAATATACCTATACATCAAATACCTATACATCATATAAATATACACATACACATAGCTATATAAAATGTGTGGGTACACACATGCCATAACACTTATGTGGAGGTCAGAGAACAACTTTGTAGAGGCAGTTTTCTCCTTCCACCTTTACATGGGTTACAGAGACCAAACTCAAGACTCCAGGCTTAGCATCAAGTAATTTTATTGGCTGAAACTTCTTCCTGGTTTCTTGCTCAGCTTTTCTAAATAGAAAGAAGATGTAAATTGGCTTAAAGTAGATAGGTATCGACTGTATTCCCTGTTCTGGTTTTAGATTTAAAAATTGCCTACTAGATCACCATTTTCTTTTCTTTTAATTGGATATTTTCTTTATTTATATTTTAAATGTTCTCCTTTCCCAGTTTCACCTCTGGAAACCCTCATCCCATCCTCACTCTCCTGCTTCTATGAGGGTGATCCAGCACCTACTCCCTCCTGCCTCCCTGCCCTGGCATTCTCCTACACTGGGGCATCGAGCCTTCACAGGACCCAGGGCCTCCCTTCCCATTGATTCCTAGCAAGGCCATCCTCTGCTACATTTGCAGCTGGAACCTTGAGTTGCTCCATGTATGTGTACTCTTTGATTGGTGGTTTAGTCCCTGGGAGCTCTGGAGGTCTGGTTGGTGATATTGTTGTTCTTCCGATGGGGTTGTAACCCCCTTCAGCTCTTTCAGTCCTTTCTCTAGCACCTTCATTGCGACACCGTGTTCAGTCAAGCATCCTCAACTGTATCTGTATAACTCTGGCAGAGCCTCTGAGGAGGCATCCATGCCATGCTCCGGTCTTCAGCTTTATTGTTTATTCTTCCCTGTGTAGTGCATTATGTAGGCTGTCAATTTATTTTCTTGGCCCAATATTCATCTGTTCTGTTACTTCATCACTGTGATTGTTTTGTGCATTAAATGCAAATCTTTTCTTTTTCCTCTTGACTCTAAAGACCTAGTGGTATGTAGATTTATGTTAGATCAGTACTTGATTGGACAGTGGAAAGTTAGGTGGAGAACAAAGGAGGAACAGGGATTGAGAGAGAAAATCAAGATGGAGCTGGGGAAAGCTGACTTAGATCCTGGTGGCTGTAATAGGACCTAGGGAGATATAAATATTTAAAGGAATCCTATAGGTCTGTATCTCATATGGAAGGGCAGTTTATAACTTTGTATGTTGGATGAAATCTTATTGTGTAGAGGATTTGTGAATTGAGAATCTATCATATAGACCCGTTTGAAAAGTTACCGGGCTTTGAAGTGATGTTTATGAAAGGCTGTAGAGAAAATCCCAGAGTGGTAACCATTACCCAGGACAGAAGCAGAGGGCAGGCAGAGTGAACCACCTTGGAAGGGAACCATGGGGAGAAGAAGGCTTGCAGACCGAGTGACAGAGTCCGTGCGCACGGCTCCATACTAAAAGCGGTGCTCGCAGAGTGAGACCTCAGGGGCGATAAAGAGACAGCAATTCTTTTTTAATATTTACTGCAACAGTGGTATAATTGCTTTTGTTTGTTTGGGCTTAGACTTTGTAGTTTTCAAGCATTCCTGGCTTGTAGGCTGTGCTCGTCTTTGGAATTGTTTAGCACTTTTGCAGGTTTATGAAGGAATTTCATCCTCTAGAAGGATGTTACTTGCTGAGTTATTATTTAGACGCTCCTGATTCATGCTCTATTTTTCTCTCTTATCTGTTGAGGTGATCAGGGTAAGATCTTTATGTGCTGTTGGGGAATTTTGTTAGTCTTGTGCAATTCTGAGAGGACAGCAGGACTACATGCTCCGCAAAGGTGGAGTGAGCTAGAAGGCAGATATGCATACCCAAAACTCGGAGATTAGGTTTCAGCTCAAGGGGGACCCTTAGAATTTATTCACTGCTCGGTGGGCATCAGTCTCAATTTTACTCCAGATTTATTTCCCCGTGATCCTTTATAATGTATTTAAAAAAGAAAGAAACTCAAATTTGTAAAAACATGGTAAAAAAAAAAAAAAAAAAAAAAAAAAAAGAACTCCCAGGAAGTGATCAACTCCCCAATTCACATTTGTACAATGGGGTGGTGGATAAGATTCATAGCATGTGTTCTTTCCTTAACTGCTTATAGGTAATTTTTCTTGTGATTGTTCTTCTTCTTATTATTAATTATTTCAACCAAGAAGAGAAAGGTTAAACTTTTTAATTGCAGATGTGTTACTATTTTTAACCAAGGGCTAAGGTTGATTCCATGGGGGGTAATGTCTTTTTCTTTAGACTTTGAAATAATTCTAATTGTTTAACTATGTTTAATGCTGTCTGTGTTGCCAAGAAGCTTAGTGGGCCAGAACTCTTCAGTTTGATTTGTTTATATAATCACTTTTCTCTCAACGTGCACAGCATGACTTCATGACCCATGCTATATTTTTTCTCAGTACTAGTGGCTGTGGGTACTTCTCTTATTACCATAAGTAAACAAAACTGCTCTCTGGAATTAGATAATATATGCAATTTAAAAGCAAATTACTTTCTAGACACAAAACAATATACTATACCATAAACTCCTATTGTAACACAGCTTCTTATGTCAACTGACAGAAGAGAAAGTAGGGAGAGATATGAAGTTACAGGTACAGGACTTTCTGTATAAGCCCCAGCCCCCAGCGCACTGCCTTTAAGGCCAACAACTGACAAATGAAACCACATGGAATTGTAAAGCTTCTGAGCAAAAAAAAGGAAACCATTTAAGGTACTCACAGAATGGAGAACATTTTAACCAGGTCTACCCTTAACAGGGGAATAATATTTAAAATATACAAAGAATTATTTAAAGAAAGTCAACAGCAACAAAGCAAACAACCCCTTTAAAAATGGAGCCTAAAAAATAAATTTAAAAAAAGTTCAAAGGAACCATTTTTGTTTCTTTACATAGCCTTGCCTTTTCATAGTTCATACCTGTGACTTAATTTTTGGACCTAAATGTTTTTCTTTAAATAAATAAATAAATAAATAAATAAATAAATAAATAAGCGAGCCTAGAGTTACACAGAGATTTTTCAAAGGAAAAAACACAAATGGCTGAGTAACATATTTTTTAATGTGTCATATCTTTAGCTAACAGGAAAATGAAAATTAAACCACTTTGTGATTTCATCTGATCCCAGTCTAAATGACCAAGATAAAAATAAAAAGGAACCACAGGTACTGATCTGGTCTGGAAATAGGAAGCACTGCTGGTCGGTTGCAAATTGGCATAACCACTGTGGAGTCACTGTCGAGTCCTCAGACGGCTGACATGGATCTACTACATGACCCATTATACACATACTCCCCAAAGTGTATATTACTAGAGAGATATGAGGGCTTCCATGTTCATTACTGCTCTGTTCAAAATAGTCTGAAAATGCAAATAGTCCAGATGCCTTCAACTTATGAGTAGATAATGAGAATGAGATACAGTTACACAGAAATACTATTCATGTTAAGAAAAATGAAATTATCAGGTAAATGGATGGACCTAGACACAATCACCCTACATGCGGTAACCCAACCACAGATAAACAAACATTATGTCTTCTCTCGACTTTGTTGAGGATTGTTTGATTCTTTAATGATATGGATTTCATTCAGAATGCACACAGATGACAGGAATGGAGGGTCTTTTCAAAGGGGGAAATAAAATACAGGTATATAAAGTGTATTCTAAATGGAAACAATATAACAGGCAGGATAAAACTGGGATTGGCAAAGGAATGGCTTGGAACAGAAGCAAATGTGTGGAGGACTAAGAGCTAGGGTCATTTAAAAAGGCTGTGTGAGAATACAGTATTGTACAAACTTCTTAAAATGTATATACACACATTTATAAAAAGTGTTAGTGGAGTCACCCTGCAACTGGGCACAATGCTCCAACTATACAGCACACCCTAGCAAATAAAAATCCTGGAATTAGGAATGGGTTGTCTATTTTGGAGTTGTGAGCAAAGTGGATCCTATAGCTCCCAGGACTTATAGGACATTACCACTACTCTTGGCTAAGCTGCAGAACTTGGCAGTGAAATTCTATTGCTAACAGCAGCACATGAAGAAATAAAGCTGGCAATCACCAGACTCTTTCCTAACGGCTCCCTGTCTTTTCTAACATTGGAAAGTTCTATGCACATTCCTGGAAGAGAATCAATCCACCAAACTCCGAACCCTACAGATTACAATAACTAACCTGACCACATATGCCCACTGGTGCATTTGTGGCATAGATACTTTGGGAAGAACCAATCCTTTTATGATTGGATTGCAGTCCTGTTACACAATAGGAAACCCTCGCCTGACACCATTGTTATGCCAAGAAACTGTAACAATAGAGGGAACCTACTACTACTGTTGTATGAAACCGATATAGTACTAATAGTGCTATTGCTGGACCCGTGTGTCTCTCAACACCCACTAGAGAAACTTGAACTTCTGAACGTAGATGGTTGTTCGTTGGAGTGCTCAGCCCTCTGCGGAATGTGAAGTTTACAGTTCTGCCCCAGGACTCAGGAATCTTCTCATAAGCGGAGGCAGAAAGATTTTTAAGAGCTAAATGGTGAATAATTTCAATAGAACAGTGTTTTCCAGGCACAACGTGACTGTTACTATACATGTGAGTTTACATAATGTAAAGAATTTACATCATATACAAAATATGCTCAAACTGAAGGAAGAGAAAGAAAAATCCAAGTTTAGTGCAATTGGAGCTGAACAAGATACCCTATCACTAATCAAGAAGTTTTTGATGAAAAAAAGAGCTGAGAACAGAAGATTCAGTTTTCTTTAATCGTGGGAACCATGGTAGGCTGACAATTCAACACTGTAGGACTGGATCCCAGGAGTAGCTGGGAACCAAACTGGATTTTCTGAGAAAACAAGAAAACTCAAAGTCCAGTGGGTAGGAAGGTGAAGGCAGAAAAGGCAGATATGAGTTAGGGAAGGTAAGCAAATGTTATATGAAGTTCTTAAAATATTATTAAAAATAATTTATTTTAAAAGAATATTCCCTAACTTTCAAAAAAGTTCAATATATTATTTCAATTATATTATGTGGCTTGCAAAAGTCAAATAGATGTATAGGGCTGTAGCTAGGCTGGATGCCTATCATGAGCATGACCTTGAGTTTAATCTCAGACACAGCAATTATAACCATAATAAAAGCTACATATGTTGTATTGATGACAAGAATCTGCATGCATAATTGGGTTTCATTAAGTAGCCATTTCTTTGTAGAGCCTTTTATGTAGATGTGCCGCTTAAAAATAAAGGTGTTTTTTATGTATCTCAAGGTCATCTTGTCATGCACCCTTGACTGAAAGGAGAGCAGGGGATAGGTCTATCAGAGTCACTAAAGGGCTGCCTCTGGAGATGAAGTACAGTCTGTCACCTTGATGTGTGTTCCACAAAACCCAAGAAAGAATATTGTGCAGATCACACACTATCTAGAGAACTGGAGCTTCTGTTGTGAATTGTTTTGTCTTAATGTGGATTATTGTCTGTACACAGGTGGGGATGGGGGAATTTATTAAGTCAGATAAGAAAAGAAGGCAGGGCTGAAAGTGAGTGTGTGTGAGAGAGAGTTCGAGTGAGAGAGAGAGAGAGAGAGAGAGAGAGAGAGAGAGAGAGAGAGAGAGAGAGAGAGAGAGAGGTTCCAGACAAGAATGATGATACAGGGAGACCATGGAGGAAAAAGATGAACTGATCCACATAGACTAAAAGAATCACAGGTACTATGCTCAAATCTGAGGAACCATCAGGCTGAGTTCCAGAGTGGTTGTACCAGTTTATAACCTCACCAACCATGGAGGAGTGTTCCTGTTCCTCTTTCTCCACATCCTTACCAGCATCTGCTGTCACCTGAGTTTTTGATTTTCGCCATTCTGACTGGAGTAAAGTAGAATTTCAGGGTTATTTTAATTTGCATTTCCCTGATGACTAAGGGTGTTGAACATTTCTTTGGGTGCTTCTCAGCCATTTGAATTTCTTCAGTTGAAAATCCTTTGTTTAACTCTGTTGCTCATTTTTAATAGGGTTATTTGATTCTCTGGAGTCTAACGTTTTGAGTTCTTTTTATATTGGATACTATCCCTCTATTGGATGTAGAATAGGTAAAGATCCTTTCCCAATCTGTTGGTTGCCATTTTGTTTTATTGACAATGTCTTTTGCCTTACAGAAGCTTTGCAATTTTATGATGTCCCATTTGTAGATTCTTGATCTTAGAGCATTGGTGTTCTGTTTAGGAAATATTCCCCTGTGTCTACATGGTCCAGACTCTTCCCCAGTTTCTCTTCTATTAGTTTCAGTGTACCTGATTTTATGTGGAGGTCTTTGATCCTTTTCGAATTGAACTTTGTACAGGTGACAAGAATGTATCAATTTGCCTTCAACGTGCTGACTGCCGGTTGAACCAGCACCGTTTGTTGAAGATGCTGTGTTTTTTCCACTGAATGGTTTTAGTCAAATATCGAGTGACCATAGGTGTGTGGGTTCATTTCTGGATCTTTAGTTTCATTGATCTACCTGTCTGCCTCTGTACTAATACCATACAGTTTTTTATTTTGATTTCTTTGTTAAAAATAAACCTAACTGTAGATTTCTTTCTCTAGCAGTATTGATGTTTTGTAATGTATTCTTCTTTCAATCATTGGATTCTTATTTTAATATTTTGTTTTGATTTCTGGTATGAGGGAGAGACTATATCTCAAAGTATATATGTAGGTGCAGTGCTTACATTTAGCCACAGTTCTCTCTTTATTTTTCATCTTTATAAATTTTTTCTCTAGGTCATTGATTACTTAATCAATGTTTTATATAACATAAACATAACTTTGTTGCAAGTACTTTCCACAATTTTGACAAAATGTGACTACAACTGTTAAATAAATGATTTTCATTTTGAAGAAAAAGACTTACAGGTAACTATGTATATCACAGAAGGGCAATTGCTCTATCTAGCTTGTGTTTTTATCAACTGAGTTTTGAGTTCTTTGTGTGGACATTTTGGGGGTTGAGAATTTACTGTTAGAAATCTGACTGATCAGTTATAAGCTTCTGGAGTTTTATTTATTCTGGGCTCGGGGTTTAGAGCCAATCTTGGCAGACTAGCTTCAGGGGACAGATGACTGGAAATGTGAGCTGTTAGGTGGCAAGTGAACCACATGAAATTGGGCGGACCACCTCTTGGGGATAGCCATGGAGGTAGGCAGACTGCTGTTGCTGGTGATACTGTGGGTTGTTTTTTTAATAATTACACACTACATCTTTTTTTTTTTTTGTCAATGTTTGGCTTTTTTTCCCAAAGGTTTGATAGTGTGCATTAAGGTCTTACTAGTTACAATGAGCATAAAGTACATGTAAAACAGGATGTAACCCAGAATTGGTCAACATTTTCTTGGTGTGTAAGAATTGAGCATAATGATTTTTTTCTTTTCTTTCTTTTCTTTCTTTCTTTCTTTCTTTTTTTTTCTTGAGCTTCACACAGTCTTTGAGTTGTTTCTGGAGTGTTCAGTGCTTTCTGGGGTTAGTATCCCATTATCAGTGACTGCATATTATGTCTGTTCTTTTGTGACTGGGTTATCTCACTCAGGATGATATTCTCTAAATGCATCCATTTTCTTAAGAATTTTGTTAAGTCATTGTTTCTCATAGCTGAGTAGTACTCCATTGTGTAAATGTACTATAATTTTTGTATCCATTTACCTTCTGAAGGACATCTGGGTTCTTTCCAACTTCTGGCTATTATAAATAGAGCTGCTATGAACATTGTAGTGCATATATCTTTGTTGTGTACTAAAGTGTCTCTGGGGTATATGCACTACATAACGGTGAAGTAGAGACTTACAGATGGTCTGGCTTTCTCTAGAGTGCTGAATGCAGCGGGGCAGGGTCATGTGTGGGTGGGTATTTCAGCAATAGGACAGTCTCTAACTTCATTTTACTTTCTAATTACCATTTACACTGTTGTAATCTACATTGATTTTTTTAAAAAGCCACTACTAACGAAAATATTAATAATTAGGGTTAAAGAATATAAATTTGATATTCATCTAGCTAGTGATACAATTCAAAGATAAAGTATATTTAATATTTCTAAAAGTAAATAAACAGAGTTGTAAAAATCACTTTACTTGAAGTAAAAGTTAAGTATATATAGGTTCACCGCAAACCCATTTAGAGTGCCAAAGCAAAACTTAATATACAGGAATAAATGGATATATAATATAATATACATGCATATGTATATATAAGGGAACATGTATACATATGCATATTTATAGGAATATAGGTTCTAATAATACTAAGTAATAATTAATTAAATGGTAAATTCAACATATAATCTAATGGTCTATAAAATTTTATTTTAAGCTGATACTAATTTATGAATATCATTTTGTTTTTCAAAATTTTTCTGTAATTCTAATCTCTCTTGCCTCCAGAAACAGACAAATTGAAAACTGAAGGAAACATGAGGCCTCTTAGTTAAGCATTCCTACTAAGGACACAATCTCCTTAAAACATTAAGTTTGGACCAGGACCAGCAGTTCCCAGAGATAAAGGCCTGGTGAGAAGGGGATTAGAGAACCCTATTAAAAACTGGGGTACAGACTTAAACAAAAGGTTCTCAATCAAGGAATATCAAATGGCTGAGAAACATCTAAGGAAATGCTCAACATCCTTAGACATCAGGGAAATGCAAATCAAAACAACCCTGAGATTCCACCTCACACCAGACAGATTGGCCAAGATCCAAAACTCAGATGACAGCAGATGCTGGCAAGGTTGTGGAGAAAGAGGAACACTTCTCCACTCTTGGTGGGGTTGTAAACTGATACAACCACTCTGAAATTAGTCTGGCGATTCTTCAGAAAATTGGACATAGTACTACCTGAATATCCAGCTATTCCACTTCTGGGCATATACCCCAGAGACACTCCAATATACAACAAAGATACATGTACCACAATGTTCATAGCAGCTCTATTTATAATAGCCAGAAGCTGGAAAGAACCCAGATGTCCTTCAGTAGATGAATGGATACAAAAATTGTGGTACATTTACACAATGGAATACTACTCAGCCATCAGAAACAATGACTTAACCAAATTCTTAAGAAAATAGTTGCATCTAGAGAATATCATGCTGAGTGAGATAACCGAGTCACAAAAGAACAGACATAATATGCAGTCACTGATAGTGGGATGTTAACCCCAGAGGCTCGGACTGCCCCAGAAACAACTCACAGACTGTGTGAAGTCCAAGAAAAAAAAAAAGAAGAAGAAGAAGAAAACAAAACAAAACAAAACAAAACATCACGCTCAATCCTTACACACCAAGAAAACTTTGACTAATCCCAGGTTACATCCTGTTGTACATGTACTTTTTGCTCATTGTAACTTGTAAGACCTCAATGCAGACTATCAAACCTTAAAAAAAAGAAAAAAAGAAGCCAAGCACTAACAAAAATGTATTTGTATACATTTATACAAAAATGTTTAAAATTTTTTTTACCTTTGTTTTTTAAAATAAAGTTAAAAAAACATTAAGTTTGGTATAATTATGGCTTTCCTCTGAAGAGTCTACATCATCCACACATGGTGATCCCGCGGCACCGGGAATTTTTTTTTTTTTTTTTTCACCTCTAGAAAGAAACAAAATTGATGCAAACCATTGACCCTTCCTCCTTCACATCTTCACATTCCTAAACCACCATTTCTGTCCAACGTGTTGACACTGGAGAGATTAAACATTTCCACAGTGTTTATCTGTGCATTTCCACTTGAGGGCTTTTATTTTGGAAGAAGAATCTAGAACTCTTCTAGAGCAAACTCTGGCATCAGAATATTGCCATCTCCCTCAGACATAATTACACTGATTCCAAATTCATACTATTCACCACTGTCAGCATGACAATCACGCTCCCTAGGAGAACACAGAATATTTCAGAAGGGGTGAAGCCAAGCTGTGAACTCTAACTGTTTGTGTTGAGTATGAGTGACTACTTCTTCTCAGTGAGACAGTCCTCTAGTGAAACCCATACTACATTGCACACCATGAGACTGCTGTACTTTGCTTTGATCTTTTCTTCAGAAAATGAAATAATCTGTATTTGTCAGGGTTTTTTGGAGACCTTGTTTGTACCACTGTATATGAGTGATGTGTCGTTTCTCTGTTTCTGTGTGTGCTAGGATAAAGGAAACTTAAACATAATAATGTGTGTTATGTTACCTAATTATTTTCATATTTAGAACATTTTACTACTCAGCAATAGCATAAAAATTGAGATGAGTTAAAGATTTCTTGGGTAATCTACAGTATTAATATATTCTATGATCCCCACAGAGTCAGTGTCTGAATTCCCAGTGCAGGCATGGTAAGAATTAGCTAGTTATCATTATTTATTGCTAGGGCTTAATTATAATTGTAGATGTATTAGATATCATTCTGTGTATGTTTTAATATGTATGCTGAGAACAGAATGGTAGTTTGCAGAGGCTTGTAAGGGGGAGCATCAGTGATGAGGTGGAGTCGGTCATAAGTACTAAGTGACAGAATAGTGATCTGCTATTGGGTGACAACTATAGAATGTGAATAACTTCTTTACCTTAAAACTGAAGAAAACTGTTTGAATGTTCTTACCACGAATAAATGATTAATGTTTGAGGTGACTGATATCTTTACTCTGATTTAGTATAGCATATATGTATACAAGTGTTGAAATACATGTTATGCTTCATAAACATAAAATATTTATTAACTCAATTTAAAGTGGGAAATCAAAGACAACTTCAATGTCTAACTAAGCCTGCCCTTTCTATAGGTTTTCCCAATCTCAGATAACGGCCCTCCGTCCTCTCAGTTAATGGAGTGAAAACATTTAGAACTGAACTTTGTCCTGCATCAGTTCACATTCACATTTCCAGCAAAACCTTCCTGAATCTACTGCTTCTAAACCCGTCTATGGTATTGCCAAATCTCTAACGTCCTTGTCTTTCACCTGAATAACAGTTTTGTAATTTTTCTGCTCCTGTCTTTCTTCCTTTGTTTTTGTGCAAACTAGCCAGTGACTTGGTACCTTATGAAGAGCTTGGTGCTGCTTTCTCTCTCAGAAAGCTATGGCAGCTTCTATTCCCGCCAAAACGGTCAGGTCTAACTGGTGGTTAGAACAAAGCCATTATTCCTCAGGAACTTGTGAAGCCAACTGACATCTACCAGAGTGAAATGGTCCAAAGGTGTTCTGTGGTGTCTTATTTAGTTTTCATAATCAAAAACTTCCTTCCCTCCTCCTTCTCTCTCTCTCTCTCTCTCTCTCTCTCTCTCTCTCTCTCTCTCTCTCCTCCCTCCCTCCCTCCCCCCTCCCTCTCCACCTCCCCTTCTCTCTTGTTCTGGCCAGCCCCAACTCTGTCTTGGGCATGTTCAGTTTACTACTATCTCTGCTTCAGTAGCTCAGTGATTCAGTTAATTACTCCCTGCTCTTGCAGATGCTGATGACATCTTATCCACAGTAAAAACTTTCTGCTTTATTGTACTTTGGAATGGTCATGTCATTAATGATCTGTTAATTGAAGAAAAAAATGAGAAATTCTATTACTCCATGAACCAAAAGATGCTTAAGATATGACTATCTAGGCCGCAGAGACTTTTTTAATGCTTGTCACTCTCAGCAAGCCGCAGAGGACTCTGGGTTTTTCTTTAGCTTTCCAGTGTGTTTCAGTCCTCTGGGCTCCCTGCTTGGTTTCATTTGGTTTCACTTTTGAATGTAGCCCATCTAGGATGGTACATGGGTCACATTCTCACCTCCTTTGGGTGTATACTTATCATTTTCGGTTCCACTTTGCCTTTTATTGTCTTAAAAATCATACCACAGCTTCCCACCTTGTACTTTCCTTCTCATATTTCTACATGGTGCACATTCCATCTTACATCCAGCCTCACCACTTGTTCACTGCCTATCTCTTCCAAACCAAGCTTTTCTCAGTTTGAGGTTTTCTAAGTTATTCACACCTGCACCAATAGAACCGTGTCTGAAACATGTTAGGGACACAATAAGTACATGAAGAATGAATCAACAGATGCGGGCAAAACTATGGTTAATATAAACCTCAAGTTTTTAAAATTTAAAGTGGATACACTAGTTTTGGATAGAAGATTTATTCTTTTAAAACATTTTTGCTTAGGATGGTATTGAATTTTTTTATTATATTTAATAAAATAAATAAAGTGGGTACTTCAAATTTTTCTGGGACTGATGAAATTTCACATGAATATTAATGGCAACAAAGCTATGTACTAAGAGGCATGAATCAAATAAGAGCCAATAATCTGTGATTTAAAAAAATGACATCACATACATAATACCAATGTACTCATACTGTTGAATTCTCAGGCTAAACGGTAGAGATGGATTTTGTAGAACCTCTCTCAGTCTTTAGGATCAAGAATGGAAGTGGTGGAGGGTCGTTCTCAGAGACACTTTGTAGACATGTGATGCCACCAAAATGAACTTTGGTCATGATATTTTTCACAACTCCATGCTGCTTGTCACTGGGTTACACTTTAAAAGAGTAACAGCCTTTCTGGTATACTTGTGTTTATATTCTATATATTCTATTTCCTTCTTCCTTCTGTAAAGATTGCATGGACTGATCCCAAGGCTGTGCTTGTTCTGTTGCCTCATTCAGGACTCCATCTTCCTCAAGGAGCTGGAAGCCATTATTCGGGAATCTTAGTGAAGGCACCGTTTCAGTCTCTGCTGCTCGCCTCCCCCACTAAGTATGCCCAGAATGTTCTGATCCACAGGAAAGTAGCCTGTTATAGAAACATTTGAATGCACGGGTTAAAATACATTATAAATAATGTATTTTAACCAATGGTATGTATGTGTATATATATATGCCACAAATTGATATATTGTATTTAACTTTTTAAAATGTTATTTTTGAGGATTTCAGACATGCAAAGAAATCATAATATAAATGGTTGTTTTCAAAGCTATTGCTGAAAAGCCTTTAATTTCGTGTCAACAGTTGAATTTGGATTTCAAATTCAATTTAAAAATTCTAAGTTGCATAGTCTTCAGAAATCATGTTTACATGCTGTACTGTATGTTTACACAAGAAAATGAAATTTCATTTCACAATCTTGTGTATAATTGGTCTTTAAGAGAGATCTACAGCTTAAATGCACACTTTCCTTTATGAATTTCACATGAATACGTGAAAGAATAGATGTAATCTGCACTAAGTTCAAGAAACAGAGGAAACAAAGAGCACTTCTTATTTTCTACACATTTAGACAACATTTTTTTAAAAACACCTTGCTCTAGTTGAAGGACAATACAACACATCATTTGGACCAAGACTGTGCCCTCCTAAGAGAGAAGGTAGGAGAATAAGAATTATTCTCTAAAGATGTAAATTAATCCTAAAACGGATTCTGGTGTGCACACACATGAGGAGGGCTACTCATTGAAGCAAGCTGCTGACAATTCTACTCCTGACAATAAAATTATCATTCTCTGTAACATTTTCATCAGAGTATAAGAAATATGAAGGAAAACTTATATAAGTCATTCAACGGGCATAAGCAAATCTAATGCCACATTTACTAGTAAATTCTATACCATCCCATATACAACTACAAGGGAACTTCGACTATCAAGGTAAAGTTAGATGAAAAATGTTATTTCAGTTTAAAATAAATTATATCTGCTTATATCATAGAGATGACAAAACAACATTAATGAGTATTAGCTGTTCCAATTAATCTCATTGAGTTTCTGTAATATATATTAAACTGTCATCTAATTGTAGCTATTATTTCTGTCTTTCTCATTTATTGTGTGTGTGTGTGTGTGTGTGTGTGTGTGTGTGTGTGTGCGTGTGTGTGTGTGTGTGTGTGCATGCATATGGAGTCATTAGTTATCCTGCTAGGCCACTCTCACTTTATTTTGTGAGAAAGGCTATCTTGTTGCTCACCAATTCTGTTACACTAGATAGTCAAAGAGCAGCAAAGGTTGTCCTATCTGTGTTCTACAATGCTTGCATGACAAACATGCATTCCATATCCAACACTTTACACAGGTATATTTGGTTGGCATTTTATCCACTGAAACATCACTCCACCTTCTCACTTCTATTTTTATAACAACTTTGTATGATTGTTAAGTTATCGAAATTATGTGTGCTTGTATGTGGATATGTACATGTGATTGCAGGTCCCCAAAGAGAGAGGTTAGAGGTGATCTCCCTGGACATGGCCACTGTTAAGAAATCTTTTTTGGTTTGACTTGTAATATATTGGTTTTAAGATCAGTTTATTTTAAAAATTAAAAAAAAAAAAATAGTCTTGTACTAATAAACAGGCATGGTGGGACATAAGGGAACTTCATTATTTGATGTCTCAGCAACTAGAGGACAAGGAATTCCTGCAGTGATTATTTAATATTAGTGCTGAAATCAAGTCTATCTCTCATCCAAGTAAGCGATTTACTTAGCTAATGTGCCCAAACAATTAACTTAAGTCATCTATATTTTAAAATATAAGTAAAATCTGTACACATATAATTTATTATAAATGGTATTCTATTTAGTATAGTTGTTTACAAATAGATTTAAAATAGCTTTTTAAAAATATGGAGTCAAGAAATATTTCTGGAATTGTTACATATATAATAAATATATAAGAAAGTCTAATATATGATAAAATAAATCATAATAAAATAAATTATATTTTACATATAATAAAATTACATATAAAAAATAAAAAGTAACACATTTAAGTATTATTAAGGATAGAATATTATTAAGAATAGAATAAAATAGAATTTAAATAGTTGGGCATGGTGGTATATGTCTTCAATATCACACTGGGGAGGCAGAGACAGGCAGATCTCTATGAGTTAGAGACCTAAAACATTCAGGCCTATTTTATTAGATAGAAATACTTCTTTACTTATATTAACCTAGTCAAGGATTGCTAATTTGCCAAGACACTTCCCTTTTTGTTTTCAATTGAACATTTTCTTTACATACATTCCAAATGTCATCCCGTTTCCCAGTTTCCACTCTGGAATGCCTCTATCCCATTCCCCCTCCTCTGCCTTCCCTCCCTACCATCCACTCCCTCTCACTTCCCCACCCAGGCATTTCCCTACATTGGGGCATGGAGACATCAAAGGACCTAGGGCCTTTCCTCTTGTAGATGCCTAATAAGGCCATCCTCAGCTACATATGCAGCTGGAGCCATGGATCTCTTCATGTGTGCTCTTTGATTCGTGGTTTAGTCCCTGCGAGTTCTGGGTTGTCTGATTGGTTGATATTGTTGTTCTTCCTATGAGGTTGCAAACCACTTCAGCTTCTTCAGTCCTTATTAAAAGTCTTTTCTCCCCAGTCAATTATACCTCTTGCCTCATCCATGTCTTTAAAATCTTGTTTATACCTTTTATTCCAAGTAAAAGATAGAGAGAAGTTAGGTCCATGTTATTTGTTTCTAATACTAAACATCTTACATTTACAGGGCTCTTCAACACACTCACTCTATTATCTTGACAGATCTACATATCAAAACTCTATGAGCTGGGAACATACTGAAATGCTCATTTATTTTTCACCAGGAAGAATTTATATTTAATTAGATTTGTATTTATAATTTATACTTAACTTATATTTAATCTAATAAAAATTGTTCAAATTGCTTCACGGATTAGAAGAAGGTTGTTATAAATAATGAATGGCATCTGTATTAGTCAGAGTCACAGAACTTATGGTAGTCTTTATATAGTACGTTATTTGTTGGTGACTTACAGTCTGTTCTTCAACTCCCCAACAATGGTCCGAGGATCTAGCAGATGCTCAGTCCTACAAGACAAGCAGATGAAGATGAGAGCCTTCCTTCTTCCAGTGTCCTTATGTAGGTCTCCAAGAGAAGGGGTGTCCCAGATTAGAGGTGTGTACCACCACTCCTGGATCTGGGACTTGCTTTGTTCCAGATGACGTTGAGCTCAGAGATCTCCTTGCCTCAGTGTCCTAAGATCCATAGCCTCTATGCGTCAAGATCAGGATCAAAGGTGAGCCTCCCTATTCTGGGTTGTGGTTCATTCCAGATATAATCAAGCTGACAACCAGGAATAGCCACTACACCACCATCAATATAAAATGATATGCAAGTGTAGCTAAAAAATTATGTCATGCATAAGAAAACTGTGTATAGGTAGTTACTTTTGCTAACCAAACCCAGGCTACTGACAAATTCGCAAAAAAAAAAAAAAAAAAAAAAAAAAAAAAAAAAAAAATGCAAGCAGGTGAATTTGAATTCCTCAGAACACTTATTCACTGCCTCCATAGGCTTGAAAGCTCAGTGACAATCAGCAAAAATAATGAGAGTGGTGTTGGAGTGTTGGAGTGTGGTAAAATTCAGGTAACCCATGAATTCCACCAATGAGAGAAGCCATCCAGCTCTCACTTTGTATCCCAGATTGTTAGTGTTGCCAACCTCTAAACAGAAAAGTCCCCTAATGGAAAAGATCTGTGGGAATATTCATTCAATAAATGAGAGAATGAAGGGAATAGCAAAAGCCATGTAGTTGCATGCTCTAGCTCAACCAATGTCTGGTTTATCATTATACATACATACATACACATATATATATATATATGTATGTATGTATGTATGTATGTATGTATGTATGTATATGTCTATATACTGCGTGTGTGCTCATGTGTGTGCATGTGTGAGTTTGCATAGTTCATGTGCCACCTTTCTTTTTACACCTTGAACCTTAGGAAACTCCCTAACACATCCCCGAGTAGTGCCATCACTAGCTCCACATCTTGTTCTAAATGTCAATATTTGTAACATGTCCTTGTCACTGACCAAGAACTGAGTGTGAATACTCTGTTTTCTAAAATATGGAACATGTCCTCCAATAAATGGCAAATTTTACTGATTCCTTTATGCACTCATTTGTTGTATTTAGATAAAATAAAACTATAAAGAAATGTAATAATTTTATAATCTTGCAAATAGATTTTATCACTATTTTGTTTTGTTTGAAATAGAAAGGTCCAATAGGCATAATGTGTTGATCTCCCTTCTCAGCTCTGCTTGAGAGCATAGCTCTGATGTTAGCCTTTTCTCCCTGATGCTCTTGGTTTGTAGCAACTCTGGGAATATCAAACAGCCATGTATAAACCAGCAGCTATCAGAAAAATATTGCTGATGAGTGGGAAGATTTACAAAGCTATCCTATTGAGTTACAGTCTTCCTAGTGTTAAAATGAAGGCAATGGAATTAAACAGTTACTGAAGGAACATAATTTGGGAGGTGTATTATGTTGTTATGTTTTATAATAATTCTGAATATCTCATTTCATAGTTCAGACATTGCTATGTACATTTTAATTAATATAGCATAATGACACTGCCAATATATGTTAGGCATACACATGTTCTTTATTTTATACAAAGGGATACACAGGTATTTGAATGTACATGTTATATTGCTATCACTATATATTTGAACCATGCTAATGGTTTTGCAGATTAAGCATCACAGTATGCCATGCTATGATGATGTCGGCCTTGCTCCACTAGGAGAATAAGGAAAGGCATTTTGGCCTAGTAGTGTCTGTCTGTCCGACTTGAGTCCTTTATCCAGCAATGGTAGAAATCTACAAGTATGTTTATATTTTAAAGGTATGATTGTTGTATGGCACTTTTTTTTGCCCCACAAGCCAGATTCTCTGAAATGAAATCCAAGCAGACAGATCCAGAGTATAATGCATATATGTATAACTAATTCACTGAAAAAATGTGCAAATCCCAGACAAACAAACAAATAAAACAACAAGAAGAAAATGGTCATGCAGTGTAATTGCTGGAAAAGAGCAAACCCAGGTCCCTGCTGCTGAAACTGAGAACCCAGGTGTATCTCTGCATTTGTCCATAGCTTCCTGGGCATCATCTGCAAGTAATGGTCTCATTTTTCTTCTTTAGCATCCTTGGGGCTCATAGGAACCTCTCTATCAGAAACACTACGAGAAATGGCGTGTTCCTTCAACAAATTTAATCACCATCGCTGTATGTCCTCTTACTTCAAAAGCCAATTCTATCTCTTTGTGTTCCTTTGGAATATTTAATCACTCCCACAACATAGAGCCCTTCAAGAAAATCAGACTGGCAACACGGGCTCAAAGAAGTCAGTTGTTCCCATCTTGGTCCCTTGTCATTCAGATAAATTATCTAGACAGCGTTTTTAGTGATACCAGGAAAACGAGGACTTCAGCTTACTTATGTGCTGGGCTTCTATCTGTTCAATAATGGATGGTGACAGCATATCAGACTACTGTCTGAGCTGCTTTTTAATCATTGAATGTGTTTCACTGACTTTGGTTCCTCCCTGTCATTAGGAACATTCTTCTCTATATTGCACAAGAAGGACAAACAGTGCTGATGATAGAGTTAAAGGCTCTTCCACTCACTGCTCAAACAGAGGCCTTTTAATGTCAACATTCTGATTTGAGTTTTGAGGGAGTTACTTTAAATTTTCTTTAACCTACAAACTATCTATAATGGGCATATTAATCCATGCCTGAGTCAAAGTCCAAATGACTTCTGATAATAGTCACAAAAATCTAGTATGTTACTAGCTTATTACTTATTAGAAAAATATATCTCATCTTAAAGTTAAGCTATCACATATTTCATTTTACTTGAATAAATTATATGAGTAAAAATAGAGTAAAAATAAAATTATGGGGACTTTTGAGATAGCTCAGTGGTTAAGAGCATTTGTTGTTATTCAAGAGGTCTTGGAATTACTTATTAGTATGTATATAGAAGTTCAGGACCCTCCATGTAATTCCTGTTCTCAGGGACTGAATGCATGCACTTGTGGGTACTAGTTTGGTCTTTTGGCCTTTGTTGGTACGAACTATATATGTTGTTGACATACATACATTCAGGTAAAACATTGATTCGAATGAAAGAAAAGCACATTTTTAAAGTAAAAAAGATAAGCAGAATGTGTATTTTATAACACATAAATGACTTTGAGGAATAATATATTGGGTAGGTCAACTTTATCCTGTCAGTTCATTAAAGTATAAGTCTATGTTGTGTGCAGAGCTCTGAGCTGACTGTTGCGTATCCGGGATCCTGATTCCACGCCGGTATATTTTCCCACTGTAGGTGTACTACAAGTTTGATGGAGTGGGCATCCTTTGAACAAGCCATAATGGTGAAAAGACTTCAGAAATACTTAAAATTCAGAATTAATTCTGGTCCTTGATGAGCCTAACATAAGACAGAGCCACGACAAAGGGTTCAACACTCTCTGGCAAAAGTAATCCAAAGCAATAGAAAAATCCCGGGGCTGTTCTTGCTGAAGTAATGCATTTTGAAGTGCTTGGTCCATCTAAGAGAACAAATGGCCAAAATGCTTCGAGAACTCAGTTGTCACATAGAATGTTGTTGTTATTTGCTATCCTAGCTAGTTTTATTTAATGGCCAGTAAAGGAGCCATATAGTAATGTGTAGAGGTATACACACACACACACACACACACACACACACACACACACACACACATATGTAAGAAATAGACACTTGAGCCTTACAGGAAAATGGTTCCAGCCATTTCAGAGTTTCTAGGGCCAGAGCAAAGCATCTGGTAGAACACACTGCAGTTTTGATCCATGAGAACCGGGAGTCAATAGGTTCATACTGTTTCAAGCTATTGCCATCTGGGTGCTTTGCTGTGAATCAACAGAAAACAAAAGCTGTGTAGGGGAGGAATTTCCAACTTAATTCACACTCCTCTATTTTCCCCAGGGAAGCACAGTCCATACTCCTTGGTCCAAGCCCTTCACCGTGAGGGTGCAGGCTTCATCTGCCTTTGAAACATCTCTCACTTCTACTGGTCTTTCAATATAATTCTGAAGCACATTCAGTGTCTTTGTGTCTTAAGCATGGTGAATGTGCCTTTTAAAACACTGTTACACGTACTGTCCCAGCATAAAATACTTTTCCCCATCTTGGCATTTGCAAAACCCTTCACAGAGGTCAAAATTCAGATCAGATATTGTAGTATGTAGTTTTTGCTACCTTGCTTTAATGCTCTGGGAACACACTGCCCTACCACACCCCCACCCAGATTCCCTGGATCCACAGATGAAAAGCAACACAGGCCAGTTAATCTTAAAATGCCTTTGCTAACTTGATGACTGGGCACTCTTAAACGTCCCCTACAACCCCAGGAATAATCAGATTGGCCACTCTAATTGAGAACTCACAGGGCTGGTTGGCTTTTTCTCCTACTGCTACTGCCTCTTTCCTCTTCCCCCATCCTCTGGATTCTCTCTGCATACTCCAGAGCAACTCTTAAGTGTCCCACCTAATCCTCAGTCATTAGGCACTGGTGTCTTTACTGATTGATCAAGCACCAACTGGGGAACAAAACATTAGCATCAGAACCACCCTCTGTAAGATATCACTTCTCCTATGAAAATCTCCTAGGCTGCTCTTGTCATAAGCAGTCTAACATGTTATATAATTAACAGCATTTGGTCTGTCCTTTGTGGCACATACATTGTTTGGTTCATCTGTTTACCATTAGTACTATAATGCAATGACTGGTATGAATTAGGTAGTAAACAATTAGCCATGCTTTGCTGAATAAACAAAAAGTTAATCAATACATTTGCATCAATCATAACCAAGAATAATTGCATTATGAAAATAAGAGTTGTTGCATAAACTAACCACACAGGTAAAGTGATGCTTTTAAAAAAATGTATATTATAGTTACATGGATTTCAGCAGAACCAATTGGTTAAAATTCAAAGAAAAAGAGTCAAGGTTTAAGTTGTACTAGGGGTATTAATAATAATTACTATTTCAATATGATTATAATTACTTGGTAATATTTACTGCTCCAATAATTACTATTTTAACAAAATAATAATCGTGACTTGCCTAAAATTCACTATGTATTTCCCTAGCCTGGTACTCTTGGATATCCTCCTGCCTCTGCATCCAGAGTGCTGGGATTGAATGTGTAACAGGTCTATCTTACATTGTTGACCAACTCCAATGGTCTTCTGCTACTGAGGTCAATTACGTTCCACTATCTAGGCATGTTTCCATTTTACAGAACTCTATTGGACAAGCTTTTTAGGCCACGATCTCACTGCAAGTGTTCCATCCTAGATTATCAAAACAGTCACAAAGGACAGACAGACACCAAAATTTAGAATTGTGATATGGATCCTGAATTTCTTATGTTTCAGGAAGCCTTGCCTCAGATGGGAATCAGGAGACATAGCTATCAAACTCCAGCAGGATGTCATTACACACCTACTTACCTAGCTTCTCTGTCAGGACACTCCTAACCACAAAAGGGAGAGAATTTAGAAGCAACCCGCTTCTATTCTTCTCCAGTATGCATGGCCACTTTATAATACAAAGTAATGCTGTTATTTTCATATCTTTATTTATAGTTTTGTGATTACAGTTTTTTTTATTAAAGTTTATTATTCGGGAAGACATGTTACTTCACCAGTCTGGTGTACATGGAATCTGTGACCCTACTTGACCAGCAAACACTTTACCTATTTGTGTGCTGTTTGGAACATAGGTCAACTTTTATTCATTGCTCAGTGTTCTACAATAGTGTTCTTTGAAGATGATAGATTTCGTTACCGGTTATTTATGCTGAGGGAAGCACAGTTGGACAGCTTGTCATGATAAGGCATGAAATTCTATTTATAGGATACTTCTCTCATCCACCCTGACCTCCACCCCATTCAAACTGAAAAATATTAAACTATGATTGGTTGGTGTGTGTGTGTTTTAGAAAATGATTTTTAACTGTTGGGCAGTCCTTGCATCTTTCTTCTCTGTTTGGATCAACAACTCTCAAATTTGTCTATGCATTTGAGTTACTTGTGAAAATGTTAAAGGCCTCAGCAGCCAGGCCACAGGGGGTTAATGTTCAATCTTGTTTTAAAACCTCTGTTGGTTTGGTGCAGCTTAAGATGAAGTGAAGAGACACTCAACAAACACACTTCCCCACTTCTAGGTTTCAGTATTTTGAGGTAAACATGAGTCCTCTTGAACTAAAGATGATGCCATAGACTAACCCCAAGTTTCTAAACTTAAACCATGATACATCCACTGCTTACAGCTGTCCTGATACTGCAAAACATATGCTCTACATGGTTTTTGCTTTTCTTTTAAGGAATAATGATTTTTAAGAGAAATTTCTCCAGTGATCACAAACACTTGGAAAAAATCCTGATAGATTATGTTTCAAGCAAATCCATTTTCGGTATTTGGAAGTTAGATTTGCTGGTTTATCCCCACCCTGATTCTTTTGTATTCATTCTGTTCGCACATGCTTGAGGTAAGACATGATAACTGGCAACAGGTCATAAGTTTTTCTTAGTTATTATTATTGATGACTTTGATGACAGTATTTTCATGTTTATTTTGGTTTTAAAACTGTAACACAAAATAATCAATCGGATCAGATAAAGGGGTTACTAGAAAGACTGTCGCACATCCTTTGGTATGTCAGTACCTTGCAACTCTTTAAATTGTAAAACAAAAAGCTAGTTTGTCTTCACAGTACACATTACTCCTCCTGAAGTTATTTTATTATTACTTTTATCTAGTATAGAAAATATGGGACATCTTTCTTCCCTAGGAAACCTGACATTAAAACAAATTTTTCAAATGCCTTTTTATTTATTTATTCTTGGTGGATGGTGTTTACTTTTTATTGGATGTTTTATGCATTTACATTTCAAATGTTATACCTTTCCCCCTCCCTTTGTTTCTATGAAGGTGTTCCCACTCCCACCCACCTGCTCCTGCCTCATCACCCTGGCATTCCCCTACACTGGGGAAACAAGCCTTCACAGGACCAAGGTTTTATAGGAAAAAAATTGCTAAACAATCTCTATGAGAAATGTTACCATAGCTACATTTTAACACAGAGTTTTATGAGACCTCTTTCTTTGGGAATTATTTTATATCTCATTGAAATGTTAGCTAAAACTTAAAAAAAATCAACCAGTGTCCACAGAGAGTCACTGGTTGATTAAAATTTCAACTCTGTGGAGAGACCGGAATATTGTGGGACCAGAGGCTAATTACCTTGTCTTGGGCTAAGTACTGATCATTTAAAGCAGACATTCCCTGCTGACCTCTGTGATGAACTAACAATAGATACAAATCTTTGCGTATGTACTGATTTAACAGGCAGTTAACTTCTACCAATCCAAAGGCCAAGACTCATATCACATAGCACTTTGATCCTATAGGAGACCTTCCCACATCTCCATGTTCCTGCATCTCTGATGTACTGAAAGTGGTAGTTTAAAACTTGTCTTGATTTATAACTTTCTCTATCCCTATAAAACTACAAAACCATTATGAAACTGCTTCAACATTGGAGCATGGTTGGTGTGACATAAAGCTGTGTCCCTGAGCTATAATCACTCACAGTGTCTCCAGAATACACTATCTTTTATTGCTCTTAAGAAAGACAGAATTTATTTTTTTATCAGAATTAATAATTGCGACAGATTTAGAAAGTAATAATTTGTACCCTTTCTGTGTGTGGCTCAGAAAGTAGGTTCTTGAGAAGCTAGTATACAACTAGTCAACATTTACAACTAAAAAACTATTTTTTTTAATTTCAGTGGAAATATAATTAGGAATACTTTTTCCCAATTATTGACTATAGTTCCTAAAGGTAATGACTATTAAAGCAATGATCCTAATGTATTTTATGTCTGTGTAGTCATTCATACATTTACTTCATAAGCTCCTACTATTTATCTATGGTCTATGTTATTCCAATCATTTCCACGTCTACTGGAAGTAGGAAACCTCTAATATGAATAGCACCATCTTCACAGTGAGATCCGGACTTTTATGAGTTTGAATCTAACAGAGCATCATTTTGTGAATTACTATGACAATGTGAAGGAAACAGTGCCTCTGAATTCCCATTAGTACCCAGTAATCATCAGGCAAGGCAGGCTTGCTGAAAGGTCCAAATACTGATCTCTCCATGCAACAGGAAACTACAGTCTTGTGACATTGTCTAGAATTTCTTTTTCATATAACCATTTATTATTTTATGTATAAATTTACTTGAAAGTGAATAGCAAGTTTCGTGCACTACTGGATTTTAAATGTATAGGTAGCTCTCGCCTCCATCAAAGAAGCTTCTTTTGGCAGCAGAGAGAGATCATTTCAGAAAGCCACACTGGTTAAAATTCAGAGATAGCAGACTGTGTGAGACCTGCCTCCAGTTAATACATTTGCAGCAAAACCTCTGAGAGATGGTTTAGTGTTTAATACTTATTAATTTCCTTTAATTGGTAGATATATTTTTAAAGGTCCTTATTTTCCACTTTCCTGTTATCCTACAGAAGAATTAGTAGAGGCAGTACTCAGAGATATATGACCGAGCTACATTTTCCAATTCCTAATGTCTCTATAACTACTACCTCTTTTTTTAAACGTCACTTGTTACAGCGTGTGCACACAGTGTGGTGGGGGGAGAACAAAGCCCATATGTGAAAGCCAGAGGGAAACTTCGTAGAGTCTTTCTTCCTTTGATGTGGAACCGAGAAACTGGACTCAGATTGTCAGGTTTTCACCTGCTACATCATCTTGTCAACCCCACATCCCCTTTTCTTTAAAGCCATTTGTACATATTCTTTAATGATGCAACAATTTACCAGCATAAAGTTGTGACAAAAGGTAATCACATTTATGATATGTTTATTTACAACTTTGTGAAAAGTCCTTTCTTCTAGAATGCCATGTTGTATTTTGGCATTCCTAGGTATGCCCTGTGGATGCAAGAAACCATGTTGTCTTATAAATGACAAAGGAAATTTTCTTCTTAACTAATGTGTCTTCTTGATTATCCTCTGAGACCTATCATCCATGCCATAAGTTAAAGGGTTATTTTTTCTCATTTATTCTACCAGGCTCTCTGTCATTAGTTTAATTTGGGATGAGTTCTTACAGTGAAGCTCCTTGATCTCTAGTCATGGTCTATTAAATCTCTGTCCTGAAATGTGTGATTCCTTCACCTCGCATCATGATAAGTATCTTTCCAGAGCCTCTTTGAGTGCCATTTGCTTCCTGACATGCCTCGCAATGCATTTATCCCTCCCATGGACATCTTCATCACTCTGATTTCTTCTCTACCTTTGAACATCACATTTCGATGTTTATTCCTGGGGATTTCTTGAGCTCTTTTCCTTTTCAAGCTCTACAATCTACAATAGAGATTCAATGATAAAAGAAATAGAATTTTTTGTCCTACTAGTGTATGTATGGGGAATTATGTTGTGATTTCAGAAATAAAACTACACAGAGGTGATGGAGGCAGTGGAGAGTGTTTCCAGTCTTCTGCTTCAGAAAAATCTACATATTAAGTCATGTGTTTAAAAATAAGTAGAACAAATCAGACCTGATACCCTGTGCTGTAGTAGTGACTACTTTGAGTGCTAAGAAAAGAGATTAAGGAAAGCCGGAAAGCCCACATAGTCTAAGGGAAGAGATTATGAGTCCAAGCCCTGCTTAGGTAATGGAAACAGTTCAAAGTTTCAAAGTAAGCCTGAGATAATTATTAATTCCCTAGCTCAAACTCAACAACTGATTTGGGTGATAGCTCACTTTTAAAATAAACACCTAGTGTATTAAGCTCTTGCCTGTTGTCTCAACACCACAAATAAAGAAATAAAAAAAAGTTTGGGGAGCTTTTTAAAACAGCAACAAGTATTTTATTTTATTTTATTGTAAGTCCCCTGAGGGGGTGCATCGTTCCTGGAGGTACTACAATGCCAGGTTGCTGCATGGAATGGATGGAGCAAGCTCCTATTCCAACTCCTAGTTCCAAAAATCCATTTAATATATTGTCCTCAGATAGAGGACATATTAGATGTTAAACTGATAAGGACAAAAACAATGAATGTTGAGTTTATCTTGATAGTGTATGACAAGGATTATGGCTACTGGGATTTTTGTTGTAGTTGTTTGCAACATAAAGTTTTAACTGAACATGGAATGATAGTTGATGGACTGAGTCTCCGAGGGTTTCGATTTATAATAAAATAACTAGGTAAGAATTGTTTGAGAAGGGCAAGACTTCAGAGTAATTTTGGAAGGGGTATGCTATTGTTATAATTATATATATATATATGTACATACATGCAAATATATGCATATATGTATGTATATATGTATGTATATATGTATGTATGCATGCATGCATGTATCACAGTGTTTCACATAGTCTGAGCCAGAACAATCTTTTTATGTACATGTGTAAATGGGAGAGCTGGGAAAACTGGCAGTCAGAAGAAGCCTAGGACAAGGAAGTCACACTAGGGATATAGACACAGTCTGAGGTCTCAGGCCTGAACATTTCCTGAAAATGCTGACTCAGATTCACTTCCATTGGCTGAAGGCTCAGGAATCTGATGCCCATTGTTAGTAAAAGGAAAATGTGCTGGCCCAGGAAGGTTCAGCTGTGGTCAGAAGCACCCCCCCATTCTATTGAAGGACCAGCCCAGTGAATTGTAGATCTCAGATCAAACCATCTCTACTCTTCTCAGTTTGATGACCTATATGACAACCTTCTCTGGCTTCATCCTCACAGACACGGCCAGCTAGCACTGTGCATGACCCATTTTCTAGGCTTCTGTGACCCACATGAGTTGACTTAAAAACAACAACAAAAGTATAGCACCCACTTAGAGTGGGGTACACCTAGACCTTAAATCATTAATAACTCAAGAGCTAAGAAGATAGCTTTGTGGCAATTTTTGGTATTTAAAAAATCATTATGTTTAATCTATACACACCAAGAAAACTTCGACAGTTTCCATATTACATTTTGTTTTACATGTACTTTATGCTTATGGTAGCTAGTAAGATTTCAATGCATACTATCAAACCTTTAAAATATCAAGTACTGACAAAAATATATTCAAATAGCTCTATGCCAAAAAAATCACTGTATATTACCAAGCACAGTGTGTGAAACAAATGGATAATGGGCTTTTTAACAGCAATATATATGAGTGAGACTCCTGGCATCAAGAGTCCTCCCAAGAAAAAGATCCCTGGGATGGGTTCATTGGGTAAGATGCTTTACAAATTTTGCAAAACTGTGGAACTCTAGTGACAGTAATTTGGTAAAATTGTCCTTGATTGACATTACCACTTCCCTTCCATCAGGTTTCAGGTTTTTCTAATGCTGCTGGGGCAGTGGTCATAGAAATTTGGTATTTATGGGCACATTAAATATGAATTCACTACAATACATTAACAAGGCTTACAGTGGCTATCATCTGTAATTGGATAATGACATTATTTTTGTTCAAGATTGATAGGTTAACATATTCTCTTTAGTTTCTTCAGTTAGCCTACAAAATTGCATGCACATGTGTTTATGTGCATATTCTCTATACCATATGTATAATCTATATTACATGCATAGATAATGGATATATGGTAGATAGATAACAATAGACAAATAAATAGTTAAGCTTTTCCAAATATTTCATAGCATTTATATGATATCAGTAGTAATGAGTTATAAATCTAAAAAAGCACTTCTAAACTCTTAGAAATACACTAGAACTCTTTAGTACACCTGAAAGAGAAAAGACTAGATAGTTTTATTCCTATAAGTAAGTAAATAAATAAATTAATAAATAAACACAATTTCAATTAGGAAAAAAATAATAGGATGCACATCTTTAAACTTAAAAATAAAACAGTTTAATGCTCTCATGTAGTAAGTTAAAATAGTTATTCTTTATATATATATATATATATATATATATATATATATATATATATATTGTATATTTTTATTTATATTTCAAGTGTTATCCTCTTACAGTTTTCCCCTCCTGAAAACTTCTATTTCATCCTCCCTCCCCCTGTTTCAATAAGGGTGTTCCCCACCCACTCCTGCCTTGCCCTTTGCCCTGGCATTTCTCCACACTGGGGCATTGATCCTTGACAGGACCTAGGGCCTCTCCTCCCATTAATGCCCAACAAGGCCATCCTACACTACATACAAGGCTGGAGACATGGATCCCTCCATGTGTGCTCTTTGGATGGTGGTTTAGTCCTTGGGAGCTCTGGTGGATCTCTTCACATGTCATTATTTTTTCTTTTTCTTTTATTAGATTTTTTTTGCATTTACATTTTGGATGTTATATCCTTCCCCCAATCCTCTCCCCTCCCCTTCCCCCTCCCATTGCCTCTATGAAGTTGCTCCCTCTCTCAACCACCCTCTCCCACCTCAGCACCTTGGCATTCCCCTACACTAAGAAAGTGAGCCTTCACTGAACTAAAGGTCTTTCTTCCCATTAATGCCAGACAATACCATTCTCTGCTGCATATGCACCTGGGAACATGGGTCTCTCCATGTGAACTCATTGGTTGGTGTTTTTGTCCTTGGGAGCTGTGGTAGGTTTGATTGGTTGATAATTTTGTTATCCCCATAGGGTTGCAGACCCTTTCAGCTCGTTCAGTCCTTTCTGTAGCTCCTTCATTGGGGTCCTCGTGTTCAGTCTGATGGTTAGCTGCAAGCATTCTCCTCTGTATCAGTATGGTTCTGGCAGAGCCTCTGAGAAGACATCAATATCAGGTTCATGCCAGTAAGCCCTACTTGGCATCAACAATAATGCTTTGGTTTAGTGGCTGCATATGCATTGGTTTTCCAACTGATGCAGTCTCTGAATGATCTTTTCTCCAATCCCTGCTTCTCTATTTGTCCCTTTATTTCCTCCCTTGAGAGTTTTGTTCTCCCTTCTAAGAAGGACTGAGGCATCCACATTCTGGCCTTCCTTTGTTTTTAGCTTCATAAGTTGTGTGAATTGTTTCTTGGGTATTCAAGCTTTTTGGGTTAGTATCTGCTTATAAGTGAGTGCATACAATGAGTGAGGGTTACCTCCCTCAGGATGACAGCTTCAAGTTCCATCCTAGTTACCTAGGAATTTCATGAACTCATTGTTTTAATAGCTGAGTAGTGCTCCATTGTGTATATCAGATGTCACTGTGAGTAAACTTTTTAATTTGGTAATTTATCTTTTTCATCAAAACAATACTATTATGTCAATTTTGCATTTGTAAATTGTATTCTTTATCTGAAAGGGACAGACTTCACTTTCTGTAAAGTTTATTTATATTTCTAAGGTCATTGGAATTGATTAATAGACTGTAGTTTGCAGTGATGTGAAAATAACAGGAAATTTAAGACACTGGAGAGCATGTGAAGGGGAGCGGTGTCTTAGCATAGATATACTTGTTTTTGGCATGGGCATGTACAGATAGATATTCATGGTGTTCTTGTTCATCTGTGTGCAGGCAGGTACGTGTGCAGTAATGGAGAAGCCAGAAGTTGAAACATAGGATCTTCATCATGCTTCTGCTATATTTGTAGAAGCAAGGTTTGCTGAAGAGCCTGGCCTTTATATTTCTGCCTACTATAGCACCTTGCCTAAGGAATCACTTACCTTCAACTCTCTGGTGACAGAATTCCATTAGGCTGCCATGCTGTTTTGGTTGTGGAGTGAGTTCAAACCCTTGTGTTCCTGCTGCCAAGGCATGTACTCTATCCATAAAGCCATCTTTTCAGCCCCGAAAGCTTCAATGCTCCATACGCTCTCTTACAAACAAAAAAGCAGATGTACACTGTAGAGATTGTATGGGAAGAGGTGGAACAGCGCCATGTGCTATGCATATCTCATTGCTGGTTGGATTATTCTGGAAGGATTTCTTTTCATGCCTGTCTGTGTATTGTAGCAAATATAATAATGCACAATAAGCGTGATAATATATGTTCTAAATTAGCTTTGACTCAGGACACTCTTATTTCATATTTAGCATGTAGTTGACTTTGTGTGGTTCCAAGCACCTCCACTCCTTGTTCTTTTTAGAATTTTTCAATTCTGTTTTTACTATTTTATGATTTGATAAATAAGCAAAAATTTTATCTTTGGTACATAATCTGAATAGTTTATTATTCTTTATTATTTATTTACTTAAGTTTTTAAATTGACAGTGTTTCCTGATAAGCTGCAGATATGACCACACATTGATTCAATAATTCAGAACAGAACAATAATGAGTCAGTTATAACTACATATTCATTGTTCTGTGTGCTTTAACTGAATGAGTTATAATGAAGATAACTTTTTATAGGAAGTAATTGATACATGTTTAGATAAATATCTATATAATGAAAAAATATTTATGTTTAACCTACATTTAAATTTATGCTTTGAGGATTCCCAGTAAAGTACTAGATTTATTACAGTGTTATAAGTTTTCAAATCCTATTTCATATTATAAACCATTTTACCCTGAAATAAAACTATCAAGCTTGAGTTTGCCTACTCATTAAAACAATAAATATACTATTAGATAAATAAAAGTCAGAAAATAATATTTACAGTGCATATGGAGGCTTTCTGTTAAAACACAGAACATAAATATATCAAATTTTGATATTACACTTATATAATATCAAATTTGATAATAATATTTGCTATCAGATAAAAACAAGAAAGCCAGTAAAAAAAACATGTGAATTTCTACCATCTCAGAATGAAGTCTTTTTTAATGCTCAGTTAAGCAACAAAGTATTAATTTGAAATTAAACTAAAATTGTATAAAGGCACATCAAAGAAAGCTAGTTTCTGACTTTTCACTGCCCTTGTCTATTAAAGCTGACACACAGCTGAAAAAAGCTCACATTGATTTTAAATGATAGAAACAAACTTAGTAATTATAAAACAAAAAATGTATTTCAGGGAACTTAAGATAATTAACCTGGAATGAGAAAAGTCACAGGAGTGTGATAGGGATGCTTTCTTAGAGAATAATATTCCACTTAATTGCTGATGACAGACAACTATGGAAAGATACATTTATTTAAAGCACATATTTTATGAAATGATCAGCTTGAATTTGACTAAGAAATATGTATCAGGAAGGTAAGCTTTCTCTGCAACTACAGACTTTTAAGACACTGTCTTTCCAGTTGAGCATTAAATCTGTGGGTGGGACACATGGTCCACCATGTTCATTGCAGCCTTAATATAATAGCCAGAAGAACCTGGATGTCCTTCAAAAGAGGAATAGATGCAGAAAATGTGCTACATTTACACAATGGAGTTCTATTCAACTGTTAAAAACAATGACACATGAAATTCTTAGGCAAATGGATGGAATTAGAAAATAATATCCTGAGTGATTCAGTCCTTCTTCGAAGGGAGAAAAAAAGTACTCATGGGAGAAAATACATTGACAAAGAGTGGAGCAGAGACTGAGGGAAAGGTCATCCAGAGACTGCCCCACCTGAGAATCCATCCCATATACAGTTACCAAAACCATACAATATCATGGGTGCCAAGAAGTGCACATCAGTGACAGGAGAGGCCCTTGGTCCTGTGAAGGATCAATGCCCCAGTGTAGGAGAATGCTAGGACGGAGAGGTAAGAAGGAGTGCATGGGCTGGTGGGGATGCACCTTCATATAGGAAGAGAAAGGGGAATGGGAAAGCTGGATTCTAGAGGTAAATCAGGAAAAGGGATAACATTTGGAATGTAAATAAAGAAAACATCTAATAAAAAAGCTGTTTTTTTCCTTCAGCTACTTGTATATTCAACTACTTATACCGTAATGACCTCACACATTGTTCTATATATTATGACTCCTCAGTGAGAGAGTATTAGCAACTTAAAAAGTCTAACTAAAGAACAGTTTTTGAGAGTTCCAAGAATATTGTTTCCTTTTAAACTTGGACTGCATTTGTTTCCCTGGTTCATGACAGAATATATGTCTAGTCAGTTTTTTAATTGTTGCTTTTGATTTCCTTGTCTCATCAAAATGTCCTATTTGTATGTTTTAGATCTACTTATAACACTTCAATATTTTTAAAAGAAATAATCTTGCTTACTTTAGTCTTATCTTTTTGCAATTTTCTCTTTATCCTCTTTTTCTATATGTCTATTTTACATATACAGGCTGATGAAGGGAAATAATCAGTCTGATGTGGGCAAAGATAAATGACTTCTTCCCATCTTTTGACAATATTCCATCTATTTTTTGACTTTTAAGATGAATGTGAGCAAATTAAAGGAGTCATTTCTTTACTTTGGCCGTCAGTTTTCAATACCCTGGGAAGGGTGACAGTTTATGATGATGGTAATGGGTTCTATTTCTTGTTCTATTATTGTGGCTGCTTCAGAGAAGAATTGACAATCCTATGAACAATGACTGGCTCAATCAATCTTTCAGCCCAAAATAACTTAAGACAACACACAGTTTTGTGGGTGAAAAATAAAGAAAAATTCCTTTTTATTTGTTTGATAATCATCAAACACAATTAGGTCCCTTGTTAGATCCTGGCAAAATGTATACATTTATTCAAACCAGAAACTATAAACCTGACATTCTTTTTAAATGTATATTATCATGGTATTGAAGAATATTCTTGAAATTCATCTTTCTCTCTCTCTTTCTCAATCTCATGTGTGTGTGTGTGTGTGTGTGTGTGTGTGTGTGTGTGTGTGTGTGTGTGTTATATGTATACATGTTTTTCTCTATGCTTACAAAATATTAACCAAATCTTACTTGGATGTTTTTGGTACATATCTGTAAATGGTTAGCAATGACCAATGATGCTAATATATGTCACTGAGACAGCAAATAGCCAAGTCTAAATGATCTATCCAGACAAAAGATTAAAATTTCTAAAATTCATATATTATACTCAATAGTAATAAGTAAAAAGTGTAGTTCTTTCAAATTATAAATGTGATGAACTTAGGCATGGATGGTTTTGAAAGTATGAATGTGGTTTAAAGTAGCTCAATTACTAAGCAAGGAGTCAAAGACACCTTTGCCTGCATTTGAGATGCTACTCCTACTAGGTTGCCTCATCCAGCCCTGATGTGATGGTATGTCCCTGTTCTTATAGCTTGTTATGCTGTGTTTGGTTTATGACCCTGAGAGGCTTGCCCCTTTCTGAGAAGAGGAGGGAGGTATTGAAACTGGGGAAGACAGGAGATGGAAGTAGACTTGGGGCTTGTTAGGGAAGAGAAACACCAGTTGGTATAGAATATATGAGAAAAGAATAAAAAACAAAAACAAATAAAAACAAATAAAAGATAATTTTGAAATACTAAACAAAGAAATAACATAAATATAATTTGATCTGTGTTCACCTGTTTTTTTAAAAAAATCCATTGATTTAAAATTACTAAGGTTATCCATTTAAAAAGCAACCCAGAAAATAAGTATTCCAAGATCTCTCCCCATTAAAAATATCTCAGTAATTATTTCTAGCAGTATCAATATCATTGCCAAAAAATAAGTCAACAAAGAAATGTGAAAGACTTATGGTGATGAACTCATAAATATGAATGACTAATAAATATATTTATGTCATAACTTGGCCTGAAAAAAAACAACTGTGGAAAGATGAAGTGGGTGCCTAAAAGTCTACTCATTTGAATACACTCCAGTCAAATCCATGAATGTTATTTGTTTGCATTGAAATGATCCCAAAATTCATCTAGGAAGAAAATAGTATGAAAATTTTATTTTAGTAAAGAAGTACTAAAGGATGAAGTAGGTGGAATTAAAGACCCAGTTAAATAAGTTTCCACAACTACAGTCATATGATTCTAAACACAACTGTCCATACCTCACACTGGACAAAGGATTGTGATTCCAAACACAACTGTCCATACCTCACACTGGACAAAGGATTGTGATTCCAAACACAACTGTCCATACCTCACACTGGACAAAGGATTGGGATTTCAAACACAACTGTCCATACCTCACACTGTACAAAGGATTGTGATTCCAAACACAACTGTCCATACCTCACACTGGACAAAGGATTGGGATTTCAAACACAAGTATCCATACCTCACACTGGACAAAGGATTGTGATTTCAAACACAAGTATCTGTACCTCACACTGGACAAAGTATTGCCAAGTCTTGCTGAAAATAGACATGCCATGTATAATGTTAGATCTGTTTGTCACAATATGTAAAAGCACAGAATAAGCCACAAACCTGACCCAGTGAAACCACTAGAGGAAAATACAGGAGAGAAGCACATGGGATATGGAGAGAGACAACCATTTGAACTTTCTGCATAGGACCAAACATTTCAGGAAATAATAGCAAAGATTGACTTTTGTGAGTATATGAAATCAAAACGTTCTCCTTAGAAAATCATTCGGATTAGGAGAATGAGAAGATGGCTTACAGAGAAAAATAGAGAAATCTCTAGTCATTCATCAATAGATGACGAGTATCTCGTATATATTTAAAATTAAATAAAATTAATATAGTATTTAATTAGCAGACAGGGGTACTAGACAGGAACATCTCAAATAAAAAATATATATAACCAATAAATATTTTAAAGTATCCAACATAGGTAGCCATCTGAATTATGAAATCCAAAACTACACTGGGATTCAATTTTGCCTAGTCAAAATGGCTATCGTCATAGAAATACCAAATGCTAATGACAATGTAAAGAAAAAACAATTCTTGTTCATTGCTACTAACAATACAAATTAGTTCAGATACTCTGGAAAACTGAGTGAAGGGTACTGTAAAACACTATAATATTGAGGCTGGAAAGATGGTTCATGGGGTAAGAGTTCTTGCTGCTCAGTCATGAGAAACAGAGTTCAAATTCCAACACGTGTCAGCTGACTCACTAACACTTGTAACTCTAGCTCTAACAGGGCCAAACCTATTTTTGCCCTCTGTAGGAAATTATACATGTATGTACATATTCTTGAGACACATGCACACACATAAACAAAAAAAATAAGTCTAAAAGAAAAGCTCAAAAACATAACTACCATTATACCTAGCCTCCAGTTTACTCCAGTTCACATGGTGCATGCCCATGTTTATTATAACACCATCCTCAATACCCAACTATGGAAGCCAAGGACATATCAATTAAAAAAAATGTCATACACACACACACACATACACACACACACACACACACACACACACACACAGCAGGGGTGCAAAATAGTACCATGAATTTTAAACAGAGCAAGAGTTTAGAAACAAGAACATTTGGAAAAAAGGAATATGAATGAATGATATAATTATATCTTGAGATATGTTGTATGATTAAGTAAATATACATACAAATTCACATATATGTAAAAAATAACAAATACTAATGAATTTGTTCATTTGAACATAATCTTTGTTCAATCTTTCTAAAAATTATATATCTGTATATATGTATACATATATGGTACATAAGTACAGTAGGACAATTACTTAAGTAGTTGCTTCTATTGAGTACACTAGGAAGGGATGCACTGATTTTGACAAAGCAAGTTCTTTGAACAAAGTGAACAGTAGGAAATTGTCCAAAAGTGTAGTTACTTAAATATAAGTAATTTCTTCCAAGTCTTCCAAATTCTCATATCCAAGACACACGACTTAATTGCACAGAAAATCACTTTCAAATGGCCTAAATAATATAGGTGGACAATGGCTCTCTTACTTCATTTTTCCTCTGCCATCAGTGATTGTTGTAGATTACTCAATGTTTTCAATGCAATTTGTTATAACTCAGAATGATGTCAATAATATCCACTTAAATTCTGGCATTTTCCCAGTGAAATATTTAAAAACATTATCAAGTACGGTGCAGTTTTTATACCAGTTACTGCTATATGAATTGATTTTATTTTGGGTTATAAAATAATATATATTCTCTAAGTTATATTTAATTTTTTTGACCTAATTGGATTAAGAAATAACTAGGCTGCAACCACTCTGGAAATCAGTCCGGTGGTTCCCCAGAAAATTGAACATAGTACTACCAGAAGACCCAGCTATACCACTCCTGGGAATATACTCAAAAGAAGCTCCAACATATAACAAAGACACATGCTCCACTATGTTCATAGCAGCCTTATTTATAAAAGCCAGAAGCTGGAAATAACACTGATGTCCTTCAATAAAGGAATGGATACAAAAACTGTGTTACATTTACACAATGGAATACTATTTAGTTATTAAAAACAATGACTCCATGAAATTCTTAGGTAAATGGATGGACATAGAAGCTGTCATCCAGAGTGAGGTAACACAGTCACAGAAGAACACACATGGTAGGCATTCACTGATAAGCAGATACTAGCCTCAAAAATCTCTAAGTAACCAAGAAACAATTCACAGACCTTATGAAGCTAAAATGAAGGAAGGCCAGAATATGGATGCCTCAGTTCTTCTTAGAAGGTAGAATAAAGCACTCACAGGATGAAATACAGAGTCAAATAGAGGAGCGAGGACTGACGAAAAGATCATTTAGAGACTGACTCACCTCAGGATCCACTTCATATGCAGCCACCAAACCTAAGCACTATTGCTGATGCCAAGAAGAACTTACTGGCTCAGCCTGATATGGATGCCTCCTTGGAGGCTCTTCCAGAGTCATACAGATACAGTTGAGGATGCTAACCATTGGACTTAACATGGGGACCCCAGTGAGGGAGCCAGAGAAAGGACTGAAGGAGCTGAAGGTGTCTGCAACCCATGGGAAGAACAACCTTATCAACCAACCAAACCCTCCAGAGCTCCCAGGGACTAAAACACCAACCTTTGAGCACACATGGAGAGATTCATGGCTCCAGTTGCATATGTAGCAGAAAATGGCATTTTCTGGCATCAATAGGAGGAGAGGCCTTTGATCCAGTGAAGACTCGTTTCCCCAGTATAGTGGAACACCAAGATGCTGAGGTGGGAGTGGGTAGTTGGGAGTTGGACCATCTTCATGGAAGCAGGAGAGGGGGAGAGGAGATGGGAATGGAGGAAAAGGGGATAACATTTGAAATGTAAATACAGAGAAAGTCCAAAAATTTTATTTTTAAAATAGACATAACTAGGCATGCCAGAGAAGGGGTTCAGTGGCTGAAAGTTATGACTGCATGAGTTCCTAAACGGATAACTTTGGGAGCTTTGTGTTGTTTGTTGCCTTATTGGTCCATCCAGGTTCCTGTCCTCCAGGAAGTCAGCTGATTTTAAAGACATTACCTTATTAGCAACAGTGCATGTCAGGTACTAAGCCACTTGGGCTTTAGTCACCTGTGTTCTTCTCTAATGCTGCCTTCTGTAATGTAGAGCAGGACCATGATCCTCAGAGCTTGTGGATCCAAAGTGTGATAAATTTCTCATTATTTCAACATTTTCTGACATTGAAAAGGCTAAACTCCAGGGTTCATTACCATGTAGTGTTAGACTGACTCATGAGCCTCCATCCAGCCTATGTCAGTATCCTGACTGATGTATCCTTCTGATGGACACCTTCTGAGCCACTCATACTTGCAACCTCATTTCTTAAATTAAAAAAAAAAAATGTTTTCTAGTTTCAGCATGAGCCCAAAATGGGAACATGTCCTCCTTTGTAGATCTGCCCTAAGTTTTTCAAGAACATCCAGACTTCACTGGTATTTTCAAAAACAATGCAGACATAAATAAAAGAACAAACAATCTCTGACTCACTCACATCGTGTGACTTGAGTTTAGTGATTCTCATCCTGAGTGGGAAAGAATGCCCCCATTCAGCCTCCAACCCAGGATAACCCAGATTAGTGAACACAAGAGATACCTGAAAAATTCTTAATTGATGCTTTTGGTTGATTTTTATGCATCAGCATTGTAGTTGTAGGTAGCTGATACTCTTTCTATGTATTAAAAGATTAAATTTTGTTTTATTCTTCTTACTTTATAAATAACTTATCATTTTAGTAGGGCACGTCATTGAATTATTTAAAATTAAGTAACAAGAAACAGTTTAATGACTTGTTTTGTTTTACAACAAATTATTCTTAAATGTCATGATTTTATCCTCATGACTTCTTATAATAATAAAAGTTTAATTGTATCCTCTTTGAATTTTTAAAGTAACTCTTGAAAATCAGATTTTTTTGGAGAGGAATGCAAAGGTAGTTTTCTGGATAGAATGCAAGTGGAAGTAACAAGGAAATTTTTCTGACTGGGTTAAGGGCAACGTTTTACATGAGTTACGTGATTGATTTATGTCATGCTTAAATACTGAAGTATTGGACAAACTGAATATGTCACAATGAAATAAAACAATTAAGTGCAAAAATTCCATACTGGAAAGAATATCATGGAATAATGTTTTGAATTTTTGCCTAAGTCCTTTTGAACAGTCCAGAGTCAACAGTGGATCCCTGAAGAAATGGGCAGCAAATATCCTTTACAACCATATTTTAGGTTTTGGGATCCTTGGGGTTTATATCACAGATTCTGAGGAATCATAAACAGTGTAACCAGCCAATAATTAATTTCTCAGGTAAGTATGTTTCCAAGTCTTTGAATGTGTCTCTTTAAATGAAATTTCATTTTAGACAATAAAAATACTTTTTTGTGACATATCAAAGTTATTAGGGATTTTCAAAATGATGTCAGTACATAGTTCAAACCTTGATGATGTATGTGAGGATTTGGGGCATGTAATAAATTGTACAATATATTTATGAAAAATAAAAATTCATTTTGTTTCTCTCTACTGATTTCTGTAAAACTAATATTTATGTATTCATAAAACAAAACATATTATAGAACAATTCATGCAGAACTCAAGAACTCAACATTTTTCCAGCTATTTCATATGCATTCCTAAAAAATTAACTTTAAAGTCTTATGAAAATCTAGAGGAAAGAAATATCATGACATTATAATGGGGACAACCAAACAGAGACCAATGGGAACAAGATAGGTGGAACGTGTAATGAAGAGTAAAGATGACCAAAACATACTGTGAGTGTGAGAATTTCAATAGAGTTTCAGGTTCGGGCGAATGCATCAAAATACTTCTTTTTTAATTACATCATGGCAAAGTTCTGTAGAAATATTTTATTTCCAGTTTAAGAAACTCCTGAGAAGGAAAAGAAACAGGGGATTACCAGTTAGTGAACAGGATTAAAAAGCAAAACAAAATGTTTTTGGTACACAGGCTGACACTTGGAAATAATGTCCCATCACAGGGATGAGCATGAGCCTCAGAGGTTGGATGTTTTGTGCCCTAAGAGAGGAATGAAGTACACAGCTCAGTAAAAGTGGGAAAAAGGCAAGTGGAAATTCATGCCGAGTGTGAGAATGCACATTTCACTTCAATACTAAGGAAGCTGGGGCAAGATCATAAGTTTAAAGGCAGCATGGTCAACACAGTGATGCCCTGTTTCTTTGTTGTTGTTTGTTTTAACTCAGGCTTATTTCTAATCCTACAATTTAAATATTTCTCCTTCTACTAACAAATTTATTTCTCACCCCTCATTAAGAGAACTTTTCTTTACAAAGGTAGAGCCCATTACAGAAAACCACAACCAATAAAAATACAGTGTTAGGGTGCCCAGTCTCAATGGCTATACTTATAAAATACTTCTACTCCTACGGATCTGGGATCATTGTGGAAAGATTTTAAGAGGATCAGGGCTGTTCTATATGATTGTATCTCCCAGTAATGTTAGAGGGTCTACCTATAAAATCTCACTAACTGCCTAAACATGACCGGAACTGAGGTGGAATAGCTATGTCAACATGGTGATGCCTCACAAGGTCTCAATACTAAAACCTAAGGTAGAGAATGATATGGAACTAAAAAATCTTGAGAATAAAAGAAATAGTCTTCTCCAGAGATGAGCACACCAACTAGTTTTCTAGTATCAAACAATCAATACTAAAAACATGCATGTGGATAACAATATACTGATGTAGCAGGGCATATTTAGAAATAGATAGGAAGATAGATGATAGATAGATGGATGATAACATGCATGTGGAGAGCAATATACAGGCCTAGCAGGCTATATGTAATAATAGATAGAAGGATAGATGACAGATAGAGAGAAAATAAATAGGTAGATAGATACACATATACACATATGCATATTCACATGCACATACACAAAAACATATACAGATAATAACAATTAATAAAATAGGGATCATGCATTTGAAAAAGGATAAATAGGACTATATGGGATAGGTTAGAGTAAGGAAATAAGGTGAAAATGACATAACTATATTAAAATCTCAATAGAATAAAAGAAATTTAAAATAAAGAACATGGTTAAGTCTAAGAGATTTACTCAGCAGTTCTAATAGATGTGAATATGGCAGATACACTAACCAAAACACCTTGTCTACTCTAGCGTTCTGTTAGTGCCTAATATGCCAGACAAATAGACAACACACACACACACATGCACACACACAGACATGTACATACATACACATACACAGACACACATGCACACCCTAAAATATTTACACACGCACATGCCCATGCACACACAAATGCACACACACACTTATTTTTTCGGTAAAGGACAGCCTTTATTTAATCTTTTATTACTGTGATTTGAGAGTTTTAAAGCCTCCTCCTAGTATAGTCATATTAACTTCAATGACTTAAAAAGATAAAAAGTATCAACTTCAGGAGGAGTGTTGCCCAGAAGCAGAAGCCAGACACTATTGTTCTTGTTATGGGAGTTTACTTTACAGCCTGGAAAAATGTTCTGTTTTTAAATTCACTATTACATATGTAATACTTCTTGAGATAGAAAGTATCTAAAAGAGAGACCTTTTAGAAAAAATTAGAGATGGAAAGAGTTTAAGTTGTTTTAAAAGTCACTGCATCAGTGTCTATTATTTGATCAAAAGTCACTCTGTATCTATCATTTGATTAATATTTCCTGAGAATTTTTCGGTAGGAAGCAAATATCATGTAGAGCGGTAATTGATAAAGAGATGCAGACTTTACCATCTGCTCTGTACTGTGTAAACACAATGCTTCTAGGAAGTGACCTGATTGCTCTGTCTTCTTCATTTAGTCTTTCAAAAGCTATGACCATTGGTTTTGTTTTTTAATAATACATCTTCAATATTGTTGTTCTAGTCACTGTGGTAACAGTGTGATTGATTATTTTTAAATTTCTTAGTGACTTTTTCATAGTAAAGGAGATGGAAACGTTAAGAAATTAAATGTATATGTTGGAAACATGAAAACAATATTACCAGGAGAGAAGAGAGATGGTTACACCACAAGCTATGCAGTGCTGTACGAAATGTGGGGAGGAGTCCTGCTCATTGTCATAAAGTCCAGCTTCAACATGTTGCAAAGTCTTTTCTTCACAACTTTAATTCTTTCTATGTTTTTCACATATACTACCCTTTGGGCAGGCACATTACAACTGGAAGGTCAGTTGGTTGATTCATCAATCCTAGACAATTCTGTGGAATGCCAGGCTGCAGGATAGGTTCATATATTACAAAATACCGACAATGATACCTTTAAGTTCGTTTTGCATTGCACATCTTGATTGTTTTGTAAAAAGTTAGAAAGTAATAAAGCATGGAATCGGGTGGGTGAGACAATAGAAAAGATCAGGAATGAGTAGGAAGAGGAGAAACCTTGATTAGAATATATTCTATGAAAAATATTTTTAACCAAAAAGTATAATATATAAAACAATAAAAGAGAACTAATGAAAAAAATACATGCTTCCCTTCCTGATGATAACTGTGATGGACTTTTTTTTCTAGAATATGTGGTATACTTTGCAGAACATTAGCATTTCTACATTTCTTCCTAAGGTACATCACCAACTTCCTTCCTGTGCATTGGGCAGGAATTAAACATTCTCCAGCCTATAGATTAAATATATATATACAAAAATCCATCAAGTCATTCTCTGTTTAAAATTTTGAATGATTTGCTGTTCAATTAGGGGAAAGAGGAACAAAATCAGGATGTAATTAGAGAAAATAAGATACTACAGTTTTCTAAATAGCAGAAATGGTTAATAGATAAAGAAGAAATAAATAGCATTCTATAACCAACCTGTCTTAATACCTTAAAATATCTCCGTTTTCTGCATAGAAGTGAAGGTTTCAGGGAAACTCAGTAATACCTTGACCTCAGGAAGGACAGTTAACCCTGGGGAGGTCCCATAAAAGAATAGATCACAATGCATAGAGAATATAAAAGCACTGCAAAGTAGAGTACACACAAGGAGACTCCTGTAGATAGCTAGGGCACTTATGTTTCAGTGTCCCATCGAGAGTTTCAATGTAAGCACATGCCTTTGCATAAAGCCCATGAGGTAGATTCTGGAACCCTCTGCAAGAGCAGAGAGAAGGCTTTAATTGGAGCTGACATATCTGGCTGTAAGGCTTATTGATTCCAGTTAGACTGGAAAATACCACAACCAGCAGCACCAAGAGAAAAAAAATATGACACACCCAGTAACATGAATCATTCTTCTAAGATTAAAATTTGCTTTGAACAGACCTGACTAATGATATCAACAGGAACAATGCTAAGTTAACCACAGCTCCAAAGCTAGAGTAAAAAATTTAGAGGTTCATACACATCAAGATCCCAATAAAAAATGTCTACCAATTACTAAACAAAACTACACTAAGCACACAAATCAGCAAGAAACTGTCATGCTTAATGAGAGGAAAAGCTTATCAGTTGAAATGGAATCAGAACTGACATCAGTTTCAAAAGTACTAGACAATGCTAGTAAGAATGTTATTTTAACAACAAACCATATTTTCAAGAAGCTAGGCAAGATGTTAGGTATGGATACAAAATTTTCGAAAGACACCAAAGTAGAACTTCTTTGACAAAAAATTCAACATCTGAAATCAAGTGCAGGATTTGATTGGTAACAGAATACACTCTGCTGAAGGACTGGTATAGAGTAGATATAGCAATACAATCCATCAATTATAACAGAATGACAAGTGTGATAAAAGTAATCAGAGTATCAAAGAATTTGGGACAACTTTAAGTGACCAATTAAATACCCAGAGCCTCACTAGTCATGTAGCTCTTCTCCTTCAAAATTAAGAAATTGATGCCAAAAGACATAATCAGATTATTTGTAACCAGTTAGATATTTAAATAATCTTAAAAGCATTTAAGACAATTACAGAAATGAAAATAAAAATCACACAATGACAAACATATGTAACAAGCTGTGTAAGAGACTGGTGATAGTGTTTACACAGATTTACACATTTATACTGCTGTGGGAATCTCAAAAGACACTCCTACTGTGGAAAACATTTTTCAGGATTTGAAAAAAGCAAAACACACATAGTCCATATGACTTAGCCTGCCCATTTCTGGATATTTGTCTGAGAAAGGTGTATAGTTGCATAGTACTATATGATGTTTTTAATAGCTTTCTGTGTATTGCTCAAAAGCTGAAGCATTTCAAATGCCTATGTGCAAGTGAGAAAATTCAAATACAACTCAACACTGAAAAAAGAAACAGGCTTCCTGTCTCTATCTGTGCCATGGAACTGACCCTGTGCCACAGCTCTCCCTATACAAATCCTACCCAGAGAGAGCTGGTCTCTCAGGAGTGCTGTCACTCCTATGTTCACAGGTGACAGCAATACTTTTGCTATAACCATCCAAAGAGTGACCCATCAGGAGCCCACAAGGGTATAGAGAGACTATTGAGAAACCAGGGACAGGATCCTTTCAGACTTCATCTGGGCCATGGGGCTAACCCTGTGCCACAGTCTCCACACCCATATTATGCCAGAGACAGGTGGTCTCCAAGACAGGCTGACAAACCTAAGGGCACAGGCTCACAGGAGTGACAAGCTTCCGTCAGGACAGGTAGAGCAACTACTGAGAGAGAACCAGATGATGAGAGGCAAGAACATAAGCAGCTTGGCATCATCAGAAACCAGTTTTCCCACCACAGAAAGTTCTAGATACACCAACATACTGGAAAAGCAAGATTCTGATTTAAAGTCACACAGGGAAACAGGCAGACTACCTTAAAAATGAAACACATAAACCTCTTAGAGTATTAGAGGAAAATACAAGCAAACAGATCAAGGAATTGAACAAAACTATCTAGGATATAAACATGGAAATAGAAACATTAAAGAAATCACAAAAGAAACAAACCTGGAGATAGAAAACCTAGGAAAGAGATCAGGAGTCATAGACATGAGCATTACCAACAGAATACAAGGACAGAAGAGAGAATCTCAGGGGCAGAAGGTACCATAAAAAAACACTGACACAACAGTCAAAGTAAATGCAAAATGCGAAAAGCTCCTAACCCTTAATATCCAGGAAATCCATGACACAGTAAGAAAATCAAACCTGAGGATAATAGGTGTAGACAAGGGCAAAAATCCCCACCTTTACCAAAGGTCTTTACAAATCCTACATCTGATAGAGGTCTAATATCTAATGTATACAAAGAACTCAAGAATTTTGACTCCAAAGGAATAAATACCCCTACTAAAAATGAAATACAGAGCTAAACAAAGAGTTGTTGACTGAGGAATATTGAATGGCCAAGAAGCACATAAAGAAATGTTCAACATCTTTAATCATCAGAGAAATGCAAATCAAAACAACAATGAGAATTCACCACACACCAGTCAGAATGGCTAAGATCAAAAGCTCAGATTACAGCAGATGCTGGCAAGGATATGGAGAGGAACATTCCTTCATTGCTATTAGTATTGCAAGCCAGTAATCCACTTTGAAATCAGCCTGGCATTTCCTCAGAAAATTGGACAGAGTACTACCTGAGAACCCAGCTATACTACTTCTGGCCATATAGCTAAAGATACTTCAACATATAACAAGGACACATGATTCACTATATTCATAGCAGCCTTATTTATAATAGCCAGAAGCTGAAAAGAACCCATATGTCCTTCAGCAGAGGAATGGATACAAAAACGTGGTACATTTACACAACTGAGTGCTACTCAGCTATTAAAAACAATGACTTTATGAAATTCTTAGGCAAATGGATGGAACTGGAAAATTTCATCCTAAGTAAGGTAACCCAATCTCTCTCTCTCTCTCTCTCTCTCTCTCTCTCTCTCTCTCTCTCTCTCTCTCTCTCTCTCTCTCTCTCTCTTCTCTCTCTCTCTCTCTTTCTCTCTTTCACACACACACACACACACACACACATACACACACATACACACACACACACACACACACACACACACACACACACACACCAAACAAAAGAAAAAACCCCAAACAAACAAACAAAATGCAGACTGTGTGCACTCACTGATCAGTGGATATTAGCCCAAGAGCTCTGATTACCCAATATTAAATTCACAGACCACATGAAGCTCAAGAAGAAGGAAGACCAAATTATAGATGCTTTAGTTCTTCATAGATGGGAGGGGGGAACAAAAATATCCACAGGATGAAATACAGAGACAAAGCTTGAAGCAGAAACTGAAGCAAAGGCCATCCAGAGACTGCCCCACATGGAGATCCAGCCCCTATAGTCACCAGACCAAGTCACTATTGCTGATGCAAAGAATGCTTGCTTACAGGAGTTTGATATAACTGTCTTCTAAGATGTTCTGACAGAGCCTGAGAAATAAAGATGTGGATTCTTGATACCAATCATAAGACTGAAAAAGGGGTCTCCAGTGGAGGAGCTAGAGAAAGAACTGAAGAAGCTGAAGCGGTTTGCACCCTCATAGGAAGAACAACAATATCAACTAACCAGACTACTTAAAGCTCCCAGGGACTAAACCACCAACCAGTAAGTATACATGGAGAGACCCATGGCTCCAGCTGCATATGTAGCAGAGAATGGCCTTGTCTGGCAGCAATTGGAAGAGAGGCCCTTGGTCCTGTGATGGCTAGATGCCCCAGTGTAGGGGAGTGTCTGGGCTGTGAGGTGGAAGTAGGTGTGTGGGTGGGGGAGCATTCTCATAGAAGCAGGGAGGGGGGACTTGGATTGGTGGTTTGGGGAGTGGATTCCAGGAAATAGTATGACATTTGAAATTATAATTAATAAAATATCCAAGAAGAAAAGAAAAAAGAAAGATGTTTATTCTTAAAACAACATAATGAATTAATTATATAATAATCACTTTGTGGCAATGGATCTGACAGAACTTAAATCACCTGTTAAGTTGTTTTTATACTATTATTGGAAAATATGGCTATTAATTAATGATATTAAAGTTTTGTGTATGTTTTAGAACTGGAGTGACTAGGGGTAAGTTTGCAGAAATTATGAGAAAATACTTGAGGCTGAGAGGGTAATGACATTATAGTTATTCCTTTACACAAAATGGACTGAAAGCTATAATCGAAATGTATAGCTTAGTGTAGTGAAACACTGATCTTGAAGTGCACGTAAATGTCTACACACTCAAGACAGGGAACAGAGAACAAAACTAGTAGGGATGCTATTAAAGTCTCATTTGATTCAGGCAGTTCAGCAAGTTTGGAGTGTCCTTTGCAGTTAGTTTAACTGTTCTAAACTCTCCTCCCAAACCTCACCCTTACCACTTGAAAAACACAAAGGCAGGGAAGCTTACTTCTCCTGTTTTCCTTTCAGAAAGTTCAAGGCTCCCTACATCTTCCAGGAAATTCCTCTAAGCAGATCACCATCTCGTTGAGTGTCTCTCAGCAGTTCTTATCCCTCATATATGTTTGAATAAGGTTGGTACTTGTGAACATGTTCAGTTTCTGGCACTATATGCTGGTATTTTGTTATTTGTTTCCTTGGCTTAAAGAGCTGCCTATAAGATCCAATGTTTGAAGTCTATTTAGAACATTCTGTTATTTTACAGCAGTGCAAATGCCCTGTCTTAATGAGCTTTCCCCAGAGATGAAAGGGTCAATTTTTAAGGACTGTGTTACAGAACACTTTTGATATTCTAATATACATAGTCTCATAGCAAGCTTTCTGTTCCTACAGTGTTCTACCAGTCTGCCATGATGATCCATGAGCTATACATGCAGGAGTCATGTTGCAGATATATCACTTGGCACTGGGCTCCACAACTCTATATTTTGATGGATGATTTAGAGTCTTCTGTTAAATAAAAACATTGGCTCCAAAAAGAAGAAAATGCAAGAGATAGCTCCCAGGCTAGTAGAAATGGTGTCCAGCTACTAAGAGTTTAGAAATTATATCAATAATTTTTAAGAGCTAAAATATGTCATTGATTAGATGTCCATTATTTTTCTCCACATCCACATCCCAGAAAGAACCTTGTCTTTCTTTAGTGACATCAAGATGACTTCACAAGGAACATGTCACTTTGTTGACTTGTTCTAACAATCTTCATATCCATGTGTTAAGAAATGTTTTTTACACTTTAGGGCAAAAAATTTCCATAAATTATTTTTAAAAAAATCTTTTGTCATAGAAACTTAATGTCTTACAGATGGTGATGAAATAACACTTAAAAAAATCTCTTTCCCTTGAAAATTTCCTAGAACTAATGAAATGGTTTCTATTTTGTTCTGGTTTCATCTCCTTCTAATACTCAACTCTCACTCCAGCCATTGCCTGAAGATAGGAGGATGAAGATAGTAATAACAGGACAGGGTATTAGTAAGACTACCACCTAGAAAGTGGTGTGTAACCCAAGCCAACTATTTAAGTGCTTTTTAATAAAAGCAAGTTTATTTAATTTTACAATAGATTTGTTGAACATTCTTCAGTGACAACAAGCTAACAACACATCATAGAGAATGTATTTGACAAATTTATTCAAGGTTCTATATTAGGGTTTAGTAGTTGTGCAACTTTTCCATCTTAGTATCTTTATTTGTGCTTTATCAGGCTGTTTGAAGTTTACATCTAGACGATACCAAAACACGAATCCTTAACTAGTAAAGAGCATTCAAATTTCAATGATGTAAAAAAGAAAAACAATGACTTATAGCAGTTATAATTACTCGCATACAATTTCTAAAAACATCGATTTATACTCTTTATATCTATATTCAACCATAACAAGTTTAACTAATTAAATGTCAATATATAAAATAATATTTTCCATATTATGTTGATAGTGAAAAACCTCTGAATTGGGAAGCCCCTTACTCTAGTACCGGGAGAGCGCAAACCCAAGAACTCACAGGGAGCCTATCTTGCTGCAATTAGGCATGAGGTTTATTCAGTCGTCAGGGGGAAGACCAGAGCTCTGGGGACGACACATATCTCATGCAGTAGAGGGGGTCAACCCCGAACTGAAGTGGGGAGAAGTATTTATAGGAAAGCAGTTAGCAACAGGAGCATAGCAATTTCATTGGTTCATTCAAATTGGCACACTCTGCCTACTTTGGACACAATTCAACTCTAGGCTACTCTATTTTGGGGCACACTGACCTTATATTTGTTTTTCTCAGGACTGCAGAGCCAGACCTTATTGAATCTATATGGTCTGGGGTTGGGCCATTTCTTTGAACATGTTACTTTGTTCTTAGCCTTGAGACATACTTGTCCTCAAGGCAGGGTTAGTGGAGCTAGTTTAAAATTCTAACTCTTTCAATAGTTGGACAGATTTTGTCAATCAAGGTTTCATCAATCAGCAACTGATTCCAGTGTGGAATCTGATATAAACATGTTAAATTGAATGAAGAGTTTGTTCAATGCTTCTTGAGGCCTTGCACAAGGAGAAGTGCTAAAATCACCCATGGGGACATGTAAACACACATACCTATGTCTCTCAACTAAGATGCTGTTAAGTTGTTTTGTAGAGTCACAGGAAACCCTTTATTTGAAAATTTTCCTCAATGTATCCTGATGAGTAGTTCTGTGTAACAATGACCCAAGTGTTAGAAAAAAGATGAAAGGGGTGTTTGCTTCATGGAGGTTTGGTGAGACATGGAGGCAGGGGAATGCCTCTGAAGAGCCCATTTTGGGAATCCCTTCCCCCTGAGGGACCAGCCACATGACATAGAATAGAATTTATTCAAGGCATGGGGATAAAGAGGGGAGTTAAGAGGGTAGTAGGGGCAGAGAGAGAGAGAAGAGAGAAGATGAGCAGAGAAGTAGAGGCTGGCCATGATCACATGGAGCGAGAGGGGGGAAGGGAATTGGGAGAGAAGGGACAAAGTGGGTAAGAGAGGAAGAAGAGAGCAAGAGACCTAAAGAGCAAGAAAGAAAGAGCAGGGGTCAAGCAGCCCCTTTTATAGTACCAGGTAACTATGGGTGGAGTATACCTGGCTGTTGGCAGGTAACTGTGGGGTGGGGTTTACAGAATCCCAACACCAAGGGTATAAAACCTCCACTTCCCTTTGTTTGACTTGAGCTCTAGCTGAGGTTTTGGAGAAAGCTCAAAGGTCCATTCAGTTGCAGTGTAGTACAACAGAGCTTGCCTGCCTCTTCATCTGTGTGATGTTCTCTGGGTTGTATCTAATTTCTACACTAAGTGTGTCTTTTGCTCTCTTCCTATTTTGCTTAATTAGTACGTTTTAAACCAGATTCCTTACTTGGTACAATGTATCTACCACTCTTTTGAGCACATCTCAAAAACTTCTATGTAAAGTGGCAGACATTTGGTTTTACTTGCTATTCGCTGGGACACAGAAATCTGGCTCCATCTGACTGAAGACAGATGAAATCAAGGTCTGAGTTTTTGATGGATCTAAGTGTGTTTGTTTGAATATTAAAGTTCTAGAAACATTGTGATATATAAAGCCAACTAGAACTCAGAGGAAAGAGAACAGAGAGGCTCTATTTGAATATTCTCTGTGTTTATTTTTTCCATTATTCCAATGTTTCTTTGAATTATCTGATTACTGTCCCATCAGAACTAAGATGAATAACGGGTGTGAAAGTGTTATATGAAGGAAGACTGACTTCAGACTTGTACTGATCACTGACTGACTCCAAGGATACATTAACACTGTGATTTTTCAGTGTCTGCAAATCGCTCCAGGGCTCTATCTAGTAAGGTGAAAACAGCTAGTTGATGAGTTAGTGATTCACAGTTTCTTGCCACTAAGGGCAAAATCTACAGGAAAATAGGAATTTACCTACATTGTAATTTTTGAATCATTAAGAATATAGTCATTGACAGATTAATTGTATACTCAATTTTTCATTACTACTAAAAATTTGTTGACCTTAGTAATATAGGGATATTTATTCTTTCTTTCAATGTCATTGGGTGGTAGAATTAGAACTCATTTCAGACTCATATATAATTTTCCTTGAACACTGTCTTTCATTATTTAATGTATTTTCCAGTTAAACACATGTAGCAATACATTTCTCTCTAGCAGCACAATTCATCTTTATCATCTATAAGGCTGGTTTAAACCATACTAAATTATAGTGAAAGAATATGAGATTAATTAAGCATAGACCACGTGTCTCATTATGATCTAATCAGTTTTATACTGAAAATAAAGGAAATATATTTTGGGAGTTGGTCTGGTGCTGTTATATATTAAAATGCTAAATTCTTGCCGCCATGATATGGTTGTAGTCCTATGAGCACATTCTCAGGCACAACAAAAGGTGTTGCTTAAACTTTGTTGGCCAGTTGTCTCTATCCGGTTAAATATAAATGGCTGCGAATAGAGAATAATATAGAATAAATATAAATGGGGCTTCGGTTGCTGGGTCACTGGTATGGACCAGGAGGTCTAATGAGAGAAAGGGAGCGATAAAAAGATGTAGAACCAGGAAATGGCCTGATTGAGAGAATCCAGTACAGACACGATGATTATTGGCAAGTAACCTGAAGCACAGTGGAAATACCCCGTCTAGCATAGGAAAACAGTTTTGGGGTAATCATCTGGCAATTGTGCTAAAGCTGACTAAATAAATCCAAAGAACTTTCACTTGGCTATTGAGAAGATGACTGGGTCATAATAAGAATTAATAGATTTATTAAGTTCCTTACAGCAATATATTTGATAAACAAAGGGACACCTTTGTTTATAAGTTTCAGAGTAAAGAGTAGGGAGATGTTCAATGAATGTGATATGTTACAAGCATCAGTACTGATCATCTTTAATCAACATGACAGAGACAGCTACACCAAGCAGGTAGACAATGAGGTAACTGTTTCGCTTATATTGCAATTCCTTTTACAAACTTTATGGGAGGTGTCAAATGCAGATGAGATGACATCTTTAACGTCACTTCAATTAAGGTTGCTTTTTCTTTACGAGTGACAGTATCAAGATGGAAAAGAAACATTTTTTAGCACATGAGTGATCACTACACCTTTGGGAGAATCTCACTGCCTTCTTCTGTTCACTCATCTGTGAAAGTTTCTTCTGCTCAGTAACCCCAGCTACAAAGATTTCCAATGGCACTCTGTTATAATAGCGTCGGGATGCATCGATCTTCTGGGATGTTTGTAGATGTCTCTTTTCCAAGCCAACACATTGGAAAAATAACCACATTTGTCACATATTGGAACATTTAAACAGACCAGAGTGCCTTTTGTAAAACACAGCTTCTGCCAAATTGCTGACATTCTTAAATGACAATGATCAGATTCTTTAGAAAATGTGACATATTCACACTTTCTTTTAGATGCCTATTGTCATGTTATTCCTGACCATGCCTCTGAAGCATATGCTGCCCAGTGTGCAGTAAAATGGCTGCCTGAGAGCTGAGGGTTTCCCACTTCATTCCAATGATGGACAGAAAAGCTAACATAGTACCACACCCCACTCTTGCTTCCTGATTCATAACAATAACCAACTAAAATCCTGGCTGTAGACCCACACACATCAGTTTAACAAAAGTAACTAAGAAAAATAAAAATTAGAGTTTTTTGGTCATTGCTGTCATGCTATAAGAAAGGCCAGCCTAGGTTTTGCAGAGAACAAACCCGGTAGTGGAGGTGTTGCTAAAATACAACAGCAGGTTCCCAGAAGTCTTTTAGTCTGAAGCCACAGGCTCAAGAATGGTCCAAGAAACAGGAATCCTGCTCCCTCTCAGGATCCCTGCTCCTATTTTGAAAATAGCCACAGTCAAGCATAGTATCACATGCCTTTAATCCCAGAATACAGAGTCAGATGGATTTGCATGAGTCAGAGACCAACCTGGTCTACACAGTGAATCCAGAATAGCTAGAGCTATATTGTGTGACCCTGTCTCAAACAAAAAATAAGAGAGAGATCAAGTTTATTGCTCATTTAATTATCTGTTTATTGATCAGATTGGACAAATATATGGACATGGAGTCAGTAAATACAACAATGAGAGAGGAGAAAGAATAATCTCAGTGCGTGTACTTCCTAGACTTTCTGCTTTCCATTCGCATGGAAACCAGCGATCTAGAGTCACAATGTATGGATAAGGTAGGCTTTCTGTTTAGAAGTATCAGTGTTCCTACTAACAAGAAGTTGAGGAAGGCAATACAACTGACAGATAAAAACCTATGATATTCTACTACAAGTTTGAAGAAAAAAAATTCAAACAATGCTCTGAAAAGCGATACATCAGTCCACCCTATAGATAGTCAAACATCATTGTTAAGGAAGTGTGAATTTGCCTTTGTTCCAGAGCCATGGGTCTAACAATATGTCTTCTTTAATAAAGCAACACATCTTAAACAGAAGACATCTCTTTGCTCAGGGTGTGTCAATTAACTTTCTCAGTATTGCATTGAAGAAGGTTCTTCAAAACTTACTGAAAAAGTACAAGCTCAGTAATGTCCACAGTTGAAATCTATCTGCTGTCGGAGAAGCAAGACCATCTGTGTTCCAGTGGCCATGTGGTGAGAGCTTTGTAGGTATTCTAGGTAGGAATTATGTCAAAACAGAATGTTCTTGTTTTCTATAGTTCCTGATTAATCTGCCCCATCAGCATATTTGAGAAGAACAAGAAATTTAAATATTTGTAAGTTATACAAAAAGTCAATTTTGGCTTCGCTTTCTACAGAAGAAGGACCACAGGTTCTCAGCCCCACCAGGCTTACAGGCCTGATTGCCTTCTCAAACTTCACTTCTGAGTTAATGAAATGACAAGCATCCCAAAGACAACACCTAGTAGATGTCTACTCATATAACAGGCTGCTAGATGCTTGGAAAAATTAAACAAATAAAGAATGGTAGCTGTCAATTTACTTAAGCCTTGTTCAACTCTAAATGTAAAAGAGTTCTACATTTGAATTTATTTCTTTCCTTTTTTCTACTGTATGTGGACATGTGTGTGTGTGTGTGTGTGTGTGTGTGTGTGTGTGTGTGTAGATGCATGTGTATGCATGCGTGTGTGTTGTGTGTACCTCTTGGATATGGAAAACAGATCTAGCAGTACTAGCAGTATTTGAAAATATGTATTTTATCCTTGCTGTCTCCAATGGCCATGTGTATTACAAAATCTTCATTATGTTATTAAATTATGTCAGTTTCTAAGAGAATTCAGAACATAATCTAAAACAATTATAGCAAAATGCTTTATAGCAAAATGTCACTATATGTCAGCACTGTAAATATATAGTATGTGTTTTTATTGCCTTAGAAATTAACATGTTGCTTGTCTTTAGATAAGTAATCTGAATTTTACACATACATACATATATATTTACACACACACACACACACACTAACATAGACACAAACACACACATGCATGCATTCCTTTATAAGTGCGTAAGGCAAGAAAGGTAGCCTACTGTTTACACATTGAGTAGAAACACTTCTTGTTCCTCAACTATACTTTCCATGTACATTTAACTAAGAGGTTATTTTCTTCCTCTAATTTGTGAATTGGTTTAGCGTAGAAAACATGGGTAGAAGTAACGATGACTAAGTTCCAGGGCTAGAATTCTGAGATTAAATTGTAAGCAAGCATTGCATGTTGGCTCATGCCTGCAACCTCAGCACATGGGATTTAGATGCATGAGGTGCATTGCCTCAAATTGTAAGACCAGTTCCCCATGGTGAGTCCTAGGACAGACAGGGCTACACAGAGGGACCCTTTTCTCGAAACAGAAAGACAAACAGACAGACAGACAGACAAGGAGGAAGAAGAAAGGAAGGGGGGGAGAGAGGGAGGGAGGAAGGGAGGAAAAGGGGGAGGGAGGGAGAAAGGAATGAAGAAAGGAAGGAAGGAAGGAAGGAAGGAAGAGGAAGGAAGGAAGGAAGGAAGGAAGGAAGGAAGGAAGGAAGGAAGGAAGACATTTCCATAGGTCTACATATTTTGGTATTTTGAGATCTTTCAATCGCTGTCATTAGAAAAAAAACTAATTCGAGTCTAGAAGGAGACTCATAAAGCAGATGTAGATTGGTTCATTAGCTGAGTTCCATCAACCCCACATTCAACAGTTAAGCAAAGCCAGCCAGCTGATTACAGACATGAGAAAAATGGCCATCAGCTTACAGTTTGCTATAAATTATTTACATCAAATATTTCTCCACTGAAAAATATCTGAAGTATACTCATAGATGTAAGTGGTGACATGTTTTCTTTGTAATGTTCAGGGTCTTGTTTTCTATTTATTTTCTTTATGTGCATATGTGTCAATTATCAATAACCATCTCTAATAAATGCATATAAGGAAGAGGAGGTGTAATTTTCAGAGGAGTTTCATGAACTTAAACACCTTATATCATATAATAAAATTAATTCACTTCTTTAAAGGACTGATTAAGAGACCCATTGAACGTCCCATTGTTGTTGTGGTTGTTTGGCTGTTGCAACCTATACTGGCAAGAAGTATTTTGGAAGTATATTAAACATCCAAGTTTCATGATGATTAGGATGGAGTATCAGTTCTTGTTTTGAATTAGTATTTGTTTTGAATACTTAGAGGATAATACAGTCAGTAGTGATTCTGATGTATCATTTTCCAGATGAGCATGCTGTGGGAGAGATCCTCTAGTTCTCTTTCTTTTTTTCCTTTTCCTTAAATTAAAAATATTTTTCTCATAGATTATGGTTTTCCTTCCATCTACTACACCAACTTCTGTCCCACGCCCCTTATTATCTGAATAGGCGCCCTTTCTGCCTCTAACCAGAGAACAAACAGCCTCCCAAAGGATAGTAACAACATAAAATACAATCAAACAAAAAATAAAACATGAGAGTTGGTCAAGGCAAACAGAACAAAAAGAGCACAAGAGACAGCACACTAATCAGAGACCTGCTCATTTGAGCTCAGAAATCCCACAAGAACACTAAACTGAAAGCAATAAAATATATGTAGAGAAAGAATCTAGGAGAGACCTGTGCATGCTACCTCAGTCTCTGTGCTTCATATAAACTTCAGTCAGGTGGATTTACATGGCTTTGTTTTTTTGATGTCCTCCATCCTTTCTGGCTCTCATGCTTTTTCCACCATCTCTTCAATGAGGTTTGCTGAACTATGTATGAGGGGAAGAATTTAATGGAGTCATTATTTAGAGCTGAGTATTCCAAACCCATTCTCTGTCTCTACTTCGCTGTGTCTCTGTGGTCTTTGTATGTCTCTCTGTGTCTCTATGCCTTTCGTGATGTCTCTGCTTTTTTTCTGTCCCTCTTTGTCTCGCTCTCTGTGTCTCTGTCTCTGTCTCTGTCTCTGTCTCTCTCTCTCTCCCCCCCCCCCAATGTCTGGCTGCATGTCCTTGTATTTGTTCCCATCTGTTACAGAAGAAAGCATCTCTGGTGAAGACTAGACAAAGAAACCAATCTATGGTTTCAAAGGCTATTCCTTACCATCATTGCATCTCCAGTTCTACCGTCGTTCTTCATAGTTCACAAAATGCTATACTTGTCTTCTTTCCCCATTCTCCACTGCATACTTGCTCATTCACAGTGGTACCCACCTAGCCTGCACTGTTCAGCTGTCTTTCCCTGTATTTCCTTTGTCTTCCCCTCCTCCCCCTGTCTCTCCTGACTGGATTCACTTCTGTCAGGATTTTCTTTATTGATTTTTCTTCCACTTTTCAGGTCTTGAAAACAGTTTTATTTCCTTCCAGTGTTTGTGTTCCTATAGACTTCTTTAAGTGATTCCTTTATTTCTTCAAGAAGTCTATCATATGAATAAAGACTACTTTAAGGTCTTTTTCTCATTCTTCAAACATTTTAGAACATCAGGGCTTGCTACTTTTGGATTGCTGGGCTCTAGAAGAGAAATGTCATTTCCAATGTTGTGGATTGTGCCTTTATGCTTCTATTTAGGCATCTAGGATTAAGAATATTGTATTTTTTTTGTGCTGATATCTAATATTGTCTTTGTTGGGCAGATGCTTTGTTCCTTGTTTTCTGTTTTTTCTCTGGTAATTGGTAGATTATAGTGGCTGTGTCTTGACTGGTAAGAAATTGTTCTAGGATCCTGATGGTTTTGACTATTGGGTTTCTAGGTAAAATGTGTTTCAGGGAATTTGTCATCTACTGAAGGGGAAAAAACAGGGTGCTTCACCAGGATATGCTTGGTTTCTTGGGAATCACAGAAGGAGGTCTGCTACAGAACTGGGGATGAATCTGTGGGGTTGGACTTGGAGGAACAAAGGAAGAAGAAGTAAAGATCTGCAATTAGTCTACTTTCTTCCTTAGTTAGAGTGGTTTGTGGGTTTCCCTGCTGGAGCTTGGGGCAGAAATAAAGCCAAGTGTAGATGGGGGACAGTTAGGGAAAGATTGGAGTGAACCACTGAAGATGGGTGGAGAGGAGGAATAAAGTTAGCTGTGTAGCTGGGGATGAGACTGGAGTAAATTTAGAATAGCTAAGGAAGAGGTGAAGATCTCAGTCCTTCTAACTGTTTTTCTGGTCAGAGCTATCCTCTAATTCTTCCTTTCATAAAAGCCAACCTTCAGAATAGTAAATTCAGACTCAAATGGTAATCCCCAAACAAATGTGGGCAATCTCTAAAATTCTTAGTGTCTCACCTTAACTCCTCCCATTCAAAAGTCACTTTCTGCTCTGCCACAAATGTGATTCTTTGAGTGATTATCAGCATCTGCCTTCTATGACTGACATAGCTTCTGTGTTGTTAGCATACTCTGTACACTCCATTACCTCAGAGACCTTGCTGAGAATGTGACCCGCAGTGGCTGCCTTTTCCTTTGCTGCCTCTGTGAATTGAAAACTAGCCAAGCCGAGAGCTAGATTAAGTGAGGCGGAAACTTTAACAAGGTAGTTGGTGCTCTGCTCCTGAATGACAATGCCATGCTATGATCTGCTTCATTCTTACGCAGCACAGATCTGCCATAGGGTAGAGCACAAGAGAAACTGCAAAAACAATGGAATTTTCGTGCACCAGTGATTTCTTCCCCTTACTGTCTACTCATTGGAAACTCAGTCTTAGAATAATATAACTCATTGTCAGAGTAAGATGAGAAGGAAAATTTTGCTATCTCGCTCTAGTAGGGGGCAGAGTGGCTTGCTTATTTTCTGAGATCAGGAAATCGTACTCTAAAGTCTAAATCAAACTGAGCTACTATGAATTGAAAATCAGATTTTCTGTCATTAATCTGGATGTGACAGGGTGCTCCTTTCCCTTTTTTTTTTCTTTTTTCATTTGCAATCTAATTATATTCTATACATAAAAAAATGATCTTTAAGATTAATCCTCCATGAGTCAGTACCATAGATGATTTTATAAATAGCAGAAATTAGCACAAATGGAAGTTATCATACTGGGTTTTTAAAATATTCATGATAAAGTCTGACAATTTACTTTGCCTGCACTCCTTGTTTTTGATGTGGATATTTTTCTATCTGAATGAATAATTCTCAAGGAAGAAAATGGGTAGTGGAAAAGAGGTCATATCTGTGCATGACCTCTATCTCAAAGATTTCTCTGTAATAGCAATTTTCTTACATAATTGTTAAAAAATTCATATTACTGTCCATTAGCCAAATAAATATATTATAATTCTTATACAACTTCGCAGAATTGAATAATTTTCAATACCTTCTATTCATCTGTTCTATTTCTCTATAAAATAGATAGTAGTAGAGGGTTGGGTTAGATCCTTCATATTGCTCTGATGATCTCTATCATAACCGAGACAAATACAGGTTTATCACCATCACAGAGGGGAAGCATGGGATGAAGCCCCAGGCATGGTGACATTTACAGCTGAGAGTTCACATCAAGACCACAGAAGATAAAAAGAGATAAAACTCAAATGGTGCAAGTCTTTAAACCTTTGAAGCCCACCCTTACTGACAATAATAAAAACTCAAGTACTTTAGTCATAAAAACTCCAAACAGTTTTAATTTATCAAGAAGACACATGGATCCAAGAAACTACCCAAAAGAATACTCAGCATCTATATTATTATATATTTATATCTTAATATATGTATATTATATATATATATATTAATCTATAGAGAAATACAAATTTCAGTCAAGTGAGATATGCTCAGGAGATGAGCTGATTTGCCCAAGTTCAACCCTGAAATCTAAAGTAGACAAAGAGAATATTTGACCTCCATACATGAATGTGCATGCACACAAACCTGCACACAAAGACATTCCTACATACCAGGGAGCTAACTGGTAAGAGTCATGGGAGAGGGATTTCAAGATGTACCAATCTTCTTGAAAAATAGTTCTGCAGTTATTTATGGAATTATATATACTCTCACTACAATTCAAGACATCCTATTCTAAGCTATTTGTAAAAGAGAAATAAAAATTTACATTCAGGTAAGTACTTTTACATAGACATTCATTCCATTATTTATAATAACTGAAATTGCAGAATAACTCAAATGACCACTGACAAATATGTGAAAAAAACAACACTTGACATGCCTATATAATAATGTAAATAATATGAGCATACACTAATAATATACTCAATAGTGCACACGTATGATTAAAAAAAATACAAGATATTCTTATTAGGTCATTCTAAAAAACTCAACAAAAGGCCTTGGTCCCTTGTTCAGAAGTACATGTCAGTTTAGAGGAGCGAATATGCCAATAAATTAGAAAGGCAAAATTTTGGGTAGTGAAAACCCTTTTTAATTATTTATTATGATGATGGTTTATATATACTTCTACTTATACAGCAGTACATTTAAAACTTGTACATTGCATTTTATATAAATGAGATCAGCAAAGTTGATTTTAAAAAGCAACAATAAATGAGGTTGCAGTAGGAGAAAGAATTTGATCCACACCCATTCAATCTGTTTGCTCTATGATAGCAGAACACACAGAATGATCAATTGGCTTGTCCTTGGAAAGATTTTCTACAAATAGTATAGTTCTCTGGCATGACTTTCAGCATTTCCATCTGTGGGCTCACCCAGAAGCACAGTATGTTGAAAACTAAAAGCACTAATACTATAATCTGTCTTTTCATCGTGTCTTAGGAACAATTTTACAAGCATAATCCTATTTGTCTGTAGGGAGAGTTTAAAGCTCTGCCTTTTACAAATGCCTTTCACTCATTAGCAGTCATGCCCCTAAAAATAGAGTTGGAGTGCTCTTGAGGTGAAGAAACGGATAGTGTTTTCATGAGTTACTAGATACATCACAAGGCACATTTTGAAAAAGTTTCCCAAATAGAATATAAGAAGTGTGTGTGTGTGTGTGTGTGTGTGTGTGTGTGTGTGTGTGTGTGTGTGTGTGTGTGTGTTTGTATTTCTGCATGTGTATGTTTATTAGAGACAGAGTCTCAAATTTATGGTGATTCCACTGTATTTCTCTAGTTCTGGTGTTACAAGTGTGCTCATTTTATATAATTCTCTTTTACCTAAAACACATATAAAAATCAAAACTGTAATGCTTTTTAGAAGAGATGACCACCCATGTTACTTACTTGGAACCATTAAACATACAGTTTCTTATGAATACATTACTCAAAGCCATAATATTGGGGTTATATATTTCTCAATCTTTACTGGCTGAGATTCCCTGGGATAAAGTATTATTTTATAACATTGACTTCTCCTTATGATGATGAAGGAAAGAATAGCAGGAAAGTCATAGAAATTTGGTAATACATGTATACAAACTATTCAAGTTCGCACACTTAATAACACTTTAATTGTGCTTATTTGATCTAATCTTAATTACTTGGGAAGGGGGAGAGTAAGCCAGACCTCTGTAGAGCACCACTCACATGGTGAAGCTGCAGAACCTAAGACCAGAGTCTTCATGTGAGAGCAATTAATGACAAAGATATTGATGCCCTGGGCATCACATGATCAATAGATCTACAGGTGATGAAATCTCAGTGAGGCACGGGAAATTTAATGGAATAAATCTCCTGGCAAGGTGATTCATTGTAAACACAGAAATTGAGCTCAGTGTTTTGCTGAAGGAAATAACCATGACCCCAAACAATCATGGCTTTTGAAATCCTTTCATCACAATTTCTACTCTCAGTACCTAAATGCCACTAAAGCCTATTGGAATTCTCTCTCTCTCTCTCTCTCTCTCTCTCTCTCTCTCTCTCTCTCTCTCTCTCTCTCTCTCTCTCTCTCTCGTACATATGTCATTATGGTTATTGTAAAAGTATTCAAAATCCAAGTCTCTCATTATTGTTCCCATGTGTTCATCTAATTAATATTTGGAGACATTCGTTCACTTTTTGCTGATTTTTACCGTCTGAATGTCTTTGAACATTCATTTGTTGAGTAATGACACAATGTGACAGGTTTAATAGCTGGGCCAATGGTAGATGTTGCAGTCATGAGACAGGTATCATTTGAATTGGATCGGCAGCCTTGTAAATGCTTTGGCCGAAACCAGCCAGGGTCCCTTCTGTCATTTGCAACATGACCCTGCAGTAGCAGCACCTCACTGGAAACAGAACTCTGGCACTTTGATAAATTTTCCATCTTCCAAAAGGGCAGCAAGTAAAATTCTCTCTACAAATCACTCAGAATCAAATGTTTTATGACAGCAACACAAAATCATTTAATCCTATGCTTAACAACCAAGAAAAGTTTGTCTTGAACATGACACCCAACCCTTCCCCTCTGGCCTCAGCTGACATCACCTCCCTGCTGAATCCTACTGCCTTTCTTACTCGGTGCTCTAGAAAAATGAAGTCCTGGAAATCTATGTGGTCACCACACATCCCTACTTAGGTATTTATATCATAAATTATTTCAATGCATCTAAATATTGTTTTCTAAAATATCTACCTCTGTACTTCTATCCAACCTTTGTGGCTGAGACTAAACAACACTTTCTTATGAGGATTCTATGATGCTTCAAGTACTAATTCACACACACACACACACACACACACACACACACACACACACACACACTTTAAAAGAATTGAGAACAAAGTGAATATGATTAAAACATATTGTACAAACTTCCCAAAGAACTAATTAAAATTAAATATTTATATGTTTAAAAGTACATCTTTTGTAGTCAGCAATATGGCACAGAAGATAAAGACACTTGCCAAGAAGGTTGAAGAATTGTTTTCTAACCCTATGACCTACATGATAGAGGGAACAAACTTCTCTATATGCTAGGTAAGCACACACACACACACACACACATACACACACACACCCACACTATATCAATCAACCAACTGATTAAACACATTTTTTCCACATACCATAACCACCAGTTCTTCTCCTTGCTTCTTCCAATTCACATATTTCAGTCATTTCAGCAGGAACTAGAAAGGGCCTCCTGGTCACTGCTTTTGACTTTCTTTTTATGAGAGCTTTCAGCTTAGTACATATGAAATCAGTCCTGATACAGTATCCATGAGCTTCATAATTAAATAATGATTTGTCAATTGAAAAACTTTTTATGTTTAAAACTTTTGTGGTTGTTAAATCCTAAAGAGAAAATTTAAGACCATGCCATTCAAAGTATATATAACAAAGTATGTATATGTACACATTGCTTTATGATTTTAATATATATTCAGATAATCATCTGTAAAATTATGTGCCAGAATAAATTTACAAAGCCTCAGGTAATGAATATAAAGGGTATTTTAGATCTATTTTTTACAGTCCAGATTTTATGCTCCTCCAAGTCCACTCTCTGCTTGTTTCACATACCATAACTCCTCCCCCATCCTCATCTCCAGGAGGATGTTCTCAACACCCTACCTCTTACCTACCATACCTCCCCACTCCTTGGAGCCTCCAGTCTCTTGAGGATAGGTGTATATTCTCTGAGTCCAGACCCAATCGTCTTTTCTTGTATATTTTGGGGACCTCATATCAGCTGGAGTATACTGCCTTGTTGGTAATGCAGTGTCTGAGAGATCTCCGGGGTCCAGGTTAACTGAGGCTGCTGGTCCTCCTACAGGATCACCCTCCTCCTCAGCTTCTTCCAGCTTTTCCCCAATTTAGCCACAGGGGTCAGCAGCTTCTGTCCATTGGTTGGGTATAAACTTTTGCATTTGACTCTTTCAGCTGCTTCTTGTGTCTTTCAGAGGGCAGTCTTGACAGGTCCTTTCTTGTGAGCGCTCCATAGCCTCAGTAATGGTGTCAGGCCTTGGGACCTCCCCGTGAGCTGGATCACAATTTGTGCCTGTCACTGACCTTCTTTACCTCAGGCTCCTCTCAATTTCCAGCCCTGCAGTTCTTTCAGTCAGCAACAATTATAGGTCAAAGTTTTTGAAGGTGGGATGACAACCCCATCCTTCATTTGGTCCCTGGAGGTAGAGTCTACAAGTTCCTTCTTTCCACTGTAGGGCATTCCTCCCTTTTTGAGTCCTGAGAGTCTCATCTCCCAGGTCTCTAGTACATTCTGAGGGGTCCTCCCAACCACCTACCTCCCGAGATTGCCTGTTTCCATCTTTCTGCTGGTTCTCAAGACTTCAGTCCTGGATGCCTCAAGACCATTTTGGAAGAATAGGAAAGCAAAAAAAAAAGGCGGGAAGGAGGGATCTGGGTGAGAAAGAGAACAGGGCGGGGAAGAGAGAAACATAAAGGGTTTTTAATAGTGCAATTGCTTTTAACAAAACAAGATTATTTAGAAATATTGTGGCTGTTTTCTTTCCATGGTATAATTTTCCCAGAGGGTTGCATAATTAGTGTCTTCCTATGTTGCCTATCAATAATGAACTTACTGACTTGGGCATACTGAAGAAAGGGTAATTCATGTTCTATGAAATGTGGAACTTTACTCATGGTTGAGATTCATTAAGCACCTGCCATCCAGTTTTTCACTTATGTAAGTGAATATAGAGCTACTAACTATAAATTTTATAGTAACTATATATTAAAAATATATTTTGTGTGTGGATTTTACAACGTTAGTTTTTAACATCAACAAGTTTCTGAGATAAAGAAAAGAAGATAAATTGACAGACATTTCAGTGTGGATTTTGCTGTATTGTAACAGTTCTAACAAGAAAATTATAAAGGACAAGTTGTGGCAGAATAGTTTGCTTACATTGGCAATATCAGTAAGAAAGAGTGGTCAAAACTACACTCATAGGCATCAGTTCCTGCAAGGACACTGCTATGGCACTGTTCCATCACTGTCTTGTAGATACTGTGTCCTGAGGACCAGCAGCATAGCAGGAATCACTTTTCTTTCCCTCACACCATATGTAAATTACCCTTCAACTGCACTACTTCTCTTTTCTCAAAATGAACTTTGTCATGAAAAGTCGCTTGGGCTCCTTGGCTGACATTTTCTAAATCTTCATGAACCAGTAGTTTAGCCTAACAAAAATATACTAAATGCCTAACTTATTTTAAGGTCATGAAAAAATTTAATGTATTGAGATTAAAACGATGCTGCTGAAATTGTGTATGCTGTGATTAAAATGAATCTAAAGCAATGCTTTATTTTTTATTAGATACTCTCTGTATTTACATTTGAAATTTTATCCCTTCCCCCACCCTGCTTCTAACCCCTCTCTTCCTCCACTTGTCTTTACAAAGGAGTATTCCCTCCTAATCACCCTCTCCACACCAGTACCTTGGTATTCCCCTACATTGGGAAAACATGCCCTCCCTGGATCAAAGGCCTAGTCTTACATTGATGCTAGACACTGCTATCTTCAGCTACATATGCACCTGGAGTCATAGGTCTCTCATTGTGTGCTCAATAGTTGGTGTTTTAGTCCATGGGAGTTATTGAGGGTTTGATTGGTTGATAATGTTGTTCTTCCCATGAGGTTTCAAACCCTTCCAGCTCCTTCAGTCCCTTCTTTAGCACCTTCACTGGGGTCCCTGTGTTCAGTCAAATGGTTAGCTGCAAGCATACTCAGCTGTATTTATATGACTCTAGAAAAGCGTCAAAGGGGGCATCCATAACAGGCTCCTGCCATTAAGTACTTCTTGGCATTAGCAATAGTGCTTGGGTTTGGTGGCTGCATATGGGGTGGATCCCCAGGTGAGGCAGCCTCTGAATGATCTTTTCTTCAATCCCTGCTCCTCTACTTGACCTTGTATTTCATCCCTGTGAGTGTTTTGTTTTCCCTTTTAAGATGGACTGAGGCATCCACATTTTGGCCTTCCTCCTTTTTGAGCTTCATAAGGTCTGTAAATAGTTCCTTGGGTATTCAGAGATTTCTGGGGCTAGTATCTACTTATCAGTGACTGCATACCATGTGTGTTCCTTTGTGACTGGGTTACCTTACTCAGGATGATAGTCTACAGTTCCATCCATTTGCCTAGGAATTTTATACTTAAGTAATTGTTTTTAATAGCTGAGTAGTACTCCATTGTGTAATGTACCACAATTTCTGTATCCATTCCGCTGTTGAAGTACATTGGGTTCTTTCCATCTCTGGCTATTAAAAATATGGTTGCTATGAACGGGGTGGAGCATGTGTCATTGTTATATGTTAGACCATATTTTGGGTATATGCCCAGGAGTGGAAGAGCTGGGTCTTCAGGTAGTACTATGTCCAATTTTCTGAGGAACCGCCAGACTAATTTCCAGAGTAGTTGTACGAGATTACAACCCCACCAACAGTGGAGGAGTACTCCTCTTTCTCCACATCTTTGCCATCATCTGCTGTCACCTGAATTTTTGATTTTAGTCATTCTGACTGGTGTGAGGTGAAATCTTAGGGTTGTTTTAATTTGCATTTTCCTGATGACTAGGCATGTTGAGCATTTCTGTAGGTGCTTCTTGACCATTTGGTATCTTTCAGTTGAGAATTCATTGTTTATCTCTGTACTCCATTTTTAATAGGATTGTTTGATTCTCTGGAGTCTAATTTCTTGAGTTCTTTGTATATATTGGATTTTAGCCATCTATCAGATGTAGGATTGGTAAAGATCTTTTCCAAATCTGTTGGCTGCCGTTTTTTTTTTCTTGACAGTGTACCTGGTTTTATGTGGAGATCTTTGATCCACTTGCACTTGAGCTTTGTACAAGGAGATAAGAAAGGATTGATTTGCATTCTTCTTTCATGCTGACTTCCAGTTGAACCAACTGTTTATGAATGTTATAAAAATAAAAGTATAGACCTTAATAGCCAGCATTCTGGAAAGATCTATTATCTTTAGACAGTATTCAGTGATGTAACACCAGAAATTTATCAGTGGTTGAATGTAAGGCAGGACCCAAATTAATCTCAAATAACTATTTTAGATCCCGGGTGTCTTTGACCTGTCACCCTGAGTGTCTTGCCTGAGAGTATTATAGCACAAATGAGGTTTACTTCTGGTGCCTGGTGTTAATTGATGTTAATTGATGTTAATGACGCCAGAGGACAGAGAATTTGGTCACAGGCAAATAAGATATACCAGAGAAGGAGAAACAGCTTCTGGAAACAGAGCTACTGGAAGCTTTATGACACAGTAGAAATCCTGCAAAAGTCTGAGTTTCTATTCTTGTACTTTGCAAGGTCTGGGAAGAAAGAACTGGCCTCTACAGAGCATGGATTTGCAGTAAGGTCCATTCTGATATTCCTGGCTCTCAGACTCAATTCCTTTAGTCGTTTTATGAAAGCTCCCCACATGTATTTTTATTTCTGAACAGGCTACTGTATTTAGGATTACTCTTAAGTGGCCTGAGGTCTTAGTTTGTTGAAGAATTATAGAATATATCTGAGTTCTTTCTTTTAGTGATAGCTGGAAAGGAATACTGGTCTTTCTGTGCCCTGCTGAGTCTTATAGAGACATTTATTTTTATTATCTCAAAATTGGTCTGTCCTTTTTCTGCTGTTTCATGACAGGTTTGTAACCACCCAGCCAGCAAGATGTAGGAGATACTGTTTCTCTAGCAGACAGATATAATAGCTATCCTGTTCTGCCAATAGTCTAGATGACAAGATATAAATGACTAACCTTGTTTTGTCTCTTTATCTGTTTTTTATTATTTGTGTAACTAGGTCTCTGCTGCCTAGCACATAGTCACAACTGGGAATAAACTTTTTGAAATCTATTTTTTTTCAGAGAACTAACAATCAGAGAAGAAAACAAATCAGCACCTGAAAACGTTATCTGACGTGTTTTCTTTAGCCAGCAGGAAACGAAGTTGTTCAATTATTTCATAGTTAGTTAGTCTCTAATTGAGTACACCTGTGCATCTTGTAGCTGTGATTTAACTTTTGAGGATTTAATATTTAAGTATTTAAGAGCAGCCTCAGAAAGAAACTCAAGTATTTTTATTAGAGTTCGAAAAGGAAACAATAGGGAATGCAAGACGAAAATCTCAGTAGCTGCTGGGAAGAGAAAGAGAAAAGAGGAAGCTATGCCTTCGAACTTAAAAGATCAAGGAAATGGCATATTCCTCATTAGAAACCAGGAAGCAGCTGCACTGCAAAATGGTGTAGGAAGAGCTTCAGAGAGCGAGAAAACACGTTGTTAAAAGGTAGACTGAGTATTTGTAGTTGGACATTATGTGGAAAAATATTGAACATAAATAAAGGCATATGTTAGGACTTTTGAGTACAATCAATATTTCTCTCATCTCCTTAGCTTAGTAAATCATGTTTCCTATGCTATGTAATCTGTGCTATGGTGATTGACAGGCTCCACTGAAGAGCCTACTAAAAGGAAGAGACAATAGTATGTAATGTAGTAAACCTTGAGACAAATTAGAATGCCATGCCTACACCCAGGGACAGAGATAGGACCTAGATTCTATTCTTTTTCAAGGAGGAAACTTCTTTAATGGATCTCAGTGAAGCCCTGTTACTGCTACATTTTATGTCCTATGGAGTACACTTGTGACATTTCTTTTTTAGTGTTACAGGGAATAGGAGGTAGTGTGCAAAGCAGATAATTAGAAACCATTCTCAATGGCCTCTGATACCGCAAATCTCTCTCGTTTTAAAGAAAAATATACATTTATAATGAGAAAGGGGGAATTTTGAAAATATTAAAAAGCAAACTACTTATTTCCTAAAGAATTTAATTTATTATAAATGAACAATCTTAAATTTTTAATTGTCTCTTTTCTCCAACCTCTAATTAGTTACAAAACCAGATAAAATGTACTCAGACATTATTGCTAACTAGTCCAGTTTTCTCACTTTCTGCTTTCTATAATTCTTTTTTGTCATCCAGGCATAGTTTACTGACCAGACACTTCAGGACTGGACGACCATGGTCATGGTACAGATTCAGGAACTGAACCATGACATTAAGTTAAGACTCTAGAGGGTTTTTAAGTTAGTCTACCAATCAGTATTTAGGAAAAGGAGATTTCCTTAGTAACATGGATTTATTATACATTTATCATGCTTCCAGTGGTTGGGCATTCAACTGTGGCAGAGGACTTGACTTGTCTAACATTTGTGTCTTAACCAGGATGTCAGTTACACATGTACATGTCTTTTTCTGCTAAGTAGGATCTCAGTTCCCAGGGAAGTCTTGGGAACATAAACTTTATTCAACCACTACCCAAAATGGAAGTCTTATTCCAAATAGATTTTTATATCAGTGCAGGTATCTCTCTTATGTTTGAGTCCATTCCAGGACAGCTTATATTATAAAAGCTTATACAGAGGTGTAGGGAGTGCTATTGGGTGGTTGGTTAGGGCTCAAGCTTACTGTGGGTAACTATCCAAAACAATTCAAATGATTTCTGTCATAATTGCTTTCCCATGGCACAGAACATAACAGAATACATAATCAATCTTACCATTAGAAAGTTTCCTAGTAACAGCAGAAGCAAATGAGAAAGTTATTTTTATAATGGAGGCTAGCCAGGTAACTGTTACTTTGCCCTTGACATTTTATCTAGGCCTTATCATCTTACCTAGGTCCTAACAGTCATAACTAAAAAGGTGCAGCCCATGATTGGGCTTTCAGAAGACAATCTCAAACTGAAAAAACATGTAAGCATTGCCTGCCCATCTAGAAGGATGAGAGTCGAGAATTTCAGGCCAAGCTTTATCTGCTCATCCCAGTCAACCAAACTATACATAGACTTAAGCCAACGTATGACAAATTTCTACCAGATGAGCCCTTTTGTACTACAAATCTCCCTTTAACATTCCCTGTATCGGTTATTCCAAAGCCCGACAGCTCTTACAGATTAGCATAGGGCACAAGAATTGTAAATAAGACCAAATTATTATACCTGGTAGAGTCTGATCTCTATTTTCATCTGGGACAAGAAACCCAGAAACCAGGTTACATGATTAGTTTTCCCCTGGACCAGCATTTCCAATTCCTCCATTCTTATTTGCCTTTGAATGAGCCCCAACTGGCAGGTGACCACAACTTCCATGGACTACACTACCTAAGGATCTTGAGATAGCCTCACTACCTAAGGATCCTGAGATTGCCTCATACCTAAGGATCCTGAGATAGCCTCACTACCTAAGGATCCTGAGATAGCCTCACTACCTAAAGGTCCTGAGATAGCCTCATACCTAAGGGTCCTGAGATAGCCTCACTACCTAAGGATCCTGAGATAGCCTCACTAGTTTTGGCTAAGCCCAGACCTGAGATCTAAAGGAACTGACACACGCAGAGGGAATCATAACTAAATGTCTAGTTTTTCTTATGCCCAAGAAATAAATAACCTTTAGGAACCTTTGCCTGTGGTGGTGGCACATGTCTTTAATCCAACCCTCGTGAGGCAGAGGCAGGTAGAACCATTCTCCTCTGGAGTTTCAGAACAGCAGAGGCGACACAGAGAAACCATGTTTTGAAAAACAAACCAAGCAACAACCAAACCAATGAAATTTTTCCTTAGCCACTACTGTTTTCTGTCAATAGCGGGAGAAAAGGGTCTTGTCTCAGGGTACAAGTTACATGGCTTCATGGCTATGCCATTGGTTACTTGTATGGATCTAGGGACTGAGTTGGATTTCAGTAGTAATCCCTTGTTTTTGGTGATAAAGGGTTAAAAAGTTTTAGCACCCTCAGGCAATTCCATGGCTTAAAACTTCAGGTCTTTCTGATTTACCAAGTTGCAGAAGAGGGAAAGGGGTTATGAATTCTGAGCCATTCTTTAACTTGCTATATAGAGGGTGGGTTCTTTTTCTTATAAGCCTGAACACATAGTTGGCAGCCCCTCACCCTGTTCATCCAAGAACTGCCTGTATCTGCTTATGGGTCTGAGGAGTAGAGAGATGTGGAACAGCTGAAATAGTATCTGTGGATAAGGCCTAGTGTTACAGAGTCAGAATGAAGCTTAGTTGCCTTCTATGATTTTAATAAGTATCAACAATATATTAGTATTTTGACATCTGCTGTACTATTATAAATCTTGATAAATGTAGAAATCTTATATAAACACTAAAACTTTCTTCCACTTACAACTACTGAAAAGCAAATCTCTAGTTGGTAGAATTTTTACTACTTAGCAATTACTTTAATATTGTAACTATAAGTTTATCACTATCTTCATGTGAAAAGAAAATACCAACTTAAAATTGACAAATGACATTTAATAATATTACTATATTAGTGTACCATTTAATACTATGGTTTCCACTAAAGGAGTATGGTAAAGTCTTATATGAACAATAAATGCACTTGTGGTGTCTTTGGTGTTCAAATGCATTTCTATATTATGCTGTAACAATAATCCAAAGCTAAGCTTAAGGACTTGATATTAAAAGCACCACTGAGATGGTAATGTATATATTTCTTTACTTTTTTCTTTTGTCTCTGATTTATTTTCAAATGAACACATCCTACTAGAAAGAAACAAGCAAAACAATTATTATTATATATTTCAAGCTACCCAAAGGAAATAAACTTTTAAAGGAACTTAGATAAGTCATAGAAAAAATATAAATTATGAAAGTTGCAGCCATCCCACGGTCATGGTCATCGGGACCCAAAACCTGTCCAGAGAGAGCTGGTCTTCCAGTAGCACTTTCACTTCTAAGCCCACAGTATGGAGCCCACTTTCTCTCCACTGACTGTCAAAAAAAGACCTGCCAGAAGCACACAAGGCAGAGGAATCCTGAGGCTCCTCAGACTGAACCTTTCTTTGTCTCAATTTGCTCCCAGAGTTCGGGCTGTTTCATAGCCATCTGGTCCCAAAACCTGCCCACAGAGAGCTGGTTTCCCAGGAGTACTTGCACACTTAAGCCCACAGATGAGACCCAACTTTCACTCCACTGACAGTCCAAGAAAAGACCTGCCTATAGAGCACAGGAAAATGAAGACACAGGGGGGGCCTGGAACAGGACCATTCCAGTCTATATCTGTGCTAACGCTGTTCCACAGCTCTCAAGACCCAAAACCTGCCTGGACAGAGCTGGTCTCCCAGGAGTGCACTCAATCCTAAGACCACAGGCTCACAGGCCCACAGGAGAGATAAGCTCTAGTCAGAGACAGCAAGACCAATTAAAATCACAGAAAACAAGATGGCAAGAAGCAAGCACAAGAACCTAAGCAACAGAAATCAAGACCTATCAGAATTACACCAGACTTCTCAACAGAGATTATGAAGGCAAGAAGATCCTGGACAGATATTATACAGACACTAAAAGAACACAAATGCCAGCCTACGTTACCATATTCAACAAAACTTTTAATTCCGTAGATGGAGAAACCAAGATATTCCAGAAAAAAAAAAAAAACAAATTTATACAATTTTTTTCCACAAATCTAGTCAAGGATAATAGATAGAAAACTCTATAACACAAGAAGAGAAACTACAAACTAAGAAAAGTAAGAAAGTAATCTTGCAACAAACCCAAATGGAGATAGTCATACAAACTTAATTCTACCTCTAACAGCAACAATAACAATAACAACAACAACAAAACAGGAAACAACAATCACTATTAGTTAATATCTCTTAACATCAATGAACTCAATTACCCAATAAAAAGAAATAGACTAACAGACTAGATACATAAACAAGACCCAGCATTGTGCTGCATACAAGAAACTCAACTCAGTGACAAAGACAGACAATACCTCAGAGAAAAAGGCTGGGGGAATGTTTTCCAAGCAAATAGTCCCATGAAAAAAGCTGTCGTAGTCATTCTAATATCAAATAAAATTGACTTTCAATCAAAAGTTATCAAAAAAGATAAGGAAAGGAACTTTATACTCATCAAAGGAAAAAAAAATCTATCAAAATGACCTCTCAATCAAGAACATCTATGCTCCAAGTGCAAGTGCACCAACATTCATAAAAGAAACTTTACTAAAACTTAAAGCACAAATTGAATCACACATAATGATAGTGAGCGACTTTAACACTTTGCTACAATCAATGAACAGGTAATAGAAACAGAAACTAAACAGACGCACAGTGAACAGAACATAGGTAATGAACCAAATGAATTTAACAGATATCTATAGAACATTTAATCCTAAAACAAAATAATATATCTTTTTCTCAGCACAACACGGTAGGTTCTGAAAAATTGAACACATATTCAGTCATGAAACAGATCTCAAGAGATACAAGAAGATTGAAAGAATCCCATGCATCCAAACAGAACACTGTGGACTAAGGCTGGTCTTCAATAACAACAAAAATTACCACCACCAACAACAAAACTAGAAAGCCCACATACACAGGGAAGCTGAACAATGCTCAACTCTATGACAACTTGGTCAAGGCAAAAATAAAGAAAGAAATTAAAGACTTTTTAGAATTTAATGAAAATGAATGCACAACATACCCAAACATGTGGGATATAATGAAAGCAGTGCTAAAAGGAAAGCTCATAGTCTTGAGTACATCCCAAAAGAAACAGAAGAGAGAATACACTAACAGCATTACAGCACACCTGAAAGCTCTAGAAAAAAAGAAGCAAATATACCCAAGAGAATTAGACAGCAGAAAATAATCAAACTCAGAGATGAAATCAACCAAGTAGAAACAAAAAGAACTATAGAAAGAATCAATGAAAGTAGGAGCTGATTCTTTTAGAAAATCAACAAGGTAGATGAACTTTTAGCCCAACTAACCAGAGGGTACAGAGATGATATCCAAATGAATATAACAACAGAAACTGGAGAAATTCAAGAAGTCATCAGATTCTACTACAAAAGCCTATACTCAACAAAACTAGGAAATGAACAATTTTCTAGACAGATACTAGGAATCAAAATTAAATCAGGATCAGATAAACAATCTATAAAGTCCCCTAACCCCTAAAGAAATAGAAGCAGTCATTAAAAGCCTCCCAACCAAAAAGAGCCCAGGACCAGATGGGCTTAGCACAGAATTCTATCAAACTTTCAAAGAAGATCTAATACCAATACTCTTCAAAGTATTCAACAAAATAGAATCAGAAGGAACACTATCCAAGTCATTCTTCGAAGCTACAAATACCATTTTATCTCAACCACAGGAAGACTAACTTCAGACCAACTTCTCTCATGAATATCGATGCAAAATTACTCAATAAAATGATCATTCACCATGATCAAGTATACTTCATCCCAGGGATTCAGGGATGGTTCAATATATGGAAACCAATCAACATAATCCACTATAAAACAAACTCAAAGGAAAAAAAAAAAACATGATCATCTCATTAGACACTAAGAAATATTTGACAAAATTCCAACTTAATTCTTCATAAAGTTAGAAATAGCAATTTGTAAATTCATTTGGAACAACAACAACAACAACAACAACAACAACAAAACAGTATAGTGAAAACTATCCTCAACAATAAAAGAACTTGGAAAATCACCCTCTTTGACCTCAAACTATACAACAGGCGATCATGATAAAAACTGAATTGTATTTGTATAGAGACTGGCAGGTAGATCAATAGAATAAAATTAAAGACCCAGAAATGAGGCCACACACTGATCTTTAACAAAGGAGCTAAGAACACATACAGAAAAAAAGACAGCATTTTCAACAAATAGTGCTCGTTCAACTGACTGTCAGAATGTAGAAGAATGCAAATTGATCCATTCTTATCTCCTTGTACAAAGATCAAGTCCAAATAATTTAATGACTTCCAAATAAAACTAGATAAACTGAAACTAGTAGAAGAGAAAGTGGGGAAGAGCTTAGAACACATAGGCACAGAGGAAATCTTTCTGAACAGAATACCAATGGCTAATGCTCTAGATCAAGAATGGAGAAATGAAACCTCATGAAATTGCAAAGCAACTGTAAGGCAAAGGACCCTGTCGATAGGACAAAACCGGTAACCAAAAGATTGGAAAAAAAATCTTTACAAATTCTACATCCAATAGAGGGCTAATATCTAATATATACAAATAACTCAAGAAGTTAGACTCCAGAGAATCAAATAATCCCATTAAAAATGGGGTACACAGTTAAACAACTGAGGAATATGGAATGACTGAGAAGCACCTAAAGAAATGTTAAAGATTCCTAGTTATCAGGAAAATGCAAATGAAAACAACCCTGAGATTCTACTTTACACTAGTCAGAATGGTTAAGATCAAAAACTCAAGTGACAGCAGATGCTGATGAAGAAGAAGAGAAAGAGGAACACTCCTCCATTGTTGGTGGGAATGCAAGCTGGTACAACCACTCTAAAAATCAGTCTGGCGTTTCCTCAGAAAATTGGAGATAGTACTACCTGAAGACCCAGCTATTCTATTCCTGGGCATATACCCCAGAGATGCTCCAGCACATGCTCCACTATGTTCCTAGAAGCCTTATTTATAATAAGCAAAAGCTGGAAATAACCCATATGTCCTTCGACAGAGGAATGGATATAGAAATATTTACACAATGGAGTACTACTCAGCTATTAGAAACAATGACTTTATAAAATTTATAGAAAATTCGATTAAACTAGAAAATATCATCCTGTGTGAGGTAACTTAGTCATAAAGGACAAGGTATGCACTTACTGGTAAGTGGACAGTAGCCCAAAATCTTGGAATACCCAAGAAACTATTCACAGACCACATGAAACTCAAAAAGAAAAAAAAAAAAAAAACAAAAACAAAATGTAGATGCATCAGTTCTTCTTAGAAGGGAGAAGAAAATACTCACAGGAGGAAACAGGGAAAAGAGTGGAGCAGGGACTGAAGAATAGATCATCCAGAGACTGACTCACCTCATGATCCATCCCATATAAAGACACCAAACCCAGTCACTACTGATGATGCCAAAAAGTGCTTGCTGACAGGAGCCTGATATGGATGTCTCCTGAGAAACTCTGCCAGAGCAATGCTCTTACAGATGAGGATGTTTACATCCTATCAGTCTGTGCATGAGGACCCCAATGGGAAGCTAGAGAAAGGACTGAAGAAGCTGAAAGGGTTTACAACCACACTGGAAGAACAGCAATATCAACCAATAACGCCCCTGCCCCCCGACCCAGAATTTTTAAGGACTAAAACACCAACCAATAAGTACACATGGAGAAACTGTTGGCTCCAGCTGCATATGTAGCGGAGGATAGCATTGTCTAGCATCAAAAGGAGGAGAAGCCCTTGGTCCTATAATGGCTCATTTCCTCAGTGTAGGGGAATGCCAAGGCGATGAGGTGGGACTGGGTGATTGGGAGTGGGAGCATCTTCATGGAAGCAAGAGGAGGGAGAGGGGAGAGGTTGGAAGGGAATAACATTTGAAATGTAAATACATAAAGTATCCAATAAGAAAAGATTTTTTAAAAATATAACTTGTACCTAATACAGGACTTTCTGAGTGCTCACTGGCGACTTTATTCTTGAAGGTATATCTTTCTAGCTCAATGGAATTAAGAGATTAGAAAAATTTACCAGCTGTATGATAGAATCTACTCATCTGCTTTAAATAGGAAGCCTTTACATTTATTGTTTATAAGGCAATCACTACAATGTTGTTTGCCATTCCTTTAGAAGTACATTTTGACGATGGCAGTTGTCTTAGTTTTAGTGTGAATAATAGCTGCCCGCTGTAATTAAGACAACTGCGACATGTACGTGCCATTAGTTTGCTATAGTGCAATGTTTTATGTCTGTCACATGCACAACTGAATGTCTACAGCCTATTTCCAGAGCTCCTCATATCTTAATACTTTCAGGGATTATTCTATACAGCCCAGGGGGGCTGAAACATTCAGGAGCCGTTGTCCAGAGCTTGAGAGCCACAACGTTGTCCCTGGACACTTTTTGCTGTACCTTGTTTCCCAGGTGATTAATTTCTTACTATGAGAGAATGACTGTTGCTGGATAGATCAAGCTATTAGTGTTCATGTTGTTGATTTGCATACTTCAATGTCCCAAAACTCCATGATGGGTGTCATTCCTTTTCTCAGTGTTGACAAGAAAAATGCTTGAAATGGCCATCAGTGGATTGTCAGAATCATTGGAAATGGAAAGAAAATGGAGTTCATTTGACTTTCCACAAAAGTTACAGTTATTTTTAAAATTCAGGTGTCTACTGAAGCACTGTGCTGTAATAAAGTCAAATTCTGCTAATGCAAAAATTGTGAGTTTAAAAGGAGAAGAATGAAGAAAATTTGCAAAGTGGGTCAGTGCCAAAGCCTTTGCTTAAGATTCTGCACAGAAATTCTTTTAATCTCATACAAAATGTGTTCACTACCAGAGAAAGAACCTTTTTAATATCTTTCCATCTTGACTAGTTTTGTAGGAAAGGCAAATAGTTAAACATCAAACCAGATCAGTTCTTTTAAGATAAGAAAAGCTTGTTCAATAAAATAATACAGGAAAGCCATATGGTCTTTAAATGGCACATTTATGCCAATTAAAACAGTATTATTTCAAAGGCAAAGATATCTAACATCTTGAGGGCATTTTATGTTTTTCTTTTCTATGACACTTGGAAACCATTCAAATTAGGATATAGTCTTTCTTTCATCTACTTTTGTTAGAACTCAGACCGTGTATTCTTGATGTTTCTGATGTCCTCTGGAATAAGAGAACTGAAGGGAAGCTTATGTTGGATGACAAGAAGAATGATGGTTCTTTCTCTCGAAAAGATTAAGACCTCACTTTTTCTGGTTGTGTAATTCTTTTATTTTTTTATTTTCTAAAATGGTCATATATGAATTCAATATATGTAGGATTAAATCATATTAATCCTACAAGTCATTACACATCCTCTTCTACCCTCTCCCAAATCCATGTCCTCTTTCTCTATAATAATCTATTGAGGTAAGTTATTGCCACCCACATGCATGAGCATGGATCACCCACTAAAGCATGAACACCCTACTACGGTCCATATCCCTAAAGAAAATAGACTAAACCTCTCTAAATAGCCATCAACAATCAATAGGTCCCAATCTTGAAATAATAACTCACATGTTTCTCCAACTACACACTGAAATGTTGACTGGCTTGATTCTGCATAGGAATTTACAGTCAATCACAGTAACTGTGAGTTCATGGATGCAACTACCCTGTCTTGTTGAGTTTCTCCGGTCGTACCAGCAGAATCCTGTCTCTAAAACTTTATGGTTCTGTATTCTGGAATGTTCTCTGGACCTTGTGATGGGGTGTGTTATAAATGTGCTACTTAATCCTAAGCCCTCCGCAGACACTTAGTTTTCCTGTGCTTTGGTCAATTGTTTGAATATCTATATCAACCCATGTCTACTGCACAAAGAATTTTTTCTGATGTGGTTTGGAAGTTGCACTGATAAGCAGATACAGAGTTTTGTATTTAGAAGGCAGTTTAATATTATGTCCATTTTGCAACACTGGAGCCTAAGAACTTTCCAAACACAGAATTTTTTTTTTTTGACAAGATCAATATCACACATAAAGGTTTCTTCCTTTAGGACACACCTTAAATTAAAGTTACACAGTGTAACATTCATCTCCCTACCACACCTATAAGCATATTTTGGCAGGCCTGTTATTATTGTAGCTTGCAGGATTCACAGTTTGGAGACCACTAACGAGTTTTCTCTTTGAGCAGACTTCACAGCCTCTTACAGTATTAAGATCCATCAGGAAGCTTCTGGATCAATTTTATCTTTATTTCTTCAAATCCTCTGAAAGTATCAACCATGTCCATGCGTTTCTAGGACTAGTATAATTCAAACATCAGTGCCTCCGTTGATTTTTTTTAACTATTATATAACACAAATACTTGGTTGTAAAAAGTTGTTTTTACAAGTAATTTTCTCTATGGGATAAAAGAAATACAAAAAAATCAATAACCATAAATCCTAATTAGAAGGGGGAACAAAAAGGTCATGTGAGGCAGAGGGAAGCAAGGGCATGGTTGGGAGAGGGGAGGAAAAGAGGGAACAGGATCAGGTATGGGGAGTGACAAGAAAGAGGCCCAGAGGTTCAGGGGAATGAATTGAAATATACAGCTGCCAGGCGTTGGGTTGGGAGTAGGGGGGGATACCTAGGAAGTTTCAGACACCTGGGTTGAGGGAGGTTCCCAGAATTCAGTGCAGGTAACCTTAGTTGAGATGCCCATCAGTGGGAATATGGAACCTGAGGAGACTACCTCCAGTATCCAGACAGGTTTTCCAGTGGAGGGATGAGAACACCAGCTGATCTATAAAACACTCAACCCAAAATTGGTCTTTTGTAAAAGAAATGCAGAGACAAAGAAGCAGGAGAGTCTGAAGGAATGGCTGGCCAGTGACTAACCCAACATGTGACACCATTAGTCATGTTATGTTGTACTTGCAGACAGGAGCCTATAATGACTATTCTCTGAGAGGCTTTGCCTAGTAGATAACTGAGACAGATGCAGATACCCACATGCAAACATTGGACAGATGTCAGGTATCCCTATGGAAGAGTTACAGTGGTGGGGATGAATTAAAGGCCATAAAGGCAGTGGCAACCCCACAGGAAGACCAACAGTTTCAACTAACGTGGACCCCTGGGAGCTCCTAAAGACTGAGATACCAACTAAAGAACATAGGTGAGCTGAACCAAGAACCCTAGCATAGATGCCACAGAGGGCTGACTTTCTCTCAGTGGGAAAGAATGTGCCTAATCCTACAAAGACTTCATGCACCAGAGTATGGGAGGAGAGTAAGGGAGTTGGGAGTCACCCTCTCAGAGGTGAATGCGATAAAGGATGAGGGCAGCATTTAGGATGTAATTACATAAATTTAAACATATAAATAGCACAAACAAATACATTCAGAAAAATTACAAGAAGCTAAATCAGCATATAAAAGTTAGTTGCACTTTTGTATACTAATAATAATCATCTGAAATGGAAACACAATCCCACCTGTAGTAGTAATGAATAGAAGAAAATACTTAGAAATAAATTAAAGTTGTTAAATATGTGCACTGCAGAAACTACAAAATGTTGATTAAAGAAATTTTAAGAAAAAAATTACAAAATTACAAGTTCTGATTTGAAAATATAATATTCTTAGTGTTCCTACTAAAAATAGCATCTACAGAATTAGCTACATGTCAAAATCCCACTATATTTTTATACTGAACATAATGAACAGCCATGCATGTATGAAATATTAATATTTTATAGGATAATAATAAAATATAATAAAGTGTAAGATAGAGCAAAAATTAACATATTAGAATTGAGCAAAACAAACAAATAGAGTAAAATGAGGCCAAGGGAAATTATAAGAAACCATAGATTGTCTATTTCAACACTCAGGTCTTCCAAAAGAGAAAAAAGGTACTGAAAGTCATAATATTTACACAAAAATACTTGAAGTAAAGAGAGAGAAAGACAGGGAGGGGGGAGAGGGAAGGAGGGAGGAAGAGAGGGAGAGTATAGAGAATATAAATAAAATTATATAAAATTAAAATAAAAAGAAATTTAAAGAATCAAGGAACCATTAAGTTTGATTTCTATTGATCATCTACTGCTGAGCATACAAGATGTATCCCTACAAGTAATTTGTTTCGCCAGTGAAACTTTCTTGAAGGGAAGTAAATTTTGGTTTTCAAGTTATTAGCTGGAGATAGCTTTTTTGGCTAGGAATGGGGGTGTATTTTCTCTTTGTTCAGCTGTAGGATTCATGTAGAACAGAACCAGGCACTGGGCATGCTGCCTCAGTCTCTCTGAGTGCATATGTGTATAGATCATGATGATTTGGAGATATTTTGGGTATTCAGTACATCCCTTGCTCTTAAACCCTTTACCTCCTTTTCTATGGGTTTCTCTGGGCCCAAGAGGAGGGATTTGAGGAAGTTATCAACTTTAGTGCTAAATGTTCTGGAATCTCTCATTTTCTGTATAATGTTTGGCTGTTCTCATTTGCTTCAGTAGAAAGTTTTTCTGCTGGTGGCTGATCTTTGACTAGAATGTCATTTGAAGCCATTTTATTTCTAGTTTTTGTTGTTGTTGATTTTGGTTGTTTGGTTGTTTGGTTGCTGTTTTAGAATATTAGTATTCAGTGTTACCACAGTTCCTGGTCTTAAGAAAAATGAAATGTTGGTTGGTTACTCCTGCAACCTTTGTGGTACCACTGGTGTAATTTACAGGCAGGGCCTCCCTGTAGATCAAAGGGTTCATGGAAGGCTTGTGGTTTACATTCTCTTGTAGCAGCATGAAGAATACACTCCTGTGATAGCACATAGGGATGAAGGCTCTATCAGGTACTCACTCAACTTGTCCAAGCTCAGAGTGTTATTTAGATGTTGTCATCCGCAATGAAAACGTGCTATCAATTCGTGGAAAACAGCGGATAGCCTTGGAAATATCCTGGATTTCCCATGGGACCTCTTCGGTAAACATTCAATTAGACATAACCCAGCCTCTGCATTGGAAACTTCATTTGGTTCCAAGAGATGTCTAATTGGGATTTGTCTCTCCTGTGAAATCATTTAGATATTTTCATTTACATATATGTATATAATTTAGGAAGTTTACATTGTAACATGTTTCCATACTACCCTTCAAATGGCCTTTAAATTTAGTTATCTTTCCCTGTGTTCTCTTTCTCATCCCCCTGTTTTCTCCTCTTCTCTACCTGATCTCTCTGTTCTAATTCACCCTTATTTATCAAAAACTACAAATTCTACTTTTCTTTCCTATGGAGATATATATGCCTGGTACTCACTCCCTCTCCCTTACTCTATACCTAACTAACATTTGTGGGTCTATGGATTGTAGATTGTTTATTATTGATATCACAGCTAATATCCACATAAAAGTGAATATATAGAATATTTTTCTTCCTGGGTAATTGATATCTCACTTAGATTGATTTTTTTCTAATTCCACTGTTTTACCTGAGTATTTTGTGATTTGTTTTTCTCTAATCAATGAATAAGACATTATGTGAATCACTACATTTTCTTTATCTATTCTTGTGTTTTTGAATATCTACATTGGTTCCAAATTCTGTCTGTTATGAGCAATAATGAACATGGTTGACAAAGTGTCTCTTAGGTTTTATATATATGGTGTCCCAAGAGAGCTATAGTTATATATATTGAGATAGATTGAGTAACATCTTCTCAAGGAACTACCACACTGATTTACACAGTGGTTGAACAAGCTTGAACTCCCACCGGCAATATATATTACCTTTGCTCCACACTAACTGTGACCTTTTTAAAATCAAACATTGCCATTACTGAGTGGCATAAGATGAAACATCAAAGTAGTTTTGATTTACATCTCCTCCCCCTATGTCTACGGATGTTGAATGTTTCTTTGTTTCTTAGCCACTTGTGTTTTCTCTATTGAAAGTTCTGTTTAGATTTGAACCCGAATTTCAAATTGGATTATTTGTGTTCTTGATATTAAGCTTTTGGGTTCCTTATATGTTTAGGATATTAAGCTTTTATCATATGTATAGTTTGTGAAAGATTTTTGTTTTCTGGGGTGTGGCTTTATATGGATGATGGTGCTCTTCGCCATGTAGAAGCATTTTTACTGTGATAACCATACTGATTCATGCACAGGAGAGATCTTTTCATCTTATCACATTTTCTTCAGTTTCTTAAAGTTTTTTTTTTTTATCAACTTCTGTCTGTGTTTTCTGGAAATCAGTTCATAGGTTAGCAGGCAGCAGCAGCTCGGTCCACTCATAACCACCTCATGGATACACCTCTAGTCTAGATTTGTAGAGTCAGGTCAGCAACAGTGGTGAGACCATGACCTAGCAGAGACAGCCAGACCTCAGCCTCAGCTTGGGGTGACCAAAACAAACAGCAGGAGAAGTTCTCAGCTGTGCCTCTCTCAGGGAAGTGAAGATCAGTGAAGACACAAGACCCACAAGCTTTGCACAACGAGCTGCATGAGCAAGCCAAGCACTGTCTCCATCGCTCCATGGAGTCCGATTTATACCCTCCAGTTGTCACATGTTCTCCACACACCTTGCCTCAGCACAGGTCTTGTCTCAGTATTTTGTTAAAGTACTTGAATACAATCAGTCAGATTCCTTGGAAGAAGCATCAAACTGCATTATACCACCAGAATTTTTTCCGTTTGTTTTTCTCTAGGAAGTCCTGACAAATGCAGCTCAACTGGGAAATGTAAGGCAGACCAAAACGTGTCTCAAGAGTCATGTGTCCTTTCATGTGCTTGCTTTAGCAGAACATCCTCTCTCCTGTGTCTGCTTCAGTGATGTGTTCATTCACAAGTCTGCCTTAGCCTTTCACACCTGTGTCTGCTTTAACAATACTTTTCTTCACATGTTTGCACCAGCAAAACCCCATCCAAACAACTTTCCAATGAACTCTTAAGTTTCTATTTTAATTTTGTATTCAGCTATTTTGCTAAACAAGTTTATTAGTTGTAGAAGCTCTCCAGTGGAATGTTTAAGGTCGCTTAAGCATATTGTCATATTATCAGCACAGTGACATTTTCACTTCTTTTCCAACTTGTGCCCCCTTGATCTGTTTCAGTTGTCTTACTGTTCTAGCTAAGACTTCAAGTACTATATTGAATAGGTTATGTAAAGTGTGGACAATTTTGTGTTGTTTATTATTTTAATTGAATTTCCTTGAGTTTCTCTCCACTTATGGCTATGATATTGCTGGAAACTGACTTTATTATGTTGATGTATGCTTCAGGTATCCCTAATCTGTTCGGGAATTTTATCGTGAAGGTGCACTGGATTCTGTCAAAGGACTTTTGTTGTATCTGATGAGATAATCATGTAAATTTTGTCTTTCACCCTGTTTATTTGGTGGATTCCATTTATTGGTTTATTTATTTTAACCGTCCTTGAATCTCTGCAATGAATCCCACTTGTTCATGATGACCCTTTTGATATGTTCTTAATTTTGTATAGAGAAATTTTAATCTAACAACATGGCTGTTCTGGCAAGAGAACACATCCAAAGAACTTCCAGGTATATGTGATCTGGTTGGAATAGAGTACATACCTTTAATCCCTCTGGCTGGAATGCAGACCCTTAGTACACACCTTTAATTCCAAACAGTGAAGGTAAAGTTGGTTTGTAGAAGGAAGCAGCCATATTTGGAAAGTGATGCATAATTGAGGGGCAGACAAAGGATAAATCAGAGAACAATTTGACGGAATGAATTAGGGATAGGAAATTCCCAAGTCATATGAGGCAACTCAATAGAGCAGTACACAGAGAGTAAGGATTGGAGGGCAGTTAAGTGAGTAAGGCTCAGCTGTGTTCAGGCAATGCAGTGGAGTTCAGGTAAGTTCACTTTGGAGCAGTTCAGCTGGCCTGGTCCATTTCATGTAAAATGAATTGAGAAATGTTGACATTAGCTCTTCCTTGAAAGTCTGATAGACTTCTGCATTAAAATAATACGGCCCTAGGGTTTTCATTTTTGTTCTTTTTGTTGTTTGTTTATTGTTATTGTAAGACTGATTCTATTTCACTATAGGTGATAAGTCTCTTTAAATTTCTTATATGATTTTGATTTAATTTTGGTAAGTGGTATCTATTGCGAAAATTATCTATTTCTTTTAGATTTTCCTGTTTGCTCAAATACATGTTTTGACTATCATCTGGATTTCCTCAGTGTCTGTTTTGTGTCCCCCCCATTTCAACTTTAATTTTATTTATTTTGGTATTCTTTCTTTGAAAATCGAATACATAGCATACTGGACACATTGAAAGTGGTTCTAAAATGCAAGTTAATGTTTATGAACTTTTATATAAGTTAATTGCCTATTCAAAAATTCAAAGGTCCTATACCAGTATCATACAGTCAATCTAGTAGCCATAGAACAAAAAGATCAAATCATACCCAAAAGAAGTTGCTGAAAATAAATAATCAAAATCAGGTCTGAAATCAATAAAACAGAAACAAACAAAACAATACAAAAAAACCATCCAAGTGCATATTTGAGAAAATCAGTAAGATTGACAAACTCATCCAAATTAACTAAAAGGTGAAGATAGAATATCCCATTGAATTTTTATTAAAACATTAGTGTAAGGAACTTGTGAATGATTGTAACAATCACACAATTAAAGAAACCAGACCACAAATCTATGTATCTCAATTATGTTCTACATAATTCCCTCCTGAATCTGTAGAGTTTCCCACTAGATTTAAGTTTTCATCATCATACACTTCATATGATGTTTTAACACAAAACCCAAATGTTCACAATAGATATGAAAACTAGAAGAACAACCAGCTTTCTATCCTCATTCATAAAATGCCTGTTAGCTATGGTTAGTCATGTTTTCATCAGTCAACACTCACCTTCTTTTGTTCTGCTTTCTAATGCTATACTGTACCTACACAAAATTATAAAAGTTTTCATTTATTTTCACCTTGCTTTGTAATTCAAATGAGTATTAACAGTACCATAAAATCCCTTTCTCATTTTGCCTGTAATTCAAATTTTCTTCTAAGTATTTTACTTTATCTGATTGTTTCCGAATAGCCGGCTTGAGAAGGGAAAACTAGTTTTTAACCATTAGTTACTGGAGAGATAGCTCAGAGGTTAAGAGCACTCACTTACTGCTCTTCCAGAGGTCCTGAGTTCAATTCCCTGCAACCACATGGTGGCTGAAGACTATCTTTAAAGGGATATGATGCCCTCTTCTGGTGTGTGTGAGGACAGCTACAGTGTACTCATATACCAAAAATAAATAAATAATTCTTTAAAAAAAAAGAAGAAAAGACAAATATAGACTACGGTCATTGGAAAAAACTCATAGTATATATCCAGTTCAAATAGTGACAATTTAGAAAAGGAAAATCCTTTAGTAATGAATGATAAAGGGAAGTCCATAATTTTTGTTTGCGAATCTGATCATTTTTCTCTATTATATAGTATAATCTGTTATGCACTATATAAATTGCAAACTTAGCTGAGAAATTTGGACGCCTAAAAAAGCTTCTAAGATGCTCTGAATTGGCTGCATCCTAGTTGTACATACACATGGCCATCTCTATCTACTGCACCAGGTGAAGATACTTAACAAATTAGAAAGGATGACAATATGACACCCCACAGCTACTTTCCTTCATATGAGACTGGCATGGGGAAGAAAACCCAGTTTATTTGTCTCTACATTCACAGAACAGTGACTTGGTTTTTCCCCTTCAGACATGATGCCCAGCATCCTCCTTCACCCATCATGAGAATTCTCTAAATATAAAAGCTTAGATTAAGGATTTCGGTCTTTGTAGACTTGAATGCATAGGATCAGAGCCAGTATAATCTTAAATGTCAAAATCAATGCAGCTGGATGAATACCAGTAATAATGGAGCCCCTGCCTTTTGATCTGCTATTTGATCTGTTTGCCTGCATTTCTGAGCATATCTATTATAAAGGGGAATTTTAAGTCACAAGATCAGTCTGACAGAGACAACAGGAAGTTTAGAAAGTATTTTATGTTTAACAAACATTGCAGTTCATATTAAAGGTGGATTAGTCATCTTATTCTGAACTATGAGGAATTCTGTGCATTTCCTTATCCCTTTAAATGCTACACAAACTACTGTATTTGACTTGGTGTCAGCATGATTCAGTTTACATGTAATGAATGACAATACTCTCAGCATTGTTTAATGAATAAGCCCTTTGTTCCAGTTGTAACAAAAGACCTGACAAAAACAGAGTTCAGAGTAAGAAAGGTTTATTTTCCTCCCAGTTTGCAGGGTTTCTGTGTACTGGGGCAGAGGAAACAGGAATAGGAGTGAGAAGTAGGCACTTACATTTGTCAGTAAATAGAGAAGAGATGAATGCTAGGACTCTGCTTACTTTTTCCTCGTTACCTTTTTGTTTGTCTGGGACAGCCGAGTAATGACTGACCTTCACTAAACCTCTTTGGAAACACCCTCACAGAAATACTCACAAGTGTGTCTCCTATGTGATTCTAAATCCAATTACACTGGCAATGAAGATTGACTGTAAACCATGTGGACACAAATTAAATCACAGTGACTGTCTACAGAAGATCTTTAGCCATGCAGAAGATATATAATAGGGAAAAATAGTGCTTTTCCAAGGCACATGCTTTATTGTTGGGAAAAACAGAGTTCTTGGCACCAGTTAGTACATTCTTTGACTCACACAAAACTCTCTAAGGCAGAACTCACAGGCTAGAAAACACATTGCCTATCTCTATTTAGAGCTAAAAGAAAAAAAAAAAAAAAAAAACTTGTATATCTACCCTTTTCTTTGGAAGTTTATAGATGATATTGACACCCACCCACACCACAACTAAGAAAACATGTATCCCAATATGTCATATCTCATCCCAAGCCAGAAGTTTCCTACATTGACTCTCTGTCTTTCTCTTCTCAACTTACTTGTTTTTATGGATGATTGTTAGTTTTGCTTCTCTCTTAGTTTCAGAACTAGAATATAATTGTAATGGGAAATGTTTGAAAACAATGAGCAGGCACCAAGAAAAGAGAATTCGAACTTTGAGTTAATCCCTATGTTAAGTAACTGACAAAGAGAGCCTTACTCTATAAGTTAGTCTGGCATTTTATAACTAACCTCATTTTAGAGTAGAAGAAATTGATACCAAATAAACATAACTAATTAAGACTGGATGTGGTGACTTATAACTGTAATTTTAGAAAATGGAAGGCTGTGTCACAAGGATATCATAAGATTGAAGATCCGTGAGTTTTGGCCAGGAGTTCCAGAACAAAGGCCAAAGCAACAATTAATAATAATAAATGATAAATGAATACTTATTAGTAGAAAAATTATTGAAAACAAATAAGTACTTTTTAGTATACTGGGAGATACGTTAAAGCTAGCTGTTGGTAAAGAAAGGAATTGGGCACAAAACATAATATGATCAGAGAATGAGTAATGCTAGGAAAGAAATGTGTGCATACATATATGATAAATATAACTATGTCTACATGTACACACACACACACATACACACACACATCAACAATTAATGAAAAGGAGGCTTTGAATCAAAAAGAGTAAGAAAATGTATATTAGAGAGTTTAGGATAAGAAAGGTGAGGGGCAATTATATAATTATATTACTATCTATGAAAAATAAAATAAATATTTTAAAGGAATTGTCTCCTATTGAGAATAGCACTAGAAGCAGTCTGTAGGTTATCCGGCCCATATACTTACTAGGTCTTTGGTGACATTCCTGTTCCTAGGTCAATAACCCATCTGTTTTTACCATGGAAATGAAGACTTCTATAAGCCAGGTCATGTAGCACAAAAACAGGCATCAACAGTGCCCAGATATATGTAAGTATATATGTATGTATGTATTTATGTATGTACATGAATATAGAAATTAAGTCAGGTTCTTCCTCCCAGGCTCGTGCTCCCAGAAATAAAACTCAATTCAAAATGTATTTACATACCATGCCCATAATAGCCAGATTCTACTCTGCTACAGCATACCTAAATAACCCAGTTACTTTAACTTATATATATTCTGCCACATGGCCGTTAACTGTGAGCAGGTAACGTGTACCCATTTCTTCCCATCTTTGCGCAAATGTCTCACTTCTGGCTCTATTTCAGAATCCTTTCTCCTCCTGGATGTCCCACCTTCTATTTCTTGCCTAAGCCATAAGCCATAGGATTTTAATTGGCGGGTGATGCATGCATATAATATATAAAATATTTTCTCTACAATTTCTCTTTTTAGTCCAATAAAAGGCTCTTTTTCTTTAAAGTATAAATCTAATAACAATTATAACAATTATAAAAACATTTGTACATTTATAACATCTAACATATTTATATTTGGTGACTTGATAAAGTATTCTATCATCTATTCTATCTTGGTGAGTTCTGACTTCTATATCTAAATCATCTTTTTAACAACTTTATTTTATAAAACAAAGATAAATGTACAGATTTTAAGCTTTTTTTGCATAAAATTATACAATACATTTTTGTCAGTACTTTTTTTTTTAAAGGTTTGATAGTGTGATAAAGATCTCACCAGTAACAATGAGCATAAAGTACATGTAAAACAAGATGCAACCTGGAAATAGTCAAAGTTTTCTTGGTGTGTAAAGATTTTTTTTTTTTTTTTTTTTACAATGAGCAGACAGTACATGTAATACAGGGTGCAACGCAGAATTTGTCAATGATTGCAAAGTTTCTGTAAGGCTAAGGACATTGTTAAGAAAACAAAACGACAACCAACAGAATGGGAAAAGATCTTTACCAACTCCATATCAGATAGAGGCCTAATATCGAAGGTATACAAAGAACTCAAAAAGCTAGACACCAGAGAATCAAATAACCCTATTAAAAAATGGGGTACAGAGCTAAACAAAATGTTCTCAGCTGAGGAATATCGAATGGCTGAGAAATATCTGAGGAAGTGCTCAACATCCTTAGCCATCTGGGAAATGCAAATCAAAACAACCCTGAGATTCCACCTCACACCAGTCAGATTGGCCAAGATCCAAAACTCAGATGACAACAGATGCTGGCGAGGTTGCAGAGAAAGAGGAATACTTCTCAGCTGTTGGTGCAGTTGTAAACTGATAAAACCACTCTGGAAATCAGTCTGGTGATACCTCAGAAAATTGGACATAATACTACCTGAAGATCCAGCTATTCCACTTCTGGGCATATACCCCAGAGACACCTTAGTACACAACAAAGACACATGCACCACAATGTTCATAGCAGCTCTATTTATAGTAGCCAGAAGCTGGAAAGAACCCAGATGTCCTTCGGTAGATGAATGGATACAAAAATTGTGGTACATATACACAATGGAATACTACTCAGCCACCAGAAACAATGACTTAGCTAAATCATTTTCTATCCTAACTTGTATTATCAACCCAAAAACATCTTCTTAGACCGAGAATATCTACTTAAGTCCTAAACAACTTAAATTTATAGTCAGACTATGTCTATGTAGTGTTCAATGCCATCAGAGGCCTGAGAAGGAATAAACACTACCTGGATACACAGGAGACACAGAGGCATACTTCTAAAACATCACAGAAATGTCAGAGACAGCTGACTACCTGGATGGGCCCCAATGCGTTCCATAACCATGGAGCATCTATCTATCTTCAGCCTTCTGCTTCAGAATATCTGACAGATGCTTGTGAAGCAAGAATTATTCAGGCCTATAGGCTTAGACTTTACAAAACCTACTTTAATTAGGTGTCTTCAATATCCCTTCTAGTCCACCTATCAAAGGTAGGGGAGAAAGATGGATAATTAGACAAGTGGGTTGTGGAGATGTTTAGAAGTAGTTCTTTGGGGCTATCCCAATCTTTCTTGTCAGTGTAGCAGCCAGGTCCAATAGCAAACACTAAGTATGAATCAGTAGCTCGATACAGCAGAAACCCCAGATGCTCCCTCAAATGAGTGCAAGCCAGCAGAAGCAGCCAGAAGCAGCCACAATACCACATTTGACAAACAAAGAGCACTGAGGACAGTGAAGCCTCGCAAGGCATAGCAATGCAAAGGTCATCTCACTGTCTGTGGGGTTCTACTCAGAAGCTTTCCAAACATCACACACCCTCTCAAGCAGCTCCTTCAGCAAAACATCCTCTCCTGTGTGTCTCAGCAACATATCCTCTTACAAGGCCGCTTCCAGAAAAACCTCACGAGAAACAAGTTTCCAATGAAACTAGAAATTTCCAACGAAACACAGCTCAGTCTGCATAGCATGACTTGTTTGTATAATTCCAGGGCTGACAACTTTGGTATTGGAAAACCAATTGCTGTGCTCTTTCTCGATTCTTAAATGCCAGACATGCTACTTAAAATGTGAGCAGTTGGCATGTTGCCTCTCATGTCCAAGAATGAGTTTCTGGAACACAGAGATAGGCACTATTACATTGCTTTTGAAAGTTGTTCCCTCTTTAGTAACACAATGCTAATGGCAGAAACTCTTTCAGTAATACTTAATTATGCTGATCTGCATATTTATGCTTATCTATCTAATTGTTTTCATCACATATGCATGTCTGATGTATGTATGTGTGATACACATGTATGTATGTGTGATACACACATGTGAATATATGGGTTCACATGTCTGGTGTATGTATGTGTGATACACACATGTGAGTGTATGGGTTCACATGTTTGCTGTATGTATGTGATACACACATGTAAGTGTATGAGTTCACATGTCTGGTGTATGTATGTGTGATACACACATGTAAGTGTATGAGTTCACATGTTTGGTGTATGTATGTGATACACACATGTGAGTGTATGGGTACACATGTCTGGTGTATGTATGTGTGATACACACATGTGAATTTATGGGTACACATGTCTGGTGTATGTATGTGATACACACATGTAAGTGTATGAGTTCACATGTCTGGTGTATGTATGTGTGATACACACATGTGAGTGTATGGGTACACATGTTTGTTCGTGCACATATTGAGTCTATCCTACTGTGCCTTTTTGCCCTAATACTGAAGTGGAACCTCAAGCTTTCAGCTAGGCTAGATGGTTAACATGCTTTCACGTGACCATGATGCTGGGGGATACAGGCACATCTACCCAATCCTGGCGTTTCATCTGGCTGGTAGGGATAGGAACTCAGGCCCTGTCATCTCAGCCCTAGCCCAGACCCCTGACAAATTCTGTTTCATGTAATTGAATTGTAAACAAAACGAGAGTGAATGTTAGCTCTGGTTCTCTTCCCTGCTCTCCACTACAGTCAGGAAGATGAGATGGAGTGGAAGGTCTGAAACTTGCCCCGGGCTTCTGAAGCCAAGTGGCTTTGCCGCGATGAGCAGGAGACGAGGCTTCTCTAATTTTCCGTCCCACTGCTCCTCTTCCTGCCAGGACCGGGACTCGGGCTGTTAAATTTAGAAGCATTAACTCAGTGAGGAATTTAAACATATCTGTGGCGGTTCAGATCTATACTTTTTTGCTGGCAGCCTACGGATTTGGGGAATTAAGGGATTTGACATGCTGTGTACACACCGCCTGTTTGCTCCTCCTCTAGAATTTCACTCAAGGCACTCAGCTCCAGCACTCACAGACAGACAGTATTCTGACTACGACAGGAGGAAGGTAGATGAGAAGGACAATTCTTAGCATCCAGAAACTTTACCTGGATGCCATGGTCTCCATCTGTCTCCGGTGTTACTGGCTGCAATTGTTTTAGCCCAGCTGTTATTTCTCTAAACTGCTCAGAAAAAAATGTCCTATCTGTTAAACTAGTTCATGTTTTCTCATAGTAGTGAAGTGTTTGGCAATGAAGACTATGTATAGAAGCAAATTACATGTGCCTGTTAGTAAAAGTGTGAACACTTAGTTTTCTGAAAAGAAGCCATAGGTGGCTTTAATGGAAAGTCCTAGAAACCTGCCAGGGAGATACCTTTATTCTGTTGCTACTTCTAGGCACTTGGTGTGGGTCCTCTTTCCAAACTGCCAAGGTGAGGCCAATACTTTTGTATTCTCAGGCCTTTTGAGATCCAAATTTATCCACAGTTTTTGTATAAAGTGTCACCTTCCAAAAACACCGAGAGAACTAGCATTTGCTGTAACATTTTTATAATTCTATCAAAGCTACTTCTAATCTCCAAATGCATAATTTAGGTCACTGCTTTTTAGATCATTGCCTCATTATGACTGACTTCCAATCATGAATCAGACAGCAAACATGGAGTTTGAGATCCTCAGCAACTTAAAAGTAATTCCTTGTTTATTCCCTCCAGTTACAAACTGAACATTGAATCCAAGATAAAAGTAAAAGTAGACAGGGTAAAGCTACAAATCTTAAATATATGGGCTGAGGAACACATAGCAGAATATGGAGGCACAAATCACACACTTAGTGAGACTGCAGGGGTGGGGAGGGTGTTCTTGTTAATCTCCAGTACTTGAAAACCTTATGGTGATCCGGGTAACCTAATTGACTGTCACTATAGGATGTGACATGGCTATCAAGAAGGTCAATGTAATTTGGGGCTGGATATATGCTGTCTCATCATTTATGAGGAGATGATCTTTTTTTTTTTTTTTTTTTTTCTGTAGCCTAAGCTTCAGTCAGGAAATATTGAAGTAGCCATCAAGGTGAATTTTAGGAGAGACATTAATGGATTACAGGCCTTAGCTGAGATAATTAGAGATGTACAAGATGACTCCACTCTTTGTTTTGAAGGCTGTGCAGTAACCTTGTCCAAACCACGTGACCTTTGACATTTTAGAGTTTTTCCCCACCACAGCAGCACTAAATCACCTTGTCAGGTGAGTACCAAAGGGACAGTTCCAGGTCTCCGTTACTGAGTTGACTTGATAATTAGAGAGTTCTGAGAGGCTTGAAAATCAATTTAGGGTAAAAGATCTTGAATATCTCAGCCTATGGTTGAGATATACGCTGTTTTATTCATTTTGTGGAAGGCAGGAGTGCTCTACAATGCGGATCTCTAATGACTTTAAAATTCTACTCTAGAGAAGGTAAAAGTGTTATAGGTCCTTTCAGCTTTTGATTTTAGAAAAAAATCATAATCATTAGAAGGCTGTAAGAGTCCATAATATCCAACAACATGTGTTTCCTATAGAAGCCTCTTAGGCATTATAAGCTATGTTTCTCAGAACTAATACATCATTCTTGATTCCCTAGTATTAGCTTGAATGCATACTTTACAGAGCTTCCCTTCATTGTTACCACATATCTTTTTTCTCTTCTAAGATTTCTTCAAGAAACCATAGTATATGGAGTAACCGTGTCTGCTTAGGGGGTTCTTGATTGTAATGCTTTTTTGGGTTTTCTTAAATTTTGAGGACTTTGACATTTGGAAGAGAAAATAATCTCCTATAATCAAAGCTAAAACGATTTGAATAATAAAAGAAATTAATCCTAGATTGTAGCTTAATATATAAAACTCTTACCTGTCAGTTAATGGCATGATTGAGTGAATTAGCAAGGAAATAAATATGAGTTTTTTCCCGTGCAGATAACTGACCCAGTTATCAGTGATGTTGAGCATGGTTACAATATTACTGCAATGCAATATCGGGTAACTTCACAATGGACACGTGTGACAGACACTGTTCACTGTGTTTATCATCAGTAATGATAAATGTTGATAGTTTATATATCTGACAGAAGCAGATGAAAGGGGCAGCCTCTGCGGTATACCTCCCAAAATTTCACACTGCATCTAATTAACAGAAAAATATCAAATCAAATCCAACAGAAGGGAATTGCAATAGACTTTTTTTCTCAGTATTCATAAAACTGAAAAGCAAAAGTACAGTGTTGGTGACTCTTAGGTTGAGAAGTGTCGTTGGAATGATCTTCCATGTACACTGAAACTTTGACAGTTTATTTTTTCCTAGCTTCACTTAGAAAAACAGAACAGAGTATGACTCTGAATGTAAGTAATCAAGTCAACTTTTTCTTTTTCTTTCTCTTTATATTAGTAGTTAATGAGAAGTGTGTGTACTAAGTAAGCATCATATCAAATTTCTATCCTATATAGTAGGAATAACCTGCAACAGTTTTATTAATCAGATTGATTTGATGAGACAAGAGTGCTGATCTAGCAAGCAGTTGACATCCAGACACCTAAGAAATTAACATACAGTTCTTAAGTCCATAGATAATACTAGTGATGAAACCATATTAAAGTAGGGGAATGTCAGAGAAGCCCAAGTCATGTTTTACAGTTTCAGGTTAAGGTTCTTGATTCCATACTATATTAGCATAAGGATGTTATAAATCAACAGGATTGGACTACTTTATAGGTAGAAAGAAACATGTATTGTGAAAATAAATGAATGGCCTGAATCCAAGGTAGACAACATCAAATTGGCAGGAAAGCAAGCGATTTACATGGTAGCAGGATGGGAGCTGACATGGGCTGGGTTAGCCGAGAACCAAGTACTTTTTCCCTGGGTTCTTAACCACTGGACAGATTTAAGAGAGGCAGGAGTTTTACTGGTTAAAAAAAACAACAAAAACAAACAAACAAACAAACAAACAAAAAACCCATTCTAAGAGATTCCCGAGGAATGCTTAATTTAGACTTCTGCTTATCAGGCCAGAGTCCCTCTGTTTGGAGTACTCTTATCAATATGCCAACCGGGTCCAACCTTGGACCTAATAGTATACCATCTCAAAATGCTAATCTCTATTTCCTTTGAGTTCTGTTCGTTGTAAGTGTATGTTTTATTTTTTCACTGGGAAGTCATGTTCACAGGTGCTTATATTACATAATAGCTTTCAGATAATGTTCCTGAAAAGAGTGTGAGGCTTGCCATGTTATTCTTATGAAGTCCATTCATAAGCATGCACTTAAACACTGCTACTAAAATTGATTTTAAACTCATGAACCATCCATAGTGTTATCGAGACTTATTTTCTTTTATTTCCTTTTTAATTGTATGTTTTATGTATTTACATTTCAAATGTTATCCCCTACCCCAGTTCTCCCCTTCCTTTCCTGAGCCTTACCCCTGCTTCTATGATGATGCCTCTCTTCCCACCCACTTATTTCCCAACTCACCATCCTGGCATTCCCCTACACTGGGGAAATGAGCCTTCATAGGACAAAGAGCTTCTTCTCACATTGATGGCAGATAATACCATCTCTGTTACATATGTGGCTGGAGACATGGGTACCTCAATGTGTACCCTTTTATTGGTGCTTTAGTCACTGGGAGCACTGTGAGGTCTGGATGGTTGATATTGTTGTTCTTTCTATGAAGATGCAAATCCCTTTAGCTCCTTCAGTCATTTCCTCATGCTCAGTATGATGATCAGTAAGGTTATAATAGAGCCTCTCAGGAGACACCCATATCAGGCTCCTGTCAGCAAGCACTTCTTGGCATTAGCAATAGTGACTGGGTTCAGTGGCTGCATATGGGATGGATTACCAAGTTCAGCAGTCTCTGAGTGGCTTTTTCTTCAGTCTCTGCTCTACTATTTGTCCCTGCATTTCCTTGAACGGGTATTTTGTTTCCCCTTCTAAGAAGAGCTGAAGCACCCACATTTTGGTCTTCCTTCTTCTTGAGCTTCATATGGTCTGTGAATTGTATCTTGGGTGTTTCTAGTCAGGGTTTTTTCGTGCACAAACATCATGACCAAGAAGCAAGTTGGGGAGGAAAGGGTTTATTCAGCTTACACTTCCAAAATGTTGTTCATCACCACAGGAAGTCAGGACTGGAACTCAAGCAGGTCAGGAAGCAGGAGCTGATGCAGAGGCCATGGAGGGATGCTACTTACTGGCTTGCTTCCCCTGGCTTGCTCAGCCTGCTTTCTTATAGAACCCAAGTCTACCAGCCTAGGGATGGCACCACCCACTTGGTCACTAGTTGAAAAAATGCCTCACAGCTGGATCTCATGAAGACATTTCCTCAGCTGAGGCTCCTTTCTCCGTGATAACTCTAGCTTGTGCCAAGTTGACACAAAACCAGCCAGTACAGGTATTCTGAAATTTTGGGCTAATATTCACTTATCAGTTTTGTGGGGTGGGGTTACCAGACTCAGGATAATATTTGCTAGTTCAAGCCATTGGCTTAAGAATTTCATAAAGACATTGTTTTTAATAGCTGAGTAATACTCCATTGTGTAAATGTACCACATTTGCTGTATCCATTCCTTTTTTTGAATGGCAGTCTGGTTCTTTACAGCTTCTGGCTATTATAAATAAGGCTGCTCTAAACATAGTAGAGTATGTGTCCCTATACATATTGAAGCATCTTTTGGGTATATGCACAGAAGTAGTATAGCTCTGTCCTCAGATGGCACTAAGCCCAATTTTCTGAAAAACTGCCAGACTAATTTCAAACGTGGGTGTACCAGCTTGCAATCCCACCAACAATAGAGGAGTGTTCCTCTTTATCCACATCCTCGACTGTAGGAAGCCGTTGGCGCCAATAGATGGCGCCAGCTTCCCGCCCATTGTTCAGCCTACAAAAACCTTTCACCTCGTGTTGCTTGGCAACCACATAAGTCACAGCCCAATCTCGGGGCACGTGATTGAGCTACTGGAGGATGCACCAATCAGGTAGCAACACAAGTCTCTTAGGCATATATAGCAGTGCATTTCTCCCCCATGTGAGGAGATTGCGAGAGATAGTGGAGAGATTGCGGAAGACACCACCTGGAGAGATGGCAGAGAGATACCACGTGGAGAGAGACCTGGTAGGAGAGATTGCGGGAGATCCCATGTGGAGAGAGACTGGGCAGAGAGATCGCACGTGGGAGACTGCACGTGAGAGGTCGCCTATACAGTAGACCACAGTAGGGAGTCCCCGGCTCAGAGAGAAGTTTCCTTCTCAGGAAGTCCCCTGCTCAGAGTGCTGTACAATAAAGGTTGTCCGCAGAAGAATCTTGTTGTTTGTTGCGCGCCTGTTCCTATCGGCGGGAAGCGTGGGCGCGCGACACTCGATAGCATCTGTTGTCATCTGAGTTTTTGATCTTAGTCATTTTAACTGGTATGAGATGGAATCTTAGGGTTGTTTTCGTTTGCATTTTCCTGATGACTTTAGATGCTTCTTAGCCATTCTATATTTCTCAGTTGAGAATTTTTTGTTTAGCTCTGTACCCCAATTTTAATAATGTTATTTGGTTTTCTCGAGTCTCATTCTTCAGTTCTTTGTATATATTAGATATTAGCCCTCTATCAGGTGTAAGATTGGTAAAGATCTTTCCCTGATCTGTTGGTTGACATTTTGTCCTATTGACAGTGTTCTTTGTCTTATGGAAGCTTTGAAATTTCATGAAGTCCTATTTGTTGATCCTTGACCTTAAAGCATAAGCTATTGGTGTTCTGTTCAGGAAATTTTCCCCTGTGCCTATGTTTTCTAAGCTCTTCCCCACTTTCTGTTCTATTAGTTTTGGTGTATCTGACTTTATGGAGAGGTCTTTGATCCACTTGAACTTGATTTTTTAAAGGGACATAAAAATGGATCGAATTTTACTATTCTACATGCTGTCTGCCTGTTCAAGTGATGGTTCAATATATAAAAATTCATCAATTAATTCCATTATATAACAGACTCAAGAAACCCCATGATCATCTCATTAAATGCTGAGAAAGAATTTGATAAAATTTAACACCCCTTTATAATAAAAATATTGGAAAGATCAGGAACTCAAAGCCCATATCTAACAGAGTAAAATCAATATACAGCAAACCTGTAGCCAACATCAAACTAAATGGTGAGAAACTTCAATCAATCCCACTAAAATCAGGAACTGGAGCCCATTCTTTTCCTACCTACTCAATATAGTACTTGAATTCTGAGGCAGAACAATTACACAAAAAAGGAAGTCAAAGGGATATGAATTGGAAAAGAAGAAGTCAAAATATCACTATTTGCAGATGACATGGGAGTATACTTAAGTAATCCAAACTATTTCACCAGAGAACTCTGAAACCTAATAAACAACTTCAGCACAGTGGCTGAATATAAAAATTAACTCAAACAAATCAGTAGCCTTCCTCTACTCAAAAGGCTGAGAAAGAAATTGGGGAAATTACACCCTTCACAATACTCACAAATAATATAAATTACCTTTGTGTGACTCTGTCCAAGCAAATGAAAGATCTGTATATTAAGAATTTCAATTCTCTGAAGAAAGAAATTGAAGAAGATCTCAGAAGATTGAAAAGTCTCCTATACTCATGGATTGGAAGGATTAATATAGTAAAAATGGGCATCCTGCCAAAAGCAATCTACAGATTTAATGCAGTCCCCATCAAAATTCCAACTCAATTCTTTACAGAGTTAAAAAGAGCAATTTGCAAATTCATTTCAATAACAATAAAACCCAGGATATTTAAAACTATTCTAAACAACAAAAAAACTTCTTGCTAAATTGCCATCCCTGACCTCAAGCTGTATTACAGAGCAATAGTGATAAAAACAGCATGGTATTAGTCCAGAGACAGGCAGGTAGATCAGTGGAATAGAACTGAAGACAGAGAAATGAACCTGACACCTATGGTCACTTGATCTTTGACAAAGTAGTTAAAACCATCCAGTGGAAAAAAGACATTTTCAACAAATGGTGCTGGTTCAACTGGCAATCAGCATGTAGGAGATTTTATTTTCTTAATAAAGTAAACAACTGATTAATAAAAATAAACCAAGGTAATTTTTCATATTTAGATCCCCCTAGCATTTATATACATGTACATTTAAAAGTTGTGAATCTATTCCAATCCACATTTCTTCCTCTCTCAGTAGCTCTATTTTATTTTTCTTGGAGTATTAATAATAAAATTACATGATGATTTTCATGTGAGTTTTTAAAATTTTCTCCTAGATTATTATATTCAGGTGATGATGAAATCAATTTTTGTAGATGGCATTAGGAATTTTACACTGCCATCTAGTGATGTGCAATTACAAAGAGTTGATACTTAAAAACAAAACAAAAGAAAACAAAACAAAAATCTAGAGACTTGTCTGACAGATCAAAACCATTGACTTGAAGTTGACACACTATTGCAATAGTTAAGAGAAACTCTCATTTTAATAACTGCAACATTTAATGTAAAGACCTAATTCCTTGTCTTTTTTCACAATAGAAGCTGCACATTAGTGTAGGCTTCCTTAGTTAAAACTTGACATTTGTGTTCAACGACTCTCGTCCATTTCGGTGCATTTGTGAGAGCAGCTAATGATCACTGGGTGATCACCATTTGCCAAGCCTATTCAAAGTCCTTTCTCTGTATTATTTTAGTTCATTCTGATCACAGACTTAGCAAAGAGTCACCACTTTGTCTTTATTTCACGCAAATTTATACAATGAGTATAAAGTTGTGATTTCTTAAAAACCTATTCAGCCTAGTTCTAGTGGCCATGTGTTAACAAAGAAGCTACTATGTTCCTCTTATGTTCTGCAGCCAGCATTTGAGCACACACCACACACACACACACACACACACAGGGAGAGAGAGAGAGAGAGAGAGAGAGAGAGAGAGAGAGAGAGAGAGAGAGAGAAATGCACACACAGTATCATACCATCTGCAAATGGTAATACTTTGACTTTTTTTTTTCTAAGTTTATATCCTGAATATTCTTTTCTTCTCCTTAATTCCCAGATTGAATAGATAGGGAGAGACTTTGCAGCCTTGCCTTGTCTGAGTTTGAAGTGAGATTGTTTCAAGATTCTCTCCATTTGAAGTTGACTATTAGCTTGCAATATTTTTTTATTATGTTTATGCATGTGCCTTGATTTCCAGGGATACAGGCCAAGGTTTGGGGTGAGTTTTGTGAGGAAGCATATTGATTTATCTTGGGTATAGGTGGGCCCTGTGGGGCAGCAGATTGGGTTTGGGACACACACACACAAACACACATAAACACTCAGGCACACAATACTCTTTCACCCCTACATCCTATACATTCCTTACCCTGTGCTCACTCTTGAACATTTCCATGAATCACTGCTTCCTGTTTGTTTTATACATTACATTAGTTTCTCTTCTCCTGACTTGCTTTTGTGCTGTGGTTTTGTTTTCACATTTTGCCCACTTGTAGCCAGAGTGTGATAACAAATTGCCATATCAATTATAGAAATTTGAGCTCTAATCTTAATATAAAATCAAAATAACATCAACTTAAACGATGTTCTTTGTCCATAAATGTGTCAATTATTATTTTTTCCCAAGAACATACAGAATATGAAGGACATAAAATAGATTCCAAGGACATTACAAATGTGGTACTAATGCTTAATTGTGAAATTTTAAAAAGGAATCTATCACATTTGCTGAATTACTGGTTTTGTAACAAAGGTAGTAATTAAGTTGCATATTTCTTACAAACCCCATGCATTTCAGCAGCCGTTCAATATCTTTACTAAATGACATCACATGAGTCAGACCTCAGACACTCAGAAGAGAAGCAAGAGATGCGTGTTTGTCACACTGAGGAGCTCAAAGAGACAATGGCCCATGCCTGTAAATTTTGTAGTGACAGGATTTTGTCTTTGTGTCCCACAATGGAGAAAAATCACTGCCATAAATAGAAAATGCAGCCACAGTCAAAGCAGATAATTAAGTAAGGAAATAAACAACTTTTAACAAGTAAAATAAATAGGTGATGAGATGAAAATGTTCTTTCCTAGAATTAAGAGGCTACTCTAGAAATCAGTAGAATAAAACATCTCCCTATTGTTTTGAGTTAGAGTCAAAAACATAACTATTTTACCATTCTCTTTGTTTCAAAACTCCATTTGATTTACCTTGGTCTACTGATATTACTATAACAAAATGGCACAGTCTGTGGATGATAGAAACAATAAAAACTGTAATTCAAGGACCTAGGGAGTTCAGCATTGGGGTATCAGTATGACAAGTCTACTGAGCGGCTGCTTCTAGGTTGCAGGCTATTAACTACTTACTATTTTCTCATGTTGTAGGAAACAGAAAACAGTAAATGTCAACACTTGGGTCCCTCTCGTAATGACACTAATCATAAGCAAGATATATAAATAAGGGGCTGACGAAAGTCAGAAGTAGCACTTGAAATCCTTCCATCTGCTCTGCATTTTTCTCTGTCAATACAATGCATTTTAATTTAACCAGGCTATGTCAGGCTGGATCCAATATCATGTACTGTTTGTAGATTTAAGTAGGCAGCACTAAATAAATATATTTTAAATTAATGGATTATCACATTTAATCATTCAGACAATATTCTAATATTAGCAGCTGTCTTAGTTGGAGTTACTGTTGTGTGATGAAACACCAAAATACCATGAGCAAAAGCAAGTTTGGGAGGAAAGGATTTATTTGGTTCATAACCACGGCCCATCAAAGAATGAAGTCAGAAAAGGAACCAAAATAGAACAGGAACCTGGAGACAGCAGCTGACATAAAGGACGTGTAGGAGTTCTGCTTACTTGCTTCCTCACTGTGGCTTGCTCGGCCTGCTTTCTTTTAGAACCCAGAATCACCAGCCTATGTAATGGCATCCACTAAGGGCTGAAACCACTTCTCTATCTGAAGAAAATTTTTTACAGGCCTACATACAACTTGATCTTATGAAGCCATTTTCATAATTAAGGATCCTTCTTTTCAAGTGACTTCCATTTGCATCAAGATGATATAAAAGTATCCACACACTAGTATCTTAATTTCTTGTTGGATGGGGTGGACTTTATGAAAAAATATGGTCAAGAAAATGTTCACTGTGGATGTGCGAACACTGGCCTGGCATTGTTGGGCGTGCTAGCTTTAAGCTTGTAGAACGGGAGAGCCACTGCTTTCTTCTCTAGAAAAGTCTGAGGTCATTTACAGGAGGAAGGAAGACAGTCAGGAGCATAAGGTCAGAGCACTGAGGGAGCTGAGATGCTTTGATCCACATAAGTGGTCAGCCTCATAGGACAGGAGACAGATCCAAGGCCTGAGGCTGGCTTACAAGTGAACTCCAGGCTCTAGAAGATGCAGCCAAAGTCACTGGTAAAACTGGGCTGAACCCCCAGTTCTTGATCAGGAAAATTTTCTAAACTGAAATTCCATATGATGCTAAGACAGGGCTCTGCTTTTCAGAAATAGGAAAGGATTCCTAAATTAAAATTTCCAGGATTGGTGTATGGGCTAGGAATGAAGAGAGACAAGGATGTTCTCCTTTGACTGTTTCTGGTTGTGAATACGAATCACAAGTACCCGATTTGCTCACATCCAGATCTGTGAGAACACATGTTCCCAGGACTTTCCTGACATAACTGTGAGGAAGGTGTTCAGAAAATACTAAAAGGCCAGGAAGCTGGGAAGAACCGTACCATAGAACCGTGAAGACTGCTAAGGATGGCCTTTGAAATTAGGTTGGACGAAGTGTATTGTTACATAAAAACATGACAAATCCACTTATTTGTACAATAACTAAAAATTCAATTAAAATAAAATTAGTAATAACTAAAAATAAAGACAGAATTTGGAACTTTCAAAAATCTGAATCATGCTAATAGGTGAATATGATTTAAAATACCATTGGCGAAGACAGCAGTAAAAGCCTAGTTTCATGAGTTAAATTTTGTTACTAAAAATGGTCTTCAATTGATTATGCAATTCCGTAGTTTCCAAGTGGAAAGGAGGAAGCGGTGCAAGGCACCTTTAGAAGAATGCGGAAGTGCTAATTGTTATTCATAACTGCAAAGCCCGAGCCCTTCCAATTGTTAGAATCCTGCTCTGATTCCAGCAGTGAAAATGGTTCCTAGGGTAAACGTGAGGGCTGAAGGTCAATTTTGCCTTGGTGATTTGGCACAGGAAAAGCGTGCTTGGAGTCACTTTCACTCTCTGGGGCTAGAAATTGACTAGACATGCAAAGGGCAAGATATGCTCCACAGTTACGTGGGACACCAACCTGTTAGGTTCAAAACACGCATGTCCTTGCTCCTCCTGCTCTAGAGGTTAGAAGTTAGTGCTCTCTCTAAAAAGACAGGTCTGCTGGCCTATATTCTGAAGTCAGTTCTAATCTTGAGAAATTTCCTCTGTGCGATGGAGCTACTATAACTAGTCCAGTGAGTTGTACTATTTGGAGGTGTGGCCTTGCTGGAGTGGGTGTGGCCTGTTGGGGTAGGTATGCCAACTGTGGGCTTGGACTTTAAAACTCTCATCCTAGCTGCCTGGAAGCAAGTTTTTCTCCGGTGTTACAGAAAAAATAAATAAAAGGCTTATCTCTTTCTCGTCCCCTCAGTGTCAATCCGTGGGCACCGCTTCCAGTACAGAGCCCTGTGCAGACTCTGTCACTCCGTCAGAGCCTCCCCCACAGTCTCACTCCGTTGGCCTGACTCTCTACCCTGGCGATTTACACTGGCGGTTTACACTGCCTGTTTTTAGCCTCCATTCCGGGGTGTTTCTTTACCCCAATTCCCAACAAAAACACAACTCTAAGGCCGGATAGCTTTTTCTACAAATGTATACATCAAACTCTCAATCCATAAACCATCTACACAATAAGATTACATCAAATAGACAGGGATAGTAACTTCCCTTCTATATGAGATATTAGACCTATAAAATCCTTCAACATTCATAGCTACTCATCTCCAATAAAGCCCACCTGGATCCAATTCATTTTTTTTGACCTCCATCTTGGAACTCTCTCTCAGTCTCCTGTCCTCTGACCTCTGACCCTCTTTCTCTCTACTTCCTTTACCCTGCCCAATCAACAGCTCTCACCTTTATTTTAATAATTAAAATGGGAAGGTTTTGATGAAGTTCTGAGTATGAGACGAGGCAGCACTTCTTGAGGAAATGGAATTAGCATTAAAATACAAACAGCTTTAAGACAATCTACACTCCTGTTTACCTTCAGAGGAAGATGTAGAACTCTCAGCTCCTCCTGCACCACACCTGCCTGGATGCTGCCATGCTCCCATTTTAATAATAATGGACTGAACCTGTAAGCCAGCACCAAATGCTTTCCTTATAAGACTTGCCTTGGTCATGGTGTCTGTTCATAACAGTAAAACCCTAACTAAGACACACTGTTTCCAACGCAGTATATATTTACTTATGTAGTAATGAGGGCAAAAGGTAGTTAAATTTGTAAAGAATGAATGGGATTTAGTCAAATGTGTTGGGAGCTATGAAGCCGTTGTCTCTATTTCTCCCCATTGAACCATTTCAAAGTTAATAGAATGACACAGTGGCCCATCCCTTGGGCTTCTTCTCACACTGGGTGATAAGATACATTGAAATAATTTCTCACTCCTGGAATAGTCATTCGTAATAGTAAACATAGTTCATCCTAGAATCTGTGGCAAAATTAACCTTCTTGTTTATATCTTTCAAACTTTAAAATTCAAATTTTAACGTTTTTTTCGTGGTTTTGTAAAGTAACTTCAATGATGCGTTCTCAGACTCACAGGTTGTTAACAATACTAAAAGGGTCTTTAAGAAATCTATGGTGACAATTATAATCACTGAAAGCTGTTTCCTATGATTCTCTAACATCTTAGATGTTTACATTCGAGTATAGTTCAAACAATTTGGTGCACAGCATAGGACTTCAGTTCATCAAACCCTCTACTTTGGTATTTTGATTGTTCTGGTACTGCTATAGGATTTAAGTGAACTCCAGAGATCTTAGCAAAAGATAATGTAATAAGATAAAAGAGAGTTGGGTCCCTGTGAAGTGGACTGACAAGCATTTACATGAGGCTATTTAATGAGCAAGAAATAAATCTATTGCTTTGTGGCACAAGAATTTGGGATTTAATTGATGCAGCATTTTGTTTACATAAATCTGTTCTCTAGAGCTGTATATTAACCCTAAGGGACAGAACTTTTACTAAAGTTTAAACAAAATGTTAAACTAAATTTAAATGCAATACTCTAATGTCATGATGTGCACTGCAGGAAAAGGTTTTAAATACAATTTCCCAAGGATTCTGGAACTCATCTGCATTAGTAGGTACTTGTTAAATAAAAAATTTTCAAAGCCTATTCCCAAATCAGATGATGAGTAAAGATAAAGGTTTATCATTGATGTTTATTATATTCACAGTCAAAGGATCAATAGAATCTAGGAGTGCACAAGTACATTAATAAATTATATTTTGAATCAAAAGGATGCCTATAATCCAGTTCCAGGTAAGTAGAAGGACAAATGATGGAGTTTGGGAAAGCTGAGTGAGAAACGAAGTAGATGGAGCTTCACACCAGAGGAGGTCAAAGAAGGGGGAGAATTTGAAGCAGAAAGAGGAATCTTTCTGGGAAGCAGAGAGTCATGAAAGGAAGAAGGAGTGACTGCTTAGGTCTGCAGATGCCAAGGATCAGGGAATGTGGTAGAGAGGAGCCACTGCTAAATACACAACCAGGGATCTTTCCCTAGTGTCTGCTCCCTCCAGTGAGGCCATATTTAATGAAGGTTCCATGGCTTCCAAATCAGTGTCAGCAGTTCCACATCAAGCATTCAAGCAAGAGTCTGTGAGGGACATTTCATATTCAACACACAGGAAGTACCTACAATTCTGGGGAATTCAATTACTAAGCTTTCCTAGAAGTAGGGTGGATAGAAGAAGATTTCCAGGACAGATCTGAATCTGTTCACATCTACAGTCTTAAAATGGGAGGGGTGTAGAACTACAGTAATTAAATTAAGTAAACCATGTGGACATATATTTGAAATCTCCATACTTCAGTTAACTGCCATAATCTTCAGTTGGCTGTAAAGAGAATATTAAATTTTTCCAAGGAAAATGCATCAGCTAAAGGTCAGCTGTAATGGAATTGTATATTCCATGTAGTCTGCATAGAATAAACCAAAACCTTGTATTTTACTAACGAGTTGTATGCCTACATTGCACAGGTTTTGAGCTATTTTAACTTACATTCAGGTATATCTCCATTGGTACTTGCTGTTTGAGTCTTATCCAGGCTGTCTCTGGTCCATCAGCCTGTCCTCAAAGTCTACATCTCCTGGCAATGTGCTTATGATCCATCTGAATTCATGGCAGCCTCTTCTCCCATCTTCTCTCTCTTCCTCACACCTCCTGGGGTCTCTCCTGAGACTCTTTACTAGATCCTCAAGTCCTGCCTTTCTCTTTCTACTATCCAATCACAGTCTCTAGCCTTTTATTAACCAATAGCTTCAAATTGGGAGGATAATTTTACACAACAAAGGCCAGTGTAAGTGACAATTCTCTAGTCTGGGGGCAATAGATCTTGTGGTTCAGAATTTAGCATTTGTATACACAGCACCAAACCAACCCCCAACAATCAGCAATGGAGACCTTAAAGTGTTCTCCAAAGGAAAATTGGGAAACTTTATATTGGACTTCTTGGTGACCCGGATTTTCCTGGGGTAGCATTCCTGCAGGAGAATGGCCGCGTATAGAAGTGTGTTTTCAGGAGTCTGAAGCAGCTAGTGATGACACCAGCCTGGGAGGCAGAGGGAGGGAAAGGCAACCCTAGCCTAGTTCTGAGCTCTGACTCTCAAAGCTTTTGCAGAAAGCTGGGGCTCTGAGGTTGAGTACTTCATTCCTTTACTTCCCCTTTATGCAGAAGCAAAAGTGAGTGAGATATTAAGTCAAGACTTGCCCTTTAAAAATGCTGTCGCTAAAGTTGTTTCTCCTTTTGCATTATACCTAAGGTGTTGTTTGTAAAGAATATATTAGCAAATCAGTAGGGAAATGATTTGTAAAGCCTTGCTCTCTGTTCTTCCCCAAAGCTATATAGATGTCACTATAGTGTATATCTTAAACACTATGCACTATAAACACTTCCTTTAAAAGGAATAACTGTCCCTTTCTATTCATTGAATTTCTATTTATAATATTTTTTTAAAACTCTAAAGGAAATTGTACAATCATTAATGTTAATTTGTGTTTTTCAGTAATTACTCTTCTTTTTGCTTTGTTTGTTTAATTGTTTTTAACTAAGCAGTTCTTGCCTCTATAATTTTTACTGTATTCTATAATCAATACATTTGTACAAATAGTTTATGTAGTTACATAGACATGACTATATAGAAATCTAGAATATGAATTCATATAACTCTCATATTCAGAATTGACTTTCTGCATTCATGAAGTCCTATGTAAGTTCAGCAAATATAGTAAAATTTGTTTTTAAATTCAATGTATAGTGGAATAATGGACATGTAGATATTACTTATATTATCCCTATTCCTCAAACAATGTATGATAAATAAGAAATTCAGAAAGCATATAACTATACTAGAGGCTTTTTATAGGTTATATGTAATTGTCATACAATTTTATAAAATATAGTTTAACATCATTAACTTTGATATCAAAAGGGACCTTGATCCATATCCCCCAATGGATACCAAGAGATATCTGTACACAAATATAAATATAGTCAAACATGCTCACATAGAAACTGACTACAATGTTCTTATTGACAGAACAAAACAACACAAATGAAAGCATTTGCTCCTTGGTTAATCCTGCAATGTCCACACATAGCAATGTGCCAGGCAGAAGCATATCAGCTTTCCCTGCATAGCACAAACAGAATTATTTTCCCTAGTATTTTTCTGACTGAAAGTTGCAGTTCTTTAGATGATTAGCTAGAGATTGTGTTCCAATCACCAACCAATGTCATAGTCATTGACCACTGTTCATTTCATTCCTAACCAAAAGGTTTGTAGGTGATGGAGAGAGGGAAAGCAAGAAAAAAGAGACAGAAGGTAACAGAAAGAGCATAGGGAAGAATATCAACCCTAATAATATGATTCAAGATGATTCACTTTATTTGATGTAATTGCAATAATACATCTTTTACAATATATCATTTTTTCTCAGAATTGTTATAATTTTAATAGGTCAAAGGTATTTTTATACTTATGGACAATAGATTATGAACAATGGAGGCTATTTTCTTCTTCGAATAATACTGCAAAATTACTATCCCCCCATTTTTGCTGTATTTGGTTGTATTCAGTTTTATTAATCTTTACATGTAGTACAAAAATGTATGCTGTACGAAATAGTCATGCACGTACTTACAATGCAGAATAAAAAAGAAGAGAATTCAATCTGCGGCATCCAATTCTCTCATCAGTCCATTTTTTATTATTTGGGTGGGACTTAACAATAGGGCATTAATTAGCTCATGTGTGAGATACTTCAATCATTTCCTATACTATGTGGTTACACTCCAATTATAGGAAATGATAAGGACATTTAATGCATGCAAATTGTTCATTGCACAGAGGAATTAGAATGCAGACTGGATGGTTATACCTTGCTAAGATGGGCCATCTGTAGAGATTAATCATCCTGTTCTATTTTAGTGCTTGTGAGTGAAGGGCTACTTTACCCCATTACATATGGACATATGAGTAAACACTGTATCTCTTGGGGGATCTGGCAACGAACCTATACTAATATGCTAAGAAAATGATGAAAACCTAATCCTATTGCTACGCTGTATTTGTGACTGGCTGGATACTCTTGTGCTGTTCTTAAATGAATAAGGACAGTTTAAAAGAAAAGAAAAGGGATTTCACATACTGATGTTCCAACTGTTTCTCTGAAGACAAGCATCTGCTTAGCTGGAACTTAACCAAATACCCAAATAAACCACCTCTTGCCCCAAATCCATAAAACAAAACCAACAAAATTTCCCAAATAAATAAAATACTCCTTTTAAGTTTTCTCTATTTTGCCAATAAAAACAGATACAAAGTTTATCTTTTAGAAGGAGAATGAATTTAACATAAAGCACAAAAAGAAGCCCGGAAAGTTCCCAAGGGGTAAATATCTCTGGACGGTAGGCCAAGACATCCAAATATTTTTGCTGATCATTGTAATGCGCTTCCTCCCTTTTTAGTAAAATCTCACCAAGTACATGGTTTTCTCAAGTGGGGTCAACCCAGACAAGGTTCCTGAAGGAATGACTGTCTTTAGAGAGAAAGACAAGGTCACAATTGGAAATGTTTGATGCTAATTTTCATGCTCACTGAAGAATAAAACATGTCAATATTTGTCAGACAGCAACAATGATGAGGGGACTCTGATTAAATCATCCACAGGGGTGCTCCTGAGACCACTATGAATAGTTTACCATAATCTATTAGAACAATTAAGTCTCTGGTCTTGATCTTCTGGGGATTCAAATATTCGTCTTAGTTCATGGGTCTAATATGTGTTCAGCAAGTATAACATTTAGTAATGATTCTTGATATTCTGAAGAACTGAAGTTTAAAAATCATCTCAGTCACCAAGGTTATTGGATTTTGTTTGTTTCTGAAACAGAGTTTCTCTGTATAGCCCCAACTGTCCTCGAAAACTCTCTGTAGACCAAGCTGGCCTTGAACTCAGAGATGCACCTCCCTTTGTCTCCTAGAGCTAGGATTTAAAATGTGTTCCACCACTGCTGCCAAGCAAAAGAAGAATTACAGGACAGGGTTTTGAAAACGCCATGCATCCTGACATTCCCCTGACATCTGGCTGTCAGATGGACAATAGAAATGGTTGCACTAGCCCCTACCTCTGCCTTAGCCAGAGGGGCCACTTCTTCACATTGTATACATTGTAAAATCTTGTTTGAAAAGCTGCCCTAAAACACACTAAGGTTAGTCAGCAATAGTTTTAGAGTGACTTATGATTATAGCAACAACAAAACAAAACAAAAATCAATGCTATGGTTGATTTTATAACCATGGATAATAATCACCATTTCTGTCAATGCAAAATGTTCATGAGCACAGTGGTAAACTTCACTGACATTCAGTGTTATTATTTCTTCAGTGCCCTTGAGCTTGTTGTCAATGTCTTTCTGTTAAAGAAGTTGTAACTAACTTTATTCTCATAACTGATATCAATTTCATGAGTTATTTCCTCTTTGTAGATGTGCTGATGAGCTTTAAAGTCACAATGGGCAACGGGCAAGAGCAGGTGAAGAATGAGAAGAGAACAGAATGAAAATCAATACTACGGTTCTGAGAACCTCACCATTTCCAGGGATGAGATGCTCATATATTCAGGGTCATGTAGTCCGTGACAATATCAAAATCAACTCAAGACAAGATACTAAACTAACAACAAGGAGTATCTGTCCTCGTCTGAGTCCAGAACTCCATTACGTTGCTTGGCCTAAAGTAATATGCTAAGCACAGAGGAATTGAAACTGCCTATTTTGAAACATAAATTATGAATATGAAATATGAGTATGAGGAGTTTGGTTTGTTATGGAAAATATCAGGTCAAGTATTGACAGTTTTTATCTTCCAGATATGGGCAAAGAATCCAAGTTTCAAGAAGAGTAAGAAAACCTAGGCAATTACTAGAATTACATCAAGAAAGCATTGTAAGAAATATTTCTAGCTTTGCATATATGTGTGGAATTGTATGGAAGGGGTAATAAAGAACCACAACAATTACATGAAATTTCTTCTTTTTTTTTTCAGACCTATTGTGTTGAACACAATGTCAGAATCCATTGTTTTAAAAGGGACAATTACTCTTTTTTAACTAATGAATGGCCATTGTTTTATATTGTTTCAAGGTTTGTGTAATTTTTCTGTAGCTGTGATTAAAACAGCTGGCTGATCACAAGGAGATGCATCGAAAAGCAACTATTTTATTTGTTTCAATGTTTGAAAGGTTTCAGCCCCTAATTGTGAGAAGGGGTCACAGTTAACCCCATGGCAGCCAAGAAGCAGAAAGAACTATTAGGCACAATTTTAAAAGGCAGAGTCAAATGACCTACTTCCTCTAGTTGGCCCCCAACTCTAACTTCCTGACACTAGTCAAAAGAGCATGTAGCAGAGAATGTGTTACTACACATTTAACACACATCCCACTAGGGACTTTTCCTGGTCAGACCATTGTTTGCTTAATTGCACTATAATATGTGAACACAAACCATCGTCTGGTTACTGCTTGGTCACATAGAAAGTTGACTGATTTTCACACTCTAGTGTCTTTGTTATTTTCACACTGTAGTATAGTTTTTATGCTACTCTGTTAGAAGTTCTTTATATATATATATATATATATATATATATATATATATATATGTTGCTTACTACTGCACAATTTCCATCTTAAAGATGGCATGAGCCTTACTACAAAAAAATGAACTTATTATTTGTTTGAGGTTAGCCATGTATGATCATTAAATATTGTGGTCTCTAATGCAATTCCTCTGGTTAAGTCACCAGTAAAGTTGAATTCCAAACACTAGAATAATACTTGTTATTTGGAGTATGGTGACAATAGACATTCAAAAGAAACCACACAGAAAGTAGAACCTTAGACCTCCTTTTCTTCATTATTTTGTCTGAGATCAGTACAGCTAGCATTGGTTATTTATATGACAGGCATGTAAATGTTACAAGTCCCTGGATTAGAAAAAATGAAATGTTTCTGATAACACTGATGACTCTATTCTTGGATATCATAAATTGTTTACCAGATTAATAAACATCCCTCCTCTCCCTCAATTCCCCTAAAAGTCCTTCCTCCCAGAGTCAGGAATCTCAGACAGTTAAAAATAGGTACTTCGTGGTTTTGCCGTTGAAAGCAATGTGTAAAGATTTAGATGCTCACTATGCTACTTTAATTTGATGAGTTCAACAGTATCTTGAAAAGAAAGTGACTAAATAAAAATTGTTCTCTCACAATCCCTCATTTTTCTCCCTCAAAAGAAATAAAATTACTCATAAATCTACAAAATATAAGTTTGTGTCTGAACATGTTCAGTATTATTTTAAAGTGGCAATGTTGAAAAAAGTGAGGGTAAATACAGGAAAATATAATTTTTCTGTAACAAACAAAAATATGACTGGTAAATAATATATTAAGAAGGCCTGATGCCCCAGTGTAGAGGAATGCTGGAGCACTGAGGTCAGAGTGGATGGTGGATGGGGAGCACCTCACAGAGGCAGGGTCGGGGAGAGGCAGGGTCCGGGAGAGGCAGGGTCCGGGAGAGGCAGGGTCGGGGAGAGGCAGGGTCGGGGAGAGGCAGGGTAGGGGAGAGGCAGGGTCAGGGAGAGGCAGGGTAGGGGAGAGGCAAGGTAGGGGAGAGGCAGGGTAGGGGAGAGGCAGGGTAGGGGAGAGGCAGGGGTAGGGGTGAGGCAGGGTATGGGAGAAGGGCAGTGGGGAAACCGAGAAAGGAGATAAGATTTGAAATGTAAATAAATAACATATCCAATTTTTAAAAAGTTAGAGAGATTATAGTGCATTTAAACGGATGCCTGATCTCCCTTAGAAGTAAATTTCATCTTCATTTAATGCTTGCCTGTGATGGCAATCAAAGGGTTAGAGAAACTTTAGCAATGATCACATTGAGTAAGTTTCCACATCAAATAGCAATCCCAGTCCAAAAAAAAAAAAAAAAAAAAAAAAAACCTGCTTGTCTTGAGCTCAGCTAACCTCTTCCAACTTACATGGAAACATAGATGGAATCCAAATTGTCTTGTGTCCACAGCAAAATTCTGAGTTTCATCATGAACGCCCTTATTCCTTTAATAATCCCTGACGTTTGTCTCCCTGGCAACGCAGTATCTCTCTCCATCAGTGTGGCGATCCTAAACACTGATACCTGCTTGCTTCCCGGATGGACAATCCCAATGATGTGATGAAGATGGATGAGGCCTTAAAACACGGTGTTCTGTGTTACTTGTGTTCTGTACCTTGCAAATTCCTTATGCTAGGTTATTTGTTCATATATATATATATATATATATATATATATATATATATATATATATATTCTTTTGCTAGTGGAATGAAATAGAGTTTTCACAATTATTACATCCCAGGGTCTGTCATTTGTTAAATGCTGGATCAATATTTTAAGCAAATTATTAGTGGATGGATGGATGAAAATATCCTTGGGAAAGTCCTATACATAAGGCAAAAGATTGTAAATGATGATTATGACCCAAAAAATGTCATCTCTGGGATGATGTTAGTGTATGCTGAGGTGGGTACAGTGTCACTGTCAGCCACAGGATTTGATCACATTCATGGTTTTGATATTAATGATAATTTCAGGCAAATTCCATATAGTGGAACAATTGCACACACTTTTAAAAAAAACTGAAACCGTAAAAAAAGCTTATGGTGTATTTAAAACAGAAAAGTTTATCAGCATTAACAGAATTCTTACCCTAAAGAGAGAATGCCATGACAGGTAAGTAGAAGGGAGATGATAAATGTAAGACAGGGAAGGCAGACAGTGCAGACATGGATACCGTTGTCTTCATTTCCAGTGTGACACTAAGGAGTTCTCCATGGGGGCAGCTGTTGAAATCATCCAGATGAATGTTGTCCATTCTAACTGGCAGGCCATAAATAAATGTTGACATGACATTACTGGGTATCTGTTTCACTCCACCAGTTCTTGCATTGCTCCCGTTCCTGAAAATGCCTGCTTCTTTGGAGCTCAGTGCTGGCTATGGTGTTTCTCTAAGTGTCTTCAAAATATCAGTAGTTTCTTTACCAATAAGATAACAAGGATGAACTGGCCCTAAACATTTCTACGTGCTTCTTTAAATGTTATTAAGATTTCAGGGTCTGAAACAGCAGGCCCTGTCATTTTCTAACATGCAAGGAACTTTCATTGCTCCCAAATCAGATTCTCTGGGGAACAGCCTACTAACAAGTTTGGTTATTTAGTTACAAGTAAGGATCCCATTGGTTTACTAATCCCTAGAACATAGTCAAACTTTGTTTAATCTTGAAGACTCTTAGGTATCAACACATACCACTGATAGCTAAATAGCTCTTCTCTTTTATAGCAATATTCTAAATTATCCTCATTTTTGATTAAGAACAAATGTACCTCTTTAATATCAGTCTCTATTTTTTGTTTGGTTTTTCTGTTTTTTAAATTTTTTCATTGATGCATTAAACCACAGAGATGTCTAATTTGGTAAAATATAATAACTCTCAAATATTTAAAGTAAGCGGCATCATTTTCCTATACAATTTAACGTCTGAATATTAGACACACATGACTTCTGAACTTTGTCAACTATAGTCAGCTTTACTTAGAATTGGTACCCTAACTCTAAATAGAATCAGAATAATATTGCAAATATCCTTTTTCTAATTATTGCTTAGTCTATTGGTATCAGAAAAGAAGTAACAAAGAGCTTGTCTACGTGTCGGGCCTACTGATGTTCATGCCAGGGTTATAATAACAGAAGGAGTGTGTGGGAAGGCTGGGAAAGGACAGTGCTGCCTTTCCAGGGTCAGGTGGTAGTTTACTGGGTAAACTGCTTGCTTGCCATATACGATATGAACCTGGGTTAATGTAAATGCTGCAGGTAGTGGCATGTGCCTATAAATTTCAGGGTGCAAGAGACACAGGAGAAATGAGGGGATGAGATAGGAGATACTTTGGAGTTGATAGGCCAGCCAACTAATTTCAGCCGGTAGGCACCATGTGGAGAACAATCAAAGAATATAACTAGCATCAACTTCTGGTCTCCTTGCACACATGCAAACATTTATATACACAGACTGTATACTCAAACCACACACACTCACTCACACACACACACAAACAATGAGAGAGAGAGAGAGAGAGAGAGAGAGAGAGAGAGAGAGAGAGAGAGAGAAATATGCATGCACACACGCACAGAGCCATGCACACACACATACACACACACAGAACCATGCACACACACACACACACACACAAAGCCGTGCACTCATGGACATACAAATACAAGTGATATAGCACATTTTCTTGACCAACTAAGGAAATGGAGTGACTGCTGCCAAGGTCTGAAAGATCGTGAAGGCAGAAGTTTGAGAATGGAATAAAGAAAGAAAAAAAAAACTAAATTTCATGAACATTAACTTTGAGAAGATGACAAAATAAACCAGTATGCAAGCTTGAATTACTAAATCTTTCCTAAATAGTGAGAAAATCATACTTCCATGACCCTTTACCCCAGAAAGAGAGTGCTTAAAAACCATTGATTTGCTGTTTGGTGTTTAAAGGAGATCATATTTTGAGAAGCTCAGAGAGATAATTTTAAGTGTTTTACCTCAAATACATTTTACTTTTTTATCTCTAATAAAAACCAACAGATTAAGATGAATAAAGAAAAACAGAAATGTTTGGAGCTATGTGTCTGAAGTAGACATATTACAATGTTATCTACTGTCATTTAATTAAAATGATATTATAACATTAAGTTACCCTTTAACAATCCTTTCCATTGTTATTTTCTTGATAAGATCAACTAAGTCCAAACCCTATCTATATTTAGCTTACTCAGCTTCTTTATTTATTTGGAACTGAAAATAATTTCTCAGCCTGAATATGACAATGAAGCAAGGTCTGGCTGTCCTGAGGGAATAACGTGTCCATGGTATTAACATGGGGACAGATTCTTCTTTAGAGCAACCCAAAATAATTTGGACTCCCACATTACAACCAGACCTTGAGGTGTTAATATTTTCTGTCTTTACATCAAAGTTATCTGTTCTTGTGCCTTGTTGTATTATCAATAACTATATTTGCTTTCATTATGGCAAAATGAGACCAGGCATTTGGATCTGAAGCTCAAGACAGCAAGTCTACTCACATGACCCCAGGCTCTCTGGACACTACCGACTTTGTACCTTCTCCAAAGACTTCCTGTAATAACCTAAAGACCATCAAGAACATATCAGTACATGAAACATGCCGAAAGCACAGCAGAGAGGAAACCCTTCCTGTTTCTGTACTTACTGTCCGACCTGCTTGGCCGTATTTTGTTACATTAATTCATATGATATAAAAAGTGTTCTCTCTGCCAAATAATAATTCTGAAATAAAAACATATACTTTTGATTATTTTTTCTTCGTTGCCGAGCTAACTCTAGTATTGAAATAAAGCCAATAGCTATTTCCAGGAATTCCATTAAAAATAAAAGTAGTTCACTAAGTAAAGACCAAATGAAGCATAAAAAGTAATGTTTTGAAGTAGTAAATTTTCTTTGATAAAGCATACATTATTAATGGTTCATATAAAAGAAAGAGATTTACTTTCTGATATCAGTCTTTAAAATGTGATACACAGATTTGAATAACATACAAATTCTCCATAATTTAGAACACAAAATTGGAGTTTACAAAAAAAAAAAAATCCAGTTTATTAAAGTGAAATGTTTCCAGTCATTAAATGTCTAAGGTCACTATGGTACAGACGGTGATGTCAGGATTTTTGTGGTGTACTGTACCTTTGAAGGAGCAAACACAGAGCACAGCCAGAACTGTGAAGAACTGGTTCTCTTTCATAAGCTTTCACTTAAGCTTAAGTGGCAAAGGGGTATTGACCCGGAGAAATCGAGACACCGGACGTGCTCTTTTCACCAAATAGCGTGGAAGGTAATCCAGGCTCATATCGCCTTGCTGACTTGATTTCCCTTCATGCTGATGATGCTCCAGGAATTGTCTATCATAAGTATAAATTTAATTTATACAAATCTGTGATTTCCAAAGAATGATACCTCAGACTCAAATACTATGCAACAGCACAGAGCATTTATTCTGCAGGAAACCTGCGTGCAAGGGTCCACCATACTTCCGGACAGAAGACAGAGGTGTGGACTTGAAGGTCAGTTTAAAGCTCCGTAGGATAAGAGTTGGAGACTTTACCTTTTTGCTCTTGATTGGTTGGTTCTATCGCCAAGGGTGTAGGTGCCTTTATAATTGACTCAGGTTCTGGAGGATCTGAGGTACTTCTGCTGATTGCTTGGCTCAAGCTAGGTGATGGTGCAGTTTCCTGATGGGCTTCCAGTGAGGGGTGGTTTCTCTTGGAATTAATTTGTTTTGACTTTTCCAGTTTTGAGAAACAGAAACCAAGGCCTAGTCTCCCAAATTTGCATGCTGTCATGGAGTCAGCCCTGCTCTCTGTTTAAAACTGAGTCCCCACATAAACATGGGTCCACATGAGTCTCGTTGATACGTTTTTGAGACATGGAGAAAGTTCATGCCCAGATCTATTCTTCTTAGGAACCGCCTTTGCTTGACCCCATGTGACCTCCTTCTAGTTTGTATTTAAAATAAGTAAAGGGTTTCTGAAGTAAATTTGTACCCCACTGCCACTTACTATGTTCTGGGTGTCCCACCTTCATTAAATTTGCTGTCTCAATTTTAATATTTAAAGTTGAAAGTGTATTTAAAATCAATCTATCACTGAGGTGAATAGGAGTTATTGAATAAATCAATCAGAAAACTCGAATTCACTCATTATCCAACTACCTAGAAGTAAATGCTATTAAATGAAAGCAAATTTTCAATTTCTTTTGTTCTTGTACATTGAACATAAACTGTTTATTTCCAAAATATATCGTCTATACTCATATAACTTTATATGATTTTGATACTGTGCTAGTAAATCCATGATATAATTTTATTTCATCATTCAAATATTTTCATAGAGGGCTATTGAATATGTATGTGATTCCAGTGTGGGCATGTGCTTTAGCATGTATGTTCGTATACATGCGTGTGAGTTCGTGATGTATGTGTTCATGAATGTGCAGTAGTAGGTGGGAATAGGCATATGCCATCTTGTGAGAACCACCTATAATTTTCTTCCTTGTTTTCTTTGTTTCTTTATTCATTTGTTTTTTTTTTAGTAAAGTCATATTGGTAGTTTAATATCAGCTGCCTGAGACTATTTATAATTTGCAAATCGTTCTAAATACGGGCTTATTGTTTTTCTTCTCCTTAAACTCCACTAACTGAGCTTACGAGAGCATTGCCAACTAAGGGAATGAGAGGCAGCTACCTTGAGAATAAAGAACTGCATCACCTCTTCTGTGTTCTGGAAGCTTTTATGTAGACTGTATTATCTGTTTTCTGCCTAAGAAATGCAAACCTCTCAGACATGGCTGTTAAGGATGTAAAGTGGTATCAATACTTTAGGAAACAGCCTAGCACTTTAAATGTAGACACACACACTTAGCATCTGACTTAGCATTACATTCTTGGCTATGCTCCCAGAGAGATGAACACTTGCACATCTTCACAAAAACATATATCTTTTGAGTTCTTATTATAGATCTGTTTTTTAAGGCACTGACAGGTGCTGACTATGACAACAGAAACTATTCTTTTACAGCTTCTGTCCACAGTCTAGCCGGTCTATATTTTCCTCATGCTATTTAGATGGAAAGCACAATTTTTAGGCATTTAAGAGATGCTGGAACTGACAATCTTGATGGGACCTCATCGGTGGAAGTATTTTTTTTTTTTGCACTGCCTACTTAAGTTACATGTTTCGTATGTAGTATAGCAAACTGACACTTCAGCTGTGAAGAAATGTGAACAGCATTCTCAAGCTTTCATCAGCTTAATGATCAGTCCGCAAATAAATACAAAGAATGCCAGATTGAATGCTTACAGTACTGACCTTTTACTACAGATTTTTTCCTCTTCTATGACTGGAAAGACTGGATTCTTTCTTCTTTTGATACTAACTGTAGGTTGAATTTATTGAATGAGATCCATATTTAGCAAAAAAGCAGGGATTTAAATAGCAGATCCAGATATAAACTGGATGAAGAATAGACATACAATTAGGAATTGTTTCTTTTTCCTGAAGAGCACATTTATTAACATGGGATTATTACTACGTGTGATATAAATTGCACTTCAGTATTACTGAACTTTTTCTTGATAGCCACTGTCAGTTGGTGCTACAGCATTCTTCACTGAAAACTGTAACCTTCTCTATGAGTAAGAAGTAATATGTCAACATTATATTAGAGAAACATCTACATTGGATTGGGCTATAATCTAGAATATTTATCATTCCACATTTGTACAAACTTGATTCAGTGAACAGGTATATTTGTTGCGATTTATAACAATAGCAACAATTCACTACCAATCCACAACAGAAGATTCTAGAGAGCAATGCTGTCAAACATCAGGTGGAATAGGAGTCACATTAGAAGACTGGAGAACAACAGGTCAGTGATTGTCAGCAGATGCCTCTCTTCTTCTGCTTACAAGAAGATGAAAATAAATGTTTGCTTTCTGTACATCTAACCAGAAATTAAAACACAGGATCTTCTGGAGACACTAAAGCTAAATACTAACAAACCAAACAACTTCGAAGACTTGATGTCTCTAAACAGATGAATGGATAAATAAAGAAAATGTAGCATATCTATGTACATTATGAGATTTTATTTTATTTCACCTTATTAAATTTTTCATATACTAAATTATGTGCTACAGTAGAAGAATCATGCAGCTGGAAAACCGACATATTTAACCATCTAAACCAGACTAAGATAAACCAATACTAAAAATCTTCTCTCACTTGTGGATCCTAGATTTTATTTGTATGTTTAAAATATGCTGTAATGACAACAGATTGCTCTTCCCACCACCAGACTCCATTTTGTGCAATGTTCTCCACATCTTCAGGGTTTTGCCTAACTAGCCCAGTGAAGGAACAGAGAAAGGACAGACACATGGACAGAGAGAAGCCGGCAGACAGAGAAGATATGGAATCACTGATGGAGAAGCTCCAGCACCCTAAATTTGAACAGGGAAGTCAGGTTATTGCGAAGAGTTGAACCAGAAGCTGGAGTTATTACAAACAAATAAACAAGGTGGCTTGTTTAGCTAATTGAGGTCGAGGCCATCCTTGTAGGGGAGGAGAATTCAGGCTATAAAGAACTATGAAGAGTTCATAACAGAAATTTTCTGCACATACTCTCAACGTCTGTACAGGGATCAGAGGAAGGTGTTGCTGTTCTTCTAAGCCTTAACTGGGGAAGGGTTTCCAACTCCCATGGGGCTGAGGCACTGCAGGTCCTTGGATTGGCCCCACATGTTAACAGTACACATTCAAAATGATTTCACTCACTGTCCTCCCATGGTTTTCTCCTTCTCCCTTCCAGGACTCTCATTTTATTGCAAATGCATCTTTAGTTACATTGTTACAAACTCAGAATGAACTTGAGTTTGATTTTTCTAATGACTTTCTTCTACCTAATTTACATATTAGTCTGAATTATTCAAAAGATGAAGATTTTAAGATGAGGTAAGAATTATCCCAGAACTCCAACAATTTTACCAAAATATGCATCAAACAGTTTAAGAGGGAAACACATGTGCCTTAGCTTCAAGGACTGGCCACTGTGAAATGGAGGTAGAAACTTCATCCATCTTTTGTTATCTTGATACAAGGTCTCAATATGAAGTATTGCCTCATCTGTAACTCTCTGTTTAGGTTAGTCTGGCCTGGATGTTGCAGAGGGCCACCATTCTCTTCCTTAAGCACTAGGATTAAAAGCCTTAGACAAACAATGTCAGTGTTCACAAATATCCACAAACCAAAACCACTCTACTTACCCATCTTTGTTTGGTTTTAGATTGTTTATATTTTAATTAAATTACATCTCAAATGTTACCCCCTTGGTCCCTCTCGCAGAGTTTTTCACCCCATTCCCCCTCCTATCTGTTTCTGGGAGTCTTTCCCTATCCACTCTCCTACCCCCCTTACATGGTCACCCATCCACACCACCAGCACATCTCAGCAGTTGACTGAGACAGATGCAGATACTTGCAGCTAGCCAGTGGACTGTGGTTGGGGTGACCATGGAAGAGTTGGGGGAAGAATCTTTTTAGTCATTTGAGACAGGGTTTCTCTGTTTATCCCTGGCTGTCCTGGAATGTACTCTGTAGACCCTCATAGTCTGAAACTCAGATCCCACACCTTTACCTCCTCAATTACATTATTTCCCCCTTTCCTTTTCTTCCTAAAAACCTTCCTATATACCTTTCCTGTTCTCTTTCCTTCTCATTAATTATTGTTATATGTATATATAATATATGTATGCATACATAAACATTCCTAAATACTTAAATACAACTCCCCACTCTATAACCTATAACTTTTCTGTATGTTTACAGGACTGAACATTTAATACTAGGTAATAGTTTCATATTCAGAAGCAAGGACCTTACTGTCTCAATTGAACCTTCCCATCTTATTTGGTTGTACTGATGGTTGTAGGGTAAGACTTGATAGTAAATGTGTGAAAAAAGTATGAAATGTCCTTTAAAACTTCAGGATTCTCCCTCTGAAATAGGAGCACATGAACCACTGAAACCAGACCCATTGGCAAGTCCCTGATTGCTTCCCTGTTAGGCTCTCTAACCAGTGACTCTGAAATACTTGCGTAGTGGCAGACAGTACAATGGTTCTTTACTTACTAATGGAAAGAGCTGAAGACAAAGTAGACAAGTATCTTTCTTTTTAAAAGGTTTGAGAACAGCTAATTAGAGTGTAAAAGGAGCACCTCAATGAAATTGGTGTGCCCTTCCCTAGGAAAAACTACTTTGTCTCACTCTGTCTTTCTTATCTGCATGCTGCCTTCTGTATAGATGTGGGAGTCCCCCATCCAGTTGGCCATGTCTAAGACTGTTGCCTTTATTCACCTCATAATTAGGCAGCCATGTTGGCTCCTATTTCAGAGGGAGAATCCTGAAGTTTTAAAGGACATTTCATACTTTTTTTTCATACATTTATTATCAAGTCCTACTATCTTCTGACATTTTTTAAGAGACATAATCTCAGCAAACTCCCTGGTTCTCTGTCTCTTATAATATTACCACTCCCTCTCCCATAATGTATCCTGAGGCTTAGGTATGAGAGCTGTTTCATTGCTCTATGCAGTGGGAAGGACTGGGCTCTACAAGGATACATTTTGATTGACTGTGATTTTCTGTCATTGTCTCTGAAGCTCCCTTGATGAGGGTCAAGGACCACACTTATCTGTTGGTATGATGACAAATATTTAGAATGCAGTTAAAGATTTTGCTAGTTTTGTTAACTGGCGGTTGTAGATTCTTCTCTAGCATTCATGAGTTTACTAGCCCTGGGTAGTTGGCTAGACTTCCAGTATTAGGCAGGATTTCCTTCCCGCTGAGTGGGTCTTGAATCCAATTAGATAGCTATTGATTATCATCAGAATATATGTGCCACTAGCACACCCTTGGGTTATTGTGCTATGATATTTATTTTTGTAGCTCATAGGTATCGTCACAGCTGGGCTCTTCTTTATTTTCAATGAATAAAAATTTATATTTTTGTTTTCTAGGATTTTCTTACAGTGTTTTCCAGAATAAAAAAAGAGCCTTAAAAATGAAAGTTACTAATGGGTGTGTTTAGAAAGCATAATACTTTAAGAAGCAATTAAATTATGAAGACAGTGTTTTGCTCTGGGCGTTTTCTCTGCACTGGAGAAGACGCCATATTGAAGCACAGTCACTGTGTCTCGTTCCTACTGGCACTTGTCACACATTAAAGCTCATTGACATTCATTGTCACTCCAGTGGCAGGTCATCCTTGCAGTCCGAAATTCTCCACATTTATTCTAGTTTAAAGTCACTCTGATGAAATAAACAAATAAAAAGTATATTTGGGCAGTGTCTTACACATTCACCTGCACACAGCTTTGTAAGTCTGCCCAGCTGTCTGAATTGCTCAGGAAAGTACAACTTTCGTTTTTATTTCTATCTCTTCTTGGACTCTCCTAATACTTTCTCTTAATCTTTCTCTAAAGCTCCTGTCTGAGCTGCCTGCTGGCTGCCTCAGGCGGCTGACTACCCTCCTGGCTGACCCAACAGCTTGGCAGATAACATCCTTTTGTATTCTCTTCTGGGAGCTGTCAAGAGTTGATTTTCTTGACCTGGAATATTCCTGTTAAACTCTAATAAAATTGTTCTCAAACCATAAATACTTTTTATTTTCATGTTGCTCATTGGTAAGTTAAAAACGACAACTGCCTCTAAGCAAATATCTCAGAGTTTCTGGAGTCAGAGCTCCTAAAGAGGAGGAACAAACGTCAGTACATGGAACTGTATCCCTAGTTCATGTGCTCTTGTTTCCAAGGGGACAATCCTAAGTTTTGAAGGACATTTCCTCCCCATCATTGTACCAGGTGCTGCCCTCCAAGAATTAATGCTACTAAAAGAAGTGGTACTGCTCAGCTCTGATGACAGCTCCTTCTTTCTGACTATGAGCAAAAACAAACAAACAAACAAACACTACATTCAAATAGAGATTCCTTTAGGAGCAGAATTATGATGCTGTTTACTATCAATATTCTTATGTTTGTAGGAGGTATGTTGGAAATATGCATACAGAGTGTGTCAGTAGTAGCTCAAATATACCCGAGCTATATCACTTTAATCTGGGAGAGTTGTATATTGTACTGAATGTGCATTTCAACCTTCACATTTCATAGGTTGCTAATATAACCCATATATATATATATATATATATATATATATATATATATATATATATATATATATATGTTTAATTATTAAATATAAGGTGTATCCACTTGATTATCTTAAGTTGCTTGATGACAATTATATTCTCTTTTATAGTCAAATCAGATTGCATAAATGACTCTTAATTTCACAGAACATAAGCATCAATCATTTATAGAAATCCCCTTTGTGCTGCTTTGCCCTAGTTTGTGCTCCTCAGAATTCCCAGCAACTGCCCCCTTGATGACTTACTTTCATGGAGCTTCACGAAGCATCCAAAACTCTCTGCTTCTTGTTACTCATGTAAGCAATGAGAGGAAGTGGTGGAAGTGTCCGGGAAGTCTGTGCAGAGGCCACAGGGATTGCCAGTGTGTTTCAAAGCTTCCTCTCCCAATGCTCCACAGGTGTCGACATACCTGTGTGTGCATTGTGCTCAGATAGTTTAGACAATTCAGAGATACCAGCTCTGCTCACTGTTACACCTTCGTGCTTTCTTGTGTGAGATTCAAACCTATCAGCTCAGGTTAACTTTTATAAGCACTTTGTTCCAGATAAAGACACTGAGTTAGTGAGGTCAGTTCATTTCCTGTATTTCATATTGTTGTATAGATGTCCTATGAATATTTACAAGTGCACAAGTGTGCCTACACAAATGTGTTTCATTTAGATTGAAGCTATTCTTACTGTAAAGCTTTAAACTCATACCTACAAACAATCCAGGTGTATATAAATGTTTTAGATAGAAGACCCCAATAAAAGGGCTAGGACTGAAGGAGCTGAAAGGGTTTGCCTGCTTGAGGCTCTGCCAGAGTCATACAGATACAGTTGAGGATGCTTGCATATAACCATCAGACTGAACATGGGGTCCCCAATGAGGGAGCTGAAAGGGTTTGTAACCCAATGAAAAGAACATTATCAACCAGCCAAACCCTCTAGAATTCCCAGGGACTAAAACACCAACCAGTGAACACACATGGAGAGACCCATGGCTCCAGGTGCATATGCAGCTGAGGATAGCATTCTCTGGAATCAATGGGAGAAGAGACCTTTAGTCTAGTGAAGGCGTGTTTTCCCAGTGTAGGTGAATGCCAAGGCACTGAGGTGGAAAGGTTGTTTGGGAGAGGGAGGACCTTCATGGAAGCAGGTGGAGGGAGAGGACGCATGGGAGTGGGGGAAAAGGGAATAACATTTGAAATGTAAATACAGAGAATGTCCAATTTTAAAAAAGGAAAAAACTAAAGAAGAAAGTAAAATCCTTGTGTTTTGTTGTTATTGCTGTTATCTTCCCAGAAAGGGTACATAGTCTGATGATATTTATTGGCATTTGAACGTAGCAACATATACTGAAGATTCTCTCTGTTAACATATAATTATTTTACTTATGAGTGGGATACAATATAATATCTAGACAATATGTATATATTTCCTGAAAATTAAATTAGGGCAATTAACACATTTGTAAACTTAAATATTTACTTTTTTGCTGTAAGAACACTCAAAAACATGTCTGCTAGTGTATGGAATGCTTATGTAACTAGACACAATAGAATAGTGGAGTTCCTTTTCATGAATTAACCTAATTGAATGTATAATCCTCATATCATCAACCTGGCATCTTGTAAACAATATTCCACTTCTACTTTCTCTCAAAAATATATCTTAAATTGCAATATCATTGTAATAAAAGAGATTTACTTAATCCCTGATCTTATAACACCTGTAAACTGCATGTAGGCAACATTTTCTCTTATGGATTTTCGGTATCATTTCATAGCTACTCTTGTTTGGCATTGCCCAGGTACATATATTAAGAAAAAAAGATTAAGCAAAATTCTTAGATCATTGAGGTATCAGCTAACTATGACATATATATTTCCTAAACGTCTTCTAGCAAATGGCGTGTAATCAATAAGAAACAAAGTTTTACAGTATAGTTCATTTCATATTGATTTGTCGTGAAATATCAAAATAGATTTAAGGCAAGAAATACTTTTAAGTGACTGTAAAGAGGAAGGTGGGGAGGTTGTGGGAGGAGTGGGAGGAGTGGGATGAAGGAAAAGATGATGATAAAGATGTATTAAAATAAAAACATTGCAAAGAAAAAAAGATTAAACTTCATGAAAGAAGGTTTTAAAATAAAGCCAGCTTTGTATTTAAAAAATGACTCTTACCAGAAGATCTTCCACAACAGATATAAGTTCACTGTAAAATAGTGTTGCTACAGTAAGGAAATGCCCTCTTTAAACCTCATTTTCTTTTAACTTTCTGTCTGTTTTTTATCATCAAATAAAGATTAGATGATATAGAGTATTATAAATTGTGCTCCTCATAAAGTATCTGAAATGTGTGATATTTTGGGCTGAGAGATGGTTGAGGGAGTGATGGTTGGTGCTCATCCAAAATATACAAATTGGTTTCCCAGCATTCATGTGGGGTGGCTCTCGTGGTCTTATCTCCAATCCCAGGAGATCTGACACCCTCTGGCATCCTTAGACACTGCGGACATGTGGGGCATACTCACAGACACACACGCTCACACACACACAAACACACACACATAAATATAAGAATAAATTATACATTAATAATGCACATCAGAAATATACATACAGGTAATGTCCATATCTGTGCCAGTCTTTAAGACAGTTAGTTGAATTTTTAATATGAATTCAGGAAAATGTTCAATAGCTGTGGCCTTCTGTAATGCTTACATTGGTTTTTTTAAGCTGGATTTGAATCTCATTTTAAACAGAGTGGCAAGCCCCAACAGCTTAATGAAAATAAACTTTGAATGCAAGTTGTAGCCTTCTGGTGGCAACCTGCCAAAAAAGCTTTCACCAGATAACCACTGTTGTAATTACCACGGCAGCTGACCGGCCTAAGCATGACCCCACACACATCTTTTTTAAAAGCACAGTGCTCTCAAACAATGGCATGCTCAGTGCCAGGGTGGTGGGGATAAGTGTGACCGCCCAAACTGACAAGCCAAAAGAAAAAGAAGCAGGTGGCCCTCACAATGAAACCACCAAACCTGCCGGGGTAATACATATAAGGAATTTTGCCCCGAGTTAGTAAGATTGGTTTAAATTTGGCATTTTTTGTTTGTTTTGTACTTTTTAAAAACTAATTTTAGTTTTCAATTGCCAGGAAAGTCATGAGGTTTTCGTGCACTTTTAGTGTTGGTTGGTTGCTCTCCCTGCTTTGAATTTTATTCCTCATGCCCTTGTCCCCACACTTACTTGGAATCTTCCACTTAAGAATGTCCCTTCCATTTTCATGTCACATATCACGTGGTTCTATTATCTTTCCTCCCCCCTCTCCTCCCCTAAGGCATCTTTATTCTCTTCTCTATTCTGTGGCCCCTTGAGTTTCCTGACCATACACACTGCACACAATTACACACACATAAGGATTAGAAGCTAAGCCCTGTGTGAGGAAAAGAATGTGGTGTTTGTCTCTCTAAGCCTGGATCACTATACTTAAAATAACATTTTCCATTCCCATCTATTTCACCTTCAAATTCATAATCTCATTTTTCTCTCATATTGAATACAATTCACTGTGTGAGCACAGAACATCTCATAATTTATTCGTCAGGTGATTGACATCTAGGCTGATTCCTTCTCCTTTCCATTGTGAATTGAACAGAATTAAATGTGGATGTGCACATATCTCTATGGTAAGGTAGAGAGTCCTTTGGGCATAAGCCCAGGAGTGGCATAGCTGAGTTGTATGATAATTTCAGTTTCAGCTTTTATAAGAAAAATCCACAGTGATTTTCATAAAGACTGCACTATTTTACGTTCCCAGAAACACTGAATTAGGATCCCTTTTTTATGAATTGGCACAGAGATTTAAAATTGAGCATTAATAGTTTCTTTTCTATTCCTTAGGGCCATATTATACCTAAAAAGAAATCATCTTAATTAAAAGAAAATGGTTAGCTCTGATAGCAGCTTTTTTAATAAATACATAAATGTAGTTATTTTCTTACCAAATTTAGTATATATTTATGATTTATGTATGCATATATGTTTTATATATATATGTATATATATATATATATATATATATATATATATATATATATATATAATTAATGGCTACCCATATACACATATGGCATTCATAAGTATTTGCACATAGACACATTTATGTATGTACTTAACTAATCTATTTTGCTTAAGGAGCTACACAAAATATAGAAAGTAAATATAAGTTTCAAGAAATATAATTTTTTGTACCATGAATCTCAGAGTAAGGACATTAGCATTGAGTACTTATTTATCTGGTATTTGTCTCAAACAATCGACTAAAGTGTTATATTCTCCCAGAAGCAGAAGCAGCTTTTTGGGGGCCAGAATGTGTTCGCCATTTGTGTGTCTGTGGTCATGAAATGATGTGCTAAGAATCTCCAGGGAAGTCAGTGTGTTCAAAGTTGCTATGAGGTAGAAAACAGCCACAGGAGAGAGAGACCTCCGTCGCAGAGACAGTCACCTACCCAAGGAGCCCATTGACTGTGACCCAGATCCTGCATTTTTTTTTTTTTTTTTGTGTATGTGTTCAATTAAGTCCAAAAATATCAAAGCAAAGTAAAGGCTGGCCTTATAAAAAGAAGGCATAATTGGCTTACACTGACTCTTTCAACTTCTGTAATTGAAGCTCTGCTCCTTTTACAGCCTAGGTAGCCTCGTTAAATCTCTATACCTGTCCGTCTTCCCATGAGTTCTCTCCCAATGTACTTTGATGATATTCCTATATTTTACAGCTTAATTTAAGAAATCCCCCACATAATGCATTTTAACAGTTAAATTTGCTCCATTCAGATCATCTCCTTTACCCATTTACCTTCCATGCTCTTTAACATATTGGTTCTGGTAAGTGGTATGGCTAAGATGAGGGAATCTTAGATCATCAGAAAGAAAATGTTCATATTTAAAGCAGAAGTTCTCATTGAACATTAAGAGAAGGTTTAGGTTGATTTTAAAGGTTGAGTTCAAACTTGGTAGATAAGTGAGTGTAGAAATGAACTATTCATGTAGAAAGGCTTTTCAAATTCTTCCAAATTACTTTTCAGAACCAATATTTAACATCCTCTGCTGGTCAAATCAAAGTCAGTTACAAGTCCTATCTGTAGGAAATAAACATCTCAAGTCAGCAAGGTGGTGTCGCTGCCTAGGGGATCATGGTAATATTGAGTGAGCTGGCTGTATTCTTGCTTATTTTGTTGGTTATTTCATTGCTTGGTTATTACAGTGACCTGGAGAAGCATGTCTTGATTAATGCAAGAAGGCTAAAGTTACTAGACAGTCTGCAACAAGTGCTATAGAGTCTCTTTAAAAAATACTCTATCACACGTTCATAGTAACACAAAATTGGAATATCTCACTAAGAAGAAGAGTGTAGAGAAAGTATTCATGGCTGCGCCTGCCAAGAATGTATCTCCTTCTACACATAACACAAAGGTTTAAACAGTACATTTTCTTTAATGGGAACTACAAGTGGAATCAAAGGGTGGTTTTCATTTATTGTGGTTGGGAATCATATTGCCTAGGGCTGTGTATACCTGTACCACCTACAGCTGCTAAACACTGCTGATTTCACAAGTCATGGGCATTTAAACCCTGGACAGTGTCTGTACTTGTCAACTCTCAGAGTTACTATGCGGTTTTTATTCAATCCACTAAAAACTTTCATATATGTGTATTGAACTACTCTATTCTTAAATTTTGTTTCAGGGGAGTAGAGGAAGTGTTATAAAATAACAAATTTATTAGTTGGTTACTGGTCTAAAAACAAGATTGAAAGCCTCCTACTGCAGTTCAAATGGTGATTTACAAGGTCAATATTTTGTTTAGTCTGATGTGCCTTTTCTTATGAAGCAATAACATGAGTAACTGTTGGTTCCTTTGAGGCCTAAGTGGTGGAGGGTATCAAACTAAAATCATTGCTCTAAAGAGTTTCTCTGGGGTTTGTGGTTATCTGTGCCAACTACACATTTGTAGGATGGTGAGCCTTCCCTATCTTTGCTATGGTAACATTGAAAATATTACAATGATAACATTGTATTATTGGGAAAATGAAGGATATTGAGTGGAGCATGTAGACTCCAAGGAAACCTTCTGAGGGCACACAGTAAGAAGATGCCATGAGTTCTAAGGTCTCTGGCATCATGTTAATGCTGCGTGTATTCCTTTTGTCCTTGCGTGCTCTTGGCCAGTGTTCAGGTGGTTGCAGTTTTACTGTTATCATTTCATCTCAACAGTTTTATGACTACTGCATCAATACTTTAGGATGTGTGGGGGGTTGTGTAGAGAAAGAGGAGGAGGAGGAGGAGGAGGAGGAGGAGGAGGAGGAGGAGGAGGAAGGGAGGAGGAGGAGGAAGGGAGGAGGCTAGAACCAAGATCCAGAGGCTATTCATCACAAATGTATTTTTAAAAACTACAAAGATTACATATTTTCATAGTTTCTGCATACCTAAAACAATGACTTGATAAATAGAAAAATTTTTAGGTACAAGGTTTATATCTAGATTCTATTGACATGCATAATAGAAAAAGTAAACAGTCTGTATATGTTCTCTCAGTGGAATATTCTAAGAAAATTTTCTAATTTTAGAACAGAACGTGTTTTAATAAGGTATGCTAGGTTGCATTGGGGTTCTTCTGCTATCATGTTTTGCATAAAAATGGGTTTATATTTTATAACAATTTTATTATTCATAATCCTTCATATTACTCTACAATGCTTACTTGGTTTTCTTTTTTGTTTGTTTCTCTCGTTTGTTTTCTCCTTTTGAAAATTATTTAATTACTTATCAATATCCCCCAAGTCCCCCTTCAGGTTCCCTCTCACAGAGTTCCTCCCTTCATCACCTCCCCTTCACCTCTGAGAAGGCACACCCCATTATACCCCCACCCTGCCACACCAAGTCTCTGCAGAACTAGGGTCATCCTCTCCCACCGAGGCCAGATGTCCCAGCCCCTGGCTACCCCTGGAGGTGGTCTCAAACCAGCCTGTATGTGCTCTCTGCCTGAAGGCTCAGGCTCTGGGAGCTCCCGGGTTCGAGGTGAGTTGACACTATGAGTCTTCCTGCAGGGTTGTCATCCCCGGGATGGTCTTCAATTCAAGCGTGTATCCCGAGCTGACATTGAACTCGTGATCCCACTGCCTGGTGTGCAACACCACAACCAACTTCTTTTCTCTTCTAAATTTTGCTCTGGAACATTCTCACTGAATTCTAAGGGAAACCCTTCTGTCTTAACTGTTAGCGTTAAAAGGAATGTGTATCTCTAAAACCAGTTTTTTAAAAAAATCTGCTACTGTGGTTTTATTCCTTTTGTAATTGTTTTTAATTTCCTTTAAGTAATTTTATTCTCAATTTCTTATTTATATACCTTCATGGATTCTTCCTTGAGGACAATCAAAGATAATTTTAGATTCTGGATATCTAATATTATCTAATATTCTATGTCTATTTTATTGGCCTCCTACCATTAGCCTTTCTCTGTCACTTGAGGTCACCATTTTGTTGTCAGAGCACATGCTCTCTGTCTGTTTACTGTGTATTTTAATTTCTTTACCTGCCTGGATCCAGGGCAGCTCTCTGTAGAGTCCACACTTAGCCAGATGTGGCAGCTCTCTGTAGAGTCCACACTTAGCCAGATGTGGCAGCTCTCTGTACAGTCCACACTTACCCAGATGTGGCAGCTCTCTGTAGAGTCCACACTTAGCGAGATGTGGCAGCTCTCTGTACTGCCCACACTTACCCAGATGTGGCAGCTCTCTGTAGAGTCCACACTTAGCCAGATGTGGCAGCTCTCTGTACAGTCCACACTTAGCCAGATGTGGCAGCTCTCTGTACAGCCCATACTTAGCCAGATGTGGCAGCTCTCTGTACAGTCCACACTTAGCCAGATGTGGCAGCTCTCTGTACAGTCCACACTTAGCCAGATGTGGCAGCTCTCTGCTACATAGATGTTGAGGGCCTTGGACATGTCTAGGCTGTGCTCGTTTTGTAACAGATGATTCCTGTAAATTGGTACTCCTGCTGTGCTATAACGATATGGAAAGCCTGTCTTCTCAGAGTGCCAATTCTTCACTTACCTGCAGGGCAGCCATATGCTACGGACACTCCCAGGCTGCTAAGTGGGTTATCAAAGGAGATGTGTGTGGATACACAATGAATTGCCCTCTAACCGCCTATGGAAGCTACCATCACACTGTAAATGAATGGCCTCCGGTTCCCTGTGTAGACCACCATTTTTTCTCAATCAGGACCCTGACCATGCACTACAATAACACAATTACATCCATATATGGGAGCAAGTGGATGGATATTTCCATTCTTTTCTGACCAAGATTATTAAAATTTTATCACCTTCTAAGAATACAATTAATATTATTTTTGATGTTCAGTGTGTAAATCTGTACTTCCTCCATCTTTACAGAAACCACGGTTTCTGAAAACTGTGAAACAATGCTATTGGAGGATGACATACCAGCAATGATGACGGTCTGGGTCATTGCAACATAGATCTTATCATGGAGGAAGGGAAGTGATTTAGATTTCAGGTCACCTTGAAGTCTTATGCGACAACCAGGCAGAGGTGTTAATGAGGCAGTTTGATCTGTGAGCCTGCACAGGAGCAAATGCTGACACTGGAGTTTAGGAGTCAGAACCTTATTATGTATGTGACAGTTGGTGCTGTAGGGATGAGGACAAAGGCCGGTATCAGACAACTCTTTAACTGACCAAGCAGCAGCTGTGGAGAAAAGCAGAAAGAAATTGTATAATACAATCTATGGTGGGGGAAGCTATTTTTAGAAAGTGTGTGCATTAGCAAAGATCAAAATGCTGAAGGGTGGTAAATAAGATGGAACCCCAAAAGCTGATCTTTAACATACTTGTTAAAGTCTTAAAGATGAGTCCAAAAAGACGGTCAGCTGCAAACATACAGATTCCTAACATACTTAATACATGAGTCAAAAAGGGCCTCTGAGATCACCGAAAGCCAAGGTTGACACTCAATGGGACTGAAGTACAAGGTAGAAAGAAGCTCACAGGAAAGCGAAGCTGGGGAGAAAAAAGAAGCTCACTCTGCTGAATTCACTCAAATGGTAGCAGTTTTCAGAAACCGTGGTAGGAAGTGCACATTTACACACTGAACATCAAAATAATATTAACTGTATTCTTAGAAGGTGAGAAAATTTTAATAATCTTGGTCAGAAATGAACCCTCACACATATGATGGTCACTTGATCATTGACAAAGGAGCTGAAAACATTCAATGGAAAAAGGACAGCCTCCTCAACAAATGGTGTTGGCTCAACGGGCACTCAGCATGCAGAAGAATGAAAATAGACCCTTTCTTATCTCCTTGTACAAAGCTCAAGTGCAAGTGGATCAAAGATCTCCACATTAAACCAGGTACACCGAAACTATTAGATGAGAAAGTAGGGAAAACCTTAGAACACATAGGCACAAGAGAAAATTTCCTGAACAAAACACCAATGGCTTGTGCTCTAAGGTCAAAGATTAACAATTGGGACTTAATGAGATTGCAAAGTTTCTGTAAGGCTAAGGACATTGTCAAAAAAAAAAACAAAATGGCAGCCAACAGAATGGGAAAAGATCTTTACCAACCCCAAATCTGATAGAGGTCTAATATACAATATATACAAAGAACTCAAGAAGTTAGATGCCAGAGAATCTAACAATCCTTTGAAAAAATGGGGTACAGAAATAAAAAAATATTCTCAATTGAGGAATATCAAATGTCTGAGAAGCATGTAAGAAGTGCTGGACATCCCTAGTCATCAGGAAAATGCAAATCAAAACAACCCTGAGATTCCACCTCACACTAGTCAGAATGGCCAAGATCAAAGACTCAGATGACAGCAGATGCTGGCAAGGATGTGGAAAAAGAGGAACACTTCTCCACTGTTGGTGGGGTTGTAATCTGGTTCAACCACTCTGGAAATCAGTCTGGCGGTTCCTCAGAAAATTGGACATAGTACTACCTAAAAATCCAGCTATTCCACTTCTGAGCATATACCCCAGAGACACTCCAACATACAACAAAGACACATGCACCACAATGTTCATTGCAGCTCTATTTATAATAGCCAGAAGCTGGAAAGAACCCAGATGTCCTTCAGTAGATGAATGGATACAAAATTGTGGTATATTTACACAATGGAGTACTACTCAGCTATCAGAAACAATGACTTTATGAAATTCTTCAGAAAATGGCTGCATCTAGAGAAGATCATCCTGAGTGGGATAACCCAGTCACAAAAGAACAGACATAATATGCAGTCACTGATAATTGGACACTAACCCCAGAAAGCACTGAACACCCCAGAAACAACTCGCAGGCCATAAGAAGCTCCTGCCTGCCCCGGCATGGCAGGAATGGTGATCTCAGAGTAAGATCCCACCCAGCTGGCTTACTCTCTGTGCTCAACATAGACTGGCAGATCTCTGAGTGTATTTGCCCTGTTTAAAAAGCATGCTTCTTGTCTCTTTCTAAGAATCAAGGAACTAATTTCATAAAATGCTGATTTATAGGATAATCAAAAGAGATCCTGGGGGGATGACTGAATTGATATATAAATAAAAGACTGGGCTTTGGACTCAAAACGCTGAGCCATCTGCACAGCTGTCTGAAAAATCAGCTTGAGCAGGACACAGGCCTGTCAGCTTGTACTCACAAAAGAAAAGTAGTATTTGTGCTTCAGAAATCCTATAGAAAAGATGTGCTTGAGATTTTTATGTAATCCGTGTAGGAAATAGCTCAGTGGTAGAGTTCTAGCACTGACCATGCAAGACCCTTGTTTCAATCCTAAGTAACACACACACTCACACACACACACAAATTCACACACACTCACACATACACTCATATACACAGTCACATACATTTTCTCTCACACACACACTCACACACACACACTCTCTCTTACACACACACACACACACACTCACATATATACTCTCTTACACACACACTCACATACACACTCACACACACTTCCACACACACTTACACACTCACACACTCACACATACTCACACACACTTCCACACATACACACTCACACACAAACACACTCACACACAATCACACACACACTCACATACACACTCACAAACACATACACTTCCATACAGACTCACACAAACACACATACTCTCAAACTCACACAAACTCACACACTCACACAAACACACACACACACATTCACACAAACTCACTCTCACACAAACTCACTCACACTCACACACACTCATATAAATACACAAACACTCACACACACACTCACAAACACACTCACACATTCACACAAACACACACACTCTCACACTCACACAAACTCACTCACACACACACACATATATACACACTCACACACATAAACAGTCACACACACACATGCACCTCGAACACACGCACTCTTACACACACACACAAACTCATACACATTCACACTCTCACACACATATATAAACACGCACACACTCACACAAACACACACTCTCTCATACTCACAGACTCACACACACTCACAATAATCTCTCACACACACACTCTCTCAAACACACTCTCTCACACACTCTTACACACACACAGAAACACACATGCACTCATAAGACACAAGCTCACTAACACACATATGCAGCCATGTACAGACATATACATGCACACACATATACAAAATACAAGCACACACACAATCAATGCAGACATGTGCACACATATGTGTGCTCACAAAACATATGAGGCTTGTGTTAGATACTGTTTTCAAAGACATTTCTAAATTTTTTTTAAGTGAAGGTGACTGAGACATCCAACAACAGAAAATGGTTAAATCAGTGATATCCTGTTTAACCATGAGACTGTACATAGTTAAAAGGCGACATTTTGAGTTCCTTTAATGATGTGAGAAAATAAATATATACTATACAGGAAAGCGGCGCCTCCTTTAAATAAAATGACATTTTATGAGTTAATTTATTATTACGGATAAAATTATAATGACTTAATCAAAGCTATTCAGTGTCATTATACAAATCTTATTAACATGCCGAGGCTCTTGGGAAAACTTTTCTGAATGTCTATGTATCTCTATTAGAAATTGTTAACCCAATCTAACAAAACTCCATTTTTAAAAATTCTCAAGCAAAACAAATAAAGAAAATAATCAAGGAATGTCACAAATTTACACATGACTTAGCCAAAGTTTGTAAAATGCTATCCCACTTTCCAGAAATTAGAGCCCTGTCCCTGCCCCTTACAGTCCTGAAGAGGGACAGGGCTGTGATGGGATCTAGTTGGCCTCCTGCTGCTGCCTGCCCTGTTCCCTGAAGTCTTCTGTCCCCCACACATCTTGAGCAATTCTGGGGTGCACGCAAGTAACCGTTTTTTTCCAATATTTTCTTTTTCCAGTTGAGTCTAAATGAATGTTAAAGGGGTACAGTTAAATGACTAGGGGGTCACAGAAAAAAATTAAAATAAATATCATGGTCATATTATGATCACCCAAGATTCTTCTCTACCATTAATTAAAATGACCTTTTATGAATTCATGATCTTAGCCTAAAATGAAAATTTTAAGCCTGAGAAATCCTCCACTGACCATGTTTTATTCCTGGAGGAAGCAGTTATAAAACAAGCAAAAGCAAACATTCTTTTCTACTTGAACAATATAAAGTTTTATAGCTAAAATATCCATTTTGTATTTCTAGACAAAATGGTCAACATAGTGTTTTAGGGTTTTGGTTTTAAACAAATTTTCAACCTACCATAATAGTATCATGTAAGAAAAACACAAATAATCTAATTCCTAAATTTATGGGTTAATTTGCCAACATTAGGCCAAATTAACTCTGTCTGTGTTGGTTCCGGTTTTCCAATAAATGAGAACATTTCTTCCCCTTAACTCAGCAAGATTAATATGAAATAATAAATTCTGTTTCTACTAGTCCTTGAACATCTGGTATCTGCCATTGTCCTATGCCAAAGGGATGGTTCTTCTCAACTCATTAATTTCATTTTTATCCATAGGGATGCATAGATTCTTATACTAATTAATAACATAAATAACATACACACATATATATATTTAAATTTCCTATTATCATTTTAATGCTCAAAATATGCCCGTTTGCTCAGAGAGAGTCATTTCAACATGGGCTTGTGTCCTTTTAGATGGTCTCTATCATTATTAGGTCATTATCTTACTTCCCAGTTATTAGATTCTAGGGCTATTTTCTGTTTGTCCTATACTCTGCTGAAATGTTTATTCTCAGACACAGCTCTGGTTTCACTGAGCAGGAGAGCTGCAAAAATGCCAAGATCTATTGCTATCCATGTTCACCATGATTAGAGAAAAACTCACTGTTCCTGGGCTCTTTCAATGCACCATGTTATAAGCACACAAACATGCACACAAGTACACACACACACATACAGGCACACATACTCACACACTCACATACACACATACACACTCACATACACACACATTTACACACACTCACACACACATTTACACACACTCACACACACATGCACACACTCACACACGCACACACACACACACACACACACACACACGCACACACACACACACACACAGACTCACATCTAGTGCTTTAGACTTTGATATGAATGACATAAAATGTCTGACTCCAATTCACTCCATAAGTACATTCTAGTTTTCACCTATTTCATACTTATTCCTTCTGTTGTGGTGAAAATAATTTTGCTAGGGTTATGAATCATGATGTAAATATCTGATATGTAAGATATTTGATATGCGACCTCTGTGAAAGATTCATTTGACCCCAAATGGGTGGCGACTGACAGGTTGAGAACCACTTGTCTAGAAGGTGCTTCCAAAAATTAGTAGGACAAAAGTACATCAACACATCTTTCTTTAAATTTCTGTGTTTGGTATACTTTATTGTTCAGAAGCCAAAGCTTCCTGCTGAATAGCAATATCATTTTATAGCATTACCAACAAAGTTTTAATGGCAAAGGAATTTATTACTTTAAAATTACTTTATTTCTATTTATGTATATGGTTATTCTGTTCTGAATATATCTGTGTACCACATGCATTCCAGGTATCCTAGGAGGTGCTGGGTGCCCTGAAACTGGAATAACACACAACTGTGAGTCACCATGTGGGTGCTGGGACTTTCATTCAGGGTGTCAAGAGGAGCTTCTAACTGACCACTGAGCCATCTCTTCAGTAAATGGTCATAAATTCATAAATATCACTTATTTCTCAGTATCTAATATGTTGTTGTGCTTTCCTTCCTCTAAAATTCCTATTACACAGAGAGCTACTTGCTGTTAGGATGAGAAAAACACAATCAAATTCTCTAAGTTCTGGAACGAAAAATTGTCACCTTCTTTAGTACAGTTTTTTCTTCCCATAACAATTACAATCAGACAAATAAATGAGAGTTCTATATTTCTTTTTAGTAGCTGAGTGGCAATGTATAAGAAGATATATATATATATATATATATATATATATATATATATATATATATATATATGATAGATAGATAGATAGATGATAGATAGATAGATGATAGATAGATAGATAGATAGATAGATAGATAGATATAGATAGATAGATAGATGATAGATAGATAGATAGATAGATAGATGATAGATAGATAGATATAGGTAAGTGGATAGATACATAGATAGATAAAATAAGCTAGGAAAATCTCTCAGTTAATAGCTTGCTATACAAAGATGAAGAACTCAGTTCAAATTCTGAGAATGCACATAAAGCTTCATGATTTTGTAATGGTGAGTGCTTGGGGCATGGAGACAGGTGGGTCTCTGTAGCTTACTGGCCAGCCAAGTTTGTCAAGTCCATAGACCTCCAATTCAGGGAGAGGTTTCATCTCAGAAAATCAAGGCAAACATGACTGAAAAGGACAGTCCGAGGTGAGTTGAGGCCTCCACAAATGACCACACATACACTTCGTGAAAACCAAGCTAACTCTGTATAGAGGACATGAAATACAATCATTTGCTGTTTAGAGTCCATTCAGGTTTTTCTTTATGGGATGTGAGAAGGTTGATGGCAGCCAAGGGAATTGGCAAAGAGCAAAGTAAGGCTGGATGGAGCCCTGAAGGCAGGTTCTTAATTTTGTATCTGATGATTTAGTTCACTGAAATCAGGAAGATTTTCTCTAAAAACTGAAGTTATTATCATCTTTTGTATTTACAGATAAGAGAAAAAGCAGCCTAAAGAGTATAAAGAGTTTAATAAAGTGACCGGTGAGAATTATATTTATGGAACACATTTGACGTTTTTTAATTCCTCAGACTCAGAATCTGAGAAGTCAAAAGCCTACCTCCATTATGAAATAGGAAATTTTAAAAAATTGAATCATCAAAAATACAGATATTTAATGACTGGGTGAGAATTTCTCATCTAAAAAGTATTCCAAAAAGAAATAAGTACTCAAAGGCTCATTAGGATTACTAAGAAGAACTAAGTTTAGAAACTTGGTGCATCATATACTTTTATGCAAAAATGTGTAAAATCTGTACATTTATCTTTGTTTTATAAAATAAAGTTGTTCAATAAAAAAGAAAGAAAATGTCAGTCTCAACAAAAACAATTAATAACCATTAAATTCTAGACATGTATAGTTCAGAAATATAATCGTAAGCACTAAGTTCAATAATTTTGCAAAACATTAACTTATTAAATGAACATTCCTTTAGTACAAAAGCTTAAAACAGTAACTCAGAGCAAGGAGGCCAACAGATGAGAGACTGGGTAAAGAAAACCATGGTACATCTTCACTCCAGAAAACCTGCCTCCTCCCCAAAATGCAGATCACTTCTTTTCTAGCACTAAAGCACATGACCACATCTGATTCTATCTTGTTTTGTCACATACCTCCTCCAGTCTTTATACAGTCTGTTATAGAAGTTTAAACCAAACAGTCTGTCACAAAAATCCATCACACATAAGGCTTATTAAATTAGAATTGATAAAATTTAAGTTAATTAGGATTATCAAATATACTTGCTCTGAGAGAGTTGTTGAGTGCTTCATAAGTGTGCAGGCTCCTGACTTACTGTTTCTTGTCCTGGGCTCTAAACATTGGACAGAACTTGGGTCATCACCACTGTGTCAATATAGAGTGTATGGCCCTCTTCAAAAAAAAAAAAAAAAAGAAAGAAAAAAAAACAAAAAGCTCAATAAATGTCCCTTGTCTTATTTACATTGCAATTAATCCCAGTAGCAACTCACACTTCCACATGCTGTTCATCACCAGAGGAAGTCAGGACTGGAACTCAAGCAGATCAGGAAGCAGGAGCTGATGCAGAGGCCATGGAGGGATGTTACTTACTGGCTTGCTTCCCCTGGCTTGTTCAGCCTGCTTTCTTATAGAACCCAGGTCTACCAGCCCAGGGATGGCACCACCCACAATGGTCTGGGCCCTCCCCCCTTGATCACTAGTTGAGAAAATGCCTTACAGCTGGATCTCATGGAGGTATTTCCTCAACTGAGGCTCCTTTCTCTGTGATAACTCCAGCTTGTGTCAAGTTGACACAAAACCAGCCAGTCAATATGTTAGTGAAGAAAAGGTTGAAACTTACTGATCTTATTATTGTCATGGAAAATTCAAATCATAGCAATTAGCAATTGTGAAACATTAAGAAAATAAAGACTTAATAAATAACTACTAAATATTTAATAAAATACAAAATAAAAATGTGACTGTTTTGAAAAGAAGCAAAAGAGTAGAGATAAAAAGTGTAGATCCTAAGCAGAATTAAATTGTTTTTAAAAATTAGAAGTTATAAAATATAGCTACATAAATAAAGTGAATAACCATTACTCTACATGGTAATTTCAGAATCCTCTTGCTCTCTAATGTGATTATGAAACTCTGAATTTTATTTAACTGTTGAGTTGGAAACACCTTATTTCCATTTACTGGCCTTTATTGTTGGTCTACTTCTCTCAGCCTAAGTTCTCCTTAACATCTCTGATGGTTTTCCCTTGTAGCATATGGTAGGAAAATGGAATAGACCTAACACTTGCCTCTTCGGCAGAAAAAGTCATTATTTTTTTCTTCTAAACTGAAAATATTATATAATGACACTACTTAAATTTAGCAAAATTTGTGTGTTACTTCAGGCTCAGCCTACCGCTTTTAAGCCCCTCAGTTTTACAAATGCTGGCTGCCTTGTGAAGTACCCCAGTTTCTTACTCTCTTCTCCAGAATAAGCAATACTTCTTACTCAGGTTTGTGAATTTATTCATTCAAATATCTGTTTTCTCTTTCTTTATACTTCTGTTTGAGGGGTTGGTGTTCAAACCCACGGTTTTATACATACTGGGCAAGCGATCCATTGCCTTGTTACTGTATTTTTAATGCTTATTTTATTTATGCTTATATAACTGAGTCTGGAGCTGCTGTCCTAGGTAGCTATGAACCACTTGACATAGATTCTGGAAACCAAACTCAAGTCTTCTGCCAAGATTAGTAAATGCTCCTACAGACTGAGCCCTCTCTCTCTCTAGACTTTCATGTTGTTCTTTTGCAACAGGATCTCCCCATGTAGCTGAGAATGGATTCAAGTCTATATCTTCAAGCTACACATCTTGAGTTGCATCTGTATACCCCCTCAACTGAGAAACGAACTCCATCCTCATTACTAACTGCAGATCCCCTACTAGCTACTGAAAATATTGAGCAAAAATCTCGACTATTTACCTATTATATAAAATCAACCTGGTTTTACATTATTTCCAAGGATTGTCAAGTTTTATGAATACCAATAAAAAGTGAAACCCACGATTCCATTGTTTAGTCATTGCTACTTTAGGTAAAGAGTCCAACCATGGAATTCTGCCATCTTTCTCATTTAAACACGCATTATTTCCAATTATATTAACAAGTAGGAAAAAAATTATTAGTTAGGTGAATATTTCTTTTAATTCAATTAGTCTTTCATAACATGCTACTCTGGTTTTGTGTAACTAGTTGAAATATCATACTGAAACTTGCCCTGATAAATGTAAGACCTCACAGGTGACTGAGTAATGTAACAGAGCTCGACAGCACTGCCCCCCCCACCCCGACCTTCCTCCATGGAAGTGTCTGGATAAAATACATCCCTGCCTGTTTTCCTCATACAGCCTTTTACAGAATATGGGGTCTGGTTGACTTCTGATTCTTGGGAAGCTATTTGTCAGTGTTTGTCATCCTGTGATAGAATAGTCTATAATCAAATCATCCTGGAAGTCATTTTATTTATGTATAAATGATAAAATATGGATGTCTGAAGGCAGAAGAGGATGAAATCTCCAGTTTAACGTGGTGGTTGTTAGTGGTCTCTTTCTGTGTGTTCTTGGTCTTTTATTTTAAATTTGCCTTCAGATTATTTTCAGTGTCTCTACTGTGAGCTGATATCTTTCAACTATGTGAGCTACCTCTCCCTTAAAAGTCACAAATTCTTTTCTTAAGATTAATTATTTCATTTATTTGCATCCCGAGCACTGGCCTCCCTTACAGAGTTCTGTACCCCCTTCTCCTTCACTTCTGAGAGGGTACTCCTCCTTGGGTATGCCTCCCACCCTGGTACATGAAGCCTCTTCCGGATTAGACACATCCTCTCCCACTGACGCCAGAAAAAGTAGCCCTCTGCTACATCTGTGCCAGGACTGGGGAGGGGCTCCTGTGTTCTCTTTAATTGGTGGCTCAGTTTCTGGGAGCTCCCAAGGGCCCAGGTTAATTGATACTGCTGGTCTTCCAGTGAGGTTGCCAGCCACGTCAGTTTCTTCATCTTTGCCCTCACTCTTCCATAGAAGTCTGCAGCCATTGTCCCATGCTGTTTGGCTGTGGGCATGTGCATCTGTATCGGTGAGCTAAAAGGCCTCTCAGAACACAGCCATGATAGGCTCCTTGTCTGCAAGCACAGCTCAGCATCAGAAATAGTGTCAGAAATTGGTGCTCATCTATACAGTGGATCGCCAGCTGAACCAGTCACTGTTTGGCCATTCCTTCAGTCTCTGCTCTATTTTTGTCCTTGCATCATTTTTAGGCAAGGACAATTTTGGGTCAAAATTTTGGAGGTGGATTAGTGTCCTCATCCCTCCACTAGAGAACCTGTCTAGCTACTGGAGGTGATCTCTTCAAGTTCTATATCCCTACTGTTAAGCATTTTGGCTAAGGTCACCTGCACTGAGTCCTGGGAGCCTCCCTCATTCTAGGTGTCCAGTATTTCCTAAAGATACCTCCCACCCCGGAAGCTGCATAGTTTCATTCATTCTCCCGGCCCTCTGGGCCTTTCTCGTGTCTGCCTCCATATCTGATCTTATCTCTCTATTTCCCTCCCACTCCTCTCTCCTACTCAGTTTCCTCCTTCCCTCTGCCACCCATGACTGTTTTGTCCCTCTTCTAAGTGGGATATAAGTAGCCTCACCTGGGCCTTCTTTCTTGTTTTACTTCTTAGGGTCTGTGGTATTCTGTTATTTTTGCTAATCTCTACTTATCAAAGTGTATGTACCATGCAGGTCCTTTTGAGTCTGGATTACCTCAATCAGGTTGATTTTTTTCTAGTTCTATCCATTTGCCTGTGAACTCATGATGTTCTTGTTTTTAACAGTTGAATAGTATTCCATTGTGTAAATGAACTTTTATCTGTATCCATTCTTCAGTGGAGGCACATCTGGGTTTCTTCCAGCTTTTGACTGTTACAAATAAGGCTGCTATGAACATAGTGGAGTATGTTTTCTTGTAGTTTGGTGGGGTATATACTCAGGATTTATATAGCTGGATCTTCAAGTAGAACTATTTTCAGTTTTCCAGAAACTCCCAGGTTGATTTTCAGAGTGGTTGTTCAAGTTTGTAATCTGACTAGCAATAAAGGACTGTTCCCCTTCCTCCAAATCCTTGCCAGCAGGTGCTGTGGCTATGTTTTGTCTAATACTTTTTTATAAAAAATAAAACACCCATTTAGAAGCTTTCATTTACTCTGTAAACATAATTACTTTTAAAATATTCTCAGCAAAATATAAACCAAAGTTCTGTTCAGGAAATAACTCATATTTCCTCAGAGCTGTCCTTTGCTTTTCTGTCGTTCCTAACCTTTACCTTTATCTAACATCACAAAGGTAAAGAAAACTACATTGAAAATACTGATAGACTTAGTACCAAGTACTTTACCTTGACTATCACTAGTAGACTCATACTACTTTTCAGAGATAATTTGTTAGGACAAGAAAAGCATGTCCTCAGGAGCTAAATGTCTTCCACATACCTGTAACGTAAGCACCCAGAGCGTTGGGACTGTAGGATTGTGAGACTGAGGCCAAAGAAGGTTATATGATAAGACCTTGTTTCAACGCAAAATAAAATTAAATAGACAAACAAGAAACTTAACAGAAAACGAAAAGAGCCTAACATCAATGTCTTCTCGAGAAAAAATTGTTTCATTTATTTCTTATCCACAGTTATCAAAAAATTGGGAAAAAATCAATAATCACAAAGAATTAAAACAGAAAACCAACTTAGGGATGTCCACCATATTTCCCTATCTCAGATTCCTTAGTATTTTCTAACATATATTCTTAATGCTATCCATATTATAAACTTCTGAAAGTCGCCATTGAGATTTTTCCCTTATTCGTTCAGTAAGAATGCCTATGATCAGTAGATAGCACACTGCAATGGTACTTTTGAATTGTCCTGAGCATGTCTTCTGTGAGTGAAGACTCCTTCTGGGAGTCATAGGAAGAAGTACAAAAGAAACTTAGAGTGAGAAGGCTATCTGCTCAAAGGCCTGCTCCACAGTACACTGGGCTGCTAAATGCTGCTGGCTTCGAGAATTCAACCACTTTCCATCAATGGCAGCATATGACCAGATCTGAACATAAGTAGAAACTGATGAAGCTAAAAAAATCACAGAGAAACAAATTTACACACCAAAAACACGAGGTCTGCAAGCGTATTATTGTGTGCTCTCAGCCTGATTTCAGAAAAGCCAGGGAATCATGCATAAGCTCCAGTCTATTTGTAAAATAATAAACCAAATCCAAACCCAATGAAAGACAAGAAATAATAATAATCAGATCAGAAATTAAGAAAATAGAACAAAAGTCAATACAGATAATAAATAATTCTAAGAGCAGGTTCTTTTAGGAGATAAACAAGATCAACAGACCCTTTACATAAATAACCAAAGGAAAGAGATGATCTGAATTTACAAAACGAGACATGAACAGAAAAAAATTTACAACAGATACCAAAGACTCATTGACATTTACAAAGTAATACTTTAAAAACCCATGTTTCCTTAAACTGGAAGGACTAAAAGCAAATGAGGAGTTTTCCAAATGCATCAAAACCACGAAAATTAAGGAAAGAAGAGAGATAATAACAACCTACATATAAATGTCCTCATATAAATGTCCTCATTTGAACATAAATACACGTTTTCTGACAAAACCATCATCATCATCATCATAATCATCATCATCATCATCATCAACAACAACAACAACAACAAGAACACAATGTCCAGGAGCAGATGGATTCACAGCAGATGTTTTCTAGGTATTCAAAGAAGATCCATATTCAATTTTTACATTATTGAAGAAGGAGGGCCATTTGGAGGAGGAGTAGCAAGAGAAGAAAATGAAGGAAGGAACAATCAATTGGACAAATGAATGAATAAATGAATAAAACAAAGACACATAAAGAAGAAATGAAACAAAGGAAAGGAGAAGTGATGATGAGGAGAAAAGGAACAGTCGCAAAGCCCTTGTAGGAAGCCAGTATCATGCTAACAAAATGAGGTAAAGTCAACACACACACACACACACACACACACACACACACACATACACACACACACACACACGCACACACACACACAATACACACACACACACACACACACGCACACACATCAATTTTTCAAAACTGCAGGCCAACTACAGGTCAATAACCCCAATGATCATAGATTCAAAAATCTTTAATAAAGTACATGTAAGTTGTATACAGATGTAGATCAAAATGATTATTCACCATGAACAAGTTGGCTTTTTACCCTGAGATGCAATATTAGTTCAACAAGTGTCAATCGATGTAGTGAGTCATATAAATGGATCTAAAGACACTAACACGCTATCACATCCCTAGATCCAGAAAAGACCTTTGACTACTTGCAACATGCCTTCATGAATGTAAGACTGGAGAAAACATAACATTAACATAATAAAATCTACATATGAGAAGCCCACAGCCAACATTACCCTACACAGAGAAATACTTCACTGAAATGAATAATGGAGGGTTACCCATACACTATAAGCAGCTTCAATACTGTGCTCAAAATCTTATAAAATCAATAAAGTGAGAGACAAGAATTAAAGAGATAGAAGGGGAAAAGAGGTCAAACTGTCTCTATTTGCAGATAGCATAAATGATATCTAAAAGATTTCAAAAACATTGCAGAAAGAACCAATTTCAGCGAACTGTCAGGATATAGAACAAACTTTAAAAAAATCAATACCATTTCTATTTATATGTCACCAACAAAAACACAAAGGGATTGCTGACATGCTTCCATTTGTGATACCTTCGAAGAAAATAAAATGTTTTGGAACAAACTGAACAAAGGAGTTGGGTGTTGGGGAAAGGTCTGCAATGAAAACTCCACTTTCCTCAGTAAAAGCAAAGAAAGATGCTAGAAAATAAAAGACACCCTATGTGTGTAAATAGGTACTGTTTTTTTTTTTTTGTTTTTTGTTTTTAATTGAACAAGTTTATTTTAAAAAACAAAGATAAATGTACAGATTTTAAAAGCATTTTTGCATAAAAGTATATGAATACATTTTTGTCAGTACTTGATTTTTTTTAAGGTTTGATAGTGTGCATTAAAATCTTACTAGTTACAATGAGCATAAAGTACATGTAAAACAAGATTTAACCTGGAAATAGTCAAAGTTTTCTTGGTGTGTAAAGATTAAGCATAATGGTTTTTCTTTCTTTCTTTTTTCTTTTTTCTTTTTTTTTTTTTCTTTTTTGGCCTTTGTTTTTTCTTGAACTTCATATAGTCTGTGAGTTGTTTCTGGGATGTTCAGAGATTTCTGGGGTTAGTATCCAATTATCAGTAACTGCATATTATGTCTATTCTTTTGTGAGTGGGTTAACTCACTCAGGATGATATTCTCTAGATGCATCCATTTTCTTAAGAATTTCATAAGGTAATTGTTTCTGATAGCTGAGTAGTACTCCATTGTGTAAATTTGTATCCGTTCATCTACTGCAGGACATCTGGGTTCTTTCCAGCTTCTGGCTATTATAAATACCATTAGTCCCCTCCTTGTAACACCCCCTTGCTTTCTCTCAAATCCATTGCCTCTTCTTCTTTAATTATTGCTGCATGCACATGTGGTGTATGTGTGTTTCAAGATGTATAAAGACAACTTGTTTAATCTATATAGCGTTAGATTTTTAACCTCAAAAATGATCAACTAGAGATGACCTAAAAACCTATTTATAGTTGTGAGACATCTAAGTCACTTTATTTAAAACACTGAGATAAATGACATTTCTAGATGTACTACATGTAACTTATATACTAGATGTCATTGATAAATTATTATCAGATAATCATGAATCTTATGCCTAAAGATGGCTAACAGCCACAACCATTATACTTAAAGGATTCCAAGCAAAATATAAAAAGCTGTCAGATAAAAGGGGCTTCAGATTTCAGCATCCTTCCTTTGACCATAGCAATTTAATGTGCTTGCTTTCTGTGCACAGTGGGTAGCACAGCACCTACCACTGCAGATCAATGATTCCTTCAGGTCCATACAAGGTTTTAACATCTATGGAGATTTGAATAAGAACGCCCCCCACTGGATGGAAGGGCAATCTGTCACCGCACTGATCACCTGGGTTGATTTCACTGTTCTGGTTGGCTAGGCAGATATCCCTTCCTCCCTCACCAGCCTTCCCTGAATAGAGGAGAACCAGTATTCCATTACTGAAGAGAGGAGGACCAGTATTCCATTAAGGGTGTAGGAATAGCTGTGCTTTGCTGCTAGAACCCCCCAACAAGTTAACAAGAATGCCCCCCACCCTGGGTTGTAAGAGAAAAGCCTAGTTGTTTTAGTAGAACAGAGAGCATACAATACCTAAAACAAATCCTGACACTGTTTAAGGTGGAGAAAATGTCTAGGCCCAGCAACTGTTTGAGTATTTTTCTTTGGGGATGTGAACAATGATTTCAATTAAAAGATCAAACTTGACTTTCCAGTAAGGATGAGCTAATATGTCAGGTCTGCACTGGGCATGTGTCTGAACTGCGTTCATTTCTTGGGTCTGAGGAATGGCAGAAAGACATTGAACTGCCAATAGACCAAGAAGAGAGCCTCCAGCAGAAGGACCCACTTGCTAAGGTTCATATCCAGTAATCACAGAATTTCTTGGATGGATTTTCTTTCTGATATTTCATTTATTTACAGTCAACAGGCACTAATGTTATATATCCAGTGAGCAAGCCAGACTGCTTCTAGGTTTGAATCCCTTTCCTTCTCTGTTAACACCCTTTAAGAGAACTTTGGTAATTGTCTTGCCACTAAGTGTTCAAGAGCAGCCACAGGCTGTAGGTCTGTGTTGTTACATATAAAGTGAGAAAATGGCTTTTAGCATCATTTTCTGTTTGGGTTTTGGTTTAGGACTTCGCATTTGGTTGTTTTGGATCTGATTTGGTTTGGGGATATTATATGATCTTATTACTGTTCATCAAACTTTGCTAAGCCTCCTATTCAGTATTTTCATTGACTGGCCCTTAAAAGTTTATTTTTAAAATGAATGAAAAATGGGTTCACTACTCTTCACTTTTAAGAATATCTTTATTTTTGAAGTGATGTCTCACTCCTAAAAAACCCAGATCTCTCATGCAGACATGCATCTCTCTAATGTTTAAGTAGCCTATTCCACATACTGAGTCCCCAGCCAGCCAAACATACATACTACAATCATACATGTTTGTGTTTATAGTGTGATTTACTTCATGGATACACACTTTAGGATGCAATCAGTAGCATACTGTATCATTCTACCATATATTGTGCTACCAATAATCTATAATTGTCATATATCATATGTCATATATCATGTGTCATATATTATATGTCATATATCACATATCATATGTCGTATACCAAATATTGTATATCACATATCATATATTGTATATTATCATATATCATATATTATATAGAATACCACAAATCTATACCACTCTATACCACAAAATCCTTACTTGTCCTGTGGAAATTATTGAGAAATTCACTATGGAGAATATAAAAGTCAAGATTATTATCCTCTTTTCAATTAATACCCACTTATGAGTTAGTACATACCATGTTTATCTTTCTAAGTCTGAAGTATTTTGTTCAGGATGATTTTTTTTTCAAGTTCCATCCATTTGCCTGAAACTTTCTCTCTCTTTTTTAAAAAATTGGACATTTTCTTTATTTACATTTCAAGTGTTATCCCCTTTCCTGTTTTCCCCTCTAAAATTCCCCTATTCCACCCTCCCACTTCCACCTCTTTGAAGCTGCTCCCAGTAAAACCAATCCCTTCCACCTCCCTGCCCTGGCATTCACCTACACTAGGTCATCAAGCCTTCACAGGACCAAGAGCCTCTCTTCCCACTGATGCCCTATAAGGCCATCCTTTGCTACATATGTGGCTGCACCTATGGGTCTCTTCATGTGTGCTCTTTGGTTGGTAGTTTATTCCCTGGGAGTTCTGGGGGCCCTGGTTAGTTGATATTGTTCTTCCCATGGGGTTGAAAACCCTTTTAGCTCCTTTTACCTTTCTCTAACTCCTCCAAATTGGCTCATATATTTGAATGCTTAGTCACCAAGGAGTGGCACTGCTTGAAAGGATGAGAAGGATTAGAATGTGGGTCCTTGTTAGGAAGCCTCTCTCTCTCTCTCTCTCTCTCTCTCTCTCTCTCTCTCTCTCTCTCTCTCTCTCTCTCCCTCTTTCCCTTTCTCTCTGTCTGTCTGTCTGTCTGTCTGTCTGTCTGTCTCTCTCCTTGCTGCTCCTGACCAGGATGTGTCCCTAAGCTAGTGCTCCACTGTGATGCTTGCTGCCATGTTCCATGCATTGAGTCTAATGGACTAAGCCTCTAAAATTGAAAGTAAGCACCAAGCTTAATTTTTAATGACAAAGTGCTCAGAATATTCTGATCAACACACTGAGTTTTATAAATTGCAAAGTTTGACTTGGACCAAAGTTTCAAGACTGTCACCTGAATCTAGTCGTTCTAAATACCAGCCAGCCCCTGTGCATCTTTATCAGGGTCCAACCAACACAGAAACCCTCAATATTCCAAAGAAGCCTTAGAATTCTTGGAGTCAGTAACTCATTGTTTTTAAGATTAACTAACTAACTAATAAATAAATAACCTTTTGATGTTCTGTTTTATGCACTTAACAACAGTTGCTCAGAAAAGACAGATGCAAACATGTGAAAACACAGATCTATAAACTACAGTGCAGATTTGGATCTGGGGCTGTTTCTTAGCCTAGGACAATTCATAAACTTCTGCAAGTAGATTTTTCATTTTAATATTTCTTTAAAAGACAATTATTAAATGTCAATATCAATTAGCATGGCACTTTCATCTTCTTTCAAACTCTTCACACAATTGAAAAAAAGGGTCATTTGTTCAACAATTGAGATGATGTAATCTCTATATCTGTGTTCTTTTATGAGGTGAATTACATTATTGATTTATGTGTACTAAACCATCCATGTATCACTTGAATGAAGATAACTTGACAGTAGTGACTGATTTTTTGTATATGTTCTCAAACTCTATTTGTCAGTTTTTGGTTGAGAATTTTTGTGTCTATGTTCCTCAGGAGATTGGCCTATAACTCCTCATTGCTTTGCTATCTCTTCTGGTGTTAACAAAAGGAAAATATCCAACCTGACAACCTTTACTCCATAACACACTTGAAGGACTAGCCAAAGGACTGAGACCAAAGAAGCAAGTAAAACTGTGTAAATGGTAAATAACTGAAAACGTGAGGATCCTGTTGTGAATGATGTGACTGTGTATGAGAGAGAGACCTCCACCAAGAACCTCATAGAGCTGATCAGCACTTTCAGCAAATCGGTCGGTACCAAATTAACATATTAACACAGCAAAATCAGTAATACCAATATACCAAAGCAAAATCTATTGAGAAAGAAATCATTGACATGATCCTTTCCAAAATAGCCTGAAAGACAAGAAAACAAATAAACAGCCCGACCAATAAAGTGAAAAATCTAAACAAACTTTCAAACAATCAAACGAAGGATAGAGCAAATGAAGCATATATCCCTCACCCACATTGACTGATGAGATTGGTATTGATTTGATCAACTATTTGTAAAAATTTCAACACAATTCTTCACTAAGTTGATAAAAATATCTTTCAGTTTGACTAATTCTTTTATAGAAAGAATACATACAATATAGTCTAATCATCTAACTCCTCCTAGATCCTTTTCACATTTTTCTCCTTACATCTCCATCTTCTCTAATTTTCTGACACTTTTGGGAGGAATAGGCAAATAAAATATATACATACTAGAATTTTTTAAAAACTAAAATATATAAAACACACACACACATACATACATACACACACAACCTACACACACCATAAAGAACAAAATATGAAACCAGAATTTTTTTAAAAAAGCAGTAAGACAAAAACAATTGTCTAGACAAAAATATGAGGCAAAAGGTTTGTGAAAATAATTTTGAATTTATCTTGTGTTGGACATTTAGTACTGGTCATAGGACTTACTGTTATATGTTATGTGTTGATGATACACTCAGTGTGACTACACTGGACAAAATCTAATTTTTCTTTCTCTAGTGAATGTCTATCGGGAAAGAAGGATTATACCTTTCCTTTCACCTTGTACAAAAAAATAAACTCAATGGATTAAAGACCTCAAAGTTAGAGTTCAAATTTTAAAACTCTTAGAGGAAAGAAGAGAGTATACTTCAGGATATAGGCTGAGTAAAAAACATTCTGAATAAGGCCATGATCATCATGAATTTGGATCAAACATAACCAAGTAGCATATGTTCTTTAAGAGGGAATTTCATCTCTGCTACTATAATATTATTCAAAAACCCAAGGATGTGGATGTCACTGAACCTCAGATAGACCCTTATATTATTGCTTTCTAAATGGCCATGTAGTCAAATTAGCTTCTAAATATATAAATATATAAGTATATATAAACATATATAAATAATATATATAATAGATATAATTATTAAATATTATATCAAGATATTATATAACACAATGTATGATTATTATATTATATAATTTACAATTATATAATATAGTATTGGACATATTATATTATATATAAAATTATATGTAATATATTATATAATATATATGTATATAAATATATCTTTATACCCATACATTTGCACTACTCTCAACTTTGGTAAAAGAGGCTTCCTTTTGGTCTAGAAAGCAGCCAATGTTTAGATGCATAACTGATCAAATCAGTGTTTAGCCTTAAACAGAATACCCACATCAATCACTAACACTGTATGTTAAGGAATGTTGTGAAGAGGATGTAGGAAGAATGGAAGAGCTGAGGATGAAGACGAGTGCCATGAAATGCTGCTGTCTGAAGGTGACATGGTTGTTGTGCTCATGAACTCACAGCTGTGTGCTTATCTGCAAAGGATATCTACAAGATCAAAACAGTTAGATGGCAGCAAAGACTGAACAGATAATGTTCAGAGCCAACCCCAGGGTGAGAATCTATTAAACATTTATAGTACCTGGGAGAGAGATAATCATTCTTTCTGTATAATCCATGTTGCAGTAGTCACATAACCATCCTCATAATGTCAGCACCTACTGTACTTAATATAATATGTAGATTTAGGTATATATTAGATAATATATAGATTAGATATAGATTATATAAATTAGATATAGATATAACAATAAATGGATGTGAGTGAGTGTGTGTGAGTGTGTGTGAGTGAGTGTGAGTGTGTGTGAGTGTGTGTGAGTGTGTGTATGTGTGTGAGTGAGTGTGTGTGTGTGAGTGAGTGTGTTTGTCTGCATTGAATAAAGTGGGATGAAAGTATAATAGGATGACATAAAAGCTGATGGAAGGTGTAATCACAGATCGAAATTACTTATATTCATTATATGCATGTATAAACTTTTCAAAAATAAAAAAGGTTTTGTACTACAGTTTTTAATTCATTAACAAGTGAGGCACCCCATGAAATGAAAAAAAAATGTCATTTGTATATCTGACAGAGGTTTAGTGTATAGAATATACAATGTACTAAAAAAAATCTGAACACCAAGAAAAGGAATGACTCCATTTTTAAAATGAGCTATGGATTTTTGAGCTATAGACAGTTTTCAAAAGAATTAATTCAAATGACTAAGAAATATTTTATAGAAAGTATTTAACCTCATTAGCCTTTGGGAAAATAAAAATAAAAAATTACATTAAAATGTCATCTTACTGGAGTCAGAAAAGCAACCATTAGAATAGTAAACAGTGATACAGACAGACACGTATATAGACCTATACACATAAAAATTTTAAATAGAATTACTCCATAGGAAGATAATGCTAATGCTTTATATGTTGTCAGATAAAGGTTCAGTAGCGGAAGCATGAAACATTCCCCTGAGTTACTGGTGAGGGACATCAAAGGGATCCCTCAAAATGATGCGAGATGTTGCATTGCTGTTGTTTGCCCACCACATACTACTGTCATTGGATTTGGAGAAATTAAGCTTGTACTGACTGGGAAATTTGTCCCTGGATGGAGGGTTTTCATAGTACCAGTATATAGTAGACTATGCAAGCTGTTGAGAAATAAAAATTATCAACAGTTATTTGACTCAAGAAGTACCATAATGACTAAGCTGTCATGCTCTAGCCATTGACACAATAGTGACTTACATGTTATAGGGGTGACCAGCTATTCTCTGACTCTGTAGGAATTTGGTAAGACATGCTCTGTAGGAAGAAATCCATGGCTTGTACTTAATTCTGGCCACAAACCCCTGGATAGAGGGTTCATATGCCTAATGATCAACTTACGACTATGGTTTTGCTAAATTAGCATAATGTCAAATTTATTTCTAAATTCTTATCTCTATAACATATATTAATACAGTTCTCAGTCTTCATCAGAGAAGCATCTTTATGCACTGGGTGGTAGTTAGTACAAAGGGTAACAACCAATCAAAGTGTAGAGAACAAGTATCTGTGGAGTGCTCAGCCATAAATGTAACAATGACATTAAACCCTATACTGCCAAAGGTTAGAAAACTACAAAAGAGGGAGGCATTAATAATTCAAGAGCTTGAAGTAGGAGAAAACCAGACCAAAATCAAACAGATGTCTTCTAAATATGACAGGATCATAAAACCCATGACCTCACAGAAAATATGGTTGCTTTCACAAAACATATAAGGATGAAGCCAGTCAACAGTCCAACACTGATGGAGGAAAAACTCACGAGGCCTTACTAATAATACAGTTGCTGACTACTAGATGAGGGAACATTGCATTCTCTGAAATGCTGATCACATTTCAGTGGACGTTTCCAAATTCAGGAGAGTGTGAGTGGTATGACTTGGATCTACTGGGTCATACAAAATAAACACATGAAGTTGGGTAAGGAATAGGGGATGATCGGGGAAGAGCTAGCAGGAAGGACTGGGGTTTGAATGTGAACATAATATACTTTATGCATGGGAGAAATTATCAAAGAATAAATTAAAAGCATAAACAAAATAGTACATACACAATATATACTTTATAAATATATATAAACAAATAAAAATATATTAAGGATACATAAATTAGTTACAATACAAAACCTGGGGGTGAAAGTTGATGAGTAGATATAAAGGATAGGTATATAGGGGTATGATGTTCTTGTGTATTTTTGTACAGCAGGATGACAATATATAAAATATATAACAATGACAAACTGTAACATTCAAAATGTTAGATGAAAGTACTTTGAGTTTTACTATAAAGAAATATATGAGAACCTAAGCACATTTAACTTGATTGAAATATAAATATTTTACTGTGTAGATGTGTTAAAACACCATGTTAACCATTATTAATATGTATGTGTACATATATATATATATATACATACATACATACATACATAATGGCCATATGTATTCTTTGGGAGACCATAAAATAGAGTTGATAAATAATACTCATTTAAAATAACTTCCATTCAATATTGTCTACTTTCTATTCTCATTTTGACACAATTTCTATCTTTATACACATGAGAATTCATATGAATTATTACTAATAATAAGTAAATAATAAGTAAATTAAATGTTTGAAAGATTTGGAGGAGGAATTACTGGTCAAATGGAAAGAAGAAATTCAGAAGATCTATGGTTCAATATAATGACTGAAACCAATTGCAATATTTAATTCTTGGCAATTTCTAAGTAGATTTTAAGTGTTCTCTCTAAAACAAATCATAACTATATTAGCTAGTACATACATTCATTAGCTCACTTTAGTCATTCCATTATGAGCCTAGATATTGTACAAAACAAAAACGAAATATTTTATCAAGTAAAAATAAATAATTTTTGCAAAACACTGAATTATAGGAACTTTGTACCAAATAATGCATAAAAAATTTTGTTTCTGTCCTTCAAAGTGTCTATCTCATGTGATAAATTACAGAAACTTGTTCAGAAAAAGGTTATGAGTTATTTGCAAGGAATATTTTCATTTGTCTCTTTCTAGACTATCATCAAAACTTTTGACTCATGGCTCCCTTTCCTATTATTTGTATTTTCCCAGGTCCTGGAATTTGCTCCTGACTAGGGATGCTAAGATCCATCCATAACAGATGTACAGCTACCTGCTATCCAGGGCTTACCATGCCTGTAGGCATACTGTAGAGTAAATATACTGATTAATATTTTATTTGTAAGCATTTCTATTATGGACTTATGAATAAATTGTAGGAATAGAGTGGTTATAGTTACTTAGGGTTGTGACTGGTGGGATTACCATGAACTAAGATAGCTCTCTAGTGACAGTGTCAACGCTGAGACACTGTTTTAGAGACTGCTCTCTGCTTTACTGTCACTCATCAATATCGCCAATGAAATCTCTGTGACCCAGTGAACTTGGTGATGTACCAACACTGTTTCAAACAACTCATGCGTTGGTGATAGAATTAAGCTATTAAAAAAGTAAAGCAAAATTAAAACTGCATGACATAAATGTAATAAAAAGGGAAAGCTTAATGATAATACATATGAGTTCTCATATGTATAAGGATATAAATTGTGTCAAAATAAGCATAGAAAATAGGCAGTGTTGAATGGAAGTTATTTTAAATGAGTATTATTTATCAACTTAATTTTGTGATCTCCCAAGAAAATACATTTTTTCCACATGACTTCACCCCTCATCTCAAAACTGTGCACTAAGCAAAGAATGGTTAAGATAAGAAAGGAAAACTCTCAGGAGATTATATGCAGAATGAATAATGTATGAGTCAAGAGGCTTCCCTGTATACTAACATACCTTGGTGTTACCAATGCACTGGGAATCAGACAGACAGACTGAATCAGTTTATATGAACTTTGAAAGAAAATGGTGCATCCCTGTCAATGAAAAGCCTTTATAATTAATTCTATTTGGTATCCAGTGAATCAAACAATAAACATGCTGGTAAATATCCTGATGGATCCATGGTGCTAACAAGCCACTATGTATATAAACTATGCAAATACATTCCCTACATCCCTCTCCCCTTTCTGTTATCTTGCTTGTCTCCTTCTTGTGAAATCCCTGATGTTATATATTTACAGATAATGACAGAGCAAAAGGGCTGGGTTCTGCTTTCTACTTTGAAGCTTTAAAAGAAAGGACAGGGAGTGAAATATCAGAGAGAATACTCACTTCTTGTTTATAATGATAGATGACATTCGTACATTTCACAAGAAAATAGAACTGGTATAGATGAGGTCTCTGGTGTGTGTGAATCATATTACACTGACGAAAGCTAGAAATGACTCTGTGAGCAAATCACATAGACTAGGAGAATTATTCCCTCTAAATCACAGAAAGAGGCAGAACGTCACTAAGCCCTTACTACCAAGTTTGAATCTTGACATCCATATGTCTGAAACCATATATATATGCATATGTAATACACACATTTTAACTGTCATAGTCCTTCCAATTTCCCTAGCCTCTTTATTGATACTTAAAGGATTTAAACGTCTATTCTAAAATCCGCAAAAAGTAATGTGGCACAGTCACACTGTCACATACTTACTAAGCTATAAAACAAAGAAAATTCCTGGTCATGTAATAACTTTTGTCTTAGATCCTATTATTAAAATAGGCAATACAACTTCACAGATAAGAACAAAATCTGGATTGCTTAATAAGTTACTTCTTTGGAAATGAGGAGAGAGAGAGAGAGAGAGAGAGAAAGAGAGAGAGAGAATGTTATTCATTAATATTTTACTTTCTTGTGTTACCAAATAAAATATTATATGGGGTTTAGAAGTGTAAAAGTAAACTATAAGCTGTTCATTTGAAAGTTGAAAAGGTATATTGCTGAAGTTAGAATTTCCAAAGTAAGTACTAATTCTACCAATAAGTTAGATAACATATTTTCTGCATCGACTCAAAGGGCAATCCCAAAGCTTTTCAGTCTTAGATATATCAGGAACTCCAGAAGACTTTTTATATAAGTTACATTCACTAATTAGAAATTAATGTCAAGGTCATTTTATACTATATTAAAATACTATTTTTAAAGTAATAATACATATGCATATAAATAAATATATACATATATATTATAATTAACGAAGCCACATTGACTTACACAATTGTATTACACAAAACAAAGGGTAGTAAAAGATTGACTTTTTAAATAATGTTTCTAGCTTTTTAAACTTCTGGCTTTGTAGAACTTTATAAATCACCATTTTTACTTTGGTGCTCACACTGCTGTCATAACATAGTCCCTGAAACCTGTCACAGAAACAGGGAAAGAGAAACAGCATCTTAGCAGTATTATTAGGACATGGTTTGACCCCAGCCTTCATTTAATTAAAGGCAAGCAGGGACCCCAGAGCCTTCTAGACAGTGCTTAGAGAATTTCTGAAACAAGATATAAATGTCGTAATGTTTTCAAGTATGCTCACATATTATTTAAATTCACAGAACTGTATCTAAACACTGCAATGCTCTACAGCAAACATTACAGTAAATGTCCACAGTTTACTGTGCTTTCTTCATGTCCCTGCAGATTCTTATAAGGAAGAGGTGATGATTCTTCATTCAAAAATCACCCTTTAGAGGGAAAGCTGCAAGGACTTCTTTTAAAATTTCTAATTTTCTTGGGCTCCTACAGGATCATATTTATGAATTAAATATTTAGTAAGAAATATGTAGCGAGATGGTGCTATGAATTATATATCACTTTTAGAATAGGTTTTATTAAAATATCAACTTTATATCATTGAACAAAAATATATAAAAAAGGATATTAACTTAGAGTTTATGCGATGCACAAAGCATAGATGTAGTGTAGAAGTTTGCACTAACTCTGGGGTCCCCTAGGATTTCACTATGGCTGTATTAGAAACCACTGAACTAAAGGACAAATTGGAGGCTTAGCAGAACACGTTTCAGAGAACACACATGTATGGGAACATAGACCTTCACAGACAGACATACACACTTCCAGTGTCAGCTGTGCCAGATTTAACCGCACTTAAGACAATCTAGTTTACTTTGAAACAACATTTATAGCTGGTTTCTACCCTAAGATGCTCTTACCTAGTGAACGTAAGCTATAATGTGATCAGTGGGTGTGTTAAAAGTCTCACGCTGGAAAACCAGGCTTGACAACAGAAACACTTGTTTTACTACTGGGAAGCACCTTGCCTCTTCCCAGCTTCTTGTTCTGCAGACTTCTCTTCCTGGCTTGGGCAGCCAATCCATAGTCTTACTAAAGTGGGGACCTAAAGTAACTCTGTTATAAATTCTTCCCTGTATGTTTATGAGGCAGAATCTCACTTTATAGGTAGCAGCTGAACTGGGTTGAAACTCACAATCCTCCTGCCTCATTCTCTTGAGTACTGGGGTTAAAGTATGTGGCAATGTACCTTTCTATCACTGGCTTATCAAAGGCTGAAGTAATAATGAATAGAAAAGCTTGATTACTGCTCAGAGATAATTTTGAAAGATATTACATTAAAAATTTAATACTCTAGCCACTAGAAAGTATTGTAAGATGTGTAAACATAAAAGGATGAGGCATATTTGAAATAATAGTTACAAGACGTACATATGATTGCCTATATTAAAAGTACAATATCTTACTGGTAAAAGAATGTTGATTAGCATACTTAAGACTTTTGTATTGTTGCCTGACATTAGAAAAATAATAGGATTATCTACATGAAGCTCATATACAGCATTTATGCCAAAAGAAACACCATATATATAATATTTTACCTATTATATATAATATATGTAGATAATCATTTTAGCACTCATAATATAAATCAATGTATTTATTGCCAAAATCATGTAAAATATTTAGTCAATCAAAATTGTGCAGATAGGTTTACAATGTTTTGTGGGGCTAAAGAAATGGCTTAGAGATTTCAGGCCTTTAAACAGGACTTTGGTTTATTTTCCATCACACACAGTGAGTGCCTCCAACTGCCTTAAATCTCATTCCAGGGAATTAGACTGCTTCTGACCTCTGTAGGCACTTGCACATACATCATGTATATGTCATGTACTCGTGACACAACAACACACACAAGTTAAAAAAATAAACATGTAGAAGAATTTTAATCTAGCAATATAGCTGCTCTGGCAAGGGATGACATCCAAAGACCTTCTACGTCTGTGTGATTGATCTGGAATGACACACCTTTAGTCCCAAACAGTGAAGGCAGAGTTAGTTTGTAAAAGGAAACAGCCATGTTTGAAAGTGACATCTAATTGAGGAGCAGAAAAATCAGAGACAGATTTTGACAGAATGAGTCAGAGTGAGGAAGCTCATGAGGACACTAGGAAATGGCGTAAACCTGAGAGAGCAAGAGTGAGAGGGGTGTGACATGAACGGTATTATAATGTCTGCACATAGTCACTTCACAGGGGTCGGTGGCAGACAGAACAAGCTACACACAGGTAAAGGCAGAATGAGCCAGAGAATGAGAAGAAGCCAGAAGACCAGAACAGTTTGCCAAAGTTAGTATGAGGCTCAAAAAAGCAATACAGGCAGAAGCCAAGAGAAATCAGATTGAATAAGTAATTTTGGAAGATTAGGGTGTACAGAGGCTGGACCTAGGGATAGTTAGATATAGGCCTTAGGATAGTTAAAAATGGAAACATTCTGTGTTCAGCCCCAAAAATGTGTTTGCATAGCTTGAGTATAGTACTCATCTCATGACTTCATCCGAGAAACTAAAAGCAGCACTTACATAAATTACTATTTTTAAAGACTGCTTAGCTGACCACTTGATACTGGATAAAGACCTAGGAGTCAGCCTATTCATTCCGGATGAAGATTATTTGTCCTTCTTGCAGCATTTCCCCAGTTGCTCATAATCTTTGATCTATGGTTGGGGGTCGTAAAAGCATCTCCACTTCCATGTTAGCCTGTTCATTGGTTGGTATCATTGTTGTTTGAGTCTTACTTATTCAGATTATGTTTATAAACAATAGTTATTCATGTGTGTGTGTGTGTGTGTGTGTGTGTGTGTGTGTGCAATGACAGAGAGTTAAAGAAACCAAGGAAGAAGAGAGTTACAGGAAAATCATTTGTTGCACAATAATTTAGAAAAATAGAAATTTATTACAAATAAGAAGGTTTTTTCTCAAGTCAGAATTTCTCTGTTTAGTCATAGTCACCCTGGAAGGCCTTGAACTCAGAGATCTGCCTGCATCTGCGTGCAGAATCCTAGGATTACAGGCATATATCACTATGCCCAGCCATAGATAAGACTTAAAGTAAATACTAATTTCATCATAATAGTCTATAAAATAGTTTATAAACTCTCTCCATATATAATATATACAGCAAAGAACCAAAGCAGATTATCATTTCAAACTACTGAAATTTTAAGTAATTTAACTTTATGTTCTGCCGTCAACAAAGATCCAATGTTTCCTATAAAATTTGGTTCATTAAGTAGTTTACTCCATAGCTTCCTCAACAAGATTTCAGTCTATAATCACTGGTTTCCTTGCAGAGCAGAGAGAAAAAAAAACTTTCTACTCATGTCTAAATAACATGCATATACAAAAGAAATAATAGTCAAAGTCCCTAAGTTTTCTTCAAAGGTCCATCCCCAAGAACTTCCTACTAAGCTATCTATCTATCTATCTATCTATCTATCTATCTATCTATCTATCTATCTATCTATCTACACACATACATATATATGCATATATGATTGACATAGACATAAATATTTAGATGCTAAGATGGTTCTGACTCAGGTAAAGGTAGTATGAGATAAGGCCTTCCATAAGGATAGAGCTTGTTATACATGATGAAAATGTTCTAGAATTCCACTTTGAAACAATATAGAGACATTAACATTGTATATTCAATATGTGCTATGAGGGTGTATCTTAGGATGAATAGCTATAGTATATATGTATGTGTATGTATCTGTGTTTCTATGTTGTTTGCCACAATACAAAATTAAAGCTGAATAAACTGTTTCTGTTTGAAAGAAAAGCTATCCTCTAGTTTACTTTGTTCTTGACTTTTAACATCTTGAACTGAGTATAATTCACTGACCTTTCTAGCCCCAGAGTGGCCTATAGAAGGCAACATTAAGTTGAAAGTGTTTATTGTAGAGAAAAATAAATGTCAGAGGAAGACAAAGGCTAGGCAGAGAGAGATAGGGTCATAAATGGAGAGCAATGGGAAAAGCAAGGCTTTCCAAAAACAGAATATGAAAATAAACAGTATGTTTTGAGGGACTTGGAAAAACTGTCACTATCTGCACAAAATTGCTCAACAACTGTCCACAAATATATTTTAAATGTATATCTGCTTATATTCCTTCAAGTACTGTGGAATTGATTTATATTTAAAAGAAAAAGTTATGTAAAATTCTTATTATTGCCTGGACAAGATATGGGTGCAATGTCTCATTTGCTTTGGCATGAGGGATAACTTTGTGAGTTCAGCTACTCCTACAATTTTACATGGGTTCTAGGTATCAGACTCAAGACCACAGGCTTTTGCAACAGGCTCTTTTATTTCCTGGTCCATATGGCTGACAATATTTATAGAATAAATGCATTCTAAATATTGATTTTAAACTTACATATGATTTCAGAGGTACAGATAATATATCTCTAATATGAGTTGAAAATATTAATTGAGACAAAAATGTAGAAATCAGGTTTTTAATTAGGTAAAATTAAAGAGAAAGTCCATTCACTATAAGGAATGAAATGAGTAGAACAGTGTCAGGCTGAGATGAAGACCAGGCCCATAGAAATGGACATCAGTCAAAATATGGATTTAGGGGAAATTCAAAATTGTATTAATTTAAAGGGGAAAATAGCTAAGGTGCAAAATATGCACAAAATCCTATTTAATTATGAATATTAATGTTTATTTATTCAATGTACATGATATACATTAAAGTACCTATTATGTGCCAGAGATTGTAGAAATGCTTTCTACGCACATAAAAATTATAAATTATGAGAAGTTTAGTTCTGGATAGAAATAGAATAGACTATTGCCAGAAACACTGTATAACATATATGATTATTGTGGAATATGTTTTCAAAATTCTAAACATTTGGATATTAGGATTTAAGGAGAAGAACTATTGATAATTTTGATAGTTAATAAAGGTCAGTGAAATGATTCCTCATGATATTTTGCTGTACTCATAGATTGGTGTCTTGCCCAGAGAGTCTTCACCCAGCAACTGACAGAAACAGATGCAAAGACTGATTTCTATTAAAGTTTTATGTGGAATAGTATATTATACTATTAACTGTATTTTAAATAATTTTAATAGAGCAACATACTGTTCAATTTAAATGAATACCTTAAACTCACTTTAAAATAATTAATAAAAAGAATCATCAATAGATGTAATAAAAATGTTGATGTCCATTAAAGTCAGATGAAGCACACAGGATCATTTTATTGTATCATTAATAGTTTTGTGTTTTTGATTTTAATAGAGTATTTTTAATATTATAAAAAATATTTTGCTTGTTGGAAATACATTTTTTCTCATATCTTGATGATAATTTCCCCTTCCTCTACTTCCTCCAGTTTTTCTCCACCTCTCCTCCTATCTGGATTTATTGCTTTTTTGTCTTCCATTAGGAAACAGGCTTGTAGGAGAAAACAAACATGACAAAATAAAATATAATAATATGAACAAAAAAAAATCTCCTTGAGGCTGGACACAGCAATGCAACAGAAAGAAAGCCCCTAAGAGTAGCCACAGGATTTAAAGATCTCACACTCAGGAGTCCCACAGAAATACTAAACTGAAAGCTATAATCCATAAACAGAGGATTTGGAATACTTCTTGCTTTTTCATTCTCTAAGTTTTTATGAGCTTTTCTTAGTTGAGTAAAAGTTTTATTCTCCTGGGATCTTCTACCTACTCTGGCTCTTCGATTCTTTCAGCCTACTTTTCTGTAGCACTTTCTGAACTCTGACAGGAGACATTTAATGGAGCCTTGCCTTTGTATGCATCAAGACACTGCTCTGTCTCTCTGTCTCTCTGTGTCTCTCTCTGTCTGTGTGTGTGTGTGTGTGTGTGTGTGTGTGTCTCATATCTGTTTATCGGTTTATGGGAATTTATTCCCATCTGTTATGAGAGGAAGCCTCTCTCTTGATAGCTAAATAAGGCACTGATTTATGAGTATAGCAGAATACCACTAGGAATTATTTTATTGTTTTTTTTTTCAGACCAGTAGTATTTGGTTTTATTCTAGGTCTCTGCACTATCTACTTTCTTGTTCTTGGTCAGCCAAAGTATAGACTCTGTCTCATGAAGTCAGACATTGGTGGGGTACTCCTACAAGTACTATGATACTGTTGCCCTAGTATGAGGAATTATTTGTATTGTGAGGCTTTATAGTTGAGCTGGAGTTTGCATTTTTTCTTTTGGCAACCTGTGGAGTTTTTCCTGCAGCAAAGATGCTAGAATGCAGGGGTGACAGTTCCACATAGGCCCTACCTCACCTTCTCCATCTTCAGTGAGTTTGTGGCTGCTGTTCATAGCAATGCCCACAATCAGATGGAAGAAAGCAATTTGAGCAACAACCAAACAGTCGAGGTTGTTTGGGGATTTCCATGAGACCCCTTTGGCCAGCAACTGGATAGAATGCAATCCTTTCTCAATGAACCAACTTTTTGCTTCATTGATTCTTTGTGTTGTTATCTTTATGTCTGTTTTATTGATTTAATCTCTCACTTTGATTACTTCTTGTGGTTCTGGAAATTTCCAGTGTTCTGTTATGATGCTAGTATGTTATTTCTGCATTTTTTAATGGGGGCTTGCCTCTTAAAACTGCTTCTATTTGTGCCCCATTAAGTTTGGGTATATAGTATATACATTTTCATTGAATTTCCAGTATTTAATTCTTTCTTTTTTATGCCTTGACAAATTTTTCGTTGAGCAGAGATTTGGTCAGTTTCCTTGGGATTGTAAGCTTTCTGCTGCTTCTGGTGTTGCTGAACCCTATTTTGGCCTAATATGATGCAGAGGGTTAATTTATTTTTTAGCTATTTTTTGAGATTTGCTTTGTTTCTGAATGTGTGATCAATTTTATAGAAAGTTTCCTGAGGTACAGACAATAAAGATTATGCCTTTGTATTTCTGTGACGTGTTATGTCCATTTACATTGTAATATCTGTTAGCTCCAATGTGACTGTTTAGTTTCTGCCTTGCTGGCCTGTCCATTGGTAAGAGTGGGGCACTGAAGGCTCTTACTATAAGTGTGAGGATCAATATGTGATAAAAATAGCAGTAGTGGTGGTTCTTATATGAGTTTGGGTGTCTTTGTGTTTGGGACATGGATGTTAATAGTTCAAACATCAGGTGCTCAGGCCATCTGCCACTAGGAACAGCTGAGATCCAGGGACAAAGGCCTGGTGAGATGGCTTTCTGAGTAGCCGGGGAACACAGTGGTCTGTGCCAAGTGCATGAAAAGTGTGCCCCCCGATTGGTTTAGAGGAGCAGGAACTCTGCCTTAGGGTGTCTGTTTCCACCCAGCAGACCATGCATGCAGAACAAGCGCTCAGGCCATCTGCCACCAGGAACAGCAGAGATCCAAGGACACAGGCCAGGTACAAGGGAGAGAGAAGAATGAATCACTGACAACAAGACCACGTATAATCACAGACAACAAGATGGCAAGAGGAAGCAAAAGAGCGTACCTCAGGGAAACCAAGACAACCTGGCACCATCAGAACCCAGCTTTCCCATCACAGCAAATAGCAGAATGCCAAACACTCCAGAAAAAAGAAGAATCAGACCAGAAATCATACCTCAAGATGATGATAGAGATCCTTAAACAAGAACAGGAGGAAAAGCATAATGAAATAGAAGCTTTTAAAGAAGAAAGAAGAAAAACACTCAAAGAACTCAAAGAACTAGAAGAAAACAGAAACAAAGAAATAAAGGAATTGAAGAAGGAATTTAAAACAGAAATGTAAACAATAAAAAAAACACTAAAAGAGACAACCCTAGAGGTAAAAAACCTAAAAAAAGAAATCAGGAGTCACAGAAGCAAGCATATCCAACAGACTACAAGAGATGGAAGAGAGAATCTTGGGGACCAAAGACAATATTGAAAACAGACAAAACAGTCAGAGAAGATGAAAAAACAAGAAGCTCCTAACCCAAAATGTCCAGGAGATCCAGGACACAATGAGAAGACCAAACCTAAGGATGATAGGAATAGAAGAGGACAAATAATATCAACTAAGAGGCACAGTAAATATCTTCAACAAAATTATAAAAGAAAACTTCCCAACCATTAAGAATGAGATGACTGCAGAAGAATAAAGTCTGCAGAACTCCAAATAGAGTGGACCAGAAAAGAAATTCTTCCCAACACATAACAGTCAAAATGCCAAGTGCCCAAAGCAAAGAAAGAATATTAAAAGCAGTAAGGGAAAAGGGTCATGTAACATATAAAGGCAGACCAATCAGAATCACACCTGATTTCTCAGCAGAGACTATGAAAGCTAGATGATCCTGGACAGACATCATGCAGAATCTAAGAGAGCACAAGTGTCAGCCCAAGCTGCTATACCCAGCAAAACTCTCAATCACCATAAATGGAGAGACCAAGATATTCCAAGACAAAACTAAATTTACACAATATCTGACCACAAACCCAGCACTACAACAAATTATAGGTGGAAAACACAATACAAGGAAGAAAACTACATTCTAGTAAAAACAAGAAAATACCTAAGTAGGAAAACCAAAAGAAGAAAGACACACAGGCACAATTCTATCTCTAAAAGCAACAATAGCAGGAAACAGCAACCACTATTCCTTAATATTTGTTAACATAAATGTACTCAGTTTCCAAAAAAACATATGGCTATAATAATGGATACATAAAAAAAAAAAAAAAAAAAAAAAACAGCATTTTGCTACATACAGGAAACTCATCTCAGAGATAAAGACAGACACTATCTCAGAGTAAAAGGCTGGGAAAAAAAACTTACAAGCAAATGGCCCCAAGAAGCAAGCTGGAGTGGCCATTCTAATAACGAATAAAGTAGATTTTCAACCAAAAGTTATCAAAAAAGATAAGAAAGGACACTTTTTACTCATTACAGGGAAAATTTGTCAGGAGGAACTCTAAATTCTCAATATATATGTTCCAAATACCCATATTCATAAAAGAAACCCTACTAAAGATCAAAAAATACATTGCACCCCACACAATAATAGTGGGAGACCTCAACACCCCACTCTCACCAATGGACAGATCATGGAAACAGAAACTGAACAAGGACACAGTGAAACTAGCAGAGGTTATGAACCAATTGGAATTAATAGATATCTACAGAACATATCATCCTAAAACAAAAGATTACACCTTCTTAGCACCTCACAGCACCTTCTCCAAAATTGACCATATAATCGGTCACAAAACAAGCCTCAATAGATATAAGAAGATTGAAATACTCCCATGCATCCTATCAGATCACCATGGTTTAAGGCTGGTCTTTAATAACAACAAAGACAACAAAACTCCCATATACACATGGAAACTAAACAATGCTCTATTAAATGATAGCTGGGTCAAAGAAGAAATAAAGAAAAAAATTAAGCATTTTCTAGAATTTAATGAAAATGAAAACACAACATACCCAAACCTATGGGATGCAATGAAAGCATTACTGAAAGAAAAACTCATAGCTCGGAGTGCTTCCAAAGAGAAACTGGAGAGAGCATACACTAACAACTTGATAGCACAGTTGAAAGCTCTAGAACAAAAAGAAGCAGATACATTCAAGAGGAGTAGATGGCAAGAAATAATCAAACTCAGAGCAGAAATAGACCAAAGCTCAAGTTCAAGTGGATCAAAGATCTCCACATTAAACCAGGTACACTGAAATTATTAGAAGAGAAATAGGAAAAACCTTAGAGCACATAGGCACAGGAGAAAATTTCCTGAACAGAATACCAATGGCTCATGCTTTAAGGTCAAATATTGACAAATGGGACTTAATGAAATTGCAAAGTTTCTGTAAGGCTAAGGACATTGTCAAGAAAACAAAATGGCAGGAACTGAGTGGGAGAAGATCTTTACCAACCCCACATCAGATAGAGGTCTCATATCCAAGGTATACAAAGAACTCAAGAAGCTAGACACTATAGAATCAAACAACTCTATTAAATATGTGGTACAGAGCTAAACAAAAAGTTCTCAATTGAGGAATATCAAATGGCTGAGAAGCATCTAAGGAAGTTCTCGACATCATTAGCCATCAGGAAAATGCAAATCAAAACAACCCTGAGATTCCATCTCATACCAGTCAGAATGGCTAAGATCAAAAATTGAGATAAGAGCAGATGCTGGTGAGGATGTGGAGAAAGAGGAACACTTTTCCACTGTTGGTGGTGTTGTAAACTAGTACAACTACTCTGGACATCAGTCTGGTAATTCTTCAGAAAATTGGACAGAGTTCAGAGTTTCAGTTTATTTTCATCAAGGTGGGAGCATGGCAGCATCTAAGAAGATGTGGTGCAGGGAGAGCTACGAGTTCTACTTCTTCATCCACAGTCCTATAGCAGAAGGCTGGCTTCCTAGCTAGGTCAAGGGTTTTAAAGGCCACACAAACAGTGACACACTTCCTCCAACAAAGCCATACCTCCTCCAATAAGACCTCCAACTATTCTCAATAGTACCACTCCCTGGGCCAAGGGTCAAACCAACACATTCCACACCCTGGCCCCCTGGGCTTGTTTAAACACAGTCTATGGAGGACATACTTAAACATAGCACAATGCAAAATACATTTAGTCCAACTTCCAAAGTCCCCAATTGTCTACAACAATCTCAACAATGTTAAAAGTCCAAAGTTCATATTCTCTTTTGATATTCACCCAATCACTTAACTGCAATCCCCAAAGCAAAGAACGAAACCAGCAGGACAAACTTTATCCCCATGTCTGATATCAAAGCAGTCTTTAAATCTCCAACTTCTTTTTCATTATCTCTGTTGACTGTAACAAACTATTTTTCTCCTGGGATGGCTCAACTCTGTGTTAGCATCTTTCCTTGGCAGGTATCCCACAGCCGTGACATCTTTAACATCTTGGGGTATCCAAGTCAACTTCAACTTCACAGTTTCTTTTTCCAATGTTTGGGATCAACAAATGATTTTCTGGGCTCCTCCAACGATCTTGAGTCATATTTCAAGCTCTACCCTTTGTAGTACTCTAGGCTCTGGTTGGCTCCACTCAACCTCTGCTACTATTTTTGGTAGTTATCCCTTGGTACTGGCAGCTCTAATATGCTGGGTTCTTTCATTTCAACTAGATGTCACCAGTAGCCTTTCATAGGAATTCTATGGTGCCAAACTTCAACTTCTTTGCATGGCATTTTCAGTCTTGGGCCATTAACTGCAATTGAGGCTGTACCATCCCAAATTGCCTTCCCTGGCTTCTCACAGTACCAAGTCTCAGCTGCTCTCTATGACCCCTTTAATACTTTCAAAACCAGCACCACCTGGTCATTCTTTTAAATTATCACGTCCAGCTGCAGCATGAGCTATAACCTTGGCTATTTCTGGAACACAGCTTTTTGTACTCTCAGAAAATACCTCACAGAAGATTTCACCACATTGATCCTGGTTTCTTCTTAATCACCACTAATTTTTTATCTCTAGCTAGCAAGCATCAATTGTGCTAATAATCCCTTATATTCTTGACTATAAAGCAAGAGCCACATGGCCAAAGTCTCGGACTTCTGCTGCCTGCTAGGCCTGAAACATGTCCCTCTCCTTATTCTATTATGAGCTTTATGTTTTCCAACTCTCACACTTCCCAAGATGGGCTGTCCTGAAACTTACTATGTAGATTGACCTTGAATTCAGAGATCTGCATGGTTCTTTCCAATGAATGCTTTGATTAAATACATGTACTGCCACACCTAGACATAAGATTTTCTTCACCTAGAACTTGATCTGTCCTTGAATTCAGAGATCTACTTGACTTTGTTTCTTGGGATAAAGCTGTGTACCACCATGCCTGGTCATAAGCTTTTCATTGCCACTATTCTTCAAGATCCAGGTCATAAGCCTATGATTTCCAGCTCAAGATCTGGATCACAAGTATGCCTTCCATTTCTAGATTTTAATCAAGAATAAATGTCCAAACCTATTTCTTGTTCAACTGCAAACACAAACAATAACCCTAGCTGGGTGGGATATTGTCCTGAGATCAACAGTCCCTTAATCTTTTTATCACCATAAACACAGGATTCAGCTCCATTTTACTTCCTGATGTACCTTTATTATTAGTTGAACCATTTTGTAGTTTTTCTTTTTTAAACTTGCTATGTTTGATCAGAATGTTCTTAACAAGACTAAGGAGAACAAAGTCTCTGCTAGGCATTATTAATACTTCTTTTGTCAATGTAATTAATTTAAATCTCCTTACCTTAGCCTCAGTTATATTCCTTAGACAAGGGCAAAATGTAGCTATATTCTTCAACAAAATACCATAATAACAGTCTCAACATCATATAATGAAATATGTCTTCACTGAAACCTCATGGGCTTGGTCTGCACAGTTCAAATTACTCTCAGCAACAAAGTCTTCAATATTTCTACTAGAATAGTCCATTAAGACCCATGCAAAAACATCCCACTGCTTTCCAAATCCAAAGTCCCCAAAATTTGTTTGTAAAATGTTTTAATTCTTCTAAACAAAAGCATGGTCAGGCTTATGACAGCAATACCCCAGTTCCTAGTACCAACCTTTGTCTTAGTCGGGGTTTTACTACTGTGAACAGACACCATGATGAAGGAAACTTCATAAGAACAACATTTAATTGAGGTTAGCTTATAGATTCAAAGGTTAAGTCCATTATATCAAGGTGGGAGCATGGCAGCATTCAGAAAGACATGGTGCAGGAGAACCTGAGTTTTCAACATCTTGTTCTGAAGGCAAACAGGAAAAGACAGGCTTCCAGGAAGCTAGGATGAGGGTCTTAAAGACCACACAGTGACACACTTTCTCCAACAGGTCTATACCTACTCCAATAAAACCACATCTCAAAATAGTGTTACTTCCTAGGCCAAGCATATGCACTTTCTATGTCACTCTTTTTCAACTGTATGTCTGCAGTCATTGATACCACTGCCAAAGTAACTTCCTTGCTCTTCACAATCAGAGTCATAGCACAGATCATAGGCTTCTACACAGTTTCTGTTGACAGCACAGATTATGAACTTGGTTTCCAGATACAGTAGGACCGCGGACCCAGACAAGGCCCTTGGAAACAGCCAGGACCACAGACATCACGATGTCCTCAGGTGGCATATTCATTTCAATATGACCTTGGTGGCAGGCAACATGTCCCACAGACAGCAAAATGGTGTCAGGCATCAGTGCAGTTCACGGACACCTCCATGGCCTGAGGTGATTAACATTGATCATGAACATCAACCCAGATCCTGACTATAGCAGGACCACATACTCCAACATGACCCTGTGTGGCGGCATGGAAGTAACATCACCACGGCCTTAAGTGGTATCTCAGACCCTCATGCTCCCTGCCAAAAGGACAACCCACAGATATCAACATGGCCTCAGGCACCAGAACTGACTCCACTGATATTAAGAGATATCAATGACCACTGATTGTTGATGCTTGTTATTTTGGTGGTGGTGATGGTAAAAGTGGTGTGTGTGTGTGTGTGTGTGTGTGTGTGTGTGTGTGTGTGTCAGTGTCAGTATGCCTCCTTTTGATTTTGATGGTATGAGGTTATCTATTCTCAATTTTTTTTCACAGATGTACTTATCTCCTTAGCTTGGGGTATTTCTTCTGGCATCCTCTGTAAGGCTGGATTTGTAAACAGGTATTGTTTCAATTTGATCATAAAATATATTTTCTCAAATGTGCTGATTAAAAAATTTTGCTGGATCAAGGAGTCTGGACCACCAGCTGTGGTCTGCAGTACATCTGTCCACGTCCTTCTAGCTTTTAGAGTCTCTGTTGAGAAGTCATGTATATTTTTATATATCTGCCATTATATGTTACTTTTTTATTTTCCCTTGCAGTTTTTAATATTCTATTTAATATTCATTTGATATTTTGATAATTATGTGGGACAGTGCTTTCTTTTCTGATCCAATCTATTTGCTCTTCTTTATGTTTCTTATACATTTATAGGCATCTTGGTTAGGGTAAATTTTTTTCTTGTATCCTTACCCTCTGAGATTTTTCTTTTCCATATCATGTATTCTGTTGGTGAAGGTTGCCTCAGTAGCTCCAGTTCAAGTTACTATTTGTTTTTCAGAGTTCTGTAAGTTTGGATTTTCCTTATTGGTTCTATTTCCATTATCAGATCTCAAACAATTTTATTGATTTCCTTTTATTGTTTATGCTTTCTCTCCTGGATCTTTAGATGGTATTTGTTATTTTCTTCTACAACGACCTAAATGATCTTCATATAGACAACTTAGATCTTCATGTTGACAACTTAGATCTTCATATAGACAATTTAGATCTTCATATAGACAATTTAGATCTTCATATAGACAACTTAGATCTTCATATAGACAACTTAGATCTTCATATAGACAACATAGATCTTCATATAGACAACTTAGATCTTCATATAGACAACTTAGATCTTCATATAAACAACTTAGATCTTCATATAGACAACTTAGATCTTCATATAGACAACTTAGAAGTCTTTTTCCTGTGCTTCAGCTATGTTGGAATATTCAGAGCCAGCTGTGGTAAGACAGCTTGGCTCTAATGGAGATATATAATCTTGCTATCATTGACTGTACTGTTGTGCTGATACCTAAGCATCTAGGATGATTATAGGCCTAGGTGCTTATTTCAGACACTGTCTCCATTGTGTCCACGTTTTGTTCCCTGGTTTCGGTTTCCCATCTGGATTGTGAGTCATCACAATCTCAGGATTGTGATGCCCATGTGTCACCTGTAAGGAAACTTTGGACCTGATTGTTGTGGCTGCTGGCAGCTCTAGGTTAAATGTGTTTATATGCACTGGGAACTGACATTTAGGAATATAGGATAGGATAGGGAACTGAGGACGTCTGCAGAAGAAAGGAGTAGAGAGTGTTCAATAAAGATATGTTTATTTTGTCTCCTTGGAATGGGGGAGACAGGGCAGAAAGGTCACTCTACAGGGTCCACTATAGTGCTAGGAATGAGACTGGAGTTTAGAGATAGAAAAGAAGAAGATTTATAGAAGGCTTACCTGCTTTCTTGGCAGTAGTGCCCTGTGGTTTAGTACAGAGTTGTAGTAAGGGCCAAGAAAAAGCAACAAGTTGGAAGAGGGAGGTTAGAAGGGGACAGTCAATGAGACCCTCAGGAGCTGTGGCAAAGGGGGAAGGAAGGCTGAAGCATGTGGTCTGTTGCAAAGCCTAGCAGGCACAGGGAGAGGGAGGTTAGAAAAGAAAGATATGTGGTATCCACAGGACATGGAAACAGAGAGGCAGAGACATAGTCTGTTGAGGACCTGAGGACAAGAGTTGGGGATTGGATTTGTGGGGGCAGAGCATGGTGAGGGTATCAGTTAGTTTACCTGTTTCTGCAACCCGGCTCAGCTGGTGAGTTCCCAGTGAAAGCCTGAGGCTTTGAGAGGCCTGTTTACTCAGTGAGTTAGGAGAAAGAAAGTGAAAGGAGAACATCTTTGTAATCCATCAGAGAAGTCAGAGAGGAAAGTCTGACTAAAGCAGGTTTTCTGTTAGAGGACAGATGAGGAGACTATTGGACTGAATCTAGGGGAAGACACTGGCCACTGCAGATATCCAGGCTGTCTACCTGGTATTCTCTCAGGGAATAACATACTTCTTTAAAAATTAAAATTCATTTTCTGAGAGTTTCCTCCATTTCCTTTTTCAGAGATTTGAAGTTCTTGTCATACAGGTCCTTCACTTGCTTAGTTAGAGTCACACCAAGGTATTTCATAGTTTTTGTGACTATTGTGAAGGGTATCTTTTCCCTGATTTTTTTCACCACGTTTGTCCTTTGAATATAGGATGGATACTGATTTGTTTGAGTTAATTTTATATCCAGCCACTTTGCTGAACTTGTTTATCAGCTGTAAGAGTTCTCTGGTGGAATTTTTGGGGTCACTTAAGTATACTATCATGTCATCTGCAAATAGTGATGTTTTTACTACTTCCTTTCCAATTTGTATCCCTTTGATTTCCTTTTGCTCTCTAATTGCTCTGGCCAGGACTTCAAGTACCATGTTGAATAGGTAGGGGGAGAGTGGTCAGCCTTGTCTAGTCCCTGATTTTAGTGGGATTGCTAAAAGTTTCCCACCGTTAACTTTGATGTTGGCTGTTGGTTTGATGTATATTGATTTTATTATGTTTAGGTATGGGCCTTGGATTCCTGTTTTTTTCCAAGACATTTAACATCAAGGGGTATTGAATTTTGTCAAATGCCTTTTCAGCATCTAGTGATATGACCATGTGGTATTTTTCTTTGAGTTTGTTTATATGGTGGATTACATTGATAGATTTCCATATATTAAACCATCCCTACATGCCAGGGATGAAGCCTACTTGATCATGGTGAATTATCGTTTTTATATGTTCCTGGATTCAGTTTGCAAGGATTTTGTTGAGTATTTTTGCATCAATGTTCATAAGTGAGATTGGTCTGAAGTTCTCTTTCCTTGTTGATGGGGTTGTAAACTGGTACAAGCACTCTGTAAATCAGTCTGGTGATTCCTCAGAATATCGGACATAGTACTACCTGAAGACCCAGTTATTTCACTTTTGGGTTTATACCCCAGAGAATGTCCAATGTACAACAAAGACACATGCACCACAATATTCATAGCAGCTCTATTCATCATAACTTGAAACTGGAAAGAACCCACATGTCCTTCAGTAGATGAGTGGATACAAAAATTGTGGTATATTTACACAATGGGGTACTACTCAGCTACCAGAAACAATGACTTTATGAAATTCCTAAGAAAATGGATGAATCTAGAGAATATCATCCTGACTGAGATAACCCAGTCGCAAAAGAACAGACATAATATGCAGTCACTGATAATTAGATCCTAACCCCAGAAAGCTCAGAACACCCCAGAAAAAACTCACAGACTATATGAAGTTCAAGAAAAAAAAAAAGAATAACCATTAAGCTTTATCTTTACACACCAAGAAAACTTTGACTAATTCCAGATTATATCTTGTTTTACATGTACTTTATGCTCATTGTAACTAATAAGATCTTAATGCACACTATCAAACCTTTAAAATAACCAAGTACTGACAAAAATATATTCTTAATCTTTTATGCAAAAATGCTTATAATCTGTACATTTATCTTTGCTTTTTTAAAATAAAGTTGTTCAATTAAAAAATTATAATCCAAGTTGGTAATTTCCAGATGCAACCATTAAAATTATATTAAACATTTTCTATCACTATTAACTTATGATTTGTTCTTACCACTATTAACTTATTTAATTTTATAATTTATTATAAGGCAAATAAAACTATTCTAACTACATTTTGCTTTGGGTGACAGAGACTAGCATGTATACCTTAGAAGGAAAATTAAGAAAAGAGCTGAAACCCATATTTTGCCCTTCTTATGCCAAAACAAATAAAACAATAATTATTGTTCATCTTGTCTTCATCTTTCTTCCCTAGTCCTTGAGCTGTTCTCCATCAAATAAAATTGGATTAAATTTTAAAAGTACAGAGTGCAGGACAGAAAGAATGTACTACTAATTAATATAAGAAACCCTAACTAATAAGAGTAAGTGGTGACAAAGGACCCACTGTCAAGAAAACATTCCCAGTGAATAAGAATGGACCACAGCTAAATGAATGATTGTGCTAGTCTACATGTTTAGGTAGGCCATGCACTTTTGTCTTAACATTTTTGGAAGCTACAGCTAATCTGAGGGGCATTTTTCTATTTGGTGATTGACATGTCCATTTAGATTAATTATACCAGAGGGAACAATTGTGTGTCTTTGTTCTTTACTAGAAAGCGTACTGCTAGTTAGTAATCTTACAATCTCTCTGGCTTCATATCTGCACATTAACAAAGAAAAGAATTAAAACAGTGCAAACAAAGTAACCATGGTTTCCCACAAGGAAACGGCTTTCACTTAATGGATTCCAACACAACCCTGCTAATTCCATCTTCTCCCATTTCATATGTATTCTAAGTCTTAAGAAAGGGAAAATTATGATACTGTTCCCTTCTTTAAAAATCCATGTAAATATAACCTGACCCTAGAGGCAATGTAGGTGTGACTGCTGTGTCACATGTGCATCAGTAGGTGGCAGAGAGGAGAGAGGCTGGGTCTATGCCCAGTGTTCTGACCTGTGGATATCTAAGAATGTTTCCTGAAAAGAAAGCAAGGGGACCCTGAGACACCAGGCAGTCCAGATGGACTCCCAGGCTGGAGAGAAAGTCCAGAGACCAGAAGAACCCTGCTTTGGACTCTCCCCTGGCCAGAATGAGCCCAAGGCAGACAACAATTACAAGGGTTCACTAAGCTAGCTGTACAGGAAATAAACCCGAGACAACCACTAGACCAGTATCATGAAGCCCTGATAGGAAACTAGCCTGAGATGATCACCAATCTGGCACAGCTTAGGCCTTGGGGAGCAGATCATGCCAGGCACCATAGGGTATAGCACTGAGACCACTCATGAGAAGACCCCTGCTACTCAGAGACCCTAGATGTCATTAAGAGAGGCAAGTAAGTGGTGGAGAAATAGGGAAGAAAGAAAAAGAACAAAAAGAAACAAAAGATGTAGGCCAAATGAAGAGAAGCAAAACTGGAGACTCAAGAGTAAGGAACACCTGATGTGAGTAGCTGATGACGCCACCGGGGACCATGGTAGGGTTGTTGCCTGAGCTATCCCTAGGACCCACCTCTGGGTCCATGGCTCTGCAGCAGCCTGGGTCTATTACCATCAAAGAAGAGGCTGAATTTCTTGGTCTGAGCTGCAACCCCAAGACATGTTGATGTTTGAAGGCTGTGTAGAACGGTCCCACCCCTCATCTGTGCATTGTGGGAGAAATGATTCTGGAAGCATGAGAGTAGTAGAGCTGTCCCCACCCCAGCCAGCTGCAGTACTCCAGAGAGTGGCCTGCAGGATTTTCAGGAGAGCCAGCCCTACCTGTCTGCAGGGCAATGGCATGAACAATGGAAAGAAGCTCTTCTCCCTTCCCTTGTCCCTCATCATCTATGGAAGGTGGAAGAACTGGCCCCTGGTTTGTGGAGTTGGAGAACTGTCCCTGTCCATAATTGGCTGCAACACTCAGAAGAGCAGTCCCTGCACCTCACTTGGGCAGCAGGATAGAGTTAGCCCTGGGTGTGGGAGTTAATGGTGAGCCATCATACCCCAGGGTATAAGGGTGGAGAAGCCAATGGGCTAGCCAGCTTAGATACTTCTCAGGCTTAGATCCAGAGCTTTAAATTTGTCCACCCCAACATCTATCCCACCAAAGAACCACTGGACTGCATAAAGGGGGCAGTCCTATGGATCCAAAATTACAGGATCCCCGTGGTATGGTACAACAACTGGATATCCAAGAGGAGACCCAATGAGATTTCAGAACTAATAGAGTTGCAGAAGGCAGAGACCTAATAGAAGACCAATGAGTCATTGCAATGATCATTTGCAAGCAAAGAAATTTGGGGAAAAGTTATACTGAGAGACACACTATGACACACTACAGCTCTCATAATAAGATTTTTGTCTCCGGGGGTGGATGGCAAGGGTGAAGAGCAGGTGTGAGGGGAGGGGTTTGAGTGGGATTGAGGTACGTGATGTAAAATTCACAAGGTATAAAAAGCTAAAAATGTGTGTGTGTGTGTGTGTGTGTGAGAGAGAGAGAGAGAGAGAGAGAGAGAGAGAGAGAGAGAGAGAGAGAGAGAGAGAGAGAGAGACTAGGTGCACAGTGGGTGAAACTAAAGCTGATTATGAGAAAGGGGTCGGTCTTCAACTATGTAACATAACCACTGGAAACCATTCACGTGGGGACTAAATTTATGCTTTGTCCAATCAAGACACCTAAATTGTATTTGGAGGTCAGTTTTCTTGAGCCTTGCTGAGATTCTCTCAGCTAAACTATGCTTTGGCAATGGCATTGGCCTTTGTTCAAAAGCCATTTGAAACTTACTGATATACTTATAATGGGAATGCTAACTTCATTGTACTCTCTTCTTTATATAAAGCATAGGAACGGTGTTTCCCAGATTTCAGTGCTGGGAAGGATGACCCTTCTCAGAAACCAAATGTTTTCCTGTTACAGGGCCAGAGTCTGACCAGACTGACTTGCTCTGGGATGAGATCAGATTGCTAATTTTAAGAGTAAATGAGTAGGTTTCAGGATGTCTGTGTTAAAGTGTTACTTCAGAACGTCCAGTGAGGATGTTTCAGAAGAGATCAGCACTTAACTTATCAAAGTGAGTATAGTGTGCCATGCTACACAATCTGAGGAAGCATCTTCAGCCCATCGAGGGCTCAGATAATACAGAAGAGCAGAGGAAAGGATGACCTCACAGTTCTGATGGAGTCCTTAACCTGCGGAGTTAACCTTCCCTACCTCTACGTACTCCAAGTCACAGGCCTCAGACTGTGATCATAATCCTTCCCAACAGCCTTAAAAAGTGTGCAACTTATTCTAAATATTGTGTGATTTTTTCAGGTTCTCTAGTTGTTTAAATCCATGACCCTAGATAGATAGATAGGTAGATAGCTATATGATAGATAGATAGATAGATAGATAGATAGATAGATAGATAGATAGATAACAGATATATGATAGATAGATGATGGATAGATGGTAGATAATAGATGATAGATAGATAGATGATAGATAGATAGATAGATAGATAGATAGATAGATAGATAGATAGATGATAGATAGATAGATAGATGACAGATATATGATAGATAGATGATATGGATGATAGATAATGGACAGATAATGGATAAATGATAGATGATAGATAGATAGATAGATATAGATATATAGATAGATAGATAGATAGATAGATAGATAGATAGATAGATAGATGATATAGATGATATAGATGATAGATAGATGATAGATAATGGATAGATGATACATAGATGATAGACAGAAAATAGACAGATGCAAGGCAGATGGAAGACAGATGAAGAAGAATATAACTTACATGTAAATTTATACAGTATCCTCCACTTGCCACCCAAAACAAAGCTTCCTGGTATGGAATTTTCTATGTGTTGTATCATGGTGTCATTATATTTCAGAACTTGGAGAATGACAAAATTTACATTTTTCCAGATGTAAATTAGATGTTATATTAAATCAGTATCAACCCAAGGATCTAAACAGAATGTGACATTCAACATGTCGTCATATCTAGTTTCACAGCATAGAGTAATAGTGCTTGCTCTTGGCTGTCAGTTGTTGACTGTTGGCTGAAGCCGTGTGTCTCTGCCCTGCAAACCGCCTAAGTGGTAGCGGGAGCACTTGGTGAGTTCTGTTGTAGGTGGATAGCTCTTCTCCTTGTCTCTCAACTGGCTTATGTTCCTTTAATATTTTCAGTTTTCTCAGTTCCCAGATAAGTGTTTTGATTGTAAATGGGAAGTGGCTTTGGTCTTACAGCACAGACTCCGCAGAGCCACCAAAGATAAAGGTTACCCAATGAGACTTTAAGAGGACGTGACCTGTACATTTTGTATTTAAAGAGAAAGGAACACGGAAACCTCTCACTCCAGAGAAAACCAAGGTCATGTTTCCCTGCTGGTTCCACCTTCCCCTGGGCAGTGACACAGAGTACAGTAAGCAATGTCTCTCTCTTTTTCTTCTCCCCTAGCCCACGCTGTGACCACAATTCAAGTATAAGATGCCTGGCTAAATTTAGGAGGAATCAGCAGGAGGCTGATTTCTAATGCACAAGTGCCTCTTTCTTTCAGGAATGACTGTTTGTGCTTTCTCAGAAGATGTATTGATTGCTTCTGGATTATTGCCATTGCTCTATATTCTAGGGAAAATAATAAACAAGCACAACGGGTCTAGAGATAAAAGTTCCCGATTCTAAATTAGCACACTAATCATCTGCCATAACTGCTACCTCTCTATTCTTTTACTCCATGCCTTTCTGTTGGTTTATCCACAAGTGGCAATCAGTCCTCTAAGGTTCCATGTGAGGGGTGATTCAAGAAATCAAATTATACCAATCTAACAATAGAATGTTCTTAAAGTCTAGGTGGAGGGAAGTGAACACATACAAGCCTTTAAGTTACAGTTATAACAAGAGGGAAGAATGAAAGGAGTGAGGAGGAATACGGAATATTTGGGTTGAGCACAGGATTAGAAAGAAAGCTGTGGAAGACCTAGAATTCTTGAAGCCATATTATAATTGTCTTTTAATTCTAATAAACATGATCACAATCATATGAATGAATAGTACCAAGAACTCGGTTTTCTCTTTATTATTAGGGAAATAAGCACTGATTATTTGGTGTTAATAGCCAAAGAATTCGTGCAAAATTACCCTAAAGATAAACAATATGAATTCTGAGGGAGAAAGTAGTAGAATGTTGTATATATTTTCAAACATGGCCCATCTCCCAGCTGGAACTGATCTCAAAGCTAAAGCATCATCATCTGTCTCTCTTCTCCCAGTAACTAGTTTGACATAGATAAATTATAATCACATCTCACTGTTAGAAAATAAACTGTGAGGCTTAACTGCTAGATGATATCTAGGAGGAAAAATAATCAAGGCTCTTCATCTCAAAATTCCACACACAGCCCACCATTTCTAAAACTACACGACAAGGAAAGAAAGTAATGAAATTCTGCTGTCTAAGTGGGACTCTCAAGAAAGCATTTGCTAATAACCAGAGCATCAAATTTTTCTCAATGATGCATGAGTATTCACATTATTTGGAATTCATTCTTTCTGGTTGCTTCAAACTTAAAACCAAGTGCTCATACTTTTTCAAAACCTGGTTTCATAAAATCAAAACCATTATTTGAAAGAAGAAATTTAGTATTGATATTTTGAATAATTACAACAAGAGCTGTTTACATTGATAATGTTAACAAAGAAAGCAACATTTATTTTATTTTATGGTTTATATTTATAGTTTATTTATTATATTTTATAACTAAAGTTTATTATAACAAACTTGTACATTAAAGATTACAGAGCAAACTATTTTAAAACTAATTTATTTTGCTATAAAGTATTTTCTCTGTATCTTGTGAAAAGTTTACTCTCTTCTTCTCATGAATACCTGATGCATTTTCAGGTATCTGAGAGGAAATATTAGAAATGCATAAAATGCTCCAGGTTAAGACCAGGCTACATAGTGAGTTGTGAACCAGCCAAGACTGCTGAGTGACAGCCTATGTTCTAAAAACTATGAATCCATATCAGAAAATCTCAAAACATTTTTTTTTCTGTAAGTGCAGTGCTGTGGAGTAGAGCACATGCACTTCAAAAAAAACTTCACAAGATTATTTGGTGGACCTTCTAAGGGCAACTTTAATTTTCAAAATTACTGCTCTGTTTGGCTGTACATTGGGAATGCCAGCATGGGATATTTTGGGTGAGATTTAGAAGGTACATTTAAACCTTGCAGAAAGAGAACTGGGGAAAGTCAGGGTGCCATTTATGATTGTTGCTCCTTTTCCTTTTGTTCAAACTGCCGGATCCCCCGAGATCTGATTTAGCATCCATATCATAGCTTTTGCCTCCCTCAATTCCTGGATCCAATATGTATTTTTAATAATGAAGTAGATAACAGCATCTTAGAGCAGGCATTTGCATTACCAGGGTTGAAACTTAGAATGAGGGACCAATCGGGCTTCTACTAGAATTTCCTAAGAGCTGCTCTATTTCCAAAGCTTTAGATATCTGTGTTTCTTGGCTACACCTTAGCTATTTTCAGTTCTGCACTGCTGCCTATCAGACCTACATCTCCTACATCAACACAGAGAGCTTCGTCAAAACCATTTACCTTTCAGGACTGGGGAGATGATTTAGAACATATAGCACAAGATTGGCAAGTATCTCATGCATTCTCGTTAAAAAATGAGTGTGTAAAGAGGTGGAGGGTGATTGTGGTCAGTATGCATTGCCATGTTTGAAATTGTCTAAAATCATATTGAATGTTATAAATGATGCACATCTATAACACCCAGAATAAAGCCGGTCTCCTGAGCTCACTATCCAGCCTTTATACAATGGGTATCCCCAGGTTCAGTCAGAGACCCTAACTCAAAAATAAGGTGGAGAACAGTAGAGGAAGACACCAGGAACTGATGTCTGGCTTTCATGCACACATGTGCACACAGGTACACACATGCAAAGGCGGTTTCTCCTCCTCCCTCGGTTGCATACATGCTAAACATATGTATGACTCTTCCCTAACTGGAATCTAGCTAATAAAATGGTGTTAACATAACCTGTATGAAATGTTGAATATGATTATAGCATACTTTAAAAAGTCAGTGTGAGTTTTAATTTCAATGGTTTAAACATAAGTGGATGTGAAATCTATCAAAAAGTTGTCTGTGACGTTATTTTGATTAAGTGAGACAATGTGGGAATATTTGCCTTACTTAAATCTTTTTGCTATTTTCAAATTTTAAGAAATGAGTATGCATTAATTTTATCATTTAAATCAGCAGTAAAACAGAAGCTTTTGTGACAACAAAATCTTTCAAGCAGGGAAAAAACGCATCCCCTAACCACGTAGATATAAGTCCTACATTTTATACAAATACATTTTAAGGTGTTTTAAATGCGAGTATTTAAAAAATAACATAAGAACAAAACTAGCTGTAAACAGTTAGAGCTACACTTTTCATAAGCCCTGCTAAGAGTCAGCTCACAAACTGCATGCATGGTAATTTGAAAAACTGGGCCATGTTTCCTAGTACAACTCTATGATGATGATAGTAAGTTTAATAATAGTTATGATGATGATGTTGTTAATCCCCCACGAATAGACTTATTAGTCTTTTAGGGCAATTTATGTTCAAAATTACACATTTATATCATGAAAATACATACATATCCATATTTTGTTATATATTCAGAATACACATTCAGGACAATTTCTATTCCTAATAACAATTTTTGAATAAGTTAAATTATTTTTTAAATATATTTTACTCAAAAATTATATATATATAATTATATATGTATGTGTGTTTGTGTATGTGTGTGTGTTTGTGTGTGCAAGCATGTGTGTGTGTGTGTGTGTGTGTGTGTGTGTGTGTGTGTGTGTGTGTGGTACACGCTTGTGATCCCAGCACTCAGGATTGAGAATAAGGAGGTCTGAGCATCTGAGGCCAGATCGGGCCACATAGTGAAACCTTGTCGGTAAGAAAGAGGAAAAGATTATTCCTTAGCTGGAGTGTATGGCACCACATTCAGAAGAATACAACAGCACAAGTATGCATCAGAGGACAGGGCATTGGCGGTGGTAGAAAGGTGAGGGTGGGTAGACGTTCAAGGAAAGATTTCAGCATGAGTATTTTTAAAATATAGTGTATGGGAGTCTCAAAGAATTCATGAAATAATTTTTAAAAAAGAAAGATTTAAAGGAACAAAATCAAGTCAGTTCTCCAAAGATAAAGAACAAGTGGGAAATAAATTTACTAAAAATGTTCAACATCCTTGGGCATTGGAGAAACAAATCCAAACTTGTCTGAGATTCCATCTCACCTCAGTCAAAACAATGACAAATGCTGGCAAGACTGCAGAGGTATTAACAGTTATAAAAATTAGCCTGGAGAGCCCTCCAAACACTTATACACAGAGCCACACAACTATATCACAAAGGCATGTTTATTACAGTGTTGGTGACAATACGAAAGTTATGGAAAAAAACATTTGAGCAGATGAATGGAATACGGTTTATGTACACACTTGCAGTTTATTCAGTGATGAAGAAGAAAAATACACATCATGGAGGAAAAGGATTGTAACAGAAGATCATATTAAATGAAAGGAGTCAACTTGGAATGATTCTGTATGCTTTATCTCATATATAGAACATACGTTTATGTATGTGTGTGTGTGTGCGTGCACACATGCACATTAATGTAGAAGCAGGCTCAGTGGGCCAGTGCCTGCCAAGTGTAAACTAGGTCTGATTCCCAGTATCATCCACAGAAAAGTGTGATGAGATGTTCATGATTTGGAAAGAATAGAATAGGATAATGGGAAGAAACATAGTCAAAATATATGACGTATTTGAGTGAAATATCACTATAAAACCCATCCTTCTGAACAACAAATATCTTATAATATATTATTTTTTAAATTATTCCTAAAGCTAAATTTGGATACAAAAATAATAACATTGGAAACCAATTCCACATATGTATACAGTTTTATGTATAGTATCATATTTAAATAATAATTCTAGTTTTAATAACCCTTCATGTTTTAACAAGTAACAGTTGTATAGAAGATTTGGGGGTCAAAGTTTGTTAAAAATGTAGCTAAATACTGCATTTATTTTATAACATTATAAATATTTATAACATTATAAATATTTATAACATTATAATATTAACACTGCATTTATTTTATTAACAGTCTCTTCAAGATTTTCAAAAATGAGTTCTTTTTACAGCGTTGACATCAAGCAGGCATTCATCAACAAACACACAAACTCCCTGTGACACATTTTCTCTTTTCTGTCAAACAAACCTGATCTTACTGATTTAGTTATAAATAAGATTATTAAAGACATAGAAATACTAATTGGATTATTTGTAAAGCAAAATAAGGTGAATCTTTAAACAGTGCAGATAACAAATATACAAATAGTTTTCTATCAGTAAGTGTATATGACACACAAGCAGGATTTTACTACATTTTCTCAGATAATTTTTCCCCAAGTAAGTGTTCACATAGGATATTACCCTACTGCAGACTGGGAATGTTCTTCATCATTAATAACCTGGACATGTGAGCAAGTCAGAAACTTTCAACCTTCCAGTCAACTACCTGGTGCAAAGGACATTTCAGTCTGTGGCCAAATCCATTTCCACTGAATATGGATACTAAGAGCTAAGAACATTTACTGGATTTTTAAACGGTTGCAGAAAATTAAAAGACGGCTCACTGTGATGTGTAAAAAGTGAATGCTATTCAAATCGCAGTATGCATGAATTTCACCGGGACAGAGCTCTGGCCATTTGCAGCTGTAACCACCATGAGAACATAGACCATGGAAAAGCCTCTTTAACTGGTATTTTATTGCATGAATAACTATTCATTTATAAATATTCTATAAATAAGAATGTGATTTGGGCATAATTATCACCATAAGTGTCAAGTTAAACTCAGAAATATTTTCTAAATAATTATTTACATGAAGAAGAGGAACACATATTACCATATACTATTGTTAAATGGCTAATAATAAGGGTAAAACTTAGGTGGTTTCGTGGCCAAGCAGACAAGAGCTTTTGCTGCTGTTCTTCCAAACGTCTCAGGTTTCATTCTCAGGACAGCTATGACAACACCCTTCTTTAACTCCAGTTCAAGGGGATCTAATACAATATCCTAGCCTATGCAAACTCAGCACAAACACAATATACACAGCACAGACATGCATGCATGCAAAATACTTATATACAGAGACTAAAATGAAACAAAACAAATAATAAAACATTTATAAGAATTTTGCTGTGAAGCTAGTCTGGTTTCACCCAATTTTCCATCTTTTCCAAAAACTGGAAAACTTTCTTATTTTCTATTAAAATTCAATATTCCTTCTTTTAGTTGTACATATCTCACAATCTCACAATCACTGTGAAATTTAGAAGTTCTCTAAAGATCCCTATGCAAAGCATGCAAAGAAAAAGAAAGACAGAATTTGAAAACAGTACATAGAAAAAGCATGCCTCTCCATTACACTCTAGGAGCTGAAGACAATGCCCTGGAAGCAGTGGTCGTGACTCCCAATAAACCCAATTTAAGTGACAGTTCTGCAGCTCTCAAGCTAAAATAAGGTAATAACCTTGATATGTTCCTTTCTTCCATGTAACTCTCCATAATCCCTGGTGTGTGTGCTCTGACCACAACTCTTCTTTACAAAGGCCTCCAGACCAAACTTACAGACAGACCAAAGTCTTATGGAGGTGACTGAATTTCTTTAAATACCATTTAGCAGCAGATACCCACAACTTCTAACTCTTGCTTTAACCAATGGAAGACAAAATAGAAGACTGAAGGAAGAAGGTATTGACACAGCACAGCAGCTCAATTATCGGTTTTTTAAATGATAAGTGCCTTATTTGGTGTCTGCAATTTTACCCAAATATTATTAGAAAGAGTGGAGAGTGAAATCATGACTGTTTTTTAAGCTTCTTTTTACATTACTAGGCAGATCGCCTTTAATATTTTTAAAATATGCAAAATTTTATGTAAAACACATAAATATTAATAAGTACTCACTGGTGAATTTTCATTATACTTTGTGATGGTTTGTGCCCAGGGAGTGGCACTATTAGAAGATGTGGCCCGATTGGAGTAGGTGTGGCCCTGTTGGAGTGGGTGTGGCCTTGTTGGAGCAGGTGTGGGCCTGTGGGTGTTGTCTTTAAGACCTTCATCCTAACTGCCTAGAAGCCAACATTCTCTTAGCAGCCTTCAGATGAAGATGTAGAACTCTCAGCTCCTCCTGCACCATGCTCCTGCCTTGATGATAATGGACTGAATCTCTGACCTGTAAGCCAGTCCCAATTAAATGTCCTTGTAAGAGTTGCCTTAATCATGATGTCTGTTCACAGCAGTAAAATTCTGAGACACCCTAGTTATGACTCAGTGTTATAATCTAGCTGACAGTATTATTCCCATTTTATAAATAACAAGGCCACTTCATTGTTAACAGGACTGTGAAATGAAGTTACCAGTTTGGAAGTTATACATAAGACTGCCCATTGGCAGCATCTTTATTATTTTGCATATGAGAAAAATGTGAGGATATACATTTATCATAATAACAAAACAATAGGTGAAATTACCTTGCAGTTTAATAAATTATCATCAGTTCTTACCTTGGAGATAGTTAATGAGAATACGTGTTTATAATGGTTAGTGAACTGTATCTTTAAGGGTTTTTCTTGCTGCATGTCTGATATTCTTCAACAAGAAGGCTGTACAAGTAGAATAAAAAGGAAATTAATGGCCTCGGATAATGTTACAGAGACAAAATGAAAAGCCAGTCTATTTACTTTTAAGTTGCTGGGTTAGTGTGAGAGGAGAAGGCCTTGCTTGTTTTATTCAAACCATGGGGCCCACGAAGAAGACGGGGCATCCCAGTACATGACCCACTTAGACTGACATTAGACAAAGTTTAAAGTTCAAAGAACAAGTCCGTGCAACTGCTCTGTGTGTGTGGAGCTGTGTAGTCATCACAGGAGTGACAACAAGGGTTGAATGTTACGACTGTACTCAGGGCTCTGAGGTGTAAAAGAGCCTGGGTATTTATCATCTCTGTACATCTGTCAGGTTGGACGTGTCTGCAGCATATTAATTATGTATAAAAGGCTGGTCTTGTTTCCTAGTGACTCCTATATAGCACATTGCCTACAAGAAAAATACTGTCACTTGAGCACATTGCATCAGAACTGAATAATCCTTAATCCTCTAGCATAAATAGCTAAGTAATATAGCTTAAAGGGCGTATAATTATATATATAAAATCTTTTTCATAAGGGATGCTTGAGAGTCTTCTTTTACATGAACGATGGGCGCTTTTATCTTAAATATGTTTTGTCTGGTAAAACCACTTTGGAAATCAATCTGGTAGTTCTTGAGAAAACTGAAAATAGTTCTACTTGAAAACCCAGCTATATCACTACTGGACATATACCTAACATATAGCAAAGACACATGCTCCATTATGTTTATAGAAGCCTTATTTATAATAGCCAGAAGACAGAGAACCCAGATGTCTGTCAACAAAAGAATGAATATAGAAAATGTGTTACATTTATACAATAGAGTATTACTCATCTATTAAAACAGTGATTTCATGAAATTCACAGACAAATCGATGTGATTAGAAAGTATCATCCTGAGTGAAGTAACCTAGTCACACATGGTATGTGCTCACTGATAAGTGGATATTAGCCCAAAAGCTCACAATGCCCACAATACAACCCACACACCCTGTGAAGCTTAAGAGGAAGACTAGGGTGTGGATGCTCCAGTCAGGCCCTGAGGCAGGAACCTGATGACCTTGGCAGTTGAATGGAGGGGAGACTTGGGAGGAAGGGAGGAGAAGGAAAAAGTGGGGCAGTATCAAGTACTGGAGGGGACAGAAGAGAGGTACAGATAATCAGGAAATTGAATAAAAATATGGAGCAGTGTGGAGGGTCCCACATGGCAGGAAAGTGAGAGAATTCCAGAACCCACCTTTAACTAAAAAGTGCAGCGAAGGGGAGATAGAACCCGTAGAGAGCACCTCTGGTAGATAGGCACAGCTCCAGTAGAGGTGGCCACCCACCCATCTCAGAGTTTCTAACCCAGAAATGTTCCTGTCCAAAGGAAAGACAGGGGAATGGAGCAGTGACAAAGGAATAGCCCCACCTGGGGACCCGTCATGTCTATAGACAGACACCAAACCCGGCACGCTGCCAAAAAGTGCTTATTGAAAGAAAGCTGGTGAGCTTGTTCCTTGGGAGGTTCTGCAAGGACATGACCAAGACAGATGTGGGTGCTCACAGCCAACCGTCAGACTGGGCTCGGGGAACCTAGAGAGGGGGCTTTCCGAAGGACTGGAGGAGAGGAGGAGGATTGCAACCGCACAGGAGGAACATGTTGCCTGGCTGGACCACCCTGTGCTCCCAGGGACTCGACCACCAACCAGGAGTGTACAGAGAGGGAGCCATGGCTCCAGATACATAGGAAGCAGAGGACACCCTTGCCTGACAGCAACGGAATGGGAGGCCCTTGGTCCTGAGGAGGTCTGATGTCCCAGTGCTGGGGGTGCTGGAGTGGTGCGGCAGGAGAGTGAGGGTGAGTTTGGGGAGTACCCTCATAGAAGCAAAGGGAAGAGAGGAGAGGAAGGATTGGGCACGGGAGGTTTGTTGAGGGGCAAGAGGAAAGGGGTTTATTATTTGAGATGTAAATGACAGGAATAATTAATAGTAATAACAAATGTAAAATAAATAAACAAGGATTTTTGTGCCTCGTTTGTATTTCACAACACCCCAAGGATTGTGCATACTCCAGAAATCATAAATGTCTATCCCACTACTGCAAATACCTAAGGTATCTACTCTCCATAAAATCAATCAAAATTCATAAGCAGTCGTGAGACCATTTTCACGTCTTTGGAGTTGAGAAGACATACACGGTGCATGGCTAAAATCTACGCAGAGGATTTAATTACCCAGGGCCTTTTGTTTGCTCATCAAACCCTAAGTCAGGAAACATGCACTGGCTTAAAGCAATACAGACTCGGGATTTATTTGGGGAGGCATCAAATAATCCAATTCTCATTTTCGATATGAGCAAAGTATCTTACATTCAATCTCTGAAATCTTCTAACTGAAATGAATACCTCAGAATTTGGTGTGAGGATGTAGAAATATCTCCAAATAAGTACCTAATGCAATCTGACAGTTAGTAAATACTAAATACATTTTGGCTGGTTTTTTTATTTATATTTTAATTATGTTTCTCTGCTCATCACATGTTACTTTGTGACAGATCCAATTGATTAAATTTATATTTTATTCAGCATGTGTAAATACAATCGTGTGAACACTTTCCGTGATTTAACTAGATAATTCAACCAATCAATGAGGAACCATTTCAATTTTCCATCTGATGAATAAATAACCATTTCCCCAAACTGTGCATTCCAACAGGACGGAACCGGTGCTGCTTAGACTGCCTTGATATACTTATTATTCACAAATCATCCCGAAAGCATCTGTCATGAATTCAGCAATAAATGAAGCAATACTTATTTCAAATGCTGGACAAAATTAAAGATGGAAAACGTATGCATAGTCATAAACGTACTCACAGACTGAAATAGCTGGTGAGTTGCCATTTCTAAGACTAGGCATAGAAGACACAAAACTAGAACCCTATATTCTGAAGGCCTTTCTCCCTTATGCGCTTCAGCTCCAGAACCTCTAAATCACAAGTCATCCCTACTGTGCTCTTGGACTCTAGAGCCCTTACTCTGAAGACTCTCCTCCCCTGTGCTTCTCAGTTCTAGAACCTCTAAAAGAAAAAGCATCCTTTCCTAAGCTCCTTAATCTAGTTGCTCTTAACCCAAAACATGTTCCTCTATGCGCCTCAGCTCCAGAACCCCTAAATCACAAGTCACCCTCTCTGTGCTCTTCCACTCGAGAAGCCCCCTCACAAAAAAATCTTCTCCAGTTCTCAGCTGCACACCCTCCCCACCCTTGATTGCTGGAACTTCCTGATTTGTCTTTTATAGATTTTCCAACCACAGCACCACACTTTGCCTTGGACTCAGGGCACAAAATGTTTTTCACACATTTTTCTTGGTCAGGATTTTTTTCCACCAGCTTTCTAGGAATAGCTCCTTTTATAAAGCAAAAATAAAAATGCAAATTTCTCCAAATTTTGACAGAACAGGAAGCTAATTCAAACTAAGATGGCAATATTTCCAAAGTTGACTTAGAGCTTTTAAACTACTTTATAGAAACATGTTTTCTTAGGGTGAAAGAGAAGCAGCACAAACATACCATTGTACACACGTCAGTGCATGGTTCTGTGCACATTCTTGACATACACTTCTAGACGTTTTTCTTCCTTACCAACTTAAACTCTGCTCACCAAACACGAATCTGTTTTTCTTCATTCCGGAACCCACCATTCTACGTCTTGTCTCCATGCACCTCAGGACCCCAGCACACATCACATAGGAGGAGAAACAATAGCTGTCCCTTGGGGACTGGTTGATTCTACTTAGCATGTCTTCCAAGTTTCTCAATAGTGGAAAAGATGTCAAATCTTCATTCTTTTTGGACATTGTATTATAATATATACACACACCACTTTGGTTTTCTGTGTGCAATATTGACTTTGTTTTCGAAAGAATAAAAAGAATTACAGGGAAATGGAAATGTGAATGCTCCAGTAGCTTTAAAAATAAATAATTGCTGTTTTGTGTATAAAGAAACTTAAGAACAAGACCGATCATTTTCAGGAAGGTATATTTCAATATATTTTGCACAGAGGTTTTAAGTAATGGGTGGCATTAGCTGCTGGTGTTGACAGTAAGCTAAAAGTCTTGTGTTAGAGACCTAGAAATAAAGCCCTCCTTATGAACTCTCCAACGCTTCACAGCACATTTTTTATCCATGCTTTAATGGACAGACATTTGTGCTGTTTTACTGTTTAGCAATCCTGAATGGTGGGTACTAAAACATTCTTAATGTAGGCAGAGGCAGGCTCATTTTTATTCCAGACATGCAGATATTTGTCAATTTATGTAGATTACAAGGAAATGTCTTTGCCTCTTTACAATTGGGTACTTTGTTACCGTCCTCATTTTATTTATTTGTCCTTTCCAATTGAAAAGTTCTAAGGTCGTTCTGCAGGATGCGTGTCGAACAGAAGCATCTGCAATGTCTGGGTTTATGGAATTTGAGGACAAGGGTGGCTTTAAAGTCCTTCTCTATAATCCAGTATGAAGCACCGATGGCTGCAGAAGACTGCAGCCAATTGGCCGCTCCTTCTCCCTTCTTCCCCCTCAGGGCTTGTTCTTCACAGTTTACAGCCACAGCAAATAACTAACACAGATGAAAAGCTGAAGATTACCACTCTGATGAGGCATCCATACTGTTTGCAGCTAACCATCAGACTGAACACTGGGGACCCCATTGAACGAGCTACAGAAAGGACTGAAGGGGCTGAAAGTGTTTGTAACCCCATGGGAGGAACAACATTATCAACTAACCAAACCCTCCAGAGCTCTTAGGGACTAAAACACCAACCAATGAGCACACATGGAGAGACCCATGGCCCCAGGTGCATATGCAGCAGAGGACAGCATTGTCTGGCATCAATGGGAAGAGAGGCCTTTGGTCTAGTGAAGGCATGTTTTCTCAGTGTTTGGGAATGCCAAGGGGCTAAGGTGGAGACGGTGATTGGGAGAGGGAGCACCTTCATGGAAGCAAGTGCAGTGGGAGGAGGGTTGGGAGCAGGGTGTAGGGAATTATGTTTGAAATATAAATACAGAGAATATCCAATAACATAATTTTCCCTGCTTCCATCTCCCTCCCCCTCCACTTGTCTTCACGAAGGAAGGTGCACTCCCTCCTAATTACCATTTTCACCCCATTGTCTTGGCATTCCTCTATATTGGGAAAATATGCCCTCCCTGAACCAAAGGCCTCTTCTTGCATTCATGCCAGACACTGGTACCTTCAGCTACATATGCAACTGGATTGATAGGTCTCTCAATGTGTGCTCAAAGGTTGGTGTTTTAGTCCATGAGAGTTTTGGAGAGTTTGGTTGAATGATAATGTTGTTCTTCCCATGAGGTTGCAACATCTTTCAGCTCCTTCAGTCCTTTCTTTAGCACCTTTATTGTGGTCTTTGTATTCAGTCTGATGGTTAGCTGTAGGCATGCTCGGCTGTATCTATATGACTCTGAGGAGGCATCTCTATCTGGTTCCTGTCAATAAGTACTTCTTGGCATCAGCAATAGTGCTTGATCCACCATGAAATAAAATAATTTTTTAAAATGATAGACACTCTGTTTTTTATAGTTTACCAAATGTGTCTAATGGTCCAAGCAACACTCCAAGGGGTAACCCTGGCACAATACACAGTGTTTATGCCTGAGCTTGCATTACAAGTCTGTTCAGTGTATAGGAGCTTGGAGTTAAGAAAGTATATTCACGTGGTTTTAAAAGCACATAACAATATATCATGGACTCATCCATAACTCTGTGGCTTAAATAAGATTAAGATTCTCAAAATCCATCCTGTTATAGTTCATATTTCTGTTGATAAATCCCAGGTATTTCTCGAACCACACAATGCAGAGGCTGTCACTTACGTCAGTAAATTCACGGACTGACAGTGAACAGCCCCATCCATCTTTCACCCGCCTGACCACGAGGTGAGAAATGTCTGTTTTTCTCCGGAGGACCTGACACTTCCTGGCCTTCCCTCTTTTGCAAGTATAATGGTCTGTCAGCCTCATATGTTTAGAATTTCTGATTATGTCAAGATCTGCAGAGCAGCATCCACACAATTTCCCAACTTCTTCTAATCTCAGAAATGAACGCAGCTTTTAGAAAAAGTGATTGCCATTCTGAAGAGACAGTGCTACATGCTTTTAGGTATGGACAACATATTATTCCTTTCCTCTAATCATCTCCAGTCATACAGACAACAGTATGTTAGCCTTAGAAAAGTAGCCATATTGTGGAACTGTTTGCACTGAAGTCTGAAAGACACTGAAATGTTCCCTCAGGGATATTCTTCTGGTACCTTGGCACTAAGGTGTTAAATAGAAGTACAATGATGTAATTCAAAACTTATGCACTGAGTAAAAGATACAAATTTTCTACAAGAAATAATGCCTAATAAAAGGTAAGTTATTTGGTTCCAGATATAAGAAAAACTCTTCGGTCTTAAGAACCTAAATACACATTCTGGTAATGAAGTTGATATCCGCAAACATGGGGATAAGATTTTACCTCCCTAAATATGCTAGAACAATTTGTTTTTATTGTTTTTATATTTATAATTAATTTTCATTAGTTTTGTATAACCTGCTTACAGGATTGCTTCATGCTGTGTTATAACTTTAAGTAAATATTTTTTTCTTAGCTCCTATGACTTTTTGGTTACAAGATGCCTTTATTTTGAAAAGCATATTTATAATTATTTGAGTCAGTGTTAACATTTAATATGAAGACTCAAGTTGACTTCATATGTATACAGAAATATTTTACGTTCATATGTTTCTGAACAAATATATTAAGAAAACAATTTACAAGATTTTTAAGCAGTTGAGTTGTTTAATAGTTTTAATAGTTGTTTAATAGTTTAATAGTTCTTCCCTAAACAACTACAGAAATCAATTTATTTTGCACAAATGATAGTTTTATTATTCTTAAGATTTTAGAACTAATTAACTTTTTTGATCAACTATTGAATTTTTAGAAAAAAATGTTTTAGAGGAAACTCCTGACTTTTCCTAATCTGAATGTTTGTAGTATGTATGCCACTAATCAAAGAGTCAGAGGCAGAGGTTACAGAATCCATTGGAGAGGAGACTGGACTCAACAGAACACATCGTGTGCTTCCATGGAAATGTCCTAGTGGACCTATTCTTTCATATGCTTAACAAATACTAACAAGATGGTCAGCTATACAACAGAGAGGTAAGAGTCAGGAGAGAAGCATCCGCTGAGCACAAAAAAGGGAGAAATTCCCATGAAACCCTCTTCCAATAGGGAACAGGAAAAGGCCGGCACTCCTATGGTTGTCCTGTGTCCTGTCGGAGTTGTTTCTCATGTGCCTCCTATTCTACATGGCGATGAGAACCAGATTTGAGACTTAATTGCCACAAGAACAATTTCCGAGGACAGTGTATATCCCAATTCCCTTCAGCAAGTCAGCAAAACACCTTGAGATTGTGTTCTTTATTTTAAAAATTGGTTAACAAACTTTTTCTCACATTCTGGCTTCTGAAACATGCTCGGCTTGCAAACTCTGATCCTCAGAGACCCACAGTGCTTCCCTCCTAGATGGCTGCCCATGTTACAGTGATCGTCCTCCCAGGGCAGATACAATTAGGGAAAATTAGTTAGTATCTTTATAGTTTTGTGTCTTCCCCTGAGTCACTTTATTCTGAAGATTATTGTGTTTCTCTAGTTTTAATATTTAAACAATAAATACAAATTTCCTAGGTGAATTATTTAAAAATATCTATAAAGTATTTTAAAAATCAGTGTATGCCTACAAATATATTATGCAGACTAAACAGGTTCTTTTTGTGTATTTAGAAATACATGTGTATGCACATGTACATATGTGTGAGAAAAAACTAAATAAAAGAAAATATGGATGTGAAAGAATGCAAGGAGTTATATGAGAAGGTTTGGAAGGAGGAAGGAGGTAAAATTATGTAAATATATTATATTCTTAAAACATTTCAATAGTTTTAAAAGTAATCTTAGCCCCTAAAATCTCTGACAAATACAGCATACATGTTATGAAAGTAGTGTCATTGTTCAGTAAGATTAACATATATATACATATATACATATAGATACATATAGGTACATATAGATACATATAGATACATATAGACATATGTATATATATGGGTCAAACTTAAAGCCAGATCTTTCAATTTCATAAGACTGCTAAAGGTGTATGTGACTTTAGTTAGCTGTAGCATGTTGAATATTTTCAAGAGTTCATTATAGATTTTAATGGCCCATTGTGAGTGAGACTTATACAGCTCTACAGCATCCCTCTGCCTTTTCTATCTCATCTCTTGTAATTCCACCAACATATTTTCTAGTTAAAGCCAGTCTTGTCTTGCACTGTAGCTGAACTGTTTTTATATATTGGCTCAGGATTCTCCCTGAATCATAACTCTTCTTGTGCTTGCTAGAAATTCATATTTCGTTCAAGTCAACTTTATGTGTGTGTGTGTGTGTGTGTGTGTGTGTGTGTGTATGTGCCTGCATGCACATGTGCATGTGCACATGCATGTATGTATGAGTTGTGTGTTTGTGTGTGTGAGCATGGGTGTGTGCGTGTGTGTATGTGTGTGTTGTGTGTTTGTGTATGTATGTACCCATGTGTGTGCATTTGTATCTTCTTGAACATCTTTATACTAGGCTAGGTGATGTCACTTTTACTTCCTTAAAATACTAGTGTAGTACTAACTACTCTGAGCTTTTATCCCATTTTGAATTTTCTGTCTCCCACAAATATCATGTTTTTTTTATCATATATTAGGAGTTTCTTCTAGTGTATGGCATAAAACAGGCTCAAATATAACGTGTTGAATGAACAAATAGAGGAAAAAAATGTTAACAGACTTGCAGTGAAAGACCTGTATTTTGTGTAGTGCATATATACAGATACTTAATACATTCTTGAGTTTCATAACATCCTTTTCTCATGAGAAATTAAACATTTCTTCTTAGTCAGTCATTTATGCAGTATTTTTGACATTGTATAACAATAATATTTTACACATGAAAATTAATACATATATACAAGAAATCTTGTTATTTTTCATCCTCCATTCTCCCTTCCAAGCCACCTAAAATTCTTCAACTTATGTTCACTTATGTATTTATTTGTTCTTTCATTTCTAACCCACCGTGATCAATCACTATTGACTACATGTATGTGGGTGTGAGGCCATCCACTTGACTAAAGGCAATCTCCCAGTATCCTATTCCCCCCTAAAAATAATGGGACTTTTCCTCTCTCATTAGTCTGGTGATTCTTTAAAAATGACATAACAAACATCTGGACACATAAATATTTTAAGATTTATTATATCTATAAAGTATTGTTCATACACATATTACATAAAAGCAAGAAAATACCTTTACAGATTAGGGCCTCTGAGAAGACTTGAGAACATGAGTCTGTTATCAGTGTAAGATTCTGAGATAATTTCCAAGCTGAAAGTAGCAACATTCAGTGTAAGTGGGATAATTCTGATGGATCAAATATAATAATTATTGTTCTGAGTATGTTTCTTATTTCCTGATCTTGTTAAGATTGCTATAGGAGAGTAATACTTATTATAAATGAGTAAGTGTCAAAGAGAGACAGAAACTGTGATGACAATTTTTCTCAGAACATATAACATATGGGATGTTCATAACAAAGATTTATTCTTTGGAAGTTAGTTTTAGTTAAACTACTCTCATCTGGATAAGTGAGTGTTAGGTGCACAGTTGGAGTGCTATGGCACTTTGATAAATGAGCTCAGTATAATCCTTTTTAAGGAAGACTGTCTCTATCAGTCCTACAGAATAATACATAGGGTTGTTGTTCTTGTTGTTGTGGTTTAATGCTAACTAAAGCAAATTGTACAATAGCCAAAGCCAAAATTAAAACGTGTATCTGTCTTTTAAAAAAGTTTCAGATAGACACTACATAGACTACAATTATTATTTGGGTTCAGGAAATAGTATAAAGTCTCCATTATAATACCTCACCTAACTATCTCATTTTTCTAACTTGCTTTTGGAAATGTTATCACTCTAGCTGGTTCTCATTCATTCCTTCTAGGAAGATGAATTATTTGTGAAGATGCTAGTCCACACCTACTCTCATGGTGCTGAGTCTTAGAGATATCTAGAGCCCGGTATTTGAATCACAGCACAAATCTCCAGAAGTGCTACAGCCCTCTAGGGAAAATAGAACAGTAATTTTTAAAAAAATCTACCTCTGATCATTTCACTCTAGAATGTGTTTGCATGCACGAGAAAAGACTGTAGATCAGTAACAGTGAAGTTTAGATAAACTAATACTTTTCCCCTCCTTAATTCAAAAAAGCTAAACAATCCAACCACTTTGCATATAATAATCATGATCATGGCTGAAATTAGAGAACAAGGCAACATAGGGTCTGTTTAACATAATTTCTCAATTGACCTTGGTGTTCTAGTGAACGCAGCTCTTATGTGAATCCTCCAGTTATCTGTCTTGAAGGCACATTATACACTGAATGATAGCAAGTTCAATATCATGAGAACATTCATTTTCAAGGTCAATCAGCTGATAAATTAAGAACGACAGAACTCAACTATTAATGTTAGAAAATTAACTGCATTCAAATATGCTTCTAATGATAGATGAGAATGATACCTTCATGTAGAGGGAGGTGCTGAATCCCTAATTGGCTCTTGATTATGTCAATCAAGAAAGAGGGTGATAATTGTTCGGTGAAAGGAAAAAAGTGGGACTTCCAGGTACCAAGAGGAGGAATAGAAGGAATGAAAGAAAAGAGGAGTTTTTTTTTGGGGGGGGGGGTTGTTGTTGTTTTTTTTTTTTCAACCAAACTTTAGGATGCCAGGCACAGCACAATCATGTAAGATCATGGTTGGCTGGAAATGGTGGCTTCCATCACCAGCAGATGGCTGAAATAGGCTAGCTGATGAGGTTAGGACAGAAAAATTCTTCTCCCTTCTTACCTGGCAAGTTTTATAATAATAAATTGGTCTAGTGTTTTTCCTCTGCAAAGCTAAGGTGGGTAGAAGAACGGGAAAAGCTGGGTACATTGATAGCAGTTTGGAAGAGCTACTGAGGAGGAATAAAAGAAAATCCAAAAGGGAACCAGTGGAGTGTGTGGACAGCAGCTCCCAATTCCTGGGCTGAGGGATAGTTGTATAACACCTTGATCTCTCTATGATGTCACTTAAATTATGGTGTCTTTAGCAGTAAGGGCTCACCATTATGTTTTTTCAAGTAACCAGTAGCATAAGCCATAGCCTGTAAAGTTTGGCAGTCTCTGGGAACTCACTCATCAAGAACCCACAAAGTAGCAATGCGTTCTTGGCACTGGGTTCTGATTTGTTATCTTCTGGTATCTATTCCAGGCATTTTTGCCCTATTGTAGGTTAATTATACATGCGATTATTGTTAACATATAAATCATTTTAATTTTTATAGGGAGATAAGAAATGATTCTTTCTTAGTGATTTTCAAACACAGAATATATTGCCATAAGCTGCAATCACCATTATGTGCAATAGATTTCTTGAACATGTCTTCATATTTGTCTAAAATGTGTTTCTGAATCAAAATTTCCCAAAGCCCTTGTACCATTCTTTCTTGAACCCCTACTCTCTCTGAGTTCAGATTCATTTAGAGCATGTCTTTCTGTGCAATGTTTAGTGCATTTTGCACATTTTCTTCTAGGTATACATGTTGCCATTAATGATACTATTCTTTTTTTGTTTATATACTGAATAGTATTTTATTGTGCAGATTAATATTCTATTGAATCTTATTCAAATTGAAAGGGCCGTGCAACTCAGATTACACAGTCAAACAACGCAGTGTATGTTTCTATGAAGGTGTTCTAGTTGTAAATAATGTTTTAATCAGTGGGGTAAACTTTGAGTAAACTCTGATGCATTTTATGATATCAGTGAACATTATCCTATCAGCTGAGAGTTTAGATTAAGCAAAGAAGACAAACCATTCTTTTCAAGCGTTATTCCAACATCAGCCATTGTACTTTTGATATGTTACTATCTCTTCTTGGGCTCCAACCTGACAGCTTCCAAACTTGAATGGCATCATCAGGGTTTTCTTGTATCTTCAGTCTAACCACCTTGAGCATTTGAAGAATAATATTAGGTCCTTTGGGGGGTATTATATACCTAGGCCATCCTAAAGATACTGTAGTGCCTAATTTCTACAAGTTTGTGAACAAATTTATTAAAATAGTCTCTACACACTCTCACACATACACATGGTATTAATGTACTCTTTATATGGAAAACTTTGAGAATTCCATAATGTAATAAGATATCAGTGAAAAGAATAGATAATAACTTCACATGTGTAGTACTCAGAACTTTTTCTGCTTAATAAATTCATTTACTTTATTTTTAGATAGAGTTTTCAAGGTCACAAGTACAAGTTACCTCATGCAAATAACGTATGAACTAACTCATTTCTCTTTTGTTACTAAGGAGTTACCAAGTCAACAGTGTTAAAGAAAATTTGTAATTGAAAAGACATATTTTTAGTACCAAAGTATTTTATTTTTACTATAAAAAACAGGAGTCTGTGATCACAGATCATAATTGAGTACCTAAATCACATAGACACATAATGTTACTTGTATAACAGATACTTCTTGGAACTATATCTCTATATTAACCTTGACTATGCCATGTTTATTTATTCTTGAATATCTCTTCTAAGCAGTTTATATTTTAGCCCTTAATCTCTCATTGCTTGCTGACCACATGAGCTATTTACTGTATTGATTAATTCTACAGATTCTACTGTCTAAGATTAAAAGAAGCAAAAAAGTTTAGATAGTGTTTAAAAATATTGTAATCCATACATTAAATATAGCACGTAGTAACCATAAGAATCTGAGAACAATAAAAACATAATTATAAACACTATAAAATCATAATATATAAAAATTCAGATTATTTTTTCATACAACTTATTATAGTGCAAGAAATGAAGAATCCAGAGACTGGCAAGGGTACTGGAATATCCCTGTTTTTCAAGCATTAGAAACACAAGGTCTTAGAAGATGGTTGTTCAAAAATAATTCTTCTAAGCTTGCCTTAAACTGAGTTTGAATCTTGTAAATGGAAGAAACAACAAGGAGCTCATAATTTTAATAGACTTGGATTTCCAGAGTAAAGAGGCCCCAGAGAGCAAGAAAGCACTATTACTCCCAAGGTAACACCGAGAGGATCTGCGGAGATCTCTTAGTGGCTGAGTGTACTTTTCAGAAGATGAGAATTCAATCACCAGGATTAACATGTCATCTTATACCTCTTGAAACCCCACTTTCCAGTAGTCCAGCCTCTTCATCTTGCCTCCATAAGCAGCAGGCATTTACATGATACAAATACACATTCAGGCAAAATATCAATACACATACATTTTTAAAGAATTGTTTAAAGAGGATCTAAACTTAGTTCCTAGAATCCACACGGCTGCTCAGAAGCCTCTGTAATTTCAATTTCTGTGGCTCTGATTCCATTCTCTCACCTCACTCTTGCATATGAAGCATCTGAACTCAAGAAAACATACAAACTCACACACATACACACAATACATATGCACATACATACACATACATACACACATATACACACATACACACATACACATACATACACACACATACACAGAAACATGAAAATGCATAGCAAGTATTACTTTCTGCATCAGTTTCCTGAAGGAAGGTAAAGTGTAGAATACATTTAAGGTGACTTACTACATGTATGGGGGAGTGGATAGATGGCAGTCATTTTAGGCAGGGCAGATGTTCTCACCGTGGCACAGATGAAAGGACTTGTATGGAGATAGGGATGAAGATTCCTGCAGAAAGTTAATATGGAGCCCTTGATGGGATGCGGATGGTGTAGTGGGCAGTCACAGCTTGGAAAGTGGGAATAAGCAAACAGGACATGGTTTGAAGGTGAGGCGATACTCCCTGAGCCATACACCCACTGTGGTAAAAAGCACCCACTCAATCAATAGTGCTAATGGTGACTTAGACTGAATACTGGAACTTTAGAGACTCAAGTAGGATAAGATATTACATGATATCAGAGGAATGTAGATGTTAAGAATGCAGTAGAAGAATATCGTGAGTCTATGCAGGCAAAATATAGAGTTCTTGAGAAGGTAAGACCACCCAGGAGATCCTGTACAAAACATTTCTGTTCTTTTATTTGTCTCTCATGCAATCTATCCCAACCAAATTTTTCCCTCCTTCCCCTTGTCTGAATTTCCTGTCCCTCCTCTTTCCTCCAGATCAACTTGTCCATTTCAGAAAAGATCAGGCTCCAAAAGACAGCACCCAAACAAGACAAAACAAAATACAGTAAGATAGGGTGAAAGCCCTCATTTTGAGGCTCTACAAGGTAACCTAGGATGAGGAAAAGATTCTTGAGAGCAAGCAAAAAGAGTCCAAGATATACTTGATCTCCCTGACTGGCATCCCTCAAAAACACCAAGGTAACAGCCATAGCATGTAAGCAAAGGACCTGGTACAGACTCATGCAGGTCCCAGGCCTGCTGCTTCAGTCTCTGTGAACCCAAGTGAGCCCTAATTTCTGTTTTTGCAAGAATTTTCTGAAAGTCAAATGGGTTGAAGGTCTAACTGCCATTCAGCTGAAAGATTCTGATGTTTCTCTCACAGTAGTAGATGTAGCCTTACAAATTACACAGATAATGTTTTATTTTCCTAAAAGTACAGCTTTCTATTTTTTGCTCTCTGAATCTCTTGGAGAACATGAGGTATGGTTATGGAGGCACGTTGGAAAGAATTCCATCTGCTTGCAACAGCAATCACTTGAGAGAAATTTAGGGAAAAAAAATCTCAATTTTGAAAATGTGCCCTGTTTTCAAGGCAGTTTCAGTAGATCACTTGGTGTTGATTATCGACTGTTCACAGATGCTCACTCGACAGTTCCTGTTGCCATTCAATGTACAATCATAGCTGCCTGCCTTCTGTCCTTGGTGTTTCAAGGTTAGTGTGCTGCAAATTGACCTCTGTCAATGATTCCGATCCTTATCAATCAGTGATGTGAATTTCTATACTGGGGCAAAGGTAAAGTCACCTCAGAGAGTGATTACTCAGAGACAATAAGGATGCTAAGACACATCATCTCGTTAGTTGACTCCATCCTCTCCCAAACACACCTGAGGTTTGTAATAACCTAGAAGTTTTATACATTAAGTGCTGTGTTTTAAAGGAAGAATAATAGATAAAACTGACTCTGGAGAAAATCAAAGGCTATGAGTGGTTCAAATTTTTCTCAAAAAACATAAAACACTAAAAGATTATCACAAACATAACGTTTACCATCTGAACATGCTTTGGCCTGGCAAAGATTCAGTAGTTAAAGACACTTGCCATTAAGTCAGATGATCCCAGCTCAAACTCAAAAATGAGTTCAATAAAAGGGAAGAAGCAACTCTCACAAACTTCTCCTGACATCTATGTGAGTGCTGCAACATGTGTATATCACACAAACATACCCACACACACAAACATACCTACACACACAAACATACCCACACACACAAACACACCCACACACACAAACATACCTGCACACACACACACAAACATACCTGCACCCACATAAATAAGCACAAAATTTGTCCAAAGACACAAGAACTATTTTGGTTCAATATACAGATGTTTTATTTTCTGCTCATGTGTTTGTTTTGAGACAGGGTCACGTGTAATACAAGTTTGCCCCACTTTCCTGTGTAGCTGAAGAGGAGCTTGAATTCTAACCCTTCCACTTCAGGTGTGCAAAGACTTCTTAATTTTCTGTGTGTTTGTGCATGTGTGTGTGCTTGTGCACACTCACGAAAGACAGCTATATTACTCTGAGCTGTCCATTTGAGGGGAGAGGTTTAGTAGTGGACCAATGAAGCAAACAATGTTCAGGTAGACTAGAAGCACACAGCCCAAGTTTCTCCAGTGATTTCAATTCTACCAAAAGCAGAAGGTTTAGGAACACAACTGGTATCTGTACTGTGCATGTGCAACTAACTACCCATCGATTCCACAAGAGGGCACTGGATTCTCTTGAGCTATTGTTAATCATTTTAGAGAGGTGGTTCAGACTAAGCTCAGGTCCTCCACAAGAGCAGCAAGCCCTCTTAACTGCTTAGCTATCTCTCCTGGCTGCTTCTCTGTGACCATGATAAAGCACCTCTATAAAAGAAACAAAGGGAGAAATGTAGCTTGTTTTTGTGTAGAATTCTAAAGAGATATAATCTATCCAAACAGTACACCCAAACCAGCACCGAAGTTGTGGTAGCAGAAGCAGGAGGCTGCCTGTTCACATTCCATCCACAACTCTGGAAAGGAAGTCAACAGGAAGCTGTATGCTGCCATTGACCCTTCTTCCAGGAAGCTCCACCTCCTATGTAGTTCACAGTGTCCAAACAACACCAACAACTGGGGACCAAGTGTGGAGGTGTGTGAGCCTAGGGGAGACAGTTCACATTCACCCACCTTAGATATGATGGTGAGAAGGTCACTTTGTGTAGCATTTTATTCACATGCAAGGATGACACAGCCTAGCATGATTGCCTAGTCTGACAGCCCTTCTTTTAATAGATTTTCACCTCATTCACAATAAATGTTGTTGATATAATTGATCCTATAGCTGCCTCTGCTTTTCTATAACTCTCATGTATTTTTTTCATATGTATAAATGTTCATCCTTGCTGTTCTTTTATTGTATTGAATGAAATACCTTTAGGGTATTTTTCAGTTTCCTTAACTGATGATTTAATTACATTTTGAGGTGGTTATATTGTTTAATGGTTGTATTAGGGATTATAGTATGCACTTTATGGATCAAAGTTGGTTTCAAATTTATAATAGCTTACTAGTCCTATGTAGAATCATTTCTATTTAACATCTCTTAGTAGTTTCCCAGGTTTTGTTGGTCCATTTTTGTGGAGCAGGTAAGACAACAATCCAGCAAAACACTGCTATAATTAAAATTTTATTATCTATAGTCGTTTTTTTCCTTCCTTTTTATTGGATATTTTCTTTATTTACATTTCAAATGTTATCCCCTTTCCATGTTTCCATTTCCTATCCCATCCTCCCTACCCCTGCTTCTATGAAGGTGCTCCCTCACTCACATACCTACTCCTACTTGACTCCCTGCCCTGGCATTCCCCTATACTCTGGCTTGAAGCCTTCACAAGACTAAGGGCCACTCCTCCCACTGATGCTCAATAAGACCATCCTCTACTACATATGCAACTGGAGCCATGGGACCCTTCGTGTGCACTCTTTGCTTGGAAGATTAGTCACTGGAAGCTCTAGGAGGTCTGATTGGGTGATATTGTTGTTCTTCTTATACATTGCATACTCTTCAACTATCTCAGTCCTTCTCTAACTACTTCATTGTGGACACCAGGCTTGTTCCAATGATTGGCTGTAAGCATCCACTTGTGAATTTGTCAGGATCTAGCAGAGCCTCTCAGGAGAGAGCTACATAAGGCTCCTGCCACCAAAGACTTCTTGGCATCCACCATAGTCTCTGGGTTTGACATCTGTACATGTGATGAATTCCCAGGAAATATGGCCTTTTCTTCAGTCTCTGCTCAACACTTTGTCACTGTATTTTCTCCCTTGAACACCCCATCTATGCTCCTTTGTGACTAGGTTATCTAACTCAGAATGATAGCTTCTAGTTCTATTAATTTGACTAAGATTTTGTAAAGTCATTGTTTTTAATAGTTGAGTAGTACTCCATTGTATAAATGTACCACATTTTCTGTACCCATTCTTCTGTTGAAGGACATTTGGGTTCCTTCTAGCTTCTGGCTAATATAAATAAGGTTACAATGAACATAGGGAAATGTGCATCCTTGTTATATGTTGGAGTATCTTTTGGGTATTTGCCCAGGAGTGGTATATCTGGGTCCTTAGGTGACACAATATCCAATTGTTTGAAGAACGTTCAGACTGATTTCCAGAGTGGTGGAACCACCTTGCAATCCCACCAGCAATAGAGGAGTATTCCTTTTTCTCCTCATCCTTACCAGCATCTGCTCTCACCTGAGTTTTTGATCTTAGCCATTCTAACTGTGTGAGATTGAATCTCAGGATTGTTTTGATTTTCTTTTCTTTGATGACTAAAGATGTTGAACATTTCTTCAGGTGCTCCTCAGCCATTCAGTATTCCTCAGTTGAGAATTCTTTGTTTAGCTCTATGCCCCATTTCTTATAAGGATGTTTGATTTTCTACAGTCTAAATTCTCAAGTTCTTCGTATATATTAGATATTAGCCCTTGATCAGATGTAGGATTGGTAAAGATCCTTTCCTAATCTGTTGGTTGACATTTTCTCCTATTGGGGTGCATTTCCTGTATGCAGCAAAATGTTGTGTCCTGTTTAAGTATCCAGTCTGTTAGTCTATATTTTTTCTTGATGAATTGAGTCCATTAATATTAAGAGATATTAAGGAAAAGTGATTGTTACTTTCTGCTTTTTTGTTGTTGTTAGAGATAAAATAATGTTTGTATGGGTATTGTCTTTTGGGTTTGTTGAAAGATTACTTTCTTGCTTTTTCTAGCCTATAAATTTCCTCCTTGTGTTGGAATTTTCTATCTCTTACTCTATGTAAGGCTGGATTGGTGGAAAGATATTGTGTAAATTTGATTTTGTCATGGAATATCTTGGTTTCTCCATTTATGATAATGAGAATTTGCTGGATATAGTAGCCTTGGCTGGCATTTTTTGTTCTCTAAGCATCTGTAAGAAATTTTTGCTTGGGTATTCTCATTGTGTCCTGGATTTTCTGGATGTTTTGGATCAGGAGATTTTTGCATTTATCATTTTCTTTGACTGTTATGTCAATGTTTTCTATGGTATCTTCTGCCCCTGAGGTTCTCCCTTCAATCTCTTGTGTTCTGTTGGTGATGCTTACATCTATCACTCTGTATGTCTATCCCCAGTTTTCTATTTCCGGAGTTGTCTCCCTTTGTGCTTTCTTTATGGTTTCTATTTCCAGAAGTCAAACAGAAAATTTTACACACAATTATATCACATCATGCTACATTAATGATACCATATCAATATAAGTGCACTTAAGCAACTTCAAACTAATTCATAACCTGGAAATCAGCAGTTTCTTGGGAAATAAGTCAGGTAAATACAAGAGAATTGAAGAATTGAATGTAACTCCAAAAAAAAAAAAAAAAAAAAAAAAAAAAAAAAAAAAAAAGAGAGAGAGAGAAGAAACTGGGAAATTTCCCATATATCTACTACCATGTGTCTGATTAACAAGCTAGTGCCACACACCACAATCATGATAAAATTTCACTTTACAAATTTATTGTTATAGTAAAGCTAGAAAATAAGAATTTTAGGCATTTCCCTCTAAATGGAGTAGAGAAACCTAAAGAAGGCAAAGTAATAATTCAGCTCTAATCAATCCCACAGGAAAGCTCCCTTTACCCTAGAAAATCTGATCAGGGTATCTCAGCAACTTAATTTACTTGAGAGGGAGTAGAGATGGTCTATTAGAGAAAGTTACAATAATGACAAGAGTGGCCTCTACTTGCAGTTTTCTTTGGTGTGAGTGGAATTCAGAGAGTTTAATCTGCCTTGTGTCAAACTGTTTACATTTATATTATAATAATTTATTTTACAACAACTGAAGGAATATCTGTTGTTCTCATGAACAGGTGCAGACTTGGGGCATAGGAGAAGTTACAGTGATGGCGACAGAAGTAGTCAAGTTAGAGATAACAGAATCAGATCCATTATTATTAGGTCTACAAACAGGCAAAACAAGAAACATGACAGTAATAAAAAATATAGGTGCAAAAGGTAAGGAAGAATATACATATATAAATTTGAGTTAAGTTTGGAAAAAATATGTCCTATATCAAAAAGTAACAAAAAGCAATAAAACTCAATCCATACTTTTTTCTATTTGTATGATGATATTGAATTTCAATGCTAAATAAACAATCAATGGAGCATTCAGAAAGAAGATGTAAAGTATATCCAATGGAGTAAATCTGAAGTTGCCTTCACACTTTAGAACAAATACAATGCCAGAAAGAAAGGATTCAGTAATTAATATACTATACAGAGAATCATGCCAACTGACCAAGACATAAAAGTCCTCAGCCAACTTCTCTTCAGATATGAAAGCAAAAATAATTTTCAAAATGCTGAAATCATGTAATATAAAAACATGATTTTTTTTCTTCAAATGAATGTGACATCACAAACATTAGCCACTAGATGAAAAACTAAGGAAGCAGAAATGAGGAAACTAGTGAGCTTCTCCATAAACTTTCATAGTTCAAACATAAAAATAAGATTTTCAAATGTAGAGGATTCTAGTCATAACACATGTTAAAAATAAATGTGAGATTTTTAAATTGAGAAGGCAGTAGTCACAGAGAACAATCTATATAATGTAAACCTTGAGAAGTTAAAATTACACCCAGAATGAGATGGAATTACTTACGATAAAGCATGCACACACACACACACACACACACACACACACACACACACACACAGAGAGAGAGAGAGAGAGAGAGAGAGAGAGAGAGAGAGAGAGAGAGAGAGAGACCAAAAGTAAGGCACCGTTTTCATTAATTTTCTTAGCAATAAATATATTTATGTTCTGCAGTTAATTTTATTATTTTTAATTTTGTGAGATTCTAAGAAATTAATAGATATCATGATACTGTTAATTTACATTCTTTTGCTATGATAAAATATTTGAAATATTCAACTCACTAAGAGATGTCTATTAGGGGGTGGGCATATAGAGCTCTTTGTTTGTGAAAATAGCCCTATTGCTTTGAATCTGTGGTACCAGAAAGATGCATGACAAGAATATAGTGTAGAAAGATCTTTTTGCTCACAACAACCTGAAGGCAGAGTTAAAGACTTATATATATACAAAGTATTGCTTAGTATACATATGTGTGTGTGTGTGTGTGTGTGTGTGTGTGTGTGTGTGTGTGTGTGTGTGTGTGTATTTCATGGGAAATATAAGAAGTACACCAGAATTTCACCCAAGTAGGCAAATGAAAAAATAAAAAAGTCCAATTTAGACAATTTAGAGAATCACATTACACAGGGCTTATTGTTGACTCATTCATACTTTATTACTAAAAAATTTGTTTCCTTTGGATGATTTTTTTCTCCTCTTGAAAAGAAAGAATGAATCAGTATGTGGTCAATTTGCTTCTCAACAATTCTTCCTCTAGTGAGAAGTTGAAGTGATTTCATATTAAAAGAAAATGAATTTTACTGCTCAATAGCCCTACCAAAGCATGTTTAAAGTGACCTAAAATCCTATTCCTTGTTCCATCTATGAATAGTTTCAGCACATTCCAATATAGTGGTGTGTGCTGAGAATCAAGTCTTTAATATAAATTTGTCTTTCTGACTCAATTTAAGGAGAAACACAGTAAAATATTCAACCAACATTTCTCAACATTTTATTACTCAGTTTAAGGGTATTTGCATATTTGCAAAAGTAGTGAAGAGTACAAAGAGCTCTTGTAAACCCAGTCCCCTCTGTTCAACTGTTGACTTCTTTGTTACCACAAGTAAATATATTTTAATACACTATTAAGATAACATGACAAATGCAAGCCATTTTTAAGCTCCCTGTTGAATAAAGACTATGTTTCACTCAAATGACCTTGATAAACAACTAATATCTTTTTGTCAATAATTTATTCATGATGTTGCTTAAGGTTCTACTTGGATTAAATTTCTTCCAATTCCCCATTTAATGATTAGCAAATTTGAGGGAAAAAAAAGCAGAGATTTTTTCTAGAGTATTTCTTACAAGGTGTTTGCATGATGTTTACCAAATGATTAGACAAACTAGTCATGATTAGAGCTTGGCGAATGAAGAAGTGAGCTGAAATTCTCACTGTATCAGGTCAGGAGAAGATGTCATCAGAACTGGGTGGCAAGGCATCAGCAAGACTCCTCCTGACTCTACTTTCCGAGCCACAGGATGACCAGTGTATACCACCAGAGCTCTGTGTGTGCTCTGGGGATCTAACTCAGTTTCTGTTTGCACAGCGGGCAAGTTAAAGGCTGAGCTAGCCCCACAGCTCTGCTTATACATATTTTGATCAGTTCTCTAGCATACTGGTTGCAAGGCTTTTCAGCTGTCAAGGTTCTTTTATTATCCCCATATTCACAATCTGTATTTCAGAGGACACCAGTTGAAAGCAGAATGTCTACACAAATAATTTGCATTTTTTATGGAAACTTTCTTTATTCTTCACCTATTTATATGTAATGTCACTATGTATTAAGTATTTATACTATTTATATTTTGAATTATAATAAGAGTCTGCTGATCCAAATTTCCTTACTTAGGGTTTCCATTGTTGTGAAGAGGCACTGTGTGACCAAGGCAACCCTTACAAAGGACAACATTTAAGTGGGGCTGGCTAACACCTAAAAAAGGTTCAGTTCAGTATCATCATAGAATGAAGCATGACAGCATTCAGGCAGACACAGTGCGTGAAGAGCAAAGAACCCTACATCTTCATGAGAAGGAAGCCAGGAGCAGACAATGTCTTATGGGTGGGTAGCTAGGAGGAGGGTCTCAAAACACATCCCCATAATACACCCTTCCTACAATAAGGACACACCTATTCCAACAAGGCCAGACCTTCTAATAGCACCACTCCCCTGGCCAAGCATATTTATAGTGTGGGCCAAGAAATAATTTTATGATCACCGGTAATCAACATTTGGTTCAGAAGAGGAAGTAAAATTTACTGTGCGCTTCAGCTCAGCAGAATTTACTTTCACCCAGTGCATAGTGGCAAGAGCAGGAAGCAGGGAGGTTCATGATTAGGGTTGGGATGTCCATATGCTGCAGAGGCTTTACTTTACAACACCTCTGTTCTCCCGTCTCCTTATCTCACCACAGCTAAGTCTAATTACTATACAAAACTTAAAATTCCCCTAAAAGATTTTCCTATCCCATTGCCTTTTTTTCAAGACTGTGTATGACTTTAGGTCGGAAATATCTCACACCTGCAATATTTCCACAGTCTTCCTTTGACCTACCATCCTTCATCCTTTCCTAAGATGTAAATCTGATTACATTTTCCTGCTTATCGCTTTTAAGTGGCTCACCATCATCGGCAGAGTAAAGTCTGTACTTGGTCCAGTAGAAGCTGTGACATGACATCTTCTGTAAGTCTAAACCTTTGCGTGTTTTCATGTATCCCCTGACTTAGATAATATTAGAAATTTCAATTCTTCTATTTCTATATTCTATGAACTCACTCCTTTCTGCATATCATCTAAGCTTAAGAGCCAGATTAGGAATCCTATAGTGCTTCCACTGTGCCTGCCTCCATCTGCCGGAATAACGCTGGCCCTTCAGTCATTTGGTTAGCACAGTTCCTCTCTAGAAACATCTCATATTTGATAATGAATTTGAAAATGAATTAATAGATCCTTATGGTATTTCTGGAAGTGATATTTTATTGGGGGATTTAACTAAATCAGAATTGTACTCTAGTCAAGTGTGCACTATTCTAGTTATTGAGTTACCTTGGGTGGGTAAGATTTTTTTTAAAGTCTCTTAAATGGCAGAAAAAAAGTATTTGCTCTTTATGCTTGCTGTGTTTTATATATATAACATGATGTCTGTTCTAAGAAATATTAGCTATTATGTTAATTGATCTCCCTATACTACCTATATAATGCATATTGCTATATACAACTGTACACATGTTTTATATATATATATATATACATATGTATATATGCATATATATATATATATAATTTATTCTTATGCTTAATGATGATGTGTTATTTTATGAAGCCCAAAGCATCTTTATGGTGAGTTCCTTCCATGTAAGGACTCAGTAAGTATGAATTAATCTACTGCAACAAAATATGTTATTCATGTGATTATCATCTAGTTCGCCACCTTTTCTTGCTGTTTTACATTGTTTTCTCTGTTCAGCATTCACAGCTGCTGCCTTCAGGGCTTTCTCTATTTATGGTCTGTCTTGTCTCTTCAGCACTGATGTACTCAAAAATTATAACAGATTTAGTGAAGAATTTTATGATATGTGCTTTATGGTCTTCTCCTCAGAGGCTTGTGTGTAAAACTCCCTAGGGAATGAAATGGATTTTAGGCCCACACTGAAAGGTACCTTTGCTTCTCAAGGTACTGAGTTAATCTTACAACTTCTAAACCATGTTATAGTAGCGTGAGAGTATGACCGTCAAAAACCTGAATGATAGTCTCAGAATAAAACTGTGTGCACAGCATTGTATTACAGAATAGAAAGTGGAATTCAATAATACTCATTAAAGATTAAAATGCAATCAAGTGTGAAGTAGCTGGCTTGGGAAACTGATCTCAAGAAGAAATAAATCTGTGTGTGTTTCGGTACTTCAGGAGGCTCTATGGCGGATAAACTGCTCACTATCTGAATGGGACTCACACTCATTTATAGTATATGTATAACATAAAAGGAAAGAAAGGTATTTCCAGGCTGTCTACAGTATGAGTCAGTAAAGGGGAAAGAAGCAGAGTGTGACAAACTTAGGTGGTGAGTAGCTGGCAGGATTTGGAGAGAGAGCAGGTGTAAGCATAACATCCTGGGGCTGAGAAGAGCTGACCTGGTAGATTGGGTGGCAAGGAGTAGTGGATGACCTTGACAGACAGATGACCTTGACCGTCAGACAGAGGAATGTGATCTATGGATTAAGTGGAGGAGCCACCGACTGAAGGAGTCCTTTGTAAGTCTCATCTTACCACGTAATGGACAGAAAGAAAGGGAGGCTAATGTTACTAAAAGAAAAATACTCTCAAAGGTAAATGTAAAAGAATTCCATTTTATTTAAAAGCCATACCTTATACAATTGATTCTTCAGGTGAGAAAAAAATAATAACTAGACAAATGAGATGGAATAATGAATATTAGTGAATATAAAAGTCCAAATGATAAAGAGCAATACAGCTAAGGACAAAAATAATATGTCATCTGTAGATTCATGTTGGGGGATGTGAATAAATGACTTCTCAGCTACAGGTATTCCTAAAAGTAACAGAGAGCAGGTCTGCATTAAAAGCACACCCACTGCCTTCAACTAGCCCTGTGCTTAGTCTGTCTCCAAATCTGCATCAGGAGACAACCTCTGCAAACAGATATATCCTAAACACAACACCAAGTATTTGAAGCAAAAACATAATTTGAGTGATCAAACCTTTCCTGCATTTTAATCTCTTAAAATATAAGGGTGTTACAGGTTAACTATTTCTCATAAAACAAGTTCACATGGTCAACATCAAACTTAACACGACCATGATCCTGTAGAAGGTGGATTGATGCTCAGCATGTGACCTGGAGTTCAGATACTCTCAGAAGAAGCACATTCAGACTATCTTGCCACTTTTCAAAACCACTCTTTTGTGTGATATTTGTCCAAATTCTTGAAACAATAGAGGAAAGGTCTCTCCTAAGACGGCCAGTGAGAGGACTGACTCACAACTGGTACAAAGAAATTCTTTAACAGATGGAATTACCAGTTGTCTCTAGTGGATATTAAAACATCCTGATTAAAAGAACCACAGTGGAATTTACTAAGTTCTTTGCCATATACTGTTTTCGGTGCTATGGAAGATATGTATTCAATTAATCCTTAGATGAGGCAATCAACTGCAAGAAATAAGTTGGTAAATTACACACACACACACACACACACACACACACACACATGTACACACACACATGCACACACACACACACACACACACACACACACACACACATACAAACACAAACACAAACACATACACACTTGAGCTCTGTAAAAGCTCACAACAAAGAAGAAGAGTGTAAAAGAGAAAAATCTACTTAGGAGAAGTGACCCTAAGTGACTTGCAGAATTTTGGGAAAGTAAATTATGTAAAGTTTTTAATCAATGATACAGTACAAGATGCCATAAACTGGACAGTTATAAACCATAAAAATGTATATGACTGTGAAACCTGCTTTTATATATGCAGAGGTTGGGATGGAAAGGATGAATTTCATGTCAGAAGACTTCATTCTTGATTCAGAATTGGAGCTCTTGTGTCCTCAAGGACAAGAGCTCTTTATGTGGACACTCGTGGCATTTTAGATAGGTCCTATACAAGTGCTAGTCACCCACAGAGATCTTAGTCTCTAAATACATTACCTCTCATTAGTGCTCAAATGAACAACAAAACCCGAATCCAGACAGCTTCTAAGGAGTGTCTTTAATATGCTATAATAATTTCAATACCACTCTGAAATTGAGGCTCAGTTTTAAATCCTTACTAATAACTCAAAAGCCAAAAGCAATTCAAAAATTCCTGCAAAAGTACCTTTGATTGCCATTAATGAAGTGCAAAAGAGAGGCATTTGCATATTGCTAATTCTATGAGTCTTCAGCAATTACATGTGTCCCTAAAACCATAATGGAATCATACTGTTTTATTATTATTCTATTTGTGTACTTTATCTGGGGCAGACAATGTTTGACCACTTCAAGATAAGTCTTTTTTCTAAGTCATAGCTCTTATAATTGGGAAAGTTGGATATATTAATAGTTCTTTCTTCTAAACATTTTGAAACATCTAAAAAATTATTGCTGGTTACAGGTCCTTGTTACTCTACAGTACAATATAACTTTCCCATCTTACTGTACATTTGTATCCATTAACTACCCCCTAACTAACCCCATCTTTCCTATCCTTGCTACCTAGTCATTGATAAGTATTATTGAATACATCTAAGTGATAATTACTTTTCTTTGACTAGCATTTAGAACTAGAAACGCATGGTATATATTTTTCTTTTTATAAATCTTATTTCACTTAATATGATGTCTTTGTTCATTTACTTTTCCACAACCAAGAGGCTCTCATTTACATTCATCATTTTGGCAAAATAATATCCTGTGGTCCACATATGTCACATCAGAGATGTTCATCTATGAAAATGGTGTTAGCATTCAAATTTTTGTATGTATTCTGAAGTGCTGGATATCAAACTTAACCATTTTAAATGCTCTACAAATGCTCCATGACAAAGATTTTTCCCTTCCTTTTATTAACATTGTAAATAATAAGGGTTATTTTCTTTTAAGCACAAGAGTTTCAAACTTATTTTCTAACATTATCCTACATCTAATATGTCCCTAATGTCTACTATTATGAATTTCTCCTAGACTTTATTCTTATGTCTTATTAAGACTCCTCACAGTACAGGAACAGTTTTCTATGTACTTCTCACTCTTGGTCCCCCTTTGAGTCTGCACAATTTTATTTCAAGTAAATGTTATTATTTTATCTTTTCTATATTATCTAAGCACTTCATATAAATGCATAAACTTGAATATACAAACACATCTGTTACATATCTGAATATTACATCCAATTATATAAAAATAACTTCACTGGAGACAGCTCAGTGTAGACACATATAACCCTTCTGTAAATGCACACACAGAGTTGTATAGAGAAGTTAATATGCAAGTACTGTCAATGAATGAGTTTTTCAGCCCTCTTGATAACAATCCAAGTTGTCTTAGTATTATTTCTATTTACACAGAGACATCTGACATTTAAAGAAACTAAATGGATCTCTAATACAGAAGAATGAAATTACAATTGCAAATTTAGATTAATTTCAGAGCCTAGACATGTAGTACTTACAAGGTTCTTTAGAACCCCAAAACCCATGTTTTCATGTATTTCTCAAAATCCGGCTACATTAAGTGGCAAATAAATACTTTGGAACAGAAAGAAAAGCTGCTCAGTGGACTTAGTGAGCTAACTTAGTCTTCAGCTGTAAAAAACTAAAATGTCAGAACAGGTCCTGTGTTTGCTTAGATATATGCAAATTGAATCTTCTAGGTGGCAGCATATTAACATTAATATTGCCTTTAGAGTTCCAGCTTGTCGGCCTCTGTATCAAATTGGGCCTCAAAATAGTGTTTGCAAAGATTATAACTGCTACAAGCAGCCAGCGTCTCTAACTTGACTGCAAGTAATTGAATTATCAGTTGGTTGGAGGTGAACAGCATTGAAATTCATTCTATTCATATTTTTAAAATGGATAAAATAACCTTTATAGGCATACATTAGCAAACACTGTAGGGTAAAGCAGCACATTAAAAACAATCAAGGTAGACAGCCTCTCTACAGAGACAAAGGACCTAGAGAGCTGTCCTTAGTTTAGAATGCTCAATGCTGGAGCAGACCTGGGGTGCAGAATTTTTACATAGGCGAAAGGTCACATGTAAGACTCATCTAAAGCCAGAAGAAAACCATTGGCATCACTTTTAAGAGGTTAATGCGGTGGTAGTGGGACTGGTGGGATAGCTATGTGTTTTCTGTTCAGAGTAAAATATGGTTTAACTTTTTCTTAGGTTCATCTCACTCTATCAGTTCATCTTACCCAGACATCTTTGTTGACCAGTACAGTCCAGGACCACCGTCCTCTCGACTTCTGAGTGGGTAACAAAAGGATAAAATTCATTTTCTTATTTTATCTTCATAGGCTTGTACCAAATTTGCCATGGGCCTAAGAGAAAACAAATGCAGAAAATACAAGTGTTATCAAATATTATACATATGCTAAGAACCTGTTCACATATCAATGCTTCCATGATTGTCTCAATATTAGAGCAAAGATCAGAAATGCTTTGGTTTTCAGAATTGGTTTTCAGCAATTTTCCCCTTTGTCAGTATTATAAATGAACCAAGAGTTTACCTCTGTGCTCGTTAGGTAGACTGTCCACTGTTGACCCATATCCCTACCCTCCCTGACTTCTTTCTCAGGCAGACTCTATACCACTGACCTATATTTCTAGCTCCCTCATTTCTCTCTGAAGTAGACTCTCCCCTACCAATGTATATCACGAGCCCCGCACCCCCAGTTTCCTACTCACTAAGTTGTCCCAACTTTTACCATTCTTCCACACGGGCACGTTCACATGTGTGGACCTCCTGGCACAGCCTCTCTATGGCTGCCAATAAAACCAGCGCCTCCAGACCCAGTTTTCAGCCTCCCTCTTTAGCTGAACTTGAGTGCTACTGGCAGCATATAGATTTCTCCTTGGAATGCAACAATTGGTTTTCTCAGAGTTGAGCAGTTGAGCCCCCACTAAGGTATTGTTACTGCTTGAATAGATTGTGTTTCCCAATATGTGCCTTTTTTCCTGGCAGTTTCTTGCACTGAGTAGTCAAGTTAGGTAGGTTGCAAGTTCTAAACTTCTTGCCTTTCATTCAGAAAATCTCTAAATTCTGTTCACCAAGTACAAAAGAACTGAAAGTCTCAAGAACAGAAGAATTCAGAAGACAAGGCAGAAATGAGAGGAGCATGATGCTGTGATGTCTTGAGGACAGCTGGGGACAGTCTCTTAGTTAACAGTACCAGGGAATGTGGCTTTGCAGTGATATTGCTGTCAGTCAACTTCAGCAGTTATATACTTCCTAAAGACTCATTAGTATCAGTTACTAACACCCATCAGTCTTTCTTAGAAGGGAGAACAAAATACTTAAGGGAAGAAATACAGGCACAAATAGGAGCAGGGACTAAAGAAAAGATCATCCTGACACTGCCTCACCTGGGGATCCATCCCATATGCAAACACCAAACCCACACACTATTGCTGATGCCATGAAGTGGTTACTGGCAGGAACCTGATATGAATGCCTCCCCAGAGGCTCTGCTAGAGCCATACAGATACAGATGAGGATTCTTACAGCTAACCATTGGACTGAGCACAGACACCCCAATGGAAGAGTTAGAGAAAGGAGTGAGGGAGATAAAAGGGTCTGCAACCCCATGGGAAGAACAACAATATCAACCAACCAAATCTTCCAGATCTCCCAAGGACTAAACCACTAACCAATGAGCACACATGGAGAGACCCTTGGCTCCAACTGCATATGCAGCAGAGGACAGTATTTTCTGGCATCAATGGGGGGAGAGACCTTTGGTCCAATGAAGGCTGTTTTCCCAGTGTAGAGGAATGTCAAGGCGATGAGCTGGAAGAGGGTGGTTGGGAAAAGGAGCACCTTCATGGAATCAAAAGGAAGGGTGATTGGAAAGGGGAAATGGGATAACATTTGAAATGTAAATACCGAGAATATCCAATAAAAATGATAAAATAAAAACATTCAATGTGAGGAGGTCAAAAAGTATGAATCTGCCAGGCATGGAGACTCATGCCTGTAATCTCAGTACTGAGGGGGCTGAAGCAGGAGGGCTACTACAAAGTTTAAGCCAGCCAAGGCTGGGAGGCTATGGAGAGAAAGAGGAAAATAAGATGTGGAAGAAAAAAGGCAGAAGAAGAAGAGAAGAAGGAATAGAAGTTAAAAAGAAAGAAAAGGATGAAAGAAGGAAGAAAGAAAGGGTGAGAAATGGAGAAAGGAAAGAAAAAATACACCCACTTTTTGGCTTCAGTGAATTTGAAAATATCAATTGTTTTTCAAGTATGGACAAGAGAAGAAAAAAAGAAGTTCCAGGTTGATATCATGTGCGTTTCAGAACATGATAGTTCATTTCAGGGTCAGAAAGACAGAGAATGTGTGAGCTAACAGTAAAATTGTTATCTTCTAAACTGGAAAAATACAAATATCCCTCAGTTATTTCAGTTTTATTAATTTAGATTTCCATCAAAACTTAGATTAAATGCAAACTCTCTTGGGCATCACTGCCCTTGGCATACTATTACATGGGTTCAAATACCAGCCCACTGGGGTAATGGTACTCCACTGTAGCCACTAATCCTGTGTTTTCTCCCATCCTGGAGTGTTTGGAAGTATACAATCCCATCACAATAAAAATAAAAACAATATAACATTAGTGGCTGCCATAGGAGGCAGTTTATCAGACATAACATTGAAGTTCTTAGACCAATAAACAAGTGTGCAATACAATCACACTGTTCTAAAGCAGAAAGACAAGTTTCTGCAGAAAATATGTCCTGCCAAAGCTGCCTCCAGAAGCCAGCAGGGGTTGCCAGCCAATGGACTGCCATGTCCACTCTGAAGTTACAGGTAGAGTGCAAACACTCCTGCCATTATACCTCAGCTATATAGTTTTCCATTTTTCTGGGGGAAATAATAACCAGAAGTAAATTATCTCCATGTCTGTTATAATTCCACAATTCCCGAGGACCACAGCTCTGTGATGATGCAGCTTTAGAACAAAATGATGTAATGAGTTCTCCAACACCCAAACACACACAAACAGTATTAGAAAACTATTCCTTTCAATGCACTTCCTGAGGCTGCAGAGGCCGAGGTTAGAATTAGGCAGTCACAGCACATTCAGGAGATAGAAATATCTCCTGCCCTGATGTGTTCTTTCACCTTGAATAAGCCTTACAAAGAACAGAGATAAAAGTAGCTCGAGGCCAATTTCATTTCCATCTTCATCTCTGTTCACTGGATACGTTATGGAAGAATAAAGACATTCTTTTCATTGTAAAATAGGCCAAAATCTAGTGAGCCAGAAACAGAGGGACACACATGATGTATCTGTAGGATAGAGCATTCCTATCTGACACATCAGATTTCTCTTATAACTAGATGGAGTGTGACATCCATGGGCCACTGTTGCCTTCTCCCTGGGGAACCATAGGAGACAGTATTACATCTTTGATGCCTTAGATAGGGAAGCAGTGAGGCAGAAGCAGGCATATTAAAAATATACACTAGATAGAGAGAGAGATAGAGGGAGGGAGAGCAAAAGAGAGATGGGGAGAAAGAAGAGCAAGACAGAGGCAGAGACAGAAAGACAGAGAGATGGGAAGATAGAGAAGAAACAGAGAAAGTAATATTAAATTTGGTGCAGAGCTAATTAAGAAAATGGCACTTGTCTGTTACCTACTCATGAATTTCTCTAAAATGCATGGTGCCATTTCTATATTGAATCCTAACTTCATAGTATCACCAGATTCACCAGATGCTAAGTGCAGTGTTCAATCCGAGTACTGGACATGTATTGCTACAGAAGGGTTGGATTTCAAAAAAATGCTTTCTTCAGCACATAGAATGTATTTCATTCCTGCATTGTATCTGTTAAGCTTCTGTTACCAACAATTACTAGCATGACTTTTATGCAATTGTTGGGCCACAGACAATATGGTAATACCTTACATGAGAAGCTTAGAGGAATTTTTTAGAGTGTATTTGTCTGCTGAAGATGATAATGTCATGTCCTCATGATTTTCTGGTGAGTTTAAGTCTACGCTCACAACCAAATATATAAGAATATAAAACAACCAGCATTTCAACAGGCCCATCATGTGGTACAATTTTTTTCATGAAAGTACAATTGTATCTATCCATCTTGCTGGAGCGGTAGTCATGTTATCAGCAGGTATAGGAGTCTGATGATACCTGCCAGAATTTCAAGATTCTTTGTGATATAGAACAAGAAAATTAACACAGGCACATAGATACCATCAAAAGTAGATACAGTCTATTGGGGGGAAAGTATACTTTCAAAGAGGAAGAAGAGAACAAAGGTTAGGAGGAAGGTTTAGAAGCACTAGGACTTCATACCTAAAGGTTTATGACTTACTATGGGCATATCAGGAGCTTCTCGAGCATTTGTCCACCCCATGAGATAACTTGTGTGGTAGGGTTGACTGAGGAATTTCCAGCATTTCATTCCATAAACTGGTGACTGTCATCAGGCTAGTCCCTCAGTCCTTCTGCACCTCATCCTCAACATTTGCCGTTTCTCCTCAATAGAGCAATGAGAAACTATGTCATATTTTGTACAGAGGTTAAACTATGAGCTTTTTCTCGTGTTTATGAGCACCTCAGTCTTCTCAGTTATGCTCCAAGCCCACCAGCACCCAGGGCCTTACATTGGTTTTTTGAACAAAATCATTATAAAATAATGAGCCTTAATTTTTCTTGCACTTTTTCTTCCTTTTTACTCACTCGTGGAACAAACCATGATCACTGCTCAGTTTCTTTTGTTTTATGTTTTTAAGCTCCAACACATCTTGAATATATTATTCCTCCTGAAATATATCTCTGGCGTCTATATCGCAGGTAAAGTGAGATTCATGAACCTAATTTACAGATAAGTGCATTTCATCTCAAATTTCATAGGATGGCTTTTTTTTTTGAAATATGAGAAAATTATCTAGAAGAATTTAATATGGTTTAGTCATGCAGAATTTGCCCAGTTTGCAAGTTCTGAGTCCTTCCAATTTGATACCAGAGTAACTACCAACTCAATAACTTAAAATGAATCATTTCTGGCATAGGTAGACCCAGAAGAAATGGCTGCAATATTAAAATAACATAGATAGTATTTTAAGCAACTCTAGGGCTGGGGAAATGACTTAGTTGGTGCTATTCTTACCACAAAAAGTTGAGAAACTGAGTTAACATCCCCAGAACCTAGATTAAAAGCCTGGAATTTGTTGTAGGGGACTATAGTCTGAACACTGAAAGGTAGAGACAGGAGCATCCTTTGGTTTGCAAGCCAACTAGTCTTCCTAAAAAATTTTTATATAAATTCATTTTTAAAGATTCATCCATTTACTTTATTTGAGCACACCATCACTGTCTTCAGACACACCAGAAGAGGGTATCTGATCCCATTACAGATGGCTGTGAGCCACCATGTGGTTCCTGGGAATTGAACTCAGGACCTCTGGAAGAGCAGTCGGTACTCTTAACCACTAAGCCATCTCTCCAGCTCCATTTTTTTAAAGATTTATTTATTTATTCAATGTATCTGGGCACACAGTTTCAGACACATCAGAAAATGGCATCAGATCCTAATACAGATGGTTGTGAGCCACCACCCAGTTGCTGAAATTTGAACTCAGGACTTCTAGAAGAACAATCAGTGCTATTAACTGCTGAACCATTTCTTCAGCCCCAACCAGTCTTACAACTAGTGAACTGCAGGTTTGGAATTATGTGGAGTATGCTTTGTAGAACCTTGTCCTCACTAATGAGGTTGCAAAAGTTTCCCTGACAAAATTGTATCTGACCTACTTCATGAAACATAGGTAGGGGGAATGTTAGAGATACAGGAACAATGTGGAAAAAGTTGGAATGTTATGAGCAAAAGTCTAACTGAAAAAACAAGAAAGATGTAAAAGCACGACATATAAGAGATTAATATTTGTGCCATTTGCATCCAAATTAAGCTTTGAGACATACAGTGCCTCATATTTGCTCACAAACCATTCAGCAACACCTTGAATGAAACACAGAGCTAGAAGTTTGCTTAAGAAGCAACACATCATCCCAATAATATGGAATTTGAGGGACATGCTAATATATCAGTTTCAAATATCAAGATTTTCATTGCAGATCAGGCTTCCTGAAGATTTACCACTCCAGCTCTTCCAAACATGTTCCCAGAGATCTCAAGTTCAGTTCCACCAAGCTAACAAAGCTAGACACATGCCCCATTGTGTGCTCATCCAGTCTGGACTCATCTCTTCTGTGTTGCTATGAAAGAGCAACATGACTCATTGGAGCTAAGACAGAAACTCTTCAACTCTAACTTACCAGAGAAATGGCAATAGAGATGGTGTTCCTGCAAGCAACTATAACAAATTTAGCAAGTCAAACAGAAGGAGAAAGAAGCTACAGAAAGTGTGTGTGCTTGTGTGTGTGTGTGTGTGTGTCTGTGTATGTGATTGTGCACCTGTTTGTGTGTGTAATTTTTGTGTGTGATTGTGTGTTTGTGTGTGTGATTTTGTATGTGTTTGTGCCTCTGTGTGCATGTATGTGTGTATGTGTGAGTGTGTGTGTATGTGTGTGTGTGTGTGTGTGTGTGTGTGTGTGTGTGTGTGTGTGTGTGTGTTCATGCTCCAAACTCCTCTGAGAAAATAGAGTCTCCTTAGGACTACTTCCTTTATAATGTCATCCTTTTTTGCTTCTTTTGTCCATCTTTCCTATTTGCTATTTCAAATGTCAGGGGCCATAATGACACAGACTCTTTCCCCAGGACAGAGGAGGGGCTAAGTGCATATCCTCAGTAGCACACACGCAGTCTAAGTCTGGAGAAGTTGGCGATGCACAGCCAAGCATCGTGCCTGTCTCTGTCCATTCCATCATGGCTACTTACCTTTTTTCTATATACATGTCTCCTGTGCAAAACTATAAATGTTTTGAAGTGAAAACACTGGAATTTACCCTGCCACATTTAGTGACTGTGACACATTTATTGCTTCCTTATTAAATGCCTGCTCTATCACTGCGTCACATTCCTCATGTCACATTCCTCAGAATGATGATCATCTCCAGTGATTGGGTGTTAAGCTAACCGTAAAGAGAATTTCTAAAGTTCTTTCCTTCAAATTATCATATGAGTTAATCACAGATTTGTCTTCTGAAAGCTACCACTGTAGAATTATAAAATCTAAACACAATCAGACCTTTATTTTCAGGGGCTTTCATCATATCTGCACTAGGGACAAAACTTAAATATGAATCCTCAGGAATACATTCATTGCTGTTGAGAGAGGGTTTTGCTACTAGCCCAGGCTAAACTGGAGCTGAAAACCCTTTTGCTGTAGCCACCGTACTTCTGAGATGAAAGCTGTGCCGTCACATCTGGCCAAGCTTTTTTTACTGGAAAACATTATAGTCAGCAAAATATCATTGTGCCACATGGCCATTACCGGAAATCACCAAAATTGTCTCCAAGGGAATATGAGAAGCAGTCAATGCAATATAAATGCCTCTGCAATTTCCTTCCTTGCTTAGTTACAATATCACATAAAAGACCAAATGGAACTGGGAAACACAAGCAACCAGGAACTGTCGGTGGTAGATTCCAAGTTATGAACTCATGGGCGTTCTCTATGGTGGTTTCAAAGTCATTTTGTCCCACTCACGCATTTGGAGGTAATGACACTGAAACTATGAGCTGCTTCTTCAAACGCTGGATGTCCTTATGAATACTGTGTGGTAAACTACCCTAAAACCCAGTGGCTTAATTTCTTATTGCTTTTTCTTTTTCCACATAAAGGCACAGTCATGGAGCAGCAGAGACTGGAATCAACTGGAAGCATCTTCATTTTCTTCAGGTACCTGGGCTTGCAGACAGTGACAGCTGGAGACTGGTCACGCATGTGTTCTTTCCGCAGAGAGCAATGGCACCCCACATCACAGTATTAAAAAACACTGCATATACCTAGATAGAAATCTGCAGAAGGGTACTCGTGAAAACTCTGGTGGAGGCTGTGAGGCAAGTTCCAGAGTCTTTCTCCCTTACATTCTCCACCCATCTCCTCGCTCCCCTCCTGTTTGCCAAGCAGTTGGATAATAGCAGATTCAGTCTTCAACTGGGGAAGTTGGACAGAAGTGTGTTTATTTTAATTTTGTATATAGCTTAATGTGTTATCTAAATTATGTTTATTTAATTCCTTGTATTTAAACAGTTTTAAATATTTGGGCTATTAAAATGCAATCATTGTCCAGAGAAATTAGGAAAAACGTACAGATTTGGGGGGTAATGTCTACATATTAGTGAGTAAGATGTGGTATAGATCTAAACCAAGAATTCACAACAAAGGAATGTCAGATGGCTGAGAAGCACTGAAAGAAATGTTCAAAGTCCTTAGTGATCACAGCAATGAAAATCAAATGAGATTCCACCTTAAATCAATCATAATGGCTAAGATCAAAATCTCAAGTTACAACACATGTTGGAGATGATGTGGAGAAAGATAATCATGCCTCCTTTGTTGGTGGGATTGCAAACTGGTACATCCACTCTGGAAATCAATTTAGAGATTACTCAGAAAATTGGAAATAGATCTATCTAAAGACCCAGCAATACCACTCTTGGGAACAGACCCAAAAGACGCCCCACCATGCCACAGGGGTACGTGCTCCACTGTGTTAATAGTGGTGTCATTTGTGACAGCCAGAAGCAGGAAACAGCCCAGATGTCCCTCGACAGAAGAATGGATACAGAAAATGTTGTTCATTTACACAATGGAATATTACTCAGCCATTAAGAACTAGGGCATCCAGAGTTTTGCAGGCAAAAGGATGAAACTAGAAAATATCCTGTGTGAGGTAACTCATCCATGGAATGGGCTCCCCACTCTTAAGCCGAGAACCTTTGTATTTGGTGCAAGTATTTCTGTGAACATATGTATATGTGTGTGTGCATACATATAAGTATATGGATATATTAATGTATTCATAAATATATATAAAAAGCACTTGCCGAGTTCACTTAAGCTGTTTCTGTACATATGATTTCAGGTCAGACAACTCTGTATTGACCAGCTCATATGGGGATTTACACCAAGGAGGAGAAAGTGCCTCTCTCTTTTGTAACTATAGGGCCATAGGACTTCTAGATATTTAACATAATTTTTATCTATCTTCATTTTGTCCAACTGGAAAGTGAATCTTATCCAATCAATGTTTCACTTTGGGAGCTAAGAAACTATAGGTGTTCTATATCTTTTATTACAATGCTATATTTTGAGACCACAGAAATTTTAGAAAAAAAAAATGAATAAACATGACTAACTTTTTCTCAACTATTGAACTCTAGAAAAAATAGATAAGAAATGTGAGGTTTTTTTTCTCTGGATAATAAGAATATGATTTTTATTGTTATATATTTTTATTAAGAAAGGAGAAATTTTCTGTAATGAAGCAATAAAAAAATCAAAAGCAGAGGTTATAGATCTTTTCCAGATCTTTCTCTGAAGCTTATTTCTTCCCCATTGGTATTATCTTTGTAACTACCAAATATCAAAACCTATATTAGTCAGTAACTGAAGGTGAAATGGATATAGTGTGACTTCTTTAGAGACTCCCTAGAGATTAACTGATAAATTATCTATTCATCACTAGATAATCTGCAAGGCATTTACTAAGACAGAGTTAATATAGCCATAAGGATTTCACACCCACACCCAACCAAACACACTCTGTTATTCATTGTGGATTGGATTATAACAGTGACCAAAATGTCCCCTTGAAGAATTTCTCTATCTGTCCCTGTATTTCTTCCCATGAGTGTTTTGTTCTCCCTTATGAAAAAAACTGAGGCATCCACTTTCTGGCCTTTCTTCTTTTTGACCTTCATAAGGTCTGTGAATGATTTTTTTGGGTATCCCGAGCTTTTGGGACTAGTATCCGTTTATAAGTGAGTACATACCATGAGTGTTCATTTATGGCTGGGTTACCTCATTCAGTATATTATTTACTAGTTCCATCAATTTGCCTAAGAATTTCATAAAGTTATTGTTTCTGATAGCTGAGTAGTACTCCATTGTGTAAATGTACCACAGTTTTTGTATCTATTCATCTGCTGAAGGACACCTGGGTTCTTTCCAGCTTCTGGGTATTATAAATAGAGCTGCTATGAACATTGTGGTGCATGAGTCTTTGTTGTATGTTGGAGCGTCTCTGGGGTAAATGCCCAGAAGTGGAACAACTTGGTCTTCAGGTAGTACTATGTCCAATTTTCTGAGGAATCGCCTGACTGATTTCCAGAGTGGTTGTACCAGCTTACAATCCCACCAACAATGGAGAAGTGTTCCTCTTTCTCCACATTCTCTTGAGTAATTGCTGTCACCTGGGTTTTTTATCTTAGTCAGAATCTCAGGGTTGTTTTGATTTGCATTTCTCTGATGACTAGAGATGTTGTTTTTCTCAGCAGTTCTGTATTTTTTTTTTTAGCTGATAAATCATTGTTTTGCTCTGTACCACATTTTTAAATAGAATTATTTGATTCTCTACAGTCTCTTGAGTTCTTTACATATATTGGACATTAGTCTTCTATCAGATGTAGGATTGGTAAAGATCTCTGTATGGATAGAATAAATACCATCCTGAGACTGCCTCACCTGGGGATCCATCCCATATGCAGCCACCAAACCCATGCACTATTGCTGATGCCAAGAAGTGCTTATTGGCAGGAGCCTGATATGGATGCCCCCACAGAAGCTATGCCAGAGCCATACTGATACAGAGGAGAATGTTTGCAGCTAACCATCAGACTGAGCACAGGGACCCCAATGGAAGGGCTAAATAAAGGACTGAAGGAGATGAAAGAGTTTGTAACCCCAGAGGAAGAAGAATATTATCAACCAACCAAACCTTCCAGAGCTCCCAAGGACTAAAACACCAACCAATGAGCACACATGGAGGAACCCATGGCTCCAGCTGCATATGTAGCAGAGGATGGTCTTATTGAGCATCAATGGGAGGAAAGACCTTTCTTTGGTCCAGTGAAGTCATGTTTTCCCAGTGTAGAGGAACGCCAAGGTGCTGAGGTGGGAGTGGGAGCACCTTCATGAAAGCAAGGGAGAGGAATGGGAGTTCAGGGAAAGAAGATAACATTTGAAACTTAAATACAGAGAATATCCAATAAAAATGAAAAAAAAAGAAAAAGTTCTCATTGTTACAGATAGATTATTTGTAGTTTGCTCCCAAGCAGGAGTGATACAGAGTTCTATCAGGACATAGGAGCAAAACAAAGCTGAAGCTTTCTCTCAACTGAAACACTAAGGCTCTGCTCAGGACGTTCTCTGACTAAAGGTTACAATCTCTCAGATGCGCCAGCTCTGTTCTTATCAGAAGTAGGATTTGAGGACTGCCTTGATCTACACACCCGCAGCAGTCTTTGAGGGACGTCAATGCCAAGGCTTTGTCCTCCTCACCTCTAAGTGCTATCCCTGCCCTTCCTTCCCAACCAGAGTTTTATCTACGATTCAGCCTTGCAGTGACAGAAATCTCAAAATACTTGTGGCCATTTTATTATATTCTATATGTAATTTTATATGTGATAGTATCAGCACTGATCTCTGACCTGCAAAACACTATAATAAACCTATGTTCAGTAGAGGCTGGTGAGTTCCACACAGTAGTTATTTATTTAAGAACCCACTAAAGTCATCATTTAATAGGGTTCATGGTAGCTCTGTACAAAAACAAAACAAAACAAAACAAATAAACCAACAATATTCTTCCTAGCACACTGGTGGTTTGCTTGAATAAATGTTTACTTGTATTAAAGTCATTTTGAATTGTGCAACTTTTGTCTTTTCTTCCCACTTCTCAAATGCTCCAAACTGAGAATCAAATGTTTGCTCTACCCTATAATAGTTTTGATTATGGCACTGTGTGTTACAGTGGCACATTTTAGTCTACAGTGTTACAGTTTATCACACGCCCATCTCATTAGTCACAGTGTTACTCTCGTAGGGCTTTCTTTTGATTATCCTTCCTTATTGTCCCTTTGTCTAGGGTTCCCTTAAATATGCTTATATATTTTATTTGTTGAATATTGAAACTACTGATGAAAGGAATATCTCTTAAATGAAAGAAGCAAAAAAATAATAATAATTTATTCTGGAGTCGAATATGTGAGGCTGTGTCCCAGGAATGTATGCTCAGGTTTCCCTAAATACCAAGTTCCAAGATGGTAACAGTTGCATGAAGTCCTGTAGTAACAGAACACAAAAAGTATTGATCTGATAGACTTTTCAGATGCATTAGAAGAAGCATCAAGTATTTGGGTTGCAGAAAAGCAGGGGCATCTTGGCATCAAGCTACCTGATGGTATTCTTAGCCTTTAGGAAGGTGGAATTTATGGGTCTGTTAGCACATTCTAAAGGTTTACTTAATAGTCCTAAAATGTTAGGTCACACATAGGGAAGGACAATAAATGGCACTAGGTAGCGTAGCGTATTCTAAGACAATGCTGGACCTGGACTTGCAACATTCCAATTCATCATGGTTATAAAGAGTCGGTAAGACTTTATGGTCCCCATTTTTTTCTCAGAAATTCTCACTCATTTTTATCATTGTTCTCAAGAGAGAAATAAAGAAAAGAAAATTAATGTTTTTAAACCAAACACTCTTGTTTTATTAGTTATTTTATTTATTTACATATCAAATGTTATCACCCTTCCTGGTTTTCTCTTTACAAAGCCCCTATTCCATCCTTTCTCCCCAGGCCTTCTATAAGGGAGCTCCCCAACCCACTCCTGTTTCTCTGCCCTAGCTTTCTCCTAAGTTGTGGCATTGCCTCTCCCCAGGATCAAGAGCCACCCCTCCCACTGGTGCCAGACAAGGCCATTCTCTGCTACTTGTGCTGAAGCTAAGGGTCCCTCCATGTGTCCTCTTTGGTTGGTGGTTTAGTCCCTGTGAGCTCTGGGGGGTCTGGTTAGTTGATATTGTTTTTCTTCTTTTTACCATCCACATGATCAATATAGGTTTCCCATCCTGAAGGAAACCACACTGGATTGACTTTCTCAAACTAATCCAAGCCCATGTGTGGGAAGGAGCTGATTAGACACTGTGAAGAGACAGCACATCTGTGCAGAACAGAACAGACCCTTAATATGGGTCCACTGTGACACTTGCTATAAATTACCAGGTGTTCTCTGTAGAGAAAGTAGGATAACTCTAGGGAAAATTTTCAAGATAGTACAAATTATCCTTAATTAAACTGCATAACTTTTCTTCATAGTGGAAAATACCAAACATGCACAAACTTGGTGCATTTGCTTTTTCTGGCTGAATTATTTACCTTAAATTAACTAAATTTTTATATTAGATTTATTCATTTTATCTTAAGGTGGGTATTTTGTCCGCATGTATGTGTGCCACATACGTGCTCTGTGTCCTCATAAATCAAAAAAGGGATCCTCTGGAACTGGAATTATAGGTAATTATAGACTGCCGTGTGGGTGGATATTGTGGATCAAATCCAGATCCCGAGCAACAGCAACAAGTGCTCTTAACCGCTGAGACATCTCTGTGCCCTTAATTTCAATTCTTTTAAAATTAATAATGCAGACTTGATATGACATGTTTGGTTGATATCCCTGGGAGACCTGTACTTTTCTAAAGAAACACAGAGGGGTGGATGTGGGGGAGAAACACTGGAAGGAGAGAAGGGACAGGAAACTGTGCTCTGGATGTAATATATGATAGAAGAACAGTTTTTTAAAAACAGTAACTAAGAAATTATGTTTGTTACTTTAAATCACATTTGGATTTCTTCACACATGTATTTTTTCGGTTTTATACACTCTACACACTAATGAGGAACCCAATATTTTCAGGCTTGGGAAGTTCCGCTCTGCACCCTGTACCTTTGGATCATAACCGTCTCCACTGTTAT